>NC_042619.1:48394286-49006511 GCF_901001135.1 Rhinatrema bivittatum | reverse complement strand
GTAAAAAAAAAAAAAAAAAATTTAAAAAAATTCAAGCTTCCCAATTGTCAGCCGACTGTATCAACAACAAAACAAGATAGTGAGCTGGGACTGGTTTCTAATGATTTTTTTTATTTAGGGGGGTGAGGGGTTTTCCAGGTCCTGCCTCACCGCTAGCACATCCGTCAAACGGGGTTGGGAACCCCCTGCAATTTAGCTTGCTTACTTTTTGCTTTCACATTTATTTGAATTTGCCTGGACCGCGCTTGCTTAAAGGGTCAGGATGGGAGATCGGAACGAGGGAGCTCTTAACTCTGGCACGCCGTAGCTCACGGACGACCGCCCCTCCCACCCTTGACCACGCGACAACAGAGTAGGTAAACCAGGATAACTTTTATTAAGTGGAAAGAAACGGCCACAGCCAAAATTTAACATTATAACCTTATTACTTTATATTGCAGCAGCTTAAACAATTGGCATTAGCTAAATGCCACGCCCTCACCGGTACCTTCCTTGTTCTTCCCACCCCAATGCTTTTTTGGAGACGGCAGCCCTCCATCCTTCCGCTCCGTGAAGGTGGTATACCATTGGCACCCCGCTCCGTGAATGCCAATCCCGCCTTCCGCTCCGTGAAGGGGAACACCCGCCACTGGCATCCCGCTCCGTGAACGCCTCCGTGGCTACTGCCGCCTCCTCCCACCCCTGGCCTTGCGGGCCGCGATTATTGCTTATGCCAGGCCTTCATTGGGCCACCCCCAGACCGGCCATTATCTCGGTCTCCGCCATGCTTAGTTATATCCAATGCCCCCGCTTTCCCCCTATGCAAAGTCCTTGGTGTGGCTCCTCCCTTCCCCCTCCCCCAACACCAAAAACTTCCCCTCTATGCAGCGATACATCCCCTTATGCTCCGGTGAGGGCACCCGCTGTTCCTTTGTTATGGCTGTGACGACTTATCCCCCCAATCCCAGTATCCCCTTGCGCTGTGGGGTGGTGGGAGGGTTGCTCTCGCTTCCAGGCTGCAAATGTGCTCCCCCCACCCCGCCCTACCTCTAAGTACCTGAGCTCGAGACGCCGCCTTCCTTGTCTCATTGGCTCATGCTCAGGTTTGAACTGGCCCCTAATCCCATTGTCCGCCCCCTCCCACCTAGGCTGTGCCCCCTCCCCCTCCCTCTGCCTGCCGCACGTCTGCCCACGGCCCATGCCTCGAGAGGCAGGGCCTCCTTAACTCTGGCACGCCGTAGCTCACGGACGACCGCCCCTCCCACCCTTGACCACGCGACAACAGAGTAGGTAAACCAGGATAACTTTTATTAAGTGGAAGAAACGGCCACAGCCAAATTTAACATTATAACCTTATTACTTTATATTGCAGCAGCTTAAACAATTGGCATTAGCTAAATGCCACGCCCTCACCGGTACCTTCCTTGTTCTTCCCACCCCAATGCTTTTTTGGAGACGGCAGCCCTCCATCCTTCCGCTCCGTGAAGGTGGTATACCATTGGCACCCCGCTCCGTGAATGCCAATCCCGCCTTCCGCTCCGTGAAGGGGAACACCCGCCACTGGCATCCCGCTCCGTGAACGCCTCCGTGGCTACTGCCGCTCCGTGCAGTATTCTGCCTCCTCCTCCCACCCCTGGCCTTGCGGGCCGCGATTATTGCTTATGCCAGGCCTTCATTGGGCCACCCCCAGACCGGCCATTATCTCGGTCTCCGCCATGCTTAGTTATATCCATGCCCCCGCTTTCCCCCTATGCAAAGTCCTTGGTGCTGTGCTCCTCCCTTCCCCCTCCCCCAACACCAAAAACTTCCCCTCTATGCAGCGATACATCCCCTTATGCTCCGGTGAGGGCACCCGCCAAAGTAGGAAACAGTAAAACCTTATTTGTTTTCTACCCCCACTAATTAACTAAAGCTGCTGTGGCCGTTTGCAGGGCGAGGATGAAGATATCTACCCCAACGTCTGATAAGTGAACCCCATCCGGCCTATACATGCCTGAACATGAGAGCGAAATATCATCATGCTTGATGACATATCCCCCTATAGCTCTCAACCACGTCCCCACTTCTTTATTTAATTTGCGCCTGCTTTTTTCGATGGATTTGTGCGACCTCGCGTCCCTCCATACCAATCGGGGATAATGTGGGACCATACCAATACCACGGCTGGCCATATAGCCTTAATTGCAGTCAAGTCCTTCTTGATCGTGATTATTAAGTCAATGTTTTTGACTGCGACCAAATCGTTACCGCCCAAATGACAGATGATAATATCAGGCTGTGGTAGTTGCCTGGCGTATTGGAGGATGCAAGGCATTAGTTGGACCCACCTCATCCCTCGTTTGCCGAGCCAGAATAAGCTGGCCTGCTACGCGGTATGCCCATCTGCTCGCTGGAGGTTTTCTTGGTTCTAATGTGCGCCCAATAAATGTACGAGTGCCCCATGATCCATATCACTTTCGCGCTCCCCGCTGCGAGTCTATGATAGACAAAATAAAACGGTTATGTGTAACAGGACGGTAAATATATGCTTTTTATGTTTCCCAGTGAACTGTTCATTGGGCTGTCTGGTTATTGGGTCGTATGTATGTTTTGAATTTACCGGATTTCCACCGCCCTAGCGCCTTAATTTGATCTTCGCTTAAACCGCTGCTGCTGGCGAAGGATGCTGCGCCTATTCGGAATGAATGTGTGTGATAAGCTCCCGCGTCTTCCCCTATCTTTTCCAAGCTTTTGCGTAGTATACTGATAAACTGGTAACGCGATAGCGCGTTGCCATCTTTGTGTTTTAGAAAGGGCCCTCCCCCCAGCGGGCGTACTTTGAGGTATTCTGTTGTAGCCCTTACGGGGCATATCCCCCGTATGAGGGTATAATGTAATCCAGCGACCTACTGCCCGTTGATCAGTTTTTGCTCGCCTGAGAAAGATCTGTACTGTCTCCTTAACCAGCCTTATGTTTTCTATCAGGAGACCCCCATCCGATGCCCTGGTGGTCACCTTTGCCCTCGGGATAAGCTCGCTGTTTCTAAATGCCCAAAGAACATTAGTGAAAAAGCCACGGTCCATAGCTTTACCTCATAATTGTCCCAAACTAGGCTGGGGAGCTCCTTTACCAGTGCTTGTAGCAGCATTGGTGTGATAGGCTTTCTGGCGTCCCTTCTAACTGGTTCTTGTCTCCGCCAACCCTCTAATATCTTTTTTATGAGAAAGGAGTTGCTAATTGCCTATACCCCATAGTTTGGAGACGAAAACAATAGCAGCTACATGTTGCCCTGCCTGTGCTCTTGATACCCCGAGTTCTTGAGGTAGAGCAAGAACTCTGTTACATTTCTCTCTGTCATTACATTTCTCTCTGTCATTGTCCCCTGAACTTGCGTGTTATTTGATTGGCAAAATTTTTGGAACAGCTCCAGCCGCGTGCATATGCTCTCCCCGTACTCTTGCCAGAGCCGATCTCAATATGGAGGCGATTCCGGGCACCCTAATTCCCAAATCCGAGGAGGGACGCGATAAGGTGATGCTCTGCTTCCGGGGCCAGGAATCTGAAACGAGACCACTGACAACGAGACAATGCATCAGCGATGCCGTTAGCTTCCCCCGGAACGTACTTAGCCTTAAAGACCAGGTTAATGCGCAGGCAGAGCAGTACTAAATCCCGCAATAGCCTAATGACCCTAGGGGAGTGAGCGGTGAGAGAATTTATCGCCTGTACAACCGCCATGTTGTCTGACCAAAAAACCACTCTTCTGTTGTGGAAACATGCTTTCCACATGTGTATTGCTGCAACAATGGGGAACAATTCGAGAAAAGTGATGTCTCTGAGTAAACCCATGGCTTCCCACTGTACTTGCCATCGTTCCGCGCACCATTTCCCAGCCAGATAGGCCCCAAATCCAGCGCTCCCCGCTGCGTCGGTGTAGAGCTGCAGCTCCCTATTGGTCATGATTGGGTCCCTCCAAACTGTCCGCCCATTATATTCCCCTAGGAATGTCTTCCATACTATGAGGTCCTCCCTGAGCTCCTTGGTGATTCTAATGAAATGATGGCTCCTGCGAATACCTGCTGTGGCTTGGGACAATCTTCTAATGAAGGGGCGACCCATGGGCATGATCTTGCAAGCGAAATTGAGGTGACCAATGAGTGACTGCATTTGTTTTAGCGTGATTGTTCGGTAGTAGATATGTTGGCGCGTAACGCTTCTAGTTTTGCGGGCGGTAGGCGTGTGACCATTTGCAGAGTATCAATTTCGATACCGAGAAATGACAATTTTTGTGACGGTCCTTCTGATTTGTGCTTAGCTAGCGGAATACCTAATTCGTCAGTTTTCCGGGTGAATGCTTTGAGGGCTTGCGCACAGGCCTGTGTGTCCCTATGGCCGGTAAACAGAAAATCATCCAAATAGTGTATGATTTTCCCTTTCCCGATGTCCTGCTCTACAGCCCATTGCACAAATGTGCTAAACCTCTCAAAGTAGGCGCAAGATATAGAGCAGCCCATCGGGAGGCATTTATCGAAGTAATATTTACCTCGGAATTGAAACCCCAACAGATGGAAGCAGCTTGGATGTATTGGAAGCAAGCGGAAGGCTGATTCAATGTCGGCTTTTGCCAACCATGCCCCTTGCCCCCAATGCCTCACCATGTCTAATGCCTGGTCGAATGAGGCATAGGCGACCGAGCATGCTTCGGGGTCCAAGTAATCATTCACTGACCCACCCTCTGGGAAGGATAAATGGTGAATCATTCGGAATTCCCCTGGCTCTTTTTTGGGAACCACCCCAAGAGGGGAAATCCTAAAATGAGGTAGAGGTTTGTCTTGAATGGGCCTTCCACCCTACCCATGTCGCTTTCTTTTTTGATCTTTAGTGCAATGACCTCTTCATTATTCCTCGCAGATAACAGATTCTTAGCCTCTGTGGCGGTTTCTGGCCCCATGAAAGGTATGTGAAAACCTTGGGAAAACCCTTCGTATAGCCATCTGGCCTCCTTGGGCTGATAACCCTTTAAACAGACCTGCAAGCTATGTATCTTAATGGGGGTAGGTGCTCTAATGAATTTATTGTTGCTCTGTGTGGGGGATGGTTCCTCCCCTTGAGCATTTTGTTTGAGGGTGGCCTGCACCGCATCCCATGCAGGCGTGTCTGAATTTGCAGGCAGCAGCGAATCTGCAAAAACCAGAGTTGAACAGCCTACAGATGGGAGTCCCCCCGCCCCTAAATCTAGTGGCTTGCCCCCACCTTTGCCCTTGACGAAAGGGCTGACCTTGCCGAAATGGAAATCTTCCCGTAAAAGTATGTTGGCAAGGAGTTAACCATGTACTCGGCTGGTATGCATTGCCAGCGAAGCCAGGGACAACCTCCTGCACCGGTCGGTACGGTGTGATTTTTGAGAGCCAGAGGTCAATATCCTTGCGATCCCATTCTAAACCTGGGTTCACAGCCATATTCCTTCTGAACTGCTCATCATACTCCAACCAAGCCGTACCGCCATACGTGCGATAAGCACCACAAATGACGTCCTGGTAAGCAATTAAGGAGCAACATTTTTCAGGAAATTTTTGACCTATGATGGATGACAGAATTCTGAATCCTGCTGACCAATTAGCTAGCGTCTTAGCGATGCAGGGTTTCTCCCTAGCTGAGAGTTTGCACGCTTCGTGGCATTTGGGATCGGAACCCTCCCCTTCTTTCCTGAGCAGCTCGAATATATCTACATATTCGCTGCGCCATATTTTCTCTTTTAACGCCTCTGACACATGCGCGGTTAGTGAGCCCACTGTACATGTGTATTGTGCAGCGTTATTGCCATTCGTGGCTGAGCTACCAGTGGTATTGTGCCCATTGGTCCCCAGCTGACCCACCGTTGTTCCAACCGCTGTAGCTGTGGTTGGTGTTCCAACAGCTGTAGCTGTGGCTGGGGTTGGTGTCACAAGTAAAATATCCCCCATGGGTCGTCCTGACTGCCCTGTTTCCTGTGTTGGGCTAGTGTTAGCATTACCCTGCCCATGCCAGTTATCGAAAATAGCTTTCATAGCAGCGAAATGTCAGTAGGAGCGCTTTGTGGCCCCAGCCACACTTCGCTGCCATTCCTTGGTGGTGGGTAACTGGGCTGTGTTGGGGGTACCTGCGCATTACCCTGGCCCCGGTTTAAATCAGGGTACTCACAGTTCTGTCCTTCTTGCGGTTGCCCGTGTTGTCCATGAGCTGTCTGTTGACGTGCTGGTGGCTGGGTGTTGCCAGCTGAACTGTTGGAGCTGCCCGCTGCACCGTGCTGTGGACCGATGGGCACTGAGCCAGGGGATGGGCTAGTGGTATGCGTTAAGGCATCCAGCATTGCCTTCACCCTGTCCGTGCCATGGATAGCAGCCGCTGACAGGTTTGGTCCATGAGCTGACGCAGCTGTCGTTCGGTAACATTGCCGAAGTTCTCTCGTGGCGGTGCTGCAGGGGTCGGTGCTGCTGCAGGGGTCATGCCCCGTGGAGGGGGCTGCTCCGGTACATAGCAGCCCAAATGGCTGATGCTACGCGGTTGTCGTGTGCTTGCGGATTTCCTCTTCTTATTCCTCTGTGTCTTGGTCTTACGTTTTTCGACTTCTGGCGTTGCCGCGAAGTTTTCCTGCAATTTGCTTGGCTTCCGACGTGCTCGCTTGGCTGGAGCCTGAGCCTGGTCCGGCATAAGTGCGGACGGGGCAAAGCCATAGCAAACTGAGTGGTAGCCATGCTGTGTAGACATATTAAATGGTTAGATCCGCACAGTTTTGGGGGGGGGGGGGGCATATGAATAGGTAGCCAAACGTGGGTGTGCGCAAAGGGGGGGGGGGAGGGGGGAGCGGGAGGGGGGGGGGGGGGGGGGGGTGGGGGAGGAGAGGGGGGGGGGGGGGGCTGGGGGGCGCACGTTTGGGCCGGCAAGTTTGGGGGGGCTGGACGGGGACGGGAATAGGATGGGGGTGGGGCAGCTGAGGAAGGTGGGGGGGGGGCGAGGGGCGGCCGGACTCCGTGGGGAGGCGGGAGTGCCGGCGCATGGGGGGGGGGCCTGGGGAGTAAAAAGAAAAGTAATAGTAAAGAAAATCCTGAAAGTCCATGTGCTGACCTCCCAAAATGCCGCTGCCATGTGCGACCTCCCAAATGGCCGCTGCCATGTGCTGACCTCCCAAAATGGCCGCTGCCATGTGCTGACCTCTGCTGGCAAGCCCTTCCAAGAACCACAATACCATGCTAAGATGTAAGCCGACCTTTCATTAATATTTTAATTTACTTTGTATAGAGCTGCATAGCGCAGCCTAAATCATATCTATCAAGCTGAGGGTCCTGTACCCTTATAATTCAGTATAAACGTGCACATGGGACAGCTGTCCCTTTAAATGGTAACCGAATACTAAATATCACCTTTAGGATTAATATAAAAAACATCCTGTTAACCTGGCTGAGCACTCAAATGCCGTACCGCTGTCCCATAGACATGAAGCCTGCCCACTTCCTAGCAATTTAGAGAGCGAGGGGTAAAGCAATACAGAGAAAAACGTCGATTTTAAAGTAAAGCAAGCCTACAAGATCAGTGCTCTAACCACTGAGCTACCAAGCCTGCTACTGCCAGCTAGAGATGTGAATCGGAACCAGAATCGGATCAGATTCAGTTCCGATTCACATCTCTATAGATGTGAATCGGAACCAGAATCGGATCCGATATCTGTTCCGATTCACATCTCTACCAGCCATGTGCTCTAACCACCTATGCATTCACCATGTGTAGACCCCTTCAATGGCGTTTCTTAAGAGGCTACAAGTGAAAGATAACCAGCCCTGCACTCGCTGCCCTTTCAATAAATACAGCAACATGCAGAGCAAGCATTGTGCTGAAAGCCAGCCATGAGTTCATAAAATTATATATAATAACAGGTAAAATGTGGCCATGTGCCCATGGCGTTTCACTAAATATATATTAGTTAAAATATATATAACCAGCCATGTGCTAAGGCATTTCCTTAAATAAAATAACATTCCAGGCAGAAGCAGCCATGCATTCAAAGCCTTTTCATTAAATAAAGTACTGGTAATGCAGAGCCAGTTCAATGCAAAAGGGGGGAGGGGGTGAGCATACCTTCCAGTCCTTAGCACACAAAATTACCATTAATATTCTCAACATTTTGCCTATCAGCCACAAAATCTTTGTACTTTACCCAATGATGAATCAAAGAAATCGTTCCTGCTCCTATAGCTGATCTGCTCCTCTTACAGCACAGCCGTGCTGGAGGCAAAGTGAAAGTAAAAGCAAAACTGTTGTAGCACAGCCGTGCTGAGGTCAGCCTGATGCTCTCGCTTCCAGGCTGCAAATGTGCTCCCCCCACCCCGCACTACCTCTAAGTACCTGAGCTCCGAGACGCCGCCTTCTTTGTCTCATTGGCTCATGCCCAGGTTTGAACTGGCCCCTAATCCCATTGTCCGCCCCTCTCCGCACCTAGGCTGTGCCCCCCTCCCTCTTGCCTGCCGCACGTCTGCCCAGTTATACGGCCCATGCCTCGAGAGGCATGGGCCTCCTGTATAGAGATACACTTCATTTTTTTTTTTCCAGTTTCATCCTTTTTTTCACACTGTTGCGTCTGGCCTCAGTGACCTCTTAGTTGAGGCACCTCCGCTTCCTTCTGTATGATTGAAACATTTCTCCGGCCTCTCTTCTGGAGTAGGGCTCTCTCTGCCCTCTCCGGGGGGAGGTAGCGCCCTGGAACCTGGGGAGATGAAGCCACCCTTGCCAAAACAACATTAAACCTCCTGCCAAAAAAAATTCACCAGCCAAATTATTCCTCCTGCCCAAAAAAAAAAAAAAAGAGCAATAACCCAAGGATTGCTGGCTATTGGACTTTGCTTTTAAGGAAATACCTACTGTACCCGAATGTAATCTGTTTTGAATGCCTCCAAAGACGGAATATTAAAAAAAAAAATTTTTCTTGTAGAAGCAAACAGTTAATTTGCTAACTAGAGGTAGACAAGCGAGAAAATTTGACAAGTGAAGAAAGCTATGGAGACTGCTATGGCTCCAGGAGTCACACACAAGCAGTGCTAAATTGTTCCACACAGGAAAAAATGCAATGCTAAACAAAAATAAGCAGTTTTCCAAAAGGTTGATTTTACTTCTCATTTATCTTGTCTCTTCTTTCTTCCTCTTCCTGCATGTATATTGTGTGCCCACCTTCCTCCTTCCCTCTTTTTCTTATATTTCTTCCCCTTCACACCTTATCACCACCTCTTCACTTGTGCTTACCTGTCTGATGCCTTTTCTCCCTCTGTGTTTGATACCTTTGGGGTTTTTTTTATTTCTTCCTTCTCTCTCTCATGCATTCTTGCTTCCCTGCCTCACCTAGGCCTTATACTTCAATTCCCAGGCTATTGCATGTCCTTTCTTGGACCAAGTGGTCCATCCAGACTGCCCAGAAAGCCTCTTAAGGGTAGTAACTACCACTCTGTTCAGGTCACTCCCATATTTCTCTGAAAGGTAGTAACTGTGTCTCAGTTATACCCAAGCCTTATGATAACCCATAAACATTGCAGCTAGCAGCATTTTTTTACTGGGTGATGATTTTTCTTGAAAAGTGGCATCTGCAGGGAGCTGGGAGGATCATACATATTGTTTGGATTTAGCTCATACCTTTTTAGCTAGTTCAAGGTCAGTTACATATAGTAGGTATTTCCCTGTCCCCAGGGTGTTTACAATCTAAGGGGGGTCATTTACTAATTTTCGTTAGGTCATTTACCATGGCGGTGAAGCCCTATCACAGAGATAACGTGTGGTATTATCTTGGGCCCCCCGTAAACCCAGGACAAAAGCAGAAATGGTAATAAACTGATCTGCATGCAAATGCTTACAAATCGTCTCATTACTAGTCAATCTGATGCAAATAAAATAATATGCCATGCATCAAAATTTGCAAAGCCGAACTATTTTAAGGATAGTTAGCTTCATCTCAAGAGTTGCAGTGATCCTGCCAGGCTGAATCCTTATAGGGACTAACACTGCCCCCGAGACTGCCCTCCCTGGTGGCAGTGTAAATTCTTCTAGGGGTTTATACGAAACCCCTTCTAGCCTGCTCCTCCACCGCAGCCAGAGACAAACAAATTAGTGAAAAGTAAAAAAAAAAAAGTGAAATATTGAGATGGTGGTGGTGGTCTGCCCCTCGTGGAACTACTTGGTCCTTTATTCCATAGCTTCTACTCTTCCCCCCCCCCCCCCGGTTCCCCTTGCATCTTAGTCTACCTCCCTACCTCCTGCGACAGGGGAAAAAGTAAGCCTGAAGCTGACCGATACCATTTCTGCGGATAACGATGAGGCAAACAGACGCCTAACGGGCACTCCAGTTTGCTGCTAGATCCCAGGGAACTTAACTGATTTGGGTTTCCAGAGGGTTGGACTGGGGGTGGATGAGAAGGGAGCTACAGTGGGGACCCAGGAGTTCTGAGGGAGGAGGGGCAAGAATTTTTATTCACAAGAGGGTGGGGGTGACAGGGCAGGCCCAACACCCTAACATTGAAACTATTTTTTTATTTTTTTTACATTTCACTACTTTGCCCACTTTCTGGTGGCAGGAGGGATGTGGAAGAGAGGTCAATAGGACCTCCCCCCCCATAGTAATTTACTCTGGCACTGGAGGGAGGGGCAGTCTTTAAATAAGGGCAGTTTCGGGACATGGGGCCGTCATCGCTTGCTGAGTCTTGGGGATTCACAAACCTGCAGTACCCCGGGGAAAACACCGCAGCTTAGTAAGTAGACCCCCTAAGTTTGAACCTGAGGCAATGGGAGGGTGAAGTGACTTGCCAAAGGTCGGAAGGAGCAGCTGCAGCAGATTTGGATCCCTGGCTTCTTTCTCTGTTTCTCAGCCCAGTTTTCTGTAATCACTAGGCTATTCCTCCACGCCTTTCAGAACCTTGCTGTGATCTGTTTTTCCCCAGCCCTACAGGCTTGTCTTGTTCATCATTACCAACCGATCGTTCTCAGCCCAACCACAAGCAATCACCCAAAGACAGAACCTGGCCACAGGCTCTAAGAAACGGGAATCAAAGCATTCCAGGCTATTATGTGGATTAGAAACAGATTTCTTACTTTCTTGTTTAGGCAGAGAAATTTCTGGCACTCAACTTGCCCTTGGCTCTGTTGTTATTATTCGAATCAAGGTGCAGTGTTATCCCCAGTCACTGAGTGGCAGCCAGGTACAATATACGAGAGCTGAGAGCACGGCGGTATCTGCTTGTACTGCCAGTCTGCTGCGGGGAATCGGGAATGTCTCTGCGATCTGCGTAAGGCAGCATGCAGACCCCGGGATCCTGTGGGAGGATGCCCCCCCCATTCCCCGTCGAGCATCTCGAGGCTGCATGGCATGAAACCAGCAGATATTCGGGCAGCAGGCACATGCAGAAGGAACTCCTGGATAAGGTGCCGAAAGGCTTGTTTCTGAGGCAGCCCTCCCCTCCTCTTCTTGTAGCTGGAGCCTGCATGAGCCTCTTCCAAAGCCTCCAGGAGAGAAATGGAATACGGGGAGCTGAGTGGAGAATGAGGGGTTGTTAAGGGGGAGGTGCTGAGCGAGATGCAGAGGTTACGTGAATGGAGAGAGAGAGAGAGAGAGAGGGAAGGCATGGAGGTGGAGGGCAGCCAGGAAGAGGGAAGGCATGGAGATAGAAGGGGAAAGAGAAAGCATGGTGATGGATGGAGAGCCAGAGAGAAAACACTTGGAGGTGAAGGAAGAGGGATGTTGAGGAAGAGTAGGGAGAGGAAGAGGGAAGGCATGGAGGTGAAGGTGGACAGAGAGGGAAGGCAGGGTAGTGATGGCAGAGACAGGGAGAGGGAAGGCTGGGTGGTGAGGTGGAGAGAGATGCAGAGAGAGAGGGAGATAGAAGCCATGGAGCTAGAGGCCAAACCAAAGAGAGAGAGAGAGAGAGAAGACTGAGAGGTGATGGACTGTCTGCCTTTCTCCTGTTGGGGTGTCTCAGCGGGTGGCAGCAGCATTAGAGCCGTTGCAGGACGGAAGAGCAGGAGCTGCAGCATGAGGACAATAAAAGCTCTGTTTTGTATGTTCCCGTGGTTGCTCTATACTTCCCATTCAGAACGCAGTGCCCTTGTTAAAGAGTGAAGAACATTTGATGGACCGTTCCCAGTGGCAAGACAGACAGCTTTACAAGCAGAAAGGCTTCCTATCGGCTGATCTGCAGAGCTGCTGCCACTAGTCACGTTCCCAAACCATGGTGATGAAGCATGATGATAAAAGATATAGTTGCGATGGAGAAGGTACAGAGAAGAGCAACCAAAATGATAAAGGGGATGGAATAGCTCCCCTATAAGGAAGACTGAAGAGGTTAGGGCTGTTCAGCTTGGAGAAGAGACAGCTGAGGAGGGATATGATAGAGGTCTTTAAGATCATGAGAGGTCTTGAACGAGTAGATGTGAATCGGTTATTTACCTTTTCAAAGAATAGAAGGACTAGGGGGGCATTCCATGAAGTTAGCAAGTAGCAACATTTAAGACTAATCGTAGAAAATTCTTTTTCACTCAATGCACAATTAAGCTCTGTAATTTGTTGCCAGAGGATGTGGTTAGTGCAGTTAGTGTAGTAGCTGGGGTTCAAAAAAGGTTTGGATAAGTTCTTGAAAGAGAAGTCCATTAACTGCTATTAATCAAGTTTACTTAGGGGAATAGCCACTGCTATTAATTGCATCAGTGTTCACTATGCATCAACCAACCTCTTTCCCTTGCTGTAATAATTCTTCAACATACACCAATATAAGGGATGCTTGTGGTAATGGTGTTTTTGTACGGTGGCTATATTTAAGGGCAACCAATAGGCATAGACGCCCCAGAGACAGATGCCTCGATAAGTATTCAATCACTCACTAACGGGTCGCCTCAGCGAACAGGGAGTTGGGGTTTTATCAAAAAGAAAAAATTGTTATAGAAAAATTACATCACTACAAGATTCTGATAATAAAGAGTAATAGACGGGGCAAATAAAAGGACAGCCACAAATTGGTTGCCCTTAAATATAGCCACCGTACAAAAAACACCATTAAAAGGAGCTATTGTAAAGTTAGGAAAGGAAATAAAGGAAAGTGAAAAAGAAGCCGCTATGATTTTCTAAAGAAGTAGCTGAAAAAGTAATGGAGAAAAGGTTAGCATTCATAAACTACAAGAGAAAGTGCAAGACAGGGAACAATATCTAGAAAAGCTAAGAGAAGCTGGGAAAGTAGTCAGATATGCAAAAGTTCAAAAGGAAGAAAAAACAGAAATATTGTAAAACAGGGGACAAAGCTTTTTTTTTTTTTTAGATATGTTAGTGAAAGAAGGAAGTGCAAAAGTGGCATTGTGAGACTCAGAGGTGAAGGGGGAGGAATAGATAGAGACTGATGAGGAAAAAGCAATCTTGCTTAAATATTTCTTTTTCTTGTTCATTGTGGAAAGGCCTGGTGCAGAACCACATAAAACAAACGTATTTATTTATTAGGCTTTTATATACCGTTGTTTAGACTAGCCGTCACAACGGTTTACAAACATTTAAAAAATATACAAATAAAACATCAGAAACATATACATGGCAACTTCTTGAATGAATACCATTGTTTTACATTTTGTTGCTTGCCTACATGAAATATATTGGAGGGATTAGACACAAATAAGATCAGAAACGAGGTAGAACTGAATCAATTTTCAGAACAGTGCGTTCATGAGGAGCCTACTAAACTTAAAAATAGATAAGGCGATAGGGCCAGATGGGATACATTTGAGGGTATTGAAGGAACTTTGAGCGGGCCTGGCAGTTCCACTGGCTGACCTTTTCAATGTTTCTATAAACTACAAGTTCCAGAGGACTGGAGAGGGGCAGATGTGGTTCCCAATCACAAAAGTGGAAGTAAGGAGGAGGCTGGAACTATAGGTCAATAAGTCTGACCTTTATGTTGTTCAAATTAATGGAATCGCTGCTAAAACAGAGAGGATAGTGCAGTTTCTGAAATCCAATGAATTGCGTGATCTGAGGCAGAGTGGCTTTACTAGAGATAAATCTAGTATCTGATCGATTGCTTTGATTGGGTAACCGGTGAGTTGGATCAAGGGGAGAGCGCTAGACATAGTGGATTTCAGTAAGGCTTTTAGAACGGTTCCAAGCAGAAGACTTATAATAAATTGAGCCCCCTTGGTATGGACCCTAGTGTGACTGTGGGTTAGAAACTGGCTGAGTGAGAAGCGACAAAGAGTAGTAGTAAATGGAGTTTACTCTGAGGAAGGAGGTGTTACTAGTGGTGTGCCTCGGGGATCAGTAACAGGGACTAGCTCTTTTCAACATTTTTGTGAGTGATACAGTGGAAAGACTGTTGTGAAATGTTTGTCTTTTTGCCGATGATAACAAATTATGCAACGGTAGACATCCAGGAAAGTGTGGAAAACATGAGAAGGGTTCTAACGAAACCTGAGGAATTATCTAGAGGCTGACAGCTAAGATTTAATGCTAAAAAAATGCCATATGCATTTAGAATGCAAAAACCCAAGGGAGAGAGGTGCAGTATTGGAAAATTCTTCTAAGCACCAAAGAAGAGCATGATCTAGGGGGTGGTTGTATCTGATGACCGTAACGTGGCCAAATAGGTGCATACACTGATGGCAAAAGCCAGAAAGATGCTTGGCTGCATAGGGAGATAAATGGTCAGCAAAAAAAGGGAGGTGATAGTGCCCCTGTGTAAGTCCCTGGTAAGACCTCATTTGGAACACTTTGTACAGTTCTTGAGACGCACATTCAAAAGGATATAAACCAGTTGTAATCGGTCCAGAGGATAGCTACTAAAATGATTAGTGGTCTTCATTTTAAAACATATGGGGATACATTTTAAAGATCTAAACATATATACCTTTGAGGAAAGGCGAAATGGAGAAATATAATAGAGACATATTAAACCTTTAATATCTCAAAGGTTTTCATGCACATGAGGCTAGCCTCTTTCAACAGAAAGGAGACTCTAGAACAAGGGGTCATGGGAAGAGAGTGAAAGGATGTAGACTCAGGAGTACTCTTAGGAAATATTTCTTTACAGAGAAGGTAGTAGATGCTGGAATGGCCTCCAGTGGAGGTGGTGGAGTCAAAAATAGTATCTGAATTCAAGAAAGCATGGGATAAATACAGGGGGATCTCTGAGAGAGTGATGGGAATCGTAGGAGCTAAATTGGATGGGCAGACTAGATGGGCCATATGGTCTTTTTCCACTGTCATGTTTTCATGTACTCCCTACTACTCTAGTCAAGGTTTCAGGACATCTACATTGAATATGAATATATGCAAATACATCTCATACATTTTCATTCTAAATATCCTGGAAACTCAGCTAATTGTGAGGTGTCAATAGGACAAGTTCGGGACCCACTGCTCTAGAGACGAATGTTGCAGGTTCTAGTCCTAGTTGAGATGTTTCCTCACATGGTGAGGTTCTCAGCCTTTCATAGTTGTATGGGTGTGGGCTCAGAGTCGGACAGGATAATCAGCAGCAAGATCACCATTTCCTCCCACAGAGTTGGACCCAGCAACTCACTGCATGTAGCTCACAGAGAGATGTAGTAGAATATTCAAAGGAGATACTGCCAGGATTGCCCGCCTCTTCCTCCTCCTTGTGAACTGAGTCCTGTTTCCTACCACACAGAAACTCAAAGATTTTTTTTACAGCCACTACTATCATGCCTGATATAGTGTGGCCCACAGCACTCATGGCACATTTTCTGGAAAGGAGAGGGGGTAAAGCAGTGTTTTCTGTTCCTCTTCTGGAGACACGTTTGTCTATTTATTTTTTCAGGGTTGCCACAGTGAATATGCATGAGACAGATTTGTATACACTGTGTCTTCGATGTATGCAAATCTATCTCATGCATATTCATTATAAATATCTTGAAAACCCAAGTAGTTAAGTCTGCCTCCATGAGAAGTTCAGAAACACTGGTATAAAATTCTAGATTGGGGAGTCACAGGGGTTGTGCTCAAAATCAGTCAAACACAGTATTTTTTAATTTATGAATGATGCATTTTATATAGAAAGAGTTAGTTGTATTAAAGGCTAATGTCGGTCTCACTGTTATGTCTGTGGCCACCAGGTGGCACACTGAACAGTGGAAGGTGCACTGTGCAAAGAAAATACTGTATGCTCTATCTGCAAAGCCCTGGCTCATAGGCACCTACATAGACACACAGGCTGGCTCACAGACAGGCTTTTCCCTTGTTAATACATTAAAAGAATATTTATTTTTTCCACTTTTGTTTGGTTTCAAAATTTACATCAGTTATAAACCAGACAACCCAAGCAATGCTAGGTACTTTTCACCAATATGCTCTGTCTACAAAGCCCTCTCTCAGGCTCCTACACACAGACACAAAGGAACACATTAGATAGGCACACACTCACACACATACACATATATAGGCTCCCCTACACACACACACACACACACATATATATGCTCCTCTACTCACACATACACACAGTCTCCCACACAGACACAGAAACGTGATTTATCAAATAAAATTAACTAACCAACTGCACACACACAAACATAGCTCCTACTCACACATACATACACACCGGCTCCCACACATACACACACACACAGACACACACAGTGTGTCTTCTTTAGGCACCGCCAGACCCCTTCTTCAGCTTTCGTGGGCGGCCACCCTCTCTTTATTCAGCCACAGGATGCATCTCATGGTGGCCCTCTCCGTTGGCTGCTGCAAGATGGGAACTGTGGCAACCATCCTGCAGGCCTTTTCTTCTAGTGTTGGGCAGCCCTAATTGCATTATCCTGAGGCCTAACTGGGTAAGGCCATTGGCCACCCTTGGCTACGCTACTGTTGTGTGTTGTGAAGTGGTTAAAAGGCAGGATGGTGAATAGTGCAGAACCCCAGGGATCTGTACTGAAACCAGTACTTTTAAAATCTTTTTCTACAATAATCGCAATAATTAGCACTCTCTAGAATTGGGCAACAAGAGAAATTTAACATACTGCCAATGTAGTTTATGGAGAGGTTCCCCAAGTTTCTATATGCTTGCTGTTAATTACTTAACAAAATAAAACAATATTTATCATTTTCAGTTTTGTTTGATTTTTTTAAATTTATAGCTGTAATAGACTAGACAACCCGAGCAATGCCAGGCACCTTTTGCTATTAGCTATATAAAATAGAATGGAATTCAGTATGAAACACAACTTTTTTGCGTCAGCAAGCCATCAAAGATCATCCCAGCTCTGCAACTGACCTCAGGCTGCTTGCTAGCTGCCGATGAATTTTATTTAATATCAAGCACAAAAAAAAAACCTCCCTTAAAAATCCCTTTTACCTCACAAGTTAGCACCATCTTACTATGCACATTCATATATGAACATATTGGATTTGAACTTTCTTGGTTTTAATGTAAAGTTCTGAAAAAAAATATCTAACAGCCCCTGTTGATTAAGAGGTACAACCTAGCTGGGGGGGGGGGGGGGGGGGGGGGGGGGGGGGGGGGGGGGGGGGGGGGGTAGAGGAAGGGCCAGGCTCCTCTCTTTGGTTTCCTTCTGAAACAAACTGAAATTCAAAGGAAAAATATTACAAAAGGTCCTGTTTTTTTGTTGGGTTTTTTTTTTTTTTGTGTGTTTTACGTAAAAGAATGTGATTTATGTGTGCTTGAACAACGCCATAATTATATGTGGGCTTTCCTGGCTTATCATAAAGGCTTCGAGCAGCCAGCCGGCTTGTAAAGCTACCAGAGAGTGCTGGGAATTTTTACATGCTTTTCCCCCCTTTTAATGGCTACAATGACTCTACAGCCTAACGTGGCTGAATGGAAAAGGGATCACTCTCCTGCATGCAAGATAAAGAAAAGATAGTTGCAGTGGAGGGAAAAATACCATTCTTTGTACTCCTTCACACTCCACGCAGAGCAGTTTACCCTCTCTATACCTCCTACATTTTTCTTTACAGACATATGGCACTAGGGGAAAAAAAAAAAAAGGGCTACTACAGAATATAAATGACTCCATTGCTGGAGCAGGAAGGCTGGGCCAATCCTGGTTTGCCACTGTTACCTGTATGGATTTGTAGTTCATTACCCTCTGTATACAAAAAATGTGTTTAAATTTTTAGTTATGTAGAATCCAGCAATACAATAGACGAGTAAAGCGCCACCCTGATACTGGCCAATTTTTCGACTTATTCCTTCATCAGGGGAATATGAAACAACATCGAAAAACATTTAACTTTATGCTGTCTCTGTAGAGGGCCGACCAGCTCACAGAAGATGGAGAAGACTCACTGGTTTAAGAAGCCCTAAATTGGAATTAAATGCCTATGCATGCAATGAGCCCAAAATCAGGGCTGGCACTTCCTTTCCCTACAGCTATGGTAATTTTTACAAACTAGGTGTACCTGTGCCATTTCTCACCAGTATATTCATTAGGGATATGCTTTTGTTGGAAACAAAATAGGAAATAGACATTTTATTTCATTTTTAAAAGACAAATAAGATTTTGTTTGGTTTTCTTTCTTATTAAAAATTAACCGCCCTACTACTACTACTACTTAACACATATAGCGGAACATGATGTATGAAGCACAATACAAAAAAGGATAAGAGACAGTACCCTTCTGAGTAGAGATTACTGTCTAATCAAGACAAACATACAGGGTAAAAGAGACCTTGGGAAATTAATTTATTAAAATAAAGGTTAAAACTTAATGAGGCTGTTAAGTGGGACAATCTGGGATTAAGATTTAAAAGCATCCTCAAAAAGGTGAGTTTGTAGACAGATTTAAATAAGGCAAGAGAGGGAGCATGGCACACCAGCTCAGGAAGTCTGTTCCAAGCACACAGCGCAGCCAGGTGGAAAGCCCAGAGGAGGGAATTGGCAGTAGAGAAGGTCATAGATAGGAGTGACTTGCCTGATGAGCAGAGTGCACGAGGAAGGCTGTAGAGAGAGATAAGAGAGGAGACTGTGCATAAGTTTTCAAAGGGAAAACTTCCTCTTTAAAAACTGGATCAGAAAAAGTATGTGCACAGACCTGGACCTACTACCGTATATACTCATGAATGAGTCGATCTCATTTATAAGTCAAGGGTATTTTAGGGCCCCAAAATCAAGAATTCTCTGTCACCCGTGGATAAGTCAAGGGTAAAACCTAGGGGGCTTATGAAATGGTGAAATCACACAAAGAAACAAACCGATTGGGAGAAAAGATGGCCACCATTTGAGACGTGCATGGAAAAGGCTCTCTCCGAGCGCAGTCTTAAAATTCTTATTACCTCCAGCAGAATGCCTCACACTAAGCGCAAAGCGAAGGTTAGGGAGATTTCTACCTCCTCTCCCCTGCCGGAGTCATTTCAGCTGAGGTTTGAGTCCTTCTTCGCGATGCCATCGGAGCCAGTTCCGGTGGAAAGAGCCGCTGTGGACGCTGACACGGAGTGGGTGTCTGTGCTACTGGCCGAAGTGATATCCTTAAGTCCCAGTGCACTGAGAACTCCCTATCCACCCCAATCTAAGAGCATTTCAACAGCTAATGTGGGCCCCAGAGAGGAGAAGAAAAGAAAATTGCTGTTTGAAACCCCTGCTGAAGGCAACAGAACAGATATACCAGGTAATGCTGGGTTTCTACCATCGGTGAGGCCTACTCCCTCTACTACAACCAGGGACTCTCTTATTTTGGAAGGAGCTAACAATTTGGGGAGGAGAGGTATGAGCCAGGCAGGAGCGGGTGAAGTAGAGCCCAGGACTTCCTTATCCCCCCTGGTAAAGCCAGCGGTGATTACCATGGATTCCCTATGGTCTGCTTTAAAGTCATTGGAAATTGCAATTTCAAATTTGATAAAAATTACCCTTGATTCAAATCAACGTTTCCTTAATATTGAAAATACAATTTCCTTACAAAATACAAAGTTGGAGCAGTTGGAATCTCGGGTAGATACAGTGGAATCCCTCCAGCATAAATTTGTTCAATCGCATATTGTGAACGCAAAGAAAGTGGAAAATATTGAAAATTCTTTGAAATTTCTGAATCTACGGGTTCTCAGTTTTCCCTGTGTGAAATTGATTTCATCATATGAGATGTTTAAAACTTATTCATATTTTGAAAATGTCATCTGAAGCGCTACCAGTGATCTCAAAGATATATTCTTTTCCTTTTAAGGAAGATATTTCAAGTAGGGATCAGCCAGCAAATGTCTCATTAAATCTGACGGAAGTACTGGAGTCGTCAATAGATACTGCAATAACAAGAAGAGCAATGCTTTTAGTACCTTTTGCCCTCCCAACTGATAGTGATATGGTATTGCATTTGTTTATGCGTAATCGTTTATTATAGTTTCATGGTGAAAAAATATGGATGTATCGAGATTTATCCAGACCTTCTCAAGAAAGGAGGAAGAAATTTCTTATTATGCGACCAGAGGTATTAACCAGAGGGGGCAAGTTCCTTTTGAAATATCCTTGTAAGTGTGTGGTGAATTACTTAAAATTTTAAATATATCTTTTTTGAACCATCGCAACTTCATGCATTCATGGACACACATACCCAAGAGGCTCCTGTATTGGGTTCGGAAGATAGATAATATATCTCTGATGGACCTCTAACTTTTCAATTGATAAAAAACTTTATGCTTTTTTTTTTCCTTTATAACCGCTTAGTTACACCTTTTCTCCCATAATTACTTATAATTATCAGATAAAGAATGTAATGCTTATTGCTAGTTTCATTTGATTTTTTTCTGTGTTATCTGTATTTGTACAACAGGTATTTCTTGTAAATATTGAAAATGCTTCAAAATAATTAATCCAGCTGATCATACGTTAGCATTCAAGCAATAATGTTACTGTATAAAAAGAGATTTGCCGTTTGTTCCTGATCTGAATACTCATCTGTTTCCTCTGATTCTAAATCTAAACAAGTTTGGTAGAGCACTTAATTTTAAAAGTTTTTTTTCCCTCTAACTTGGAAAACCGTATAAATCCATGATCATACCTAGAAACAAATAAGCATGATGCTTATGAACAACAAGAGGGTTATTAACAGAGTAAACTTTGAATTCAACTTTAAATATTCAGCAGAGAGAGGGAAGGAGACTAATATCTGTGGCAGAATGAGAGGAAGGGGAGAAATACCTGTGCCAGAATGAAGGGGGAGGGGAGGAATATCCATGGCAAAATGCAGAGTAAAGGGAAATATCCGTGGCTGGGTACTGGGGAGTGGGATGGGGGAGCAGGAGTCAAGTGATGTAGTAAGAATAATACAAACACTCTTTCACCATCATCAGCATCATCTTTATTTATCAGATGCCGTCCCATTTAAATGCCCAAGGCAACTTATAACAATCACTACAAAATTATACACACCTACAAATTAAAAACACATTGCAGCAAACATTAAAAAAACAGCTTCTCTCAATACACAATTTCATTTCATTTATTTGTATTTATCAATCACTGTCCAGATAAAAATCTCCCAAAATGATAAGGAACAACAACAAAAAAATATCAATCACATAAAAATTAATCCTTCTACAATTTGCCTCACTCTGAGCAGACCGGACTAAATAAACACATTTTAAGATACTTCTTAAAAATCTATTCTTAACTCAACATTAAAACAAAGCTCTTTGGGGAGATCATTTCAAAAAACTGAGGCTTAACGTGGACTCACCCAAAGTTCTTGGTGGTCCAGCGGGGGGCCTAGGAGTGATCTCCCGCTCCCGGGCCATCGGCTGCCAGTAATCAAAATGGCGCCGGCGGCCCTTTGCCCTACCATGTGAAAGGGGCAAGCAGTGAGTTTTGCGGGGGTCCGGAGGGTGGGGGATTGTACACAAATACTATAATACGCGCATATAAGTCAAGCCAGCTTTTTTTGTGTCTTTTTTTCTGGCATACATTTCTCGACTTATACACGAGTATACAGTATTTATGTGGATTCGTTTTCCAGATGCCAATAGCTGAGCACATCCACTCCTTAGCGTTAGCCTATCAATGACTCTGCTCCCAGGAAGCCGCCTCTCTTAGCACATAAAAGTATGCATGTACTTTTACATGCAAAAAGGATAGGCATTCTTTGAAAGAGCCCATTTCCAGACGTGAAACACTATTATACCCACAAAAATGCCTACTGAAAATTGCTCTCAAAGTGGGAGGGAAGTGAGTGGTGGTCATAAGCTGGGAGAAATGAGTGAGCTTACAGTTTGGGGCAGGGGGAGTGTGAGTGAGGTGCATTGGAGGGAGGTAAATGAGCGAGTGAACCAATCAAATAAGTGCTCTGCTCTTCTGTCAGCTGAGGTTGAGAGGAGGTCCAGAAGGCCAAGTGCTTCATCAAAATTTGTATTCAAGAACTGTGATTATTGAAATCACATTTCTCAGTCAAGCTGTCTGAAATTGTCCAGAGATTTCAATTCTAAAGACATTAAGTAATGTTCCGACAAAAGTTGTGCAGCTTATGTTCAGAACTTTGCTGACTGGAAGAGCTCTGCAGTTTGTGTGAAACATTAGAAGCTGAACTGTAAAATTACTGTGTCTATAGAGTTTATGACAAAGTTCTGTAATTTTGCCTTTTCACTAAAATGAACCTAATGTTCACAGACACTTAAGAAAGGACTATTGCACCTGTGGCTTTGTCACAGCCCACAAAGGAAATTATTCAACCATGTCAACAGAAATACAGTAAGTCTACAACCATACATGAAACTGCCTGTCAGCCCTGAAAACCCAAGGGAAGACAAACTCTATATTAACATGGATTTACTTTGGATTGAAATTTTGCTCTTTATATTTGCCAATTCAAGGATGCTTTGTGTTGCCTTTGTAAGATCATACTGACAGTGTGTGCCACAAAAAGTTCATGGATTTGGGGGTGGTGGGGTGGGGGGGGGGGGAGGGTTAGACTTAGCTCATACCTTTTTCTTTGGTAACTCAAGGCAAGTTGCAATCAAGTGCCATAGGTATTTCCCTGTCTTCAGAGGGTTTACAGTCTAAGGCTTAGATTCATCAAAATGCTATAAATATAGCGGAAATAGCACCCGTAATAAAAATAGAGTGTGGTCAGGCTAATTTCCCTGCTCCCTCATCACATAGGTAAATTTCCACAATGCAAGCGCGTTACCGACCGAAAGCTAGGTAGAGCATGCATCACGATAGGTAGAGAGTACATTGTACAAATCAACTCCTCTTTTACCTTTCATCACTCCAAATGACAGAAAATCTTCAGTGATGTCAACTTTGCTGTTCGTACCTCTGACTATCTATGTAAAACTGCCCACCAAACCTACTCCACCCCCCAAACCTCACCCCAAATTAAAAGTGCACCCTCTACCAGTGTTATAAATAGTAAATTTACATATTGGCTTCTCTCTCTCTCTTATTTGACGTTAGGAGCTGCTCATTACCATTAACTCCGCCCAAACTCCTCCTACTTGTATAACTATTGTGACATTTTCATATTAGCGCATGTTGCACTATTTAACACATGCGTTAGGGCATGTTGCACTATTTAACACATACATTAAGGCCCTAACGCAAAATGATTAATGACCCAGTAAGTTTATACCTTAGGAAATGGAAGGTGAAATGATTTACTCAAGATCACAAGAAGCATCAATAGAATTTGAATCCTGGCTTCTCTGGTTCTTAATTTGCTGCTCTAATCACCAGGCATCTCCTCCACTACATTATTAAGGAAGAAAGAGACATATAAACATCTGCAGGCCTCTTCCATGCACATCGTCAAATTTATCAAAGCATCCACAACACTGAACCATTGAGACTCTTAATGGAGTAACATGTGAGTTGGAAGTGGACTTGCAAGCTACATTCATTGTCATCTCACAAGAGGCTGACTGAGCACTCTGGTCTCAATGGGGGCCAATATTAAAAAAAATGCTGGGCACCTAACAGTAGGCTCCTAAGTTAAGTGCTTAAGTTATGCACCTATTTTCAGCTGAAATTAGCAACCTAAGTTTTCATCTGAAAATTTACACAGATTTAGGACCTTAAAACGTAGGGTCCTAAATGTAGGCCTTGTGTTTGTTTGCCTTGTTTTATGACCCTAAATTATGTTCCTAGCTCTGAAAATCAGTGTTAAACTGCTAACTTTGATTCTCTACCTAAGGAGGTTATTTTCCAAGCCGCGATAGGCCCTTATCGCATGTGTTAGGGCCTTATCGTGGCAGTAAGATTTAAATTAGGGGGAGGGGAGGAGTCGGGGCGGAGTTAGGGAGGGAATTATGGTAATCGGCGGTGGCACCACACATCTTGTGTTTGAACTGTGGGTCTCTGTTGTTAGAACTCTGTGGCCCCCATGCAGTTCTAACAGCAGATGTTTGAATCATGTGGGGCTCCATAGATACAGAGCACTGTGTTTCCAGAAGGGGATGTTTCACCTCAGGCTGCAGAGGGGAGGAGGTGCCAGTGTTTAAGCTGCAGCCCAGCTGGCTTAGAGGTGCCATTTGGGGCAGAGGGAGAGAAGGGATATAGTGCAGGGGAAGAGGAGAGGAGGTTGAATAGCAGAGGAAGAGCTGAAATTCTGACATAGTGTTGGGGTGCAGGGCGGGGACTTGTGAATAGTGGAGAGGAGGGACCTGATCCAGGACTTGGGGGAGGAGGGGCTCAGTGGGGATTTGGCAATTGGGTGGCAATAGTGGAGGGTGTTAGATTGGCTAGAGGGAAAGTATGAGTGTTGCTATGAGATGGGAGTAAGAGAAGGTGGCTGATGTTTGAGGAGGGAGTGAGAGGGGGGTGGGGATGAGAAGCAGAGAAAGCTGAGGATAGGATGAGTACAGAGGACAGGGCTGGTGCAAGGATATTAGGCACCTCAGATGAACCTTGTGCCCGGGCCCCCCCCCCCCCCCCCCACTGGTCCAGGCCCTAGCCCTGGCCCCGGCCACAATCTCATTCACTCACAGGCCCCCTTTCTTACACATATTTAGGTTCCTTGTCTCATTCACACACGCACCCTTACACAGGCTCCCTCCCTCTCTCTCTCACTAACACCATTGCTCTCTCGTACACACATAATCCCTCTTACTCACAACCACACACACACACAAACAGAGGTGCTGCTTGTGACCCACCCAGACTCTGCTTCTCTCAGCCATGAGCAGGATGGGTGCTGCTCGTGGCCCACCGAGTGTCTGCATTGCTCGGCCACGAGCAGGGTGGGTGCTTTTCGTGGCCCGTCAAGTCTCTACTCCTCTTGGCCGTGAGTGGGATGTGCTCTGCTCTTTGCTATCCCCTAATGCTGGCACCCTAGGCGACCACCTAGTTCACCTATTGGGACACGCCTGCCCTGACAGAGAGTGGTAGAAATGGGGGAATGGGTGAAAGTCAGAGAGATAATAGGAGTGAGAGAAGGGGGATGGAAAGCTGAAAGATGAAAGGTGAAAATAGAGAGACTGAGGACTGGACAGTTAGAGAGGAGGAGAATAGGGGTGAAATTTGAGTGGATAGAAAGGTAAAAGAAAGAAAAAGAGAAAATGATGAAAGGAAATGATCAATGTCTAAAACAGATGTAGGGAAGGAAGGGAAGAAGATAGGAGAAGAAAATAAATGGAAAGTGGTATGGAGAAGATTGAAGAGAGAGACCAGGACCAACCCATCACACTCACACACAAAATGCATAGACAACAAAAGTAGAAAATATTTTATTTTCAATTTTTAGAGAGTGGAATAGGTCAGGTTTGAGAATATGCATTTCTTAAATCTTCACATTTTGCTTAGTTCAGGAGCAATACATTTCTATTTCTTTTTCTCTGGTGTTGCACTACATGCAGAGTCAGGCTTCTCAGGATTATAATTTCAGTTTTTGTTTTCATTTTTGTTTTTAGTTTTGTGGTCCCTTATTTTCTATAAGGTAAGGGTCAGTTTGTGTTCTGTGTTTGACAGAAGTGAGGCTTGCTGCTGGCATGTACTGTCTGACTTATTCTGTTTTTCTAATAGGAGGTGTATTGGTGTTCTAGGGCCTATACCAATATTTGCAATACTGCTCTTTCCCATGTATAGATGCTGCTGTTTGAGTCTTGGGTGTTAGTGTGTTAGGATATAGCAGGTTTTCTGTATAGGTTCTGAGTGTCCTTTTTGCAGGGCTTTGTGTTATTTCACAAAGTTTCTGGCAGTGAAAGATGTTTGTGTGGCTGTTAAGATGATGCCAGTATTTGAATTTTTTTTATATGGTGAGTTAGGGAGGGTCTGTACCTTGAAGAACGCATCCCTTTTGAGTGACGGGAGGGGGTGGGTGACATCTCAACTCTAACCTCAGGCAGCAGATTGCCTTGAGCTGGCCCTCACTGCTGACATCAGTTACTCATAACGTAAAGCGCTGCTACCACTCCAGGCTGCTGACACTCTGAACTGCTTCCCCCAGCAGGACATCATCATCAATGGCTGGCTCAGTGTCACATGGATTAGCATGTCAAAGGGGACACTTCAGGCCCGGCCTTTGCTGATGATGTCAGGCTGGGGAGGCAGCTGAGAAGATTGGTCACATGGCAGCAGTAAATTTTGTGGTGCACCACCAACTTCAGCAGTCACCCTAGGTCCCTGAAAAGGCCAAATGGCCCTTATTTACCAAAATGTATTATGTTACTGAGAGACTGGTATTCAAAATAAGCTGAGCCCCTAAATTTAGGCTTTTAAGTTAAACACCTATTTTTAACCAAACTTAGGGAACTACGTTTTCAGCTGAAAAGTCACATAAACTTAGGACACTAAAACTTAGGTCCCTAAATATAGGCCTGCTATTCATTTCCTAAGTTAGATGCCTAGTTTTGAAAATCACTGTTAAGCTCCTAATTTAGTTTTCCTACGCTAACTATGCCTCTGTAGTCACTCACTTTGTAGATACCTATATTTAAGCACATAGTAAGACTAGTTCCTAAATTTAGGGACTCAGCCCTAGTACATTTTCAAATGGCCCAATTTAGGAGTCTAACTCCAAAAGTTAGGAGCCTAAATTCTTTGAAAATTGTTCCCATGTGTCAGTGGAGACATATGTATTGGTAGGGACTATAACATCATAATCAGTAGAATTCTTAACATACATTTGTATCCTATCCTGTACATCTGTAAACCAGCTGTTAGCAACAGTACTTGAAGGGGAAAAAGTCTGCCAAGGTGGATTTAACTCAGGCCTCTTGACAGCTGAAAATAGTTGAAGAATGCACAGAGGCACACTCATCATACATTGAAGACCATGCCATGTTAAATATCTACAGAAATAACAACACTAGGGATATTTCAACAGCTTATTACCACAATTCCAATTGGATTAAAAGGAGTGCTTCTGTACTTTGACAATAATTTGATTGTAACAGGCTCAAGGAAGGAGCTAGGCAAGAGCTTGCAAGAGGTTCTAAGCATCATGTTAAATCTGGCATATGCCTATAAATTAAAATGTGGAGTTTTGAAGTGCCCAATATGCAATTCTTAAATTGTTATGTTAATGACTGATAAGAAGGACCAATTCATCTGTAAACTCCCTTTGGCTTGTTCAAAGTGGTATTTTAAAGCTTTCTTTAAAGCGTCCTCCTATGGGTGAGCCACATAAATAACTCCACCTCTCAAATGTGTGATTTAGAATAGGCATGTGTAGCACGCCCACACAACTAAAGGTTCTCCTAGGGCAGGGAGGAGAGGCTGAAGCAGAAAGTAAAAGTGACATAAAATAAAATAAATATACAATATTTCTATAGTATGTAATATGAGCAAAATCAGTGCATGCACTTTTACATAACTTAGGATCTTATAAAAGAAACAGATCTGGTTCTTAAAGGACATGGCTGATAAAATAAAGGCAAAAAAAGCAGCGTTCGAGAAGTATAAAGGATCCCAAAAAGAAGAACACAGGGAAGAATATTTGGTGAAACTGAGGGAGACAAAGAACGAAATCAAGAAAGCAAAAAGTTAGGTGGAAGAAAGGATTGCCAAAGAGGTAAAGCGAGGTGACAAAACATTTTTCAGAAATATAGGAGAAAGATCCGAAGTGGTATAGAAAAATTGAAAGGTAAAAAGGATCAATGTGTGGAGAGAGAAGAAGAAATGGCTGAAATATTAAATAAATACTTTAGTTTGGTGTTCACTAAAGAAGACCCTGGAAAAGGACCATCGCTAGTTGACATGACTGTGGATGGGGGTGGAGTAGACTTAACTCCGTTTACAGAAGAGAATGAATGGGAAGAGCTAGGAAATCTGAAAGTGGACAAGGCCATGGGGCCTGATGAGATACACCCCTGGATACTGAGGGAGCTCAGAGATGTGCTGGTGGGTCAGCTGAAGGATCTGTTCAATAGATCCCTGGCAACAGGAGTGTTTCTGTAAGACTGGAGTAGAGCAGTGGTGGTCCCACTTCACAAGAGTGGGAGCAGAGAGGAGGCTGGAAACTACAGGCAGGTTAGCCTCACCTCGGTGGTGGAAAATTAATGTAGACTCTGCTGAAGGAAAGGAGAGTGAACTACCTACAACCCAGTGGGTTGCTTGACCTAAGGCAGCATGGATTTACAAGGAGAAGGTCCTGTCAGACAAATCTGATTGATTCTTTTGATTGGTTACTAGCGAATTGGATCAGGGAAGAGCACTGGATGTGATTTACTTGGATTTTAGTAAAGCTTTTGATACGGTCCCACATAGGAGACGTGTGAACAAAATGAGAAGCTTGGGAATGGGTGCCAAGGTCAGCTTAACAGAGTGTGATAGAGTACCTGACAGAAAGCCTCAGACTCCCTTAAGGGACCTGCTCCAGCTATCTGGCCTGGTCCACCTTAAGACAGGCAGGAAAGGGATTCTTGGGTGGGGCGTTTCCCTGAGCCAGGGGTTAAAAAGGTTAGGCCCTGAGAGAGGAGAGAGGCCCCAGGGAGAAGAAGGAAGCTGTAATGGAGTGCTGTGTCCTTTTTGAAAACTGTTCTTGCATTGTCAGTCTGCTGAGGTAAGCAGCCATTTTGATTCTGTCTTGCTGAACGTTTTGTAATTAAACTGTTGAAAAGCAGAAGACTCCAGCCTGGTCTGTTCTCTGACCTTCTTCTGTCTTAGACTGCTCCAAGGGCATCACACAGAGACATATCTGGCACACAACATAATCAACTGCTTTCATCTGAGGCAACAATGGTACACTACTATGAGAATTAGATGTCTCATGGTATAGGTGCTGTGGTTAACCTCATGATGCCAGATAGAACTGATTCACCAGTTGCCAGTGGCTCAAAGATAATAAATTAATGATATTCACCAAGAGAAACTATGAGGAACCTGACTCCAGAAATTCCATAATTGTATTTGTGGTTTTGAGATAGGGATTCAATCTTCTGTTAGGGTTGCTGGCCAAAGAGAAGTCTACAACACAGGTGGTCTCCCTAAATGCTTTGTTAATTTCTGTTGACAGCATATGACTATAACAGGCACTGAAAAATTAATTGCAAATGCAAACATCTGAACAGATTACTACTGAAGTGTCAAGAATTTGATAGTCCACCATCGGTTGCCATTTTGTTGACTAAAGCAATCCCAGAACTGCCCCATTTGCTAATGATATCACATGGATGATGTTAAATCATCAGGTCTTATCACATATGTTCAACTGGGTATGGAGCAGATGGCTCACAAAGAAGATAGAAGGTTAGTAGATCAAAGGAAGTTGTTTATAGGGTAGTTATGACATCATCCCAATAGAATGAAGGTTGTGCTTTTTGAAAGTTCTCTTTTCCAAACATTGTGCATACACAGGCCATAGCTGAAAGTCAATCTTGTTGCCAGGAATAGATGATAAAAGTGTGCAGAAGTACAATATGCTTCAAGATTATCATAGTACATGGGAAATCACAGTAAATACCAGAATCACTATCAGAGTAATCTGTGGAACCAACATCATCACCTGTCAACATATCTGTTGAGCTTCACGTACCTGAATTTGAGATAACTTTACTTCCAACAGCAGTCATTGCACTCTACTCAAACATATAAAGAAATCAGCATCAAATTTGACTATATAATTTGGGACAGAAATTTACTTAACCTCACATGTAATATTAGTTCTGGTCACAAGGTAGCAGTCAAGCATATTCTGCCTGACATCTGCTTCAGCTGGGGGAGTCTCTCTGTTTCTGTATTCTTTGTCTGTGGAAGCAACAAAATGCAGGTCTTAGCTGCTCAATAAACCTATTATTGTATCTTGTGTCTCTTCACTCACTAATAGAGATGACGCAACAGATTTATCATCTGTGAGAACTTCACATCAAGCCAGAGCCTGCTTTTGCTCACCTATTCTTTATTAATAATTTTCTTGCTTAATTATAAATGGAGATGGGCACAGTTTAATATTAAATCTAAACTCCTTTTATTCAAGGGGGATCAGATTTTCACAGTCATAAAGTACCAGGGTAGATTCCATCAATTATGTTGCTTGATTGCCTGTTTCTGGTACAATATCATTATATCCAGTTGAATTATTCCATTCAGATTAAAGGGGAGCCTTTCCCCTCAGCAATTACAAAAATGCATTTAAAGCAAAAATGCTTACAAAATTCCTGCATGCTTTATGATTCATTAGTAGATGTTTTGGTTGATATAGCTTCCTTATTAAGGCTATCACTGCAGGAGATAGCCCGGTGGCTCATACATAGGGACCTGAGTCCAATTTCTGGATCAGGTCCTCCATTTCCACGGTCTCCTGGGGATGTTGCAGAGGCAGCATTCAAAACCCTAGTCATTGTTCAATGGTAAAAACTAATGGCTGGATTTAAGGCACATGACAATATATCACTTTAAACAAAAATGTTACGCCCATCAGTTGCAGTTGCACATGGGCCAGTATTAAGCACGTCATGGCGGGAATCTTGGGGGCGTCCCCTCCAGATGACGTCTACACTCTGCTGTACTTAAGCTGGCTGGCCCTGCCTATCAACGAGTTAGCAAGGAGTTTCCTCATTGCTGAATCCGCTTCTCTTGTACAGACTTCCTGTTCCAGTTCCTGCACTTTGGTGTGAGACGCTCTGGGTACCCGCTCCTCAGGGGCCCTTCCTCGTCTCTGGCTATCCGCTCCTTGCAGGGCTTTCTGCCTTGGACTGCTGCCTGTTCCTGTTCCCCGGCACCTGTCCTGGAACTATCACTCTGTGAGTACCTTGACTCCACGGACTACTACTGAACCAGCTTTATTGTGATCCTTTCCAGTGTACCCCGTACCTCGGGCCACTACCGCGCCAGCTCTAGTGAGGAACCACCTTGGTGTACCCTGCGCTGCAGGCCACTACCGCATCATCACTTCGGAGAGACTTCTTCAGTGTACCTCACTACAGAACCTTCTCCAGTGTACCCTGGGTCTCGAGCCACTACCGTGCCAGCTCTAGTGAGGAACCACCTCGGTGTACCCTGCGCTGCAGGCCATTGCCATTTCATCGCTACAGGTCCTTCGCCGGTATACCCGTGCCCTGGGCCACTACAATACCATCTCCGAGTGAGGAATTCCTCAGTGTACCCTGCGCTGCAGGCCACTACCACATCATCACTTCGGAGAGACTTCTTCGGTGCACCCCGCTCTGTAGACCATTACCGGATATTCACATCTGAGGCATTCTCTCTGTGTGTACTCATTCTCAGACCTTATCTCTTTCTCCTGCAACCCCCGCTCCCCGGGCTGTGCCTTTTCTACTTTTATAATAAAGACTCTATTCCACAGCTGTGTCTGACATCCTCTGAGACCGCGCCTCCCGACGGTGAGGCTCACAGGGCTCCTCCCTGAGGGCGATACCATCTCTCACCTCAGCCCAGGGACCACATACCTATAAATCATAACCAAAAAAAACTTAATTTTATTATTTAATTGTCATTTCTTACAATTGAATGTTCACCATCAAAAAATGTGTGAAAATCAGTATGAAGTTTTTGTTTATCTATTTCTATCTATCTATTTTGAACTTTTATATACCGACGTTCATGACAAAATTGCATATTGCATCGGTTTACAATGAAACAAATTTTTGGCAAACGAAGCATTACAAAGAACAGGGATTCCATAGGTTTTAGGTAAAATAAGGATCCTTGTTGGGGTTTATACTGAGTGAGAATGAAATTGTTAATTCCTGGGGTTTATACTGATTGAGGCTGATACTGTAAGTGTTGTATCTGTGGACTTCTGGGATGAGGCAAGATTGATACTACCTGCAGGGAGGATCCCTGCAGGTTCTCACTGAGAGCAGGCAGACCCAGACGCAGCAGAGCCTATTCAGGACCTTCACTTACACCAGCCCTCATTCCCCTTATGTTGAGCCTTTGAGTGCCAGGGCCAGCAGAACTTAGGTGGAGTCTCTGATGATGGCAGAAGGGTAGGTTTGTGGTCAGCTAGGTCAGAACAGGTGGCATGTACGAGGTCCAGGTAATGGTCAGAGGCAGTCGGTCATATCTGAGTTGTAGGTTTAGGTCAAACCAGGTATCTGTCCAATGGAGAAGAAGAGGGATAGATAGACAGGGCAGGCAGGCAGGCAAGGATAAGAATAGGCGGACAAGGTGGATTGAATGGAATGAAGAATACAACCTGAAGAAGAGAGGACGAAGACAAGACAGTTGGACGAGGACTGAAGACGGGGCTGGAACGAAGACTGAACGTTGGGAAGCTGGACCTGTTGCAGAGGTGAGTTGCTTCCAGGGAGCTGCCCTTATATAGGGTTGACCCAGTGATGTCATCTCTAGGGGCTGCAGGGACTTTCCCACCGCAGTCTCTTTAAATTCCAGGAAGTAATGCGCACACCTAGGGGGAGGTGTTGTGTAAGTTGCATCCTTCCACATTGCTGATCAGTAACGTTCGTCGCGTTGAAGAGGGACCCTGCCAGCCCAGCCAGGGAAGGTAAGAGCAGCAGCTCATAGAGGTAGCCTGTGGACTGCCAAACACAACAGTAAGTTCTTGAAGTTTATACTGACTGAGACTGATATTGTAAGTTCTTGCTAACTGAGATTGATTTTGTAAGTAAACCGTTGTGATCTTCATTTGGAACGATGGTATATAAAATGCATAAATAAATAAATATGAATATAGGGTCATGATATGAATGTAGGAATTTATACTGATTGAGGTTAGGAATGTATTTTTAATTTGGTATAGTTAATAAAATATATTTTTGATTATGAGTGTTTTTTTCGGTATATGATGATGAGCTAAGGTTAATAGAATTTTATCTAAGTGTTTCCTTTCAGCCTAGAGCAGTGAATACTTGAGCATACCAATTTTTCACTCATGTTTTGATAGTGATCGTTCAATAGTTAAGAAAGAAAATGTTGAATTAAATACTTTTATGTTTAAAGTGGTATATTGTTTAAAGTGACATTATGTTGTAGTAATTCTTTATATACCACTTTATTGGGGGGGGGGGGGGTTTATCAGATAATGGTATTCTGTATATACTTTTCTTTTTTATACCTTCTAATGTAAGTGTGCCTGCAGTGAGAGTGAGAAAAGTTTTCAATTTTTAGGCATGCTTTTGCTAGCGTAAGGGTGAATTCATCCATCTGTCCCGCTATCTTTCTGCACATTGCAGTGACCTTCTCTGTGAATGGATTTTGCTGAAATTTGTCCCCTCTTCTTTTCAATAACTATTTAAGTAATGTATAGCCAGCCCATCCACTATTCTCTAACAAAGGTGATTCGACAATATAGGATGTGTTGCGTTTGGCGGTCTGCAGGCTACTCCCATGAACCACTGCACTCACCTCCCTGGCCAGGCTGTCTCCGCTGGCTCCCAACACGGTCCGACGCTACTAGCTCTCCACATGGTGGGACGCCACTCTCTGATGCAGCAAGGTGTCATCAGCTCACCACGCATCAGGATGCCGCCGGCCTCAACCTGCCACGCTTCTCCATAGGTGTGCCTGAAGTCAATATATTTAAAGGGCCTGTGGCAGGAAAAGCCCCGTGGTGCCTCCTGATGACCTCACACACCTAGTCCTATAAAGGACTCTCCCTGACTTTCTCTCACTGCCTCAGGTCCAGTTACTGCATAGAAGTGTGTGTTGTGTTCCAGCATTCCTGCCTTCATTCCAGCCTGTCTCCAGTCTTCATTCCAGTCTGTGCCATTCTTTGTTGCCTGCTTGTTCCAGCCCTTGCCTGCCTGCCTGCCTCAGCCTATCTGTCCCTCTCCCTCTACTTCAGATGGATACCTGGTTTGACTTCTGCCTGAACTTCGGATATGCCTGACCACTGCCTGCCTTTGACCTTTGCCTGGACTACAGATATGCTTGATCCTTGTCCAGACCATGACATGTCTAGTCACTGCCTGCCTATGACCTTTGCCTAGCCTCGGACTACATCTCCAGTCATCAGCAGAGACCCTCACCTAAGTCCTGCTGGCTCTGGCACCCAAAGGCTCAACCCGAGGGGAACATGGGCCGGTATAGGTGAAGGTTCTGTTCAGTCTCTTTTATCTGGATCCGCCTGCTGATGGAGAGAACCTGCAGGGCTCCTCCCTGAAGGTGGACCCAATCTCGCCTTAGCCTAAGGGTCCACAAACACAACAGGATGAACTTTTTGCAGATGATATACAGATTTTTGTTCCATTGGAGGTTAGTGGCACTTGAGTGGTTGCAAAGCTGTATCAGTTAGATGCTTCAGAACAGGTTTATACTTAAACCTAGTAATAATGAGACCATCTGGGTTCGTAAAATAGATATGCAGTTTGTTAAGCCTTCAGTTTATATTGATATACATTTGTTAGCATTGAAAGATCAAGTGAGAAGCCCAGGGGTTCTATTAGACATTGAATTGACTATGAAAGCTCAGGTTACCTTATTAGTTCAAAATTATTTTCATCTTAAGACAGCTCCATTTGATGTGTTCATTGTTTGAGGAGGCTAACTTTGCTACAATTATGCATGGGATCCTTATGTCCCAGTTGGCTCTATTGTAATCTTTTGTTTTTGGGTATCCTGAAGAAGGTATTGAGAAGGCTACATGTAGTATAGAATATGGAAGCCCATTTGATATCAGGTTGTGGGTGAAGGGTTCATATTTCTCCTGTTTTGGTGATTTGCATTGGTTGTTTAGGTAAAGATTGTGTTTAAAGTGCTATCCTTGATTTACAAAATCCTTCAGAATGGTGAGCCTAAGTTTTTGGCAGCAAAACTGAGATCCTACTCTCCTTGTTGGCTTTACGCTCACAAGAAGACAGTCTTGTAAAGCTTCTACCATTAAGGAGAATGGGATCAATTAGACTGGACAAGCAAATCTTTTTGCTAGCCATTCCCCAGTTGCGGAATGCATTACCACGTGAGATTAGGTTGGCAGACTCTTTAATAGCCTTATGTGGACCTTGAAATCCTGGTAATTTAATAGATACTAAAGACTTGGTAGTGATAAATAATTGCTGTACAGAGATGATCAGAGGCTGGGAGGGTCTGGGCAGTGTTTGGGTTTAGTTATGACCACAATCAGATATATTTCCTGGTATGAATTTTGATCTATTATATGTTTTTACGGTTGCTATGTAAGCTGCCTTGAATATATGCAGAAAGATGATATATAAATGCCGCTAAATAACAATAGTGGAATAGTGTTGCTGCATGCATTAGCAAGCAAAACAGGACAGCTACATTAATCAATGTCATGCTGTAGTACTGTATAACACATCTTATATAATAAGAGTAGTTCCTATCTGTGCTATAAGCTCCTTCTAGAAGTGTGGGGTTTTGTTTCAGTAACAGACAATACTAATTAACTTTCAGGCCACAGCTGAATACAATTAATTTAACATTAACCTGAAATTTGACTTCCAAATCCATCGAGTCAATACAAACAATTTATTTTCATTAGAGCTATGCCACACAGTGAATACACAAGCTTTTATACTGCTACATCGGTGTAGCTACAGGGTCAACGATGCCAGCCTACTAGGGTCTTTTTCCCCAAGTTGTACTGTAGTGTGGAATAGTATTGTTATATGCAGACAGAGGATGAGACATCCATAGTAATCAGTTTACTGTAGTAGTACTGTGTAATTCATTAGCAGTGTGCTTGCTAATAATTGCTCTCAGGTTTCTAGTAGACCTTCACCAGTGTAAACATTGTTCCATAGAGATGAATAGCAATTTTTTACGTGAAAAATCTCTAACCCCAAAGACTAAAATTATTGCTTCTTCTTCTGTCTTGGCATAGTTGTTTCACTGTTGATATCACAAACACATGTTTCTTGTGATCTCTTTAGCTATATTGAAAGTACAGCTACCATGCTATAAGTGGAAGTATCAGAAGTCAGTCATTTCAACAATTTAGCTGTTATGAAGATTGTATCACATTTACTAGATCAATTCCATTTTTTCCGGTCTTCCAAAACTTTATGATTATTATTATTTTGATATTTATCTGGAGTCCTACCTAAGACACTTTGGGGTAGATTTTAAAAGGTTGAGTTGCATGCGGGCGTACATGTGCGCGCGCTATCCGGCACACGCACATGTACACCTGATTTTATAACTTGTGTGCGCAGGTGAGTGCAAGTTACAAAATCAGGGGTTGGTGCACGCAAGGGGGTGCACAATTGTGCACCTTGCATGTGCCGAGCTGTGCTGCCTTCCCCGTTCCCTCCCCCCTCACCTGACCTTCCCACCCCTTCCCCTAACCTTTCTCTCCCTAGCCCTACTCTAACCTCCTTCCAAAATTTAGTTTTACCTTTTGTGCCTGCCTCTGGGCAGGTGCAAGTTGCATGCGCTGGCCAACTGCCGGCACGTGATCCCCGGCACAGCAGCAAATATGGCCACTGTGCCGGGAGCCTGACCCTGTCCCCGCCCTGGACCGCCCACGCCCCATCCCCTCCCCACCCCTGTTTGCAAGCCCCGGGACTTACAACGCATACCGGGGCTTTACGCTAGTCACCGGGCCTTTTAAAAATAGGCCCAGCATGCGCAAGGCCGGTTACGCATGTAAATCCAGCCCTATATAAAAAAGCAAGAATATAACAATGATGGAGTAGACTAGAATGGACATAGTTAAAGGGACTCAGGCAAAAAGCACAAGGAGCAGAAAACTGTTGAGTTAGTGAAAAGCCATTTCGGAAAACTGAGTTTTGGGCCTGGTGTGGCAAACTAGCAGAGAGGTAGAGTGTTGGATGTTAGAGGTTGTAACTTATTCAACAATGAGAATACATATAAAGGAAAAAGCACAGTGATGCATGGGACTGAAAGGAATGCATGTGTTGTGAGTGGAGAAAGCAAAAAGCAGAAATAATGTGCAATGATAGCATAAAGCGTGGCGGAGCCTTCTATCATTAATGAGGATACAATCAGAAGTTTATTTTATTTTTTTAAATTCTTTCTTGCTTGAGTATTTATGCAAATACACATCAACATGCATCATTTGTAAACTCAAAAGTAGAAAATAGAACAGAACTGATAATTTTGGCTGTATTACACAATATTATAAATCCAGCATATGCTAAAAATTAATCTTACTCTACATTTTATTGTATAAGTTAGCTTCTAATTTATATCAATAGATAATTCAATATACTTAAGCTTAATCAAAGATATGAACCAATCCGTAACAGAGGAACTGGACTTCTAGAAATACAAACTAGCAGCAACAGTTTAAAGTGATCATGAAACTCAATGGGAAGTCAGTGAAGAGAAGCTAGGAGAAAGGACCCTTAAGAGTACATTTAATGGGTGCATCAGGGTACACAGATTTGGTAATAATTTGGTGCATATATTATTGCCCAAAATGATCTGCTCTTTGATACTTTTTTGGTTTGGTAGTCTCCATAGGTATTTACATTTTTTCAGGGGCTATGTGTAATTTCTCTTCATCAATATATGACCTAGCATTTTTCTACTCTCAATTTTAGTATGTAGATTTCTAGCTGCAGTAGTATACCCTTAAACCTTTCTAAATGCTTATCTTGTTTCCTGATGCTAACTAGAATAAAATCAAGATAATACAGCAGAGCTTAAATTAAAAAGATAGAGAAAATTGTCCAAAATAATAAAGAGGATGGAACGATTCCCTTATGGGGAACGAGATTAGGGCTCTTCAGCTTAGAGAAGAGATGGTTGAGGGGAGATATGATAGAGGTCTATAAAATAATGAGTAGAGTGGAACAGGCAAACACAAATCACTTTTACAAAGTACAAAGACTAGGGCAAATGCAATAACGTTACTAGATAATACATTCAAGACAAATAGGATAAAATACTTTTTTAAATCAATGCATAAACTTTGGAATTCATTGTCAGAAGATATGGAAAAACATGTTAGTGTAGTTAAGTTTAAAAAAAGTTTGGATAAGTTCCTGGAAGAAAGTCCATAAACCATTATTAAAGTGGACTTGGGGAAATCCACTGCTTATTCCTGGGATAAGCAGCATTGAATTTATCAACCTTCTGGGATCCTGCCAGGTACTTGTAATTTGGATTGGCCATCACTGGAAACATTAATGGACCTTTGGTCTGATCCATAATGGCAATTCTTATGTTCTTATGATCCAACACAAGTTCTATATACTGCCATTTTGGAGTTCTAGGTTTGATTTTCAGATTTGGTTCCTGATCCTTGAGTTAGTAGGGGTAAGAAAAATTGTGGACGTAGTATTTCTGCCATCAGGAGGCAGAGCGTCTCTTGAATCATTCATGAATACCACCTACTAGCTCGCTCAAACATGCTCTTATGCCAGGATCCAGAGAGAACCATAAAATTAATGCCTCCTCAGTTGAAGGACTATTGCTGCAAAAACTGGGCTAGATGAGAAACAAATAGAGGAATTAAAAAATGCAGACCACCCACCTGCTCATGTAGTAGTGAATGATGGCTTTGGTACAGTAGCCTCAGTTGGGATAGGATCCAATTGAGTTGGAAGCCTAAATCTAGCAGGAGAAAGCTTCTGGTAAAATAAAGAGAGCACATGACATTTTCAAAAGCTTGCTAAATTTTGTTCCTTGGCAGACTGAAAGATTACTTTTGAGCTTACCATGCTAAAGGTACACAATTGCGCAATAAAAGTCCTTGGTGTGTAGGAAATGCTGCCAAAACTTTATTAAGAACATAAGAACATGCCATACTGGGTCAGACCAAGGGTCCATCAAGCCCAGCATCCTGTTTCCAACAGTGGCCAATCCAGGCCATAAGAACCTGGCAAGTACCCAAAAACTAAGTATATTCCATGTTACTGTTGCTAGTAATAGCAGTGGTTATTTTCTAAGTCAACTTAATTAATAGCAGGTAATGGACTCCTCCTCCAAGAACTTATCCAATCCTTTTTTAAACACAGCTATACTAACTGCACTAACCACATCTTCTGGCAATAAATTCCAGAGTTTAATTGTGCGCTGAGTGAAAAATAACTTTCTCCAATTAGTTTTAAATGTGCCACATGCTAACTTCATGGAGTGCCCCCTAGTCTTTCTATTATCTGAAAGAGTAAATAACCAATTCACATCTACCCGTTCTAGACCTCTCATGATTTTAAACACCTCTATCATATCCCCCCTCAGCAATCTCTTCTCCAAGCTGAAAAGTCCTAACCTCTTTAGTCTTTCCTCATAGGGGAGCTGTTCCATTCCCCTTATCATTTTGGTCACCCTTCTCTGTACCTTCTCCATCGCAATTATATCTTTTTTGAGATGCGGCGATCAGAATTGTACACAGTATTCAAGGTGCGGTCTCACCATGGAGCGATACAGGGGAATTATGATATTTTCCATTTTATTCACCATTCCCTTTCTAATAATTCCCAACATTTTGTTTGCTTTCTTGACTGCTGCAGCGCATTGAACCGACGATTTCAATGTGTTATCCACTATGATGCGTAGATCTCTTTCTTGGGTGGTAGCACCTAATATGGAACCTAACATTGTGTAACTATAACATGGGTTATTTTTCCCTATATGTATCACCTTGCACTTATCCACATTAAATTTCATCTGCCATTTGGATGCCCAATTTTCCAGTCTCACAAGGTCTTCCTGCAATTTATCACAATCTGCTTGTGATTTTGTATCATCTGCAAACTTGATTACCTCACTCGTCGTATTTCTTTCCAGATAATTTATAAATATATTGAAAAGTAAGGGTCCCAATACAGATCCCTGAGGCACTCCACTTCCCACTCCCTTCCACCGAGAAAATTGTCCATTTAATCCTACTCTCTGCTTCCTGTCTTTTAGCCAGTTTGTAATCCACGAAAGGACATTGCCATCTATCCCATGACATTTTACTTTTTCTAGAAGCCTCTCATGAAGAACTTTGTCAAATGCCTTCTGAAAATCCAAGTACATTACACCCACCTTACCCTTTTACCAGCAATCCGAGTATGTTAGAGTTATACAAGGCCCTTTGTCTTAGATAAGAAAATGCTTTATTATAGGGATATTTAGGTTTATATCAGGAGTTATCACAACAACTTGACAATTGTCAGGGAAAGAATTGAAACTGGAAAATGATACAAATGAAAATACTTAGCAGACATTAGAAATTAGCAAGACAGTAACATATCACATTAGCCTTAACTTGCATCTAAAAGTAGCTAAAAAATCTATCTGACTGCCCACAGATAAGAGCTAGCAGAAACCCCCAAATCTCACCACTGTGTGTGCAGAAGGTCTCTGGTCTGTGCAGGGAGTCGCGGACTCTGCTTTTGGGACCCACACATTACTTGTCTTGCGGCAGCTCGCTTAGCAATGTCGAGACTCACTTTGTCCCATGAGGGGGAACAGAGCAGGTTCAACCCTAGGCTAAGGTGGCAGGGAAGGGAGTCTTCAGTTCTTTGTCATGTCCTATGGTGATGCTGGGTCAAAACGAGGAAGCCCTGATGCAGGGTGGTGCTCAGAGCATTGGGCTCTGGTAAGAATGTTGTTCTTGCTGGTGATGAAGATGATAATTTCTGATGGTGAAGCCCACACTTTCTCTTCTCCCTGTTGTAAGGGCTTTGATTTGTATTGTTCAGTGAGCTAAATGCATATGAAAGTAGTTCCATGATTACAGGTGCGATTGGTCCAATTTTTCCATTCTGAACAGTTTCTTTGTCCTCTCTGGTGGGTCAGCTCTAGGCCAATGTAAAATTGAACAGAGGTCTATGGCTGACACCTTACTGATAAATTCTCCATTGTGGATAAGCTGGTTTGGTTACTAGGCCATGAAGTTTACAGTTTTTAGGGGTCTAGAAATGTCTGTTTTTCTACAAACACAAACCTTTCATTGTCTTTATGTTTTCTCTGTGTGTACAAAGAATAGTGTTTTGTTTTGTTTTTTTTATTTGCAGGTGCCACTGTAAATAGCCTGTTTTTGCAGAACAGATAATCCAGGCATGTAAGCTGCCTGGTCAGAGAAGTCCATCATCTCTGCATACAGGACGCAGAGAAAAATAGGCCATGTCCATTTCATGCTGATGCCAGAGAATCCATTTTTTGGGGCTGCATTAGTGAAAATTCAGGGCACATGACTAAATATAATCTAGTTTTATCAGCCAACATTTGTTGCTATATTTGTTAGAAATACAAATCTGCAAAATGTTTATCACCCACAAATAATTATTTTATAGTCTCCATGTAGCCAAATGGACCCATCAACCTTTGTACAACTATACACTATATTCTACCCAAGGGATAATCCCCTCTGTTTGTAGCTGCTTTGATTCAATAACAGAGCCTCTGATATCATATGGTAAAAAGGATCTGTCAAGTCTTGAATCAGGAGCCTGCTGGGTGAAGACATGAGCCCCGCTTCCTAAGACAGTAGACATTGGTAAAGCCAGTTTATACAAGGAACGAGATCTGGTATTATGCTTAATGCAAGTCCCAGGAATTCAGCCTTTGAGGAACTGAACCGGACCTTGAGGCTTGAAAAGGGACAATGCCTTGTTCCTGGAAACCTGAGGGTGGCTTAGCTATGCAAAATCTGATTGATATATTACATGACCCTAGAAGTTAAGCTGAAGTGAAATAATTGATGTTTGAAGCTGTGTGAAAGTATAACCTTGCATATTCTCACCTTGGATTGGACCTGTTGTGAGCACTGAGAATGTATTCTGTTTTAAAGTGTTTGGACTTGTTTCTGGGGGCTGCAGACTGTCCTTGCTCCACGCTGCAAAAAGAAGCATGTAGTAGTTTGTTAGAATCTCTGAAGGTGAAGATACCCTAAATACAGTTTTCTGTCAATCCTGCTGTTTAAAGAATAAATTCTGTGATAATCCCAGAAGAGAGATTGTGGTTTAAGTAACTCAGCCTGGTAATTTAACTGGATTTAGCTTCAGGTATCACCCTGACTTTAACCTGATAGTGATTCATGCGCCATCCTTGGAAAGAAACCAGTGTCAGTTTAGAATTGCTATTAGTGTGCTCGTAGTAGATATTTCAAAACTATTACTCCAGTTATCTGGATTTTCTGATGTCAACTGCTGTCCTTTACAGAGTGCCAGTTCTTGAGTTTTGCTGCATTAATGAGAACTACTGCTTACTGACTCTCGAAACTAATTTCCACATCAGCCTGACTAGACAATATTAGCCTTTCTCTGGTATTGAGTTTAAAGAGATGGCTTGGCTTAAAAAGTCTGACATGTGATAACTTATCACAGTGCATATTCTCAGGAATGACTGGCGCCAGTATTGCAAGCTTGACATCAATTAATTTTTCGAACAACACCTACTGTTATTTTAATGGCTTCATTTTTTGGTTCTTGTTCACAGCAAACTCACATGATCCACTTCATGATCTGGAATGCTGACATGAGAGGTCTGGCACACAAAATTCTCATTCAGATATTTTGTGGAGGATGACAGCCTTGTAAATGTTAGTGAAGTGTTCCGTTTTCATCGAGATATTGCATTATGCCTTATATTGACCGTTGCCTGGGTTATGATCACATTTAGTATGGTAATAACATGATTTCTTCTGACCTAGTGCCTTTTTTTTTTTTTTAATCAGTGCTAGATGAAAACTGGTACAGTACTTTATCTTAGAGAAGGATTTTTTTTTTTATTTTTTTTTAATTTGGGTTTCCCTTGAGTTTGCAAAAGGAGCTGAGATCTGCCGCTTCTATTCCTTTTCTTTCACAGGAGTTTTTCTCTGCCACTTCCGTTGCCAGTACTATTCTTATAGCTTTAACAAATAATCAGATCTGACACTGACAAAAGTTATTTTTGTATGGCTGTACGTATGTCTCTGTCCTTGGGTAAATCTGGCCTTCAATGAATCTAACAAAAAAGCTCCAAATTCACAATGTGCAAACGGATGATTCTAGTTCTGCAGTAAGCTGGCAGCATTGGTGTTTCCCTTCTTCTGATTTTGCTGACAGAGCTTAAAACGTTCAGCTACATAGAGAGGGATTAGGAGTCAAATGTGATTTCTGTACTGTAATGAATGCCTCAAAAAACTCATTACTTCGCTTGCTGGCAGTCAAGGGATTTTTTATTGGGTGGACTAGATGGGCCTTGTGATCCTTATATACTGGCCTGTTCTCTGTTTCTATGATTTCCAGTAAGCTGAAAACTACTGCAAGATGCTTTGCTACAGTTATTGGCAATGGAAAAGTGTGCATGCCTAGCGTTCAAAAACCTCTTGTTTAGCATCAAGATCCTTATGCTTTTTAGTCAGCATCCTACTCGATGTTTGTGTGCAATCCAGTATGCACTAATAAAATATACTGTATTTGCATTCAAAGCCCCCATTGCCATTGTTATATAGTGTGTTTGTCACAGATGTGAGCCCCTGGGCTGTGGCGTGATTGACGCAGCCCAGTGGGTGAACCCACGCCGACAGTTGGTGGATTGGCTCTTACTGGAGCTGGAGCTTCACCTATACTAGCTCTGTTCCCTGCAGGTTGAGCTCTTGGGTTCCAGGAGCTGGCAGGGCTTCGGCAAAATTCTTATAAGGAGCGGTCACTCAAAGACAGGGTGGGGGCCGAGTCAGGGCTGGCGGCGAGTAGACAGGGTCCGGGTACAGGCCGAGGTAGAGACAGGGAGCAAGAATCAGAATCCAGATCCAGGTCCAGGCCAAGGTTGAGGCAGGCAGAGGTGTCCAAGGAGAAGTTGATATCCAAAACAGAGGTCAGTATCAAGCAGCAGGCAAGAGAGTGGTCAGGTCCAAAGCAGAGGATAGTACCAGGAGTCAGGCAGAGAGGACTCACAGGGAAAGACAAGGTACTGAGATGAGACACAAGTAGCACAAACAAGGCAGGGCAGAACAAGGCAATGAGGAGGCAAAGCACAGAAACACAAGTAGCAACCAGCACTGCAAGGCAGAGGGGACCTGGTGCTAAGGTACCAGCTGAAAATGCAGCTGGGGTTTAAGTCCCCAGCCTGACCTCATCTGCTGGCGCCACTGCTGTTTTCCTGCCATGGGGCCCTTTTAGTTCAGCACACCTGAGTGCATGCACCTAGGGGGACCCAAGGAGGGAAGATGGTGACATCCATGCAGCTGGTCGCAGGGCCATTCCATGGCTGGCCATACGTTACAGTGTTCAGCACTGTTTGCTGTTCATCTCTTGTGTTTTCCTTTCTTTTCAGACAGTAAATGTAAACCAAATTGATTTGTAACTTGTTACAAGAATATCGGTATATAAGAGCCCCTAAATAAATAAATAGGAAATAATACACAGCAGAAGAAGTGTAGGGCGAAAGAATAACATGAATTCTAAGAATTCCACAATACCATTTGACGAAGAACACACTAGGGGCCGGATTTTCAAAGGGTTACGCGCGTAAATCCAGAGTGGCCTGGGAGGGAATGGGGGAAGGCAGCGTGGCTCGATGCAGCACGCGCAAGATGCACAATTGTGCACCCCCTTACGCGCACTGACTCCCGATTTAGGCACGCGCATGTTATAAAATCAGGCGTACATGTGCGCACGCTGGGTAGCGTGCGCACATGTACGCCCACGCATACGTTTGAAAATCTACCTAAAGGAGCGGATTTTAAAAGCCCTGCTCGCGAATTTACGCGAGCAGGGCCTTGTGCGCCGGCGCGCCTATTTTCCATAGGCCTGCCGGCGCGCGCAGAGCCCCGGGACTCGCGTAAGTCCCGGGGTTTTTTGTCGGGGGCGTGTCGGGGGCGGGGCCGATCGCGGCGTTTTGGGGGCGGGATGCAGCATTTTGGGGGCGGGCCCGGGGGCGTGGTTTCGGCCCGGGGCGGTCCGGGGGCGTGGCCGCGCCCTCCGGTACCGCCCCCGGGTTGCGTCTCGGCGTGCCAGCAGCCCGCTGGCGCGCGTGGATTTACGTCTCCCTCCGGGAGGCGTAAATCCGTGGACAAGGTAGGGGGGGGGTTTATATAGGGCCGGGAGGGTGGGTTAGGTAGAGGAAGGGAGGGGAAGGTGAGGGGAGGGAACGGAGGCAGGCTGCACGGCTCGGCGCACGCCGGCTGCCCAAAATCGGCAGCCTTGCGTGCGCCGATCCAGGATTTTATAAGATGCCGCGCGTATCTTATAAAATCCAGCATACTTTTGTTTGCGCCTGGTGCGCCAACAAAAGTACGCGAACGCGCATTTTTTAAAAATCTACCCCAATATGTGCACCTTGATATTCTACAGAGGTCTGATTTAAATGAGTTTTGTCCCACAGGTGAAAACTGCTTTTACAATTTAACACAATGAAAGGTAAAAACTGTAATCTTATTATGGAATAAAGCCCTTCTAGTGGAAAGATAATATATTTTATTGAAATGATTGGACTCAAGATGCACCAACTGTTATCTTATGGAATATAAGTTATTTGAACTGCTTCTTATGGGACATTTGACTATTCAATATTCAAAAATGTTTTGAGGAATACATTTTCTGTTTTGTGTCTATATATTACATCATGTCCTCAGACACACCAGACTAGACTATTATTACATACTGAGGAAATTAAGGAGCCAGTGTACTAATGTGTGTTAACATTGGCCAGATACGCAAGTGAATACAGTGTTTTATTGTGCATATGAACAGCCAGTGTAAACAAGATGCCAATGAGGGACGCGATAGCAAATACGCTAAAGTACATGCATACATGCAGACGGTATTGTAAAAACGTAACTACACCTTCACAAGGTGCAGTTTTTGTATTAATGTGTTTGTGAGCGATTTTCCACATGTATTTTCTTGCAGCACTAATAGGTAATTTTGCATAGTTTTACATGCCTGCTTCATTAAATCAAATTTTGAGTTAGTATCGTAAACTAGTTTATGCGCACTAAAGCACGTAAACCTAGTTTGCACATGTTCACAGCACTGTAACATTTAACATGTGTTAACATTTGTGATAACATTATTGCATTTTAGCCTTTTTCATTTTTTTATTTTTCTAGGGAATGTATAATGAACAGAAATGGGAGAAAATCACTGGTTAAAAAAAGACTCATTTTATTTCCACTGATTTTCTTCCATTTTTGCTTGTTATAATAAACACTGATAAATTCCCTAGAAAAATAAAATAAAAACTTAAAACTCATGGGCCGGATTTTAAAAGGGTTATGTGCACCGAGCCTATTTTAAAAAGGCCCAGCGGCACGCATAAAGCCCCGGGACGAGTGTAAGTCCTGGGGCTTTACTAAAGGGGCGGGGCAGTCTGGGGGCAGGGCCAGAGGCCTGCAACACAGCAGCCCATTGCCGCTGTGTCGAGGGATCACGTGCCAGCAGTCAGCCAGTGCGCACAACTTGCACCTGCCTGGAGGCAGGCACAAAAGGTAAAACAAAGGTTGGGGGGGGGGGGGACAAGCATAGGGCTGGGGGGGAAGGTTAGGGGAAGGGGTGGGAAGGTCAGGCATGTTATAAAATCAGGCGTACATGTGCGTGCGCCAGGTAGCGCGCGCATATGTAGGCCGCACGTGCTCCTTTTAAAATCTAACCATAAGTATATATATATATGTTTTCCACACTTTTCTTTATTAGTAGATCTCCACCATAATTTGTTGGATATAACTGTGGAATAGGCACAAAAAGGAGGAAAATTGTTTTCCTAATGTTATATTATTTATCAAATTATTTTATTTAATCGTATTTAGCACATGTCCAGTTGTCTAAAAACACTTTGGGTGAAGTACAAGGTAGCATCAGTAATATCAGACAATAAAACAAATGAATAAACAAGTCAACAAACAATAAAATCGATCATATAACACTAAAAATCCATGGGAACAAAACAAGTAGCGAACAATGACCTAGACCTGTAAAAATTCCTAAGAAAATGCCTTAATCAATTCCCTAAAGTGCAAATACAAAAAAAAAAAAAAAGCACATTTCCTGGTACATACTAACTGGACCTTTTTAAGGGGCTTTTGAAAATTTCCCACCTTTAATGCAATAAAAGTGTGCAAGTTGTGAAAAAACATGCAGTTCTCCCCACATGCATTTTTCCCAGCAGACATGCCCCATACAAACATAGTCAGTCAATAGAACATGAGACTTTTAATTTTGGATTCGTGGGTTCATGCCTCATGTTGGGCGAGGGAGATTTAATTTCTTTCAACTGAGCATTTCAATATATTTCTTCCAGAAAATGTTAGTGAAGTACTGGGTGACTCAGTCTTATCTGCAACAGGAGTGGACACGCTAGAAGGAGTAGAGAGAATGAGACATGATTTATGGAAGCTTGAACAGTGGTTAAAGATTTGGTAGCTGGGATTCAATGCCAAGAAGTGCAGAGTCATGCATCTGGGGTGTGGTAATCCAAAAAAGCTGTATGTGATTCGGGGGTGGGCCGTGAAAGACTGTTGTGCAAGGAACAAGAGAGGGAGCTTGGGGTGATAGTGTCTAGTGATCTGAAGATGGTGAATCAGATTGCTCGACTGGATATCATGAGATGTTGCACATTCTCAGTAGCTGGCCATCAGCTCTGGAATTCCATCCCAGACAATATAAGGCACCTTGACAACAATATAGAATTTAAAAAGAGTTTAAAAACCTATGTCTTCAGGAGGAAGAAGTGACATTAATTCCCATGTCGGCAGCATAAGATCGGAGATCCCCACCACGCTGGCCTAAATTGCGCAATTTTATTGCACAGAGACCGACCGCATCGAACAGGGAGTGGAGACGACCGTAGGAAACCTTCCTCTTCCATATGATGATGAAACGCAAGGCCGTCGACTTAAAAAAAATTTCCTATCATAAAGGAAGAGAAAGTGCCGGCTCCGAGGAAGACAAGATGGCTTCCGATGGAGATCCGGAGGGCAGGGGAGCCACGGACGGCATGCAGCACCTGGAGGGAACTGACTGGCCCACGAGAAATGAGCTGAGGGAGTGGTTCTGCGAACTCTGGCAGGACATTAAAAATTATAAGGCTGAGGTGATGGTTCTCTGCACTGAACTCAAGGAAGAAATCACAGATTTAGACTGCAGGAGAGATGAAGCAGACGTACGGCATGAGGCACAAGAAGAACACTGGAAACCAAACTGGAGGACCTTGAAAATCGAAATAGACGTTGTAACCTGCGATTCAGAGGGATACCAGAATCAGAGGAACATACTGACTGTGAAAGTGTGATAGAAAAACTTTGTTCATTTCTTATTGGTGAAAACGGAGCAAGGGGCACAGCCCCTCCCCAGTGTTCTGCCATTGAAAGAGCTCACAGGGCTATGGGCCCTAAATCTGGGAATAGACCACGAGATATAGTGGAATGCTTTCATTCCTATGCTTACAAGGGAAAAATTGCTCAAGCAGCAATGAAACAACGCACTTGGCAATGGGAAGGGACTGAGATCTCATTGTTTGCTGATTTATCTGCCACTACGCTAAGGAAACGTCTCGACTTTAAAGCGATCAGCAGTGCCCTGGGTGCGGAGAATATAAGATACTGCTGGTTATTCCTCTTTGGGCTGTGGTTTGTGTTGAAAGGGGTTCCACACCGAGTGCGAACAGTTGAGGAAGCGGCAGGTATCTTGCAATCAGCGGGCATATCTGTGACTATTAACTCAAGCATTGGGAAGCCTTCCTCTCCTATGCGTGAAGATCAAACACGATGGCAGAGAGTTACAAAGGGTAGACGAAGACTTCAAAGAACACAGGATTTGCAGGTTAAGGATGCAGCTCCTACCTGAAAGACCTAGGTCTGCTTGACGCGCAGTACGACTGCAGGAAAAAGGACGGTTGAGGATCTTTACATCAGCTCTTCTGTTTTGCTGGACTAGGACTTACTAAGCAGTGACAATGGTTTGGTCTCACAGTTTGATAGTTTCACGGTTGACTGTTATGGTTTAATGGGGAAAAAAAGGCCAGGGATGGGGAGAACCTGGTATGCCCACATGGGAAATTCCTTCCAGGAATACGGGGAACCTATGGAGTTATCCCAGATACAGGGGAAAGGGGGGGGGGGCTAATGGGGAACTTCGATCTCGTTGGGAGGCTGGAGAGAAAGGGGAAGGGGGAAGAACATACTTACAGGAACGGAATAAGGAGGTAGAAGGTGACTGGGTTTCGGTAATATTACTCCAGATTTATGAATGGGTATATTTGACAGATCAATCACATGACTGACTTCAAATTTATTTCCCTTAATGTGAAAGGCCTCAATTCTCCCCGTAAGAGGAGACTTTTGTTTAAGGAACTCGACAGGCTGCAAGCAGACGCAGTTTTCCTACAAGAAACCCACCTTAGGAGGTGGTATGAATGTTTAATGCGATCTGACAAATATCCTTATCAATTTTGGGCGCTGTGACAGTGTCGGCCAAATATGCAGGGATCGGGATATTGATACACAAAGATTTTCACTTTGAATTACTGCAAACATTCGCAGATGCTAATGGGCGCTATATCTGGGTCACGATAAAAATGGGAGAAAAACAGCTAACATTACTTAACTTGTATGGTCCCACGATTCATAAGGAGGATTTTTATAAGGCTATCAGTTCACTGGCTCTAGATAGATCGATCGGAAATATGATAGTAGGGGGAGATTTCAATCTCACTTTGAACCCAACTCTAGACACTTCTATTGGGCATAGTGCTGATCCAAAGTGTGCTAGAGCAGTTTTAAGAACCTTCATGGAGCAGGAAGCACTAGTCGATATTTATAGGGCTCGCTTCCCCAAGTCAAGAAACTATACTTTTTTTTTTTTTTACCCTGCATAATAGCCACTGTTCTTGCTTAGTAAAAACCTAACTAATCTAGTGTGCGCTACAGACATTGAACCCATAATATGGTCGAATCACGCCCCTATTTGGTTTACTTTGCATTTTAGCGACTATGACCAGGGTAAAACATTTTGGAGACTTAATGATTCCCTCTTAAGTGACAACATTTTTGTGACTCAAGTAAACAAAGAGATTAACGAATACCTGAAGTGGTAGGTAATATGGGAATATGGAAATGTAATATGGGAACGCCTCAAGGTGGTTCTGAGAGGTACCTTTATAGCTAGAGCATCCTTTCTCAAGAGGACATGAGAGGGGGAAAGGAAAAAATTAATGGGGCTCCTTAAACAATTGGAACTACAACATAAAGCTGGGAATACATCCTCCCAGCTAAAGCTCCAATTACAGGAGGTACGAAACCAAATAACCACCCTAGATACTGCGGTCATCGCTCACCAAATGGAGTTGGCACAACATAGATATTTTGAGGGAGGTAATAAGGCAGGGAATCTACTAGCTCGCACATTAAAGAAAAGGCAAGCGCAGAATTCAATAGTGAAAATTAAGAGTCAAGACGGGGGACTCCTCACAGACAATAAAGCGATAAGAGAACGATTCCATCAGTTTTATTCCACTCTGTATAGTTCAGATTCGCAAATACAGCCACACAATGTAGCGGCCTACTTGCGAGACACACCACTACCAGGTTTGACAACATCACAAAAACAGTTTTTAGATAAAGAGATCACCGAAGGGGAAATAGCGGTAACTATTAAGTCTCTTAAAGTAGGCAAATCACCGGGCATTGATGGTTATACCTCGAGATTTTATAAGACCTTTGCTCATCTTCTAACTCCATAATTTGTGAGGTTCTTTAATTCTTTACGAGAGGAGAGTATGCTTTCTCCGCAGGCGAACACTGCTGGAGTTACCATCTTGGGGAAGCCAGGTAGAGATCCGACCTTATGCGGATCTTACAGACCTATTTCCCTAATTAATATCGATATTATTCTCGCCAAAATATTAGCCACTCGCTTGAATTGTTTTATAGCACAGCTTGTCCATCCAGATCAAGCAGGCTTCATCCCTGGTCGCATGGCGGCCGATAATGTCCATAAAATACTAGACACCATCTGGTATGTCAAGAAACATGCCATCCCCGCTCTAGCTCTTTCAGTGGATGCTGAAAAAGCTTTCAATATGGCGCATTGGCCCTATCTGTTTCAGACCTTGGAAGGCATGGGATTTGGAGCACATTTTTTACAGTGGTTAAACCAACTGTACGACTCTCCTAGGGCTTGTATCAAGGTTAATGGAGGTTATTCCCCCACTTTCATAGTAGGACGGGGAATGCGTCAGGGTTGCCCACTCTCACTGCTTCTCTGCTTTATTTTTAGAACCGCTTGCTATTAGGGTTCGTCAGAATGAAGACATCAAGGGGATAACTGTGGGGCGCTATACCATGACACTATCGCTGTTTGCTGATGATATATTGCTAATGCTGACAGATCCACCTGCTTCTCTTCAGGCACTAACTACAGAAATGGAAGTTTTTAGCAGTGTGTCGGGGTTCCGTATAAACTGGGAGAAGTCTATACGGGATGAGTTTCAATTCAAATGGGCAAAGACTAATATAAAATATCTGGGGTGCTTATTAGTGCACATCAAGACATATATTCTAGGGATGTGCAGACCAAAAGTTTAAGTTCATAAGTCCATAAGTCGAAAGGGGGTCCCATTTGCGGTCAATATGGACATATGGAGAATTCCATAAGTTGAGTCTATGTCCATATGTGCAAATAAAAATTTAAACCCCTCACCCGCCTTAATCCCGCCCCCCCCCCCAAGACTTACCAAAACTCCCTGGTGGTCCAGCGGGGTCAGGACGCCATTCCTGAACTCCTTTGCAAGGAGCACGTGACGTCGGCGTCACGTCGGAGTGATGCGGCGTCACGTGATTCCCCTCGGGTTCGCTCCCGGACCCCTCGTTGGGCCCAAAAGGAACTTTTGGCCAGCTTGGAGGGGCCTCCTGACCCCCCCAAGCTGGCCAAAAGTGCCTTTTGGGCCCTACGAGGGTTCCGGGAGTGAACCCGAGGGGAATCACGTGACGTCGGAGTGACGCGGCGTCACGTGATTCCCCACGCGTCCGCTCCCGGACCCTCACGGAACTTTTGGCCAGCTTGGGGAGTTTTGGTAAGTCTTGGGGGGGGGATTAAGGAGGGTGAGGGGTTTAAATTTTTATTTAGATCAACAATCGCGATTTCCAACGTACTCAACATAGCTATGTTGAATAAGTTGGAAATCCGATCGTTTACGCCTCATCATTTTTTTAAGTTAAAAAAAAAAAAAAGTTGCGCTTTCCATTTAAGTTCAAAACGAATGCACACCCCTAATATATTCCCTAAATTATGACTCATTGTGGCATAAAATAAGCAAAGATCTTGAGAAATGGAGCCGCTACCATATTTCATGGTGGGGGCATATGGCTGCTGTAAAGATGACGGTGTTACCCAAATTAATGTATCTATTCCAAACTTTACCGGTAAGGGTACCTACTAGACAGACTGCACTGTGGCAGAAGAAAATCATGAGTTATATATGGGCAGGCAAACGACTAAGGGTGGCCAGGAGGACGCTATATTTAGCCAAAGATCGGGGAGGTTTAAGTGTTCCTGAACTAGAACAGTATTATTTAGCAGCCCAACTCAAAAAGATAGTTGATTGGCATAGGCGACAATCACCCAAACCTTGGGTCATGTTCAGCCAGGAACTTTTGGGACCAATACCAATTACTAGCTTCATATGGGAGCCACGGAAGACATGACAGATAGATCCCAAAGTAGTGTTACCGCCATCTATTAACCACATTCTTGATTTATGGTTCCATAAAAGCACTTGCCTCACGGAAACCAGAGAATACTATCATAGCACATATCTCTATGCTAATAAAACTTTTTCACCGGGTTATGAAAACTTTGCTTTTCACATATGGAGAGCTAAAGGAATTCAGACCTGGGGACAAGTTTGGGGTAATGCTGCAATTAAGACCTTTCAGAGTCTCCAGTTAGAATTTGGGTTACCCACTACGGCATTATTCCCCTACTATCAAGTACGTCACTTCTCCTTTGCCTGCCTGTTAGGGAGGTACTTACAGCAAGGGGAATCAGACTTTGAAAAATTATGCTCCAAAGCTGATGGGGTCACTAAGATGGTATCCATTCTACATAAGTTGCTGGGGCATGAGAAGTGCCCTAAGGCAGCACATATCAAAGCATGGGAACTCAATCTTGGGCAGACCTTGCACCCGCGGAAATGGAAGTTGATATACCGCATAATGGGCAAAGGATTTATTGCTGCCATCCTAATGGAAAACACTTTTAAACTTTTGTACTGTTGGTATTTATAATTCACCAGACTGCATATTATGGCTAAGACCCATAGCCCCTTGTGCTGGAGGGATTGTGGAGAACTGGGGACCTTCCTACATACGTGGTGGGATTGTCCGGTTATCCACAAACTATGGGACACAATCATAGCTTGGCTCTCTGATATGGGACTGGGGCATAGGTCACTGGGAGCAAAACAAGCACTATTAGGTATGCCAGCCCCAAGACTTACAGACAATGCTAATATATTCGTCAGATATGTATGTACAGCCACCAGATGTGAGATGGCAAAAAAATGGACTTCTCAAAACCCACCCAGCCTGAAGGAAATATTTATTTATTAACACAAATTTCAGCTCATAAAGATAATACATTACATAAGTTTCAGAAAATCTGGCAGTCATATTCAGACTGGAAAACGAGGGTTTCTGCTCAAGATACTTAAATATTGAGGCCTGATCAAAGGTATACATGATTCTCTGCAATATTCACTAACAGAGTTAAGGAAAGCGAAAAATCTGGATAGGAAGATTATTAAGTTCCTTTCTACTCCATTTACAGTAGTTGGGGGGGGCGTGGTAGGGAAGGCGGGGTGAGGTGATTTCATAAAGACGTGTGTCTTTGCTACTGATGCAACATATGTTTTCAATACAGTTGAGTCCCTATGGTTCTTTATTGTTAAATTTGCTCATGTGTAAGATATGTATATGTATACTTATTGAGATACACAATAAAAATTTTGAATTATAAAACCCCCCCAAAAAAACAACACCTATGTCTTCAAATGCGCTTTCAACATCAATGACACCACCTAACTTATGTTTCACCTAAATATTGTTTAGATTTTATTTATGTTTTCCCTTCCCCTCTCCCAGCTTTTATGAATAACACTGTTTTAATTTTTTATATTGTTTTTTAAAATGTCCTTATTCTGTGCTACTTGTGAATCTATTATGTATGTTGCATTGTAAACCGTGTTGATTACACGTTAGTATAAAAAATGGTAGATAAAACATTTAAAATAAATAAATGTGACAAGATGACAGCTAAAGCCAGACGAATGCTGGGCTGCATAGAGAGGAATAATTAGTAAGAAAAAGGAGATGATAATCCCCTTGTACAGGTCCTTGGTGAGGCCACTGGAGTACTATGATCAATTCTGGAGACCATATTTCAAAAGGGACAGAGACAGGTTAGAGGTGGTCCAGAGAAGGGCAACCAAAATGTTGGAGGCTCTCCATCAAAATGACTTATAAGGAGAGGTTGAAGGACCTAAATATGTATATTCTGGAGGAGAGGAGGTATAGGGGAGATATGATACATGCATTCAGATACCTGAAAAGTTTTAATGATACACAATCAATAAACGTTTTCCAATGGAAAGAAATCAGTAGAACTAGGGGTCACATAATGAAACTCCAGGGAGGACGACCCAGAACCAATGTCAGGAAATATTTCTTCACAGAGAAGTTGGTGGATGCCTAGAATGCCCTTTTGGAGGAGATGATGAAGACAAAAACTGAAAGATTTAAATGGGGCATGGGTTAAACACTGTAGGCCGGATTTTAAAAAGGTTACATGCGCCGGGCCTATTTTAAAAAGGCCCCAGGACACGTATATGTCCCGGGGCTTTACTAAAGAGGCAGTCCAGGGGTGGGGCGTGGGCAGGGCCAGAGGCCTGCAACACAGCGGCCATTACCACTGTGTTGAGGGATCGCGTGCCAGCAGCTTGCCGGCACACACAACTTGCGCCTTCCCAGAGGCAAGCGCAAAAGGTAAAATAAAAATTTTTTTGGGGGGGGGGGATTAGAGTAGGGCTAGGGGGAGGAAACGTTAGGGGGAGGGAACAGGGGAAGGCAGCACGGCTCAGCGTGCACAATTGTGCACCCCCTTGCACACGCCAACCCTTGATTTTATAACTTGCGCGTGCAAGTTATAAAATCGGGCGTACACCTTTTTAAAATCTACCCCTATAGATCTCTAAAGGCTAGAGGATGGAAATAAAGAAAAGAGTGCATGGGAGTAACTTGCTGGTGTGGTGGTTTCTACTCTTATCCAATAAGCCTTCATACTGTTGATGCAACTCCATTATTGTTCTCTGCTTCAATGGCAGGGGGAAAAGAAGAAAAGGAGATTTAGATTCAGATAGCAACCAACAAGGACATTGAAATTTATGGTCTGGGAAAACAAATAAGCATGCGGTAACTTGTTGATGCGGCTGTTACTACCCTTAGGGGTAGATTTTAAAAAAGTGCGCCTTCGCGTACTTTTGTTGGCGCACCAGGCGCAAACAAAAGTACGCAAGTAAGCAAGGCTGCCGATTTTGTGCAGCCGGTGCGCGCCGAGCCGCGCAGCCTGCCTCCGTTCCCTCCGAGGCCGCTCCGAAATCGGAGCGGCCTCGGAGGGAACTCGCTTTCGCCCTCCCCTCACCTTCCCCTCCCTTCCTCTATCTAACCCCCCCCCCAGCCCTATCTAACCCCCCCCCTACCTTTGTTGGGGGATTTACGCCTCCCGGAGGGAGAAGTAAATCCCCGCGCGCCAGCAGGCCGCTAGCGCGCCGAGACGTGACCTGGGGGCGGTTCCGGAGAGCGCGGCCACGCCCCCGGACTGCCCCGGGCCGAAACCACTCCCCCGGGCCCGCCCCCGAAATGCCACGTCCCGCCCCCAAAACGCCGTGCCGATCGGCCCCGCCCCGACACGCCCCCCTCGAAAAACCCTGGGACTTACGCGAGTCCCGGGGCTCTGCGCGCGCCGGCAGGCCTATGGAAAATAGGCGCGCCGGCGCGCAAGGCCCTGCTCGCGTAAATCCGCCCGGATTTACGCGAGCAGGGCTCTTAAAATCCGCCCCTATACCAATAAGCCTGATACTTTGATGCAACTCCAACATTGCTCTCTGTTTCAATGGCAAGAGGTAATGGAGAATTGAACTCAGACAGCAACCAAGGGCCCTGACTTTGACGCTGTCCTGGGGAAGCGTGTGCTGCTGCCGACCGGCATGCAGAGATTACTGCTGCTCCAATAAGTTAGGTTAGGTTTAGGGGGTGGGGAGAAGAGGGGAAGAGGGATGAAGTTTAGGTAGGAGGGTAGGGAAGTTCTCTCCCAGTCCGCACCTTAATTGGAGCGGACTGGGATGGAACTGGTGGATGCCCAATTACGTTGCAGCGCATATTTAGCACTTCAAAATTTAGAGAACAAGTCCATTGCACACTCACTTGAATTAGCTAAGCAAGCCTATTACGAAGGAGGTGAGAAGGCAGGGCGCTATTTAGCAAGGCATCTGAGGTTTATAATGGCCCAGACATCCATAGCTAAAATTAAAAATCCGAATGGGGAGATTTTAGCAACTTCTGCAGATATCCGACAAAGCTTTACTGAGTTTTATGCCTCTCTCTATAAGGTAAATGATAGTATAATAGAGGAAGATATAGATTTCTACTTAGATCCCATTCCATTACCAATGCTCACAGAGGAGCAATGCCTTCTCTTAGATAGGCCTATTACTAAAGTAGAGGTTTTTAATGCCATCAAATTATTAAAACCTGGGAAATCTCTGAGATTGGATGGGTTGACTAGCACATATTATAAAAATTTTTCACATATTTTAGCTGAACCCGTAACACAGATGTTTAACTCCTTAAGAGTAGAGGGATGTCTTGGGGCACATTCCAATACAGCAGGAATTACTGTTCTAGCAAAACTGGGCAGAGATCCAATATTGTGTAGCTCGTACTTATTTATTTATTTATTTATTTATGATTTTTTTATACCGGCATTCAAGAACTCGTTCTCATCATGTCGGTTTACAGAAAAACAGGGGTGCAAAAAATAGAACCAAAAAACATGAATAAACGTGATGAAGAAATGCAGTCACAAATAACAAGGGTAAATGAACTGGGATTGTAAGAAAATAAAGTGAGATAGAGGAGATTAATTATATACAAGTGTACATTATAAATATGGAGTCCACTATATACAGCTTCTAAGCAGAGAGATTATTGATGGTGCGTGTTAGGTGGAGTTCGGGGAGGCTTGCCTGAAAAGCCAAGTTTTAAGTTTGTTTTAAGTTTTAAGTTTTAAGTCTGTTTTAAGTTTTAAGTTTTAAGTACTGACCCATTTCCCTGATATATTTGGATCTTAAGCTTTTTGCCAGAATTCTAGCTGAGCGGCTGAGCCCCATCTTACCTTCTCTAATTCATAATGATCAAATGGGTTTTATTCAATCCAGAATGGCCGCAGACAACATACACAGGTAATAGACCTTGGTGATTGGTTACATCACCAGAAAATACCATCGGTCTTGCTATCCATTGATGCTGAGAAGGCCTTTGACCTCTTACATTGGGTCTTCCTTTTTAAAACATTGGTGAAAATGGATTTTGGAGACTTTTTTTGATGCTGGATAGCAAAATTATATGATTCCCCAAAGGCACAGGTCAAAGTTAATGGAAGTTATGGAGATAGCTTTAACTTCGAAAGGGGTATGAGGGAGGGATGCCCCTTATCTCCGTTAATGTTTGCCCTGTTCCTTGAATCCTTTGCCACAAAGGGTTCGCTTAGCAGATCAAAATACAGGTGTCTGGCTATGCAATTTACATTTTAAATTATTGCTATTTGCCAATGATATATTGTTTACCTTGACTAACCCTGATGTGTCCTTAACAGGAGTGGTAACAGAGCTTGAGCGCTTTGGAAGGGTGTCAGTCTTTAAAGTTAATTAAGACAAATCTGAACTGACAGCAGGCAAAGTGTCTCATATTAAAGGTCTCAACAATACAGAGGGTAATACTCTTAGAATTTTCCCTACACTAATGCAGTAATACACTCACAGAGAAAATACAATCTTAAATATTATTTTATATAAATTTTTATTTATATAGTACACCAATCTCTGTCTATATAGATAAAAACTATCTATTACATTCATACCATTCCATGCATTCACACCAGTTAAAAATATAATATGTTTAGGAAACATATAATATGTGGTTATAATATGTTTAGGAAATGGGGTATAGTAGTTAAAATTGTTAGAAAATATTTACAGTTGATTGTATATTTTTAACTGGTGTGAATGTATGGAATGGTATGAATGTAATAGTTTTTATCTGTATAGACAGAGATTGGTGTAATATATAAATAAATATTTATATAAAATAATATTAAGATTGTATTTTCTCTGTGAGTGTGTTATCATATTAAAGGTAGGCATTCTTTTAGGTGGGCTAAACAAGCTCTCAAATATTTGGGCGTTCATATTGGGTCACAAATTACAGATCTATTCCAATTAAACTATGTTTCCCTTTGGAGGAGCATTGGACAAAATCTAGACAGATGGAACAGGGAAACCTTTTTGTGGTTAGGGCGCATTGCTATTATAAAAATGAATGTCCTACCACGTTTTCTTTATTTTTTCTCCACGCTTCCTATTTATCTCTTGCCTGCATTACTGCGCCAATGGATTTTCAGGTTTTTAAAAAAAAAAAAGACCACCCAGAGTTCTTAGAGCAGTGCTATTCCACCCTAAGAATAGAAGAGGATTAGGGGCTCTTAATATCATATGGTATTTTGTAGCTGCACAACTTAAGACTCTAGTGGATGTTTATAGGAAAACAGAACCAAAACAATGGGCAGTAGAGCAAGCGGTAATAGGCTCAATGCCCCTACAGGCTCTACCATGATAAACTAAATCAACATGGTGGCCTATACAATATCTGCCTAGAGCACTCCAAAACAATATACGGATTTGGGTGTGGAAATCAAATTTAGGCCTGGATTCATCATTCTTCACAGAATGATGAATCCTGCAAAAATGGGGGAAGGGGGGAAGGAGGGGGCAGGCCTGCGAAAGCCCACAGCCTTCGCACCACGGTGGTGTGCTGGCTGTCGGCTTTCGCACCGAATAGCGCCACCATGAAAGGTGGCGCTATTCGGCATGCTACCGCCGACTCCGCCCCTTCCTCACCACGACTCCGCCCCAATCTAATTTACATGCTATTGCACGCGAAAAGGGCCTTTTCGCATGCGATAGAGGCTTATCGCACGCAATACGGCCATATTGCGTGCGATAAGCCTTTTGGGGCGGATTTTAAATGTCCTGCGCGCGCCGACGCGCCTATTTTGCATAGGCCGCCGGTGCGCGCAGAGCCCCAGGACGCGCGTAAGTCCCGTGGCTTTGTAAAAGGGGCGGGGCGGGGAGGGGCATGTCGGGGGCGTTCCCGAAATGACGCGTTTCGGGGGCGTTCGGCGTTTCAGGGGCGGGCCCGGGGGCGTGGCGCCGGCCCGGGGGCGTGGTCGAGGCCTCCGGACCAGCCCCCGGGTCGGGTGACGGCGTGCCAGCAGCCCATAAGATAGAGTCTGGTAAAAATAACATGACCCTGTGAGGAGAGGTCCCACAAATCTATAGTAGCTAGTTCTTAATTAATTTGAAGAGAAGACCAGGTGTACCAATATTTTGATATATATGTAGTTCCTATCATAACATTGGTGTGTCAAATTGGTTGATCATGGAGCATTTCAGATTCATATCAGTGATGCATAAGAAGCGGGTGGAGCGTACAGTTGCTTGTCTATCGGATGGGAATGAATCTGTCAAATTGGTGCCTTTGATAAATGACCCCCTTAGTATGTAATTTTGCCTATTTCCACTCCTCACATCTATTCCACAACAATATCTTTTCTGTGGGTATGTCTACATATGCATTTGTGCAGTGAAAAAAAACAGGGTCTTACCTGTATGGGCCATCTATTGGGAGGTGAGAATATTCTTAGCTTTAAAGAGATTATGGCAGTGACAGGGAGAGGTAGAGGGGGGGGGGCGGGAATAGTAGGGTAGGCTTAAAAGAGGGTGAGGCGAAAGTTATAGACTCACTAATTGTGAGGTCGGGTATAAAATGACTTTTCTAGATGTTTGCTTTAGCATCTATTTTTGTATTTATTATGGCTTATGTCCCTTCTGGATGTATACCCATCATTAATAATATTTTCCTATCTGTGATGGAATGATAAATATATATATAAATTTTTGGTTTTCTATCTTGAAGTCTGACAATATGTTGATTAGTCTCTAAATGTGGAGGAACTTTGGTTAACAATTGTTTATTTTGTCCAAGTACACTGGTTCCTGTATTTTTCTTGATGGATTAGTGTCTTTGTCTAAGTGTAGCTGGAGGGGGAAGGGGGGAATAAGTTTCAAGAAAAAACTTTATTGGTTGTTATCATCTCTCTTTATTGTTATAAGTGCATAATGTACAGTGTTTGTACTTGTTACTTGTGACCAATAAAAATTTTCAAATATTAAAAAAAAAAAAGATGTTCAACAGAATGCTATCAAAGTCCTACAAACAACATAGTGGGAAAGACTAGTGAATTAATTCTTAAAATAAATAACATGCAGCAAAATGTTTGTTTCAGTAGTAGGTTTCAGCAGCATGTTTAGGGTATTCTCTCAGCTTGGAAACCCCACTCTTTAAACAATTGAAGCAATCTCTCTCATCTCTTTCTTTCCTGTGACCACCTCTGGTTCTTCATTAATTTTTAGTGGTTCCCTTGGACCCCAGGACACTGATCTTGGGCCCCAACCACCATCCCAGGTCAGGAGGCAGGCAGACCTGACACACTGGTTGAGAACCACTGATATTGATAGTTAAAATATAGAGACCAGTGTTTCCCAACCCTCTCCTGGAGGCACACCTAACCAGTCGGGTTTTCAGGATGTCCGTAATGAACGTGCATGAGAGAGATGTGCATATCCTGGGTCTCCAATGCAAGCAAATCTATCTTATGCATATTCATTGTGGCAATCATGAAAACCTGACTGGCTAAGTGCGTCTCCAGGAGAGGGTTGGGAAACACTCATATATACTCAGTTTTACTAGTAAAATAAGTAGTATCTGCATGTGGATTTGGACTTTCAGCTGATGTCAATTAAGGAGGATGTGATAGGTTGTAGGTAAGGATGTGGGTGGGTTTTCACCTGCTTTCTGAAAAGGAGGTAGTTTTCATTTTGGCATAGCATTTTCTGGTACTAAGTTCCACAGAAAGAGAACTGTTCCTGAGAAGGCACTGACTGGTGTCGGAGCTCCACTGGAGAAGGAGTAATTATGGAGACTTCTTGGGGTGACCTTAGAGCAGCGGTTCTCAACCTGTGGGTCGCGACCCCGGCGGGGGTCGAACGACCAAAACACAGGGGTCGCCTGTGTTTTGGTCGAACGACCTGTGTTTTGGTCATTCGAACAAAACACAGGTCGTTCGACCAAAACTGATCTGCGGACCGACCCCAACGGCCCGGTCCGCAGACCAGTACCGGGCCGTTGGGGTTTTTTGCCGGTCTGTGGCGCCGCGGCTGCTGCGGGGAGGTGGGGCGAAGCTGGAGACCTGCCTCCTCCAACCCCAAAAGGGAGCGCGTCGCGGTGCTCCTCCTACTTACTTCCTGCCCGCCCTGCCCCGGAAGACAAATGTTGCCGGAGCCGCACGGGCAGGAAGGAGGAGGCGCGTCAGCCGCATGCAGAAGAGGAGCAGCGCAGCCCGAGAAGACCAGGGCCGCTGCAGAGCCCAACCTGTGGCGACCCATAAAGAAGAGGCCCAGAGGTGAGAGAGAGGCTGAGTGTGTATGTGTGCGTGTATGAGATTAGTTGAGAGATTGTGTGTGAGAGTGAATTGAGAGACTGTGTGTGTTTGCAGAGACAGCATGTGAGAGCCTCTGTGTGTGTGTGAAAGAGACAGCATGTGACAGTGAGAGCCTGTGCTTGAGCAAGGCAGCATGTGGGGGTGTGAGAAAGCCTGTGTGTGAGACTCAGACAGCCTGTGCCAGTGAGAGACTGTGTGTATGAATGATTGCATGACAGAAAGAGCATGTGACAGTGAGATCCTGTGTGTGTATGTGTGTTTGAGAGAGAAATGCATGTGAGAATGAGAACCTGACTGTGTGTTTGAGGGAAGAAGACAGGTGGAGAGAAAAGAAACAGAAAAAAAGGCAATATAAAAGGAAATGGCAAAAAAATAAAGGGAAGCAGATGTAAAAAAAAATAAATTACTTTTTACTGATTGGTACATGTAATCTTTGGGAATGTGCAAGAGTAGCACTTTCTCTATGGCGGATCTCACAATGTACGAGATCAACATGGAGGAAGTGGAAACCCAGGGGGCCTGCACAGAGGAGGCAGCAGAATGGGCTTCAGTGCCAATAGCAGCAATCAGCGCCTCCCCAATAGCCACGTGGCAGCAGTGGCAGTAATTAGATTAATTGTTTGACTCAGCTGGAGGTGACAAAGTATGAAGTGGGATGTGAAATCAGCTTGATCTGGTGGAGAATTAGGATTGCTGTTACACATGAACTGTATTTGGCAAACATTAAATTAAAGAGAGCCAGGATAATCAATTGAAGCCTGCAGCTGAGGACTGATTCATTATGACTCATGTAGAAATTAGTGCATTTTCCAGATTAGTCTGCATAACACAATTCTCAACAGTCAGCATTATTTCTGCTGCATAGAGTTTTATCTGAGAGGCTCTGAGGTTGTGAGGGAGCCAGTAAGAGTGAGAGCATGAGTGTGTATGAGAAAATCCAGGGGAGTAAGAGTGTGTGTGAGTGGGGGGGGGGGGGGGGGGAGAGTGTCTTACACCCTGAGAGTGTATCAGTGTCTGTGAGAGCGAGAGGTTATGGTGGGTATAAGAGCATGAATGTGTATGTATGTCACAGTGTATGTGTGAGAGAGAATGGACATGTGAGAGTATGTGTGAGAGAGAGAGGATAACCTCCTAATCCTCGACAATATCAGGGTGACTGGAAATCAAGAGCTCCCATGTATGGACAGCAGGGGCTTTTTAAAATCCTTATTAGTTTTAATTATTGTGTGTTATTTGATATATGTGCTGTTTTGAAATATTTTATTGGTGTTTGGGAAATTATAAAAATGTATATGATTTTAATTAATAGAAATTCTATTTATCAGTAATTTTAAAATATTCTTTTATTAGTATGGTTTTACTATTATAACTGATGCTTTATGTTTCTTAATTTTATTGTTTTATGAGGAATGGTGGTTCTGTTTATAAATGTCATAATAAATAAGTATGCACTAAAATCCAACCCCATCCATAACCCCGCCCCATATGACCAAAGCCCCGCCCTCGCCCCGCCCTCGCAGGGCGAGGGCGGGGCGAGGGGTCACCGCAACATGAGGAACTGTATTACGGAGTCACGGCATTAGAAAGGTTGAGAACCACTGCCTTAGAGGTTTGGTTGTATAGAGAGGTAGTTTGCTCTTTAGGTAATCTAGAATGTTTCTGTTTAAGGCTTTGAAAGTTAGGCATAGGGTTTTAAATTAGACCAGTAAAATTTTAGTAGAATGGGAATGATGTGTTCATACTGCTCACGGCCTCCTTGTAGGTGGATTTACTGAAGGCCTTTGTTGTAAGGCAGTTGTACAGTATGTTGCGGTAATCTAGCTAAGATACTATTTTTGTTGTCAGACAGTTGTGCATTGTATTGCAGTATTCTGTATGGACTACTGTGATCAGACTTATCCACTTGATATATGGTGAGAATCTGCAAAGCCGCTACAGATGGTAGAGAGAATTTTAGAAATTTGCTTGGGTGTGAGGTAACCTGGATAACTCTGAGTCCAGCAGAATCCCAAGACTCCATACTTGTGATTTAAAAGGAGAGTTAATGGTTCCCTAAGGGGATTTTCATATTGGGTTCTTGACCATTCGCTTTTTGTAGCCACAGAATCTCTGCTTTGCTCAGGCTCAAGCACAGCTTGCTGATTGTTGCCTGATCTTGGATGGTTGCAAGTGATAAAAATAGTTTTCTCACAGCTATTTGTAGATCTGGAACCTCATTTCGTCTGCATAGATGTAGAATTGTTGGTTAAGAGACCGAATCAGTTTATCTAATGGTTTGAGGAAAATATGAAAAAGAATGGGTGACAAAAAAGATCCTTGAGGCACCCCACAGATTAGGGTCCAGGACTGGGAGGAAGATCCAGTGAACTGAACAATTTGTTGCATGTCTGATGGATAGAATCCAAACTAGGCTAATATTCTATCGCTAATGCCTGTTTCTTTTAGATATGACAGCATGATGGAGTGGTCAATTGTGTCTAGTACTGTTGAGAAATGTAATATTATCAGTTCTGACACAAAGCCCCTGTCATGGTTCCTGTAGAGATCATCTAGTAGGTCTACGAGCACTGTCTCTGTCCCATAGCTGGATCTGAAGCCAGACTGGCAGGGATCTAACCAGTTTCTCTCCACCTCTGTCAGTGTCCTCATGTCCCCCTTGATATGTCCTGAAAATATGGTGTGGATAGGAAAACAAACACAAAATTTATTAGGGACAAACACCCACAGACATAGTCACACAGATAAACATAGTGATCTCATAAGCGTTCTTTTCCTTTGGAAAGTAGGCTAAAAATGACATTTCAGTTTGAGAAATGGGATCATTTTTGGGACCAAAACTTTTTCCTGTGCCTTAATAGTTTTGCTATAAATTATAAATTTTTTTTTTTTGAGGGCTTGTTTTGTTTTTAGCTTAAATTCCCATGTCTTAGTTTTCTTTTCATTGAATTGTATTAGTAATTGAGCTTCTATATTTATGTAATACTGTAATAAAATGTATTAACTGTGTACTTAGAGATTTTTTTGCATTACTGATACTAATAAACATTTTAATAAAAACTTCATTTTAAAATATGTAAATGTCCCTTTTATGTTGGTGCAGCCTACGCTTTACATCATTTAAAAAAAATATATTTCTGTAACTAGCAATGATTATGAACAGAACTAAATCAGCTTTAGCATAACTATCCAAAGACAGCAACTCTTATTTCTGATTTATTATGCTATTAAATTCTGGTGTTATAAATAAGTTGTGTTTTTATTTTACTTTTGACACAAATAATGTCAGCACCCTAGTGTCTTTTCTATGACCCATGTCTGTCTTTAAAAGATTCCATATTCAAGCTTAAATGAACATGTGGCAAAGTTAATGAAACCCTAAATATGTGCTGCAAAGTGCAAATCACATTAATGTTTACATTTTTCATAATTAAAACTGAATACCCACAAATGACAGTGGGGTGATTCATCCCCAGAGATTTTGGGTCCAGGAAGGTGAATAGCAACCGAAAAGCAGGATTTTCTGAATATCTCTTGCCAAAAAAGAGATATTTAGCTATTATTCTGGGTATTTTTAAAATTTCAGAAAGATATTTGGAATTGTCTCAGAAAAGATAGAAATAATTATGAAAAAGGGATAAATGTCTATCTATCTGCTCAGCTGTAGGCATAATGATAGAAAGTCACAGAATTTGGCATGCAGTAAGAACATGTGAATATTTAAGATGGGTTAGAAAACCAGAAACATCTGGTAGGTATTTTTGAAGAACCAAGCCTCCCAAAAAAAATCCCCATTGCTTTCTTTGAGAAACAGTTACAAACTCCAGAATGTTCACTACTGAGCCGTTAAACCTCCATTCCCTCGCCCTTCCAGCAGTTTGGCCCAGAGCAACACAGGCAGGCAGAAAGAGAAAGGGAAACAGCTAAAGCACCTCCCCACACACTTTTAGTTACATAACCATCTGCTGAACACACTGCTCACCCCCATCACCCTCACACACGCTCACATTCTTACATCCCCATACCTCACACACTCTTCCACCTTCCAATACACTCAAATCGCACACACACATATCCACACACTAACACCTATCACACACATACCCCTATATACCTCACACACCTGCCTCCACTCCCAACTACCATAGCCCCCAGCAACCCCATCCAACCTACCTACCCACATATATCTCCACATATTCTCAGGAACCTTTTCCCTACTTCCCAGTCCATGCACCCACATTAACCCCACCACCTACACATACACTCAACCATGCTTATAATACTACACCCACACACTCACCACCTATGTATACATCACATCCTATATATCCCAAATACCCCCACAATCCCCACTCACACATTTCCACTACCCATGCCATACACATCCCTACACAGCATATACTCACACACCTGCAATACCCCCACACATATACACCACATTCCTACATCCCCAAAATTTGTATACCTGTCACACAGACTCCTATATTCCCTGTCCTTAAAATTCCTAATTTAACAGCAAGGATAATTATATTACATTAAGCTTAGGTAATGGTGAGTGGCCACCTTTTTGAGCTGCTGTGTCTCCACCTAGACTAGATAATCTGGGTACCTTGTATAGTAATCCCAGATAGTTTTTGTTAGGTGTTGGTTTTTCATATGATATATTGCTTTTAAACCAGATTCTGCCTTTCTGGGACCAAGTCTTATCGTCTTGCCATGTATGTAACAATGAATAGAAACTCTAACTCCAAATGTACTGACTAAGACACAAACCAGAAGGCCAAACTCTGGGTTGGCCTATAGGCACATTGGTCATGTTCAAGACTGCCAGGCAAGTTACCTAGGTTTGATTCCTGAGCTCCTCAGGCTGGCTGGGGCTGGGGGGCAGTATTCACAGCCCCTGGATGGAGAGTACCTCAGTCATCCTGCAGTGGCAGAACATAGTGGCCAGACTCAGGATGTATGTATACCATGTTCCAGAAAGTGATGCAATCTGTGGGCTCTGGCAAAGGATCGACATTGCAATGGCTGGTCTAGATGAGAGGAAGCAGGTTATATAACAGGGCAAAAAAACTGAGCAGATGCAAATGGAGGCTCATGATGCCATTGAGCCAGATATCAAAAGAACCATAAGAAAACTGCCCAATCAATAATAATATTGATAATAATAATAACACAAAGTTATCCAGGAAACAAGCTGTGGAACTCGATTAGCTAACCATACTCCAAACAGGAAGACTCATCATCTGCATCATCTGCAATCTGAAAAATAAAATAATGAGCAAAGAAAAAACTAAAAGATGTGATTTTTGCTGCACTTCAGGAAAAGTCCCCATTTATTGTAAAAAAGAGAATGTGTCTGTGTGTGAGGCAGAGGGAAGCAAGTATTAAATTTAGAATGGATCTCAAGGAGATAGGAATTTTTAAATAAGGTTTAGTGAAGAATCGAAGGGACCTGGGTCTATGAACTTTAATTTTTACCTCAAGAATTATGCCCCATACCAAGAGGAAGGCAAGGATTAGGGAGGTAATAACCTCATCTCCCATTCCCGTGATTCCCAGTCACAGATCCCGGCCTTCTTCTCACCAGCACCTGCGAAAGATACAGTGGACAAGGCCTTTGAGGAAACTGCCATAGAGCGGATGACAGATCCTCTGGCCGAGGCATCTTTAAGTCCCGGAGCCCCTAAGACCCCTCCTCCGCCACAGACAATGTCTTTTGACCACTTGACAATCAATTCCTCAAATGAAGGAATCGGAGAGGGAGACCAAGCTAAAGGGGGCCAAAGTGAATCTATCAACCTCGATGAAAATTTACCACAAATAACAAAACCCGAAGAAATCACAATGGATTCTATATGGTCAGCTACAAAATCGTTGGAAGCGGCAACTGTCAATTTAACCAAAATTACAGAGTCATCTAATCAACGTTTCAATAAAATTGAGACTGTAGTTTCAAAGTTGGATGAAAAACAACATTTAATGGATGAGAGAATAAATAACCTGCAAAGCAGTTCCCAAAAATTTACAAAAATTGAGATACTTTATGACAAAAGGCTGGAGGATATAGAAAATTCTCTGAAGTATCTGAATTAAAGGGTTTTTAATTTCCCAAGACACGAATTAGTAGCGCCATTAGATATGTTTAAAGAATATCTAAGTGTTATTCTACAAATGCCTCAAAAATCCATTCCCCCTATTTCAAAAATTTACTATGTAGTAACAAAGGGGAGTGATGCAATTCCAGAAGGCAAGCCATTAGAACCACAGTTAAATTTATCGGAAATCATAGAAGCCTCTGTAGAAACAAATATTTCATCTAGGGCTACACTACATGTATCATTTGTTTTCACATCCAACAGGGATGCAGTATTCTGTATTTATATGAGGAAAAGAATGGAGAAATTTCATGGGGCCCCAATCTGGATATATCCGGATTTATCACGTCAGACACAGATGAGGAGAAAGAGAAATTTCTTGCATTCAAAACTGAAGTAAAAATATTGGGGGGAAAATGTTAATAAAATTTCCCTGTAAATGTGAGAGAGTTCAGCAAAATCAGAAATATATTTTCTATGACACTTCACAATTAAGAGTTGTTTTTTGGATTCACAGGCCCATGAACCTTCAGTCCTGGGTAATGAGGCAAAATAGATAGTTAGGTGGTACCTTATATTTCAATTGTACAATTGAGTTAATTCTCATAGATTTCTTTTATCCACTTGATATTCTTTATTATTCTCCTTGTGGATTACTATATTCATTTTTGATGTATACAGAAACATTTATAAATTTATAAATGGAAATTGGTTAATCACATGTTACATTATTTGATTTCTGTATGAAAGTTAATTTCAAATGTATATTGAAAAGCATAAATTAAAAAAAAAAAAAATTTAGACTAGAAGGTTATTTTGGGTCAAAAGAGATCCACCCTTTTCTGGTGTCCCTCTTTACGAGCATACTTAGTGGGATATTGTGATGATGATGAATACAAACCCACAAATTGGCCGCCATTAAATATTGAAAAATATTTTAAGGACAAGAATACAATTTAAGATGGCCTGTTTCACTCACTTGCATTTAGAGACTTATACATCTGGAATAGTACTGAGGCAGGAGTACAACTGAAGTATCTTACTTACAGGCCGATACAGTACAGTGCACTCCGGCGAAGGGCACTGTTAACCTGCTATTGGACATGCGTTTTCAACGCGCTACCTTTACCACTTATTCAGTAAGGGGTAATAGCGCGTCAAAAACGCGCGTCCAACCCCCCCCCCCCCCCCCCCGAACCTAATAGTGCCCGCAACATGCAAATGCATGTTGATGGCGCTATTAGGTATTCCCGGGCAATACAGTAAGTAAAATGTGCAGCCAAGCTGCACATTTTACTTTAACAAATTAGCGCCTACCCAAAGGTAGGCATTAATTTCTGCCGGCACCGGGGAAGTGCACAGAAAAGCAGTAAAAACTGCTTTTCTGTGTACCCTCTGACTTAATATCATGGCGATATTAAGTCGGAGGCCCCAAAAGTTAAAAACAGTAAAAAATAAAAATAATAAAAATTTTAAAATGGGCCTGCGGCTCGTGGGTTAAAAACCGGACGCTCAATTTTGCCGGCGTCTGGTTTACGAACCCATGGCTATCAGCGGGTTTAAGAACTGACGCCGGCAAAATTGAGCGTTGGCTGTCAAACTCGCTGGCAGGCGCTGCTCCTGTCCAAAAAGAGGCGCTAGGGACGGGCTAGTGTCCCTAGCGCCTCTTTTTGCCACGGACCCTAATTTAAATAAATTAATTTACTGTATCGCACGCACAGGAGAGTGTCCTGTGCACGTGCCGGGAGATCTGGCGCTCGCACGCTCTCCCGCAATTTTTACTGTATCGGCCCTTTATATAGAAACATAGAAATGATGGCAGAAAAAGACCAATTGTCCCATCCAGTCTGCCCAGCAAGCTGCCACACTTATTTTCCCTTACTTATCTGTTTCACCAACCACCAAGTTCAGGGCCCTTGTTGGTAACTGTTTGATTCAAATTTCCTGCCCTCCCCTGCCATTGATGCAGAGAGTAATGTTGGAGTTGCATCAAAGGTGAGCATAAGGCTTAATGGTTAAGGGTAGTAACCGTCGCATCAAGCAAGTTCCCCCAATGCTTGTTTACCCAGACTGCACAGATCCATGCCTTGTTGGATGTTGTCTGAATGTAAATCCTGTTTTCCACATTTCCCCCTGCCGTTGAAGCAGAGAGCAATGCTGTATATGCATTCAAAGTGATGTATCAGGCTTAATTGGTTTAGGGTAGTAACCGCCATAATAAGCAAGCTACCTCCACGCTTATTTGTTTACCCAGATTGTGAAGTTCAGTCCTTGTTGGTCGTTATCTGAATGAAAATCCTGTTTTCCACATTTCCCCTTGCCGTTGAAGCAGAGAGCAATGTTGGAGTTGCATTAACCGTGCGAAGGCTTATTGAGAAATGTTTATCCCATGCCCCTTTGAAATCCTTCACAGTTTTAGGCTTCACCACTTCCTCCGGAAAGGCATACTTCAAAGCATAGAGAAGTATTCACTGGTCTCCTTCATTTCTCTTTCTGAATTTTCCCAGGATGATAAAATGGACAAATTCTCTGGCTTAATTTAAAACATCCAGACAGGCTCCTGGGTTCCTTACAGAATTAAAGAACAGTTTTAATTAATGCTGTGAGTGACGTGGGGCATTGAAACAGAAGTCTCATAGATGTGTCTATGCCCAGTACTCTGTTTACTGTAGCAGTTCAGGAACAGATAAGGTATGTAATAGAATGCCCCTTGATTAATATGAAATTAAAATTATAGTCTATGTTTAAATGGTTTTTATTGGTTTTAGATTAACAGCAAAAAATACAACACTGAGAAGGGCATGGTCCTGAGCCCTCCCCAGAATTAGCCACCAACAAGATTTGAAACCCCAAGATAACCCCCCAACCCAATCTCCCACTCCCCCAACCCCACAGAAGGAATTGATGAATAACAGTATACTCAGTAATACAATGACCGTAAAGTACCGCACAACACAAGGTACAATGGTTAATCATTTACTACAAGGCTACAAGCAAAATGTAATGATTGAAGGTAGGCCTGCCATATAGTGAGAAACTGTCGTCTACTCCGCGGGGAGGTGCGTGAAACCAGACCTTCCATGGTCATCATAGCATGCAAGCTGTTTCTCCAGGCCCAGAAGGATGGAGCATCTGAAGATCGCCAAACTGAGAGGATCACCTTTTTCCCCACGAGGCAAGCCTTGCAGAGAAACAGGCGGGAGCCAGGATCTTGAATCCGAATTGTAGTTCGCGAAAATACATATTGCTCGAGATCCTGGCTATCTGCCGAAAGCACACCCTTAGAATAGATTGGGTAACAACAAAGTTTCCATCTTTATTCCAGCGAGACTCTAATATCGAAAACATGTCCAATTCGGATCGCTGTATAAGGTTTTTGTAATAAACCGACAGGGGCTCCTATGTTCCACAGGCAATGCCTGTATGTAATGCCCAATTTGCAAATAAGGAAAGGTATGGGTGGCCTCGAAACCATAAATGGTCAGGAAGTCTTGGAAAGAAAGGAGCTTCCCATCGTTTGTTAACAAGTGTCCCGAAAGAGTAATGCCCCTAGACTCCCAAACCCTGAAAGTAGAGGACTGAGATCCTGGAGTGAACTTTGCATTTCCTGAGACAGGGAGGAAATAAGCGCACAAGGTAGGGATTTCTAAAATGTTAGCCAACTTCCTCCACGTCTGCCGAAGCAGGCGCACTAGTGCAGTGTGTATGAGAAAGGATGGAAGGTGGGCAGGGCTAGATTGCACCACACATGGCGGGGTCACAGGAGACATCAAGGCCGTATCTGCATAGAGCGGGGGTGTATACCGGCTTGCCCATCGGCCAATCACTAATGATCCTTAAATTGCAAGCCAAGTTGTATGTGGCCAAATCAGGCATACTCAGACCACCCTTGCCCCATCTCGCCTTTAACCAAGAGAATGGAATGCGGGATTTCCCTCCAATCCAAACAAAATGCAGCAGGGCAGTTTCCAGCTGGTGGAGATCTTTCCACTTTAACAGAATGGGTATATTCTGAAGCAGGTAAAGCCACTTTGGCAAGATGATCATCTTAAATAAATTAATTTGTCCACTAAGAGAAAGGGGGAGGTTGCTCCAAGTGGCCAAACTGTCGGTTGTTAATTTTAAATGCCTGGGAATATTAGCCTGATATATACGTTCTGGGTCCGCTGGGAAATATACCCCTAAATAACATAGATGGTCTGTAGCCCATTGCAAGGGAAAGGGATCTGGCCAACTAGCTGGCAATGTACCTGGATAGGCTAATGCCGACTACTTAGATTCATTTAAGCACAGACCAGAAAAGACCCCGAAGTCCCAGATCATACCTAGGGGGGCCAGAGACTTCTGAGGGTCCATGATAAAGACCAATAAGTTGTCAGCAAATGCTACACTTTTAAAGATACGCGGGCCAAATCGAACACCCCGAATGTCATGGCTCTGCTGAATAGCGATTAAAAGGGGTTCTAACTGTAATATAAACAGCAGGGGAGATAGAGGGCATCCCTGTCTGGTGCCCCTCGTAACTTCAAAGGGTTCGGACTGCGTGCCATTCGCCAGGATGGCTGCTCGGGGATCTGTGTACAGGAGCTTCAAGGCCTGCATGAAAAAACCCTCAAACCCCATAATGGGGCAGATTTTATAAATCTGCGCACACGCGTACTTTTGTTCACGCACCAGGCGCGAACAAGAGTACGCAGGATTTTAATGGATACGCGCGTATCCATTAAAATCTGGGGTCGGCGCGCGCAAGGCTGCCCAAAATCGGCAGCCTGTGTGCGCCGAGCCGCGCAGCCTGCCTCCGTTCCCTCCGAGGCCGCTCAGAAATCGGAGCGGTCTCGGAGGGAACTTTCCTTCCACCCCCCCCACACCGTCCCTTCCCTTCCCCTACCTAACCCACCCCCCCGGCCCTATCTAACCCCCCCCACCTTTGTTGGCAAAGTTACGCCTGCTGGAAGCAGCTGGAAGCAGGCGTAACTTTGCGCGCTCCATGTTCCAGTCCGGAGGCCACAGCCATGCCCCCGGAATGCCCCCAGGCTGAAACCATGCCCGCGGCGCCGCCCCCGAAACGCCGCGTCACTCACGGCACGCCCCCGAAACGCCGCGTCACTCCCGGCAAGCCCCCGACACGCCCCTCCATGCAAGCCCCGGGAGTTACGCGCATCCCGGGGCTTGCATGCGCCGCCGAGCCTATGCAAAATAGGCTCGGTGCGTGCAGGGGGGGTTTGGGGTAGGTTTTCGGGGGGTACGTGCGTATCTTACGTGCGTACCCCTTTGAAAATCTACCCCTTTATGTAAGATAGTAAACAGATAATGCCATTCTACCCTATCAAAGGCCTTTTCGGCATCAAAACTGATGGCTAAGTAGGGGGTATCCATGTGATGACACATCATCATGGCTATCAAGACCCGGTGAATGTTGGTCAATGCATAGCGCTGACGGACAAACCCAACTTGGTGATCCCCTACAAAGGAGGGTATAATAGGGGCCAATCTATCCTCCAGAAGCTTGGCCAGTAGCTTAAGGTCTAGATTTAACAGTGAAATCGGACAATATGACTCAGAATGAAGGGGATCCTTGCCCACCTTCAGTATAAAAGTAATGAGGGCCAGATTGTCATGAGCAGAAAAAGAACCGCGGGTAATCAGTTCCGCTATCTGGTCAACCAGTAATTTAAAAATCTCCACGGTATAGCCATCCGGTCCAGGAGCTTTGAGAAGCCGGGCGCGGCGAATAGCCAGCCGGACTTCATTCTCTGTTATTGGCTGATTTAAACTCTCTTTTTGGGCTCTGGACAGACATAGAATAGATAGATGTGAACAAAACCTATCATAAACCTCGTCACTCCCACCCTCCGAGGTATAGAGTTTGGCATAAAAGTCTCGAAAACCCTTCAATATAGAGGGGGTATCTCGGGTCACCGTAGTAGGAGAAGTTCGCAGTGCAGGGATAAACCTATGAGTTCGAGCAGACTGAATCAAATTGGACATTATCCGCCTAGTTTTATTGGAGTACTGAAAAAGGCGGAATTGGTAATACATGAAACATTTCTTCACCCGCTGGTGAAGGAGAGAATTGAGGGCTGTTTGTAAAGCGCGGTAAGTATCCTGTGTCATTTCAGTCCCTGCAGCAGCTAACCGATGTCGGGCCTTACTTAACTGGGCAGTCCACATCAAAATTCTCTTATTGAGCGCTTTCCGACAGTGAGAAACATAAGAAATAATATCTCCCCTTAATATCTCCCCACTTTAGCCGTATAACAGAAAAGGGCCGGCTGTGAGGCATGAGAATGATTAAGCGCTGTGTAGTCCGCCCATTTGGACCATATGTAATCTCAAAATTGCGTATCATTAGCCAAAAAATAGGGGTATCGCCAGAGTTTAACCCCGGGCTGGCAACCGGAGAACTGGAAATCCACCCAGATGGGGGCATGGTCGGAGATAACGATATTATCAATGCCTGCGGCTTGAACCAACTGGAATGCGTGACTGCTAATTAGGAAGTAGTCTAGCCGCGAGAAGGTCACATGAGCGCGAGAAACATGTGTAAAGTCATGTTCCAGCGGGTGCAAAATACGCCATACATCCAACAAATGTAACATATCCTTCAACAGCTGTGGACCCCATCCCATGCCCTGCTCTCGGCGGCGTGTTTGAGATGCATCTAGTGACGCGTCTCGAATAGTATTGAAGCCTCCCCCAATAATGAGATTATCAGTTATATAAGGGACCAAGTGAGAGTAAAGTCCCCTAAAAAAGCTAGGGCTATATGTATTAGGGGCATATATATTGCATAACACAACAGTCTGGCCATAGAGTTCTGCAACCAAGATAAGATAGCGGTCTTGAGGATCTGCGATTTCTTTATGGATTGTGAGAGGCAGCCGCTTATGAATCAAAATGGCTACCCCCGCAGACCGCGAGGAGGCTGAGGCAAACCTAACCTCGCCCACCCAATCCCTGTGTAATTTTACATGCTCAGCCGCGGAAAGATGTATCTCCTGTAAGTAGGCACCAGGGTCTGTTTTTTCTTCAACAGGGAGAGTATTTTGGAGCGCTTAACAGGTGAGTGTATCCTACAAACATTCTAGGAAACCACCTGTGTATTATTACTCATAACCAAAATAGAGATAAAGGGAACAGCAGTTGGACATCCAGGATTGCTGGGCAGGAGCCCTCCCAGCCGAGGCTCCCCCCATGACTCCCCCTTTCCAAGAGAGCTGTAAGAATAAACAGGAAAAGTGCAGCACCACACGATCACACATCCATAAGAACACACAACCAATCTCCCCCATTCCCCTCCCTCCCCTACACCCACCCCCTCCCCTCCCTCCCTCTTCCCAACCTCTAATCATCGTACCCCACTCCCCCTCCCTACCCCTCCCCTTTCCCCCCAAGTTTCCCGGCCAGCCCCCCTCATAACTTCTCAACATTTAATCCCTCAAACTACCTTAGGGAAGTGCGGAGATGACGTGAAAAATGCATCCGGGTCCCCTCCGCCCATCTCTCGTTTATCAAGGGGCAATGCCCCTACCCCTTAAGCCGGGGGTCAGGTCCCCCTCCCGGTTTAACCCTCCCCCAGTCGTAGATGGAAACTCCCCACTGCCCCTGTAACTTAACTATAACTACCACATAACCCAAGGAATAGTCCTTGAGGAAATGTCACTTATGAATTGTCCAGAGGCAGTTCACATAATCAGAAAGCAATGTAGTCACTTTGGAGCCGTATTGGCTCTCGAGATAGAAACCACCAGGCCAACCATTGCAAACTTCTTTCCTAGCAGCCCTAATTATTTGCCTCTCCCACCCTCAGCCGACTCATGGAAGTCACTGAAGGCAGTCCGCGACACTGAGCTGACCAGGGTGAGGTGGCTGGCTGGACTGAACAAGAAGGGAATCACCCAAAAATAACCAAACTGGTAGTAACGCCACAATGCAAGTGCTCCATCATGCAAAAGAAAAAACCACAGCATGATCTAAAAGACAATATTGGGGTATTATCCTCCCCATACAGCTGTGGCCACAAAGTGAGAACTGGTAGCCTCTTCAGCTACTACAGCTTTTGATAAACCAAGCTAGGGCTCGAATATCCAGAATCCTAGCAACGTCCCATCAGGTAGCAAGAGAATCCACAAAGGCTTGGGCTTGCGCAGCAGACTCAAAGGTATGGACCCGAGCCTCATGCCAAATCTTCAGGCGAGCTGGGAACATCAAAGCAAATTTGATGCCGCTGTTATGTAGAGAGGAGCAAACCATAGAGAAACCCCTCCGCGCTTCAGACACAGAAGCTGAAAAGTCCAGGAATATTCGAATGGAATGTGACTGATACAGCAGCGCAGATTTGGAACGGGATTGCCTGCCAGATCTCCGCTTTGTGTGCCGAATTCAATATTTTGGCAATAACAAGCCTCGGACGGCCCGAGGACGGCGCCTTCGCCCCCAGCCGATGGGCTCGCTCCACCACCAACTTTCCCTGAAGATGGGGCAGGGCTAAAACATCTGGGAGCCAGGTTTCCAAAAGCGTACACAGCGAGCGCTCCTCAATACCCTCAGGGAAGCCCAGAAACCAGAGATTATCACGGCGCGACTGATTTTCTAAATCGTCAACTTTTGTTTGCAGATCCTTTAGGGCTTTATCATGAGCATCCATTTTGGTGTCAGTGACGGGCCCAGTATTTTCTAAGGCCGAGATCTGCGTTTCAGAGACATCTAACCACGGAGGTAATGCGGCTAAAGTGTCCCGAACTTCCCCCAGCTGATCCGTGAGTAGTGCCCACTTTTCGTCGAGGGCTCTCTGATCGCATCTTTGATATACGCCAGCGGCAGTGAGGGGGAGGGAGACCCACTGTTACTAGCGGTCGCCATCTTGGGATCAGGAGCCCTCGATTTTTCTTTATCTTTTTTCTCAGGCTTAGACGTCATCGGGAGAGGTGTCTTGCTGCGAGAATGGACCAGGGACATAGGTTTTGTCCCTAGCAAAGTTGGAAAATAAAACGCTGACCGTAGAGCAGTGGGATGGTTCGCGATTAGCGAGGCGAGACTGGAGCCAGGACGAGACTTGTCTTCCTCACTTACCACAGCACGTGACCTCCCAGGAAAAAGCTTTAATTGGGAACTGGGAGCCCACAGCACGGCTGGAATAATAGCAGTATTTGTTACCTGCCTATGAGAAGATCTGAAACTGCTATGTCCTCAAGGGATATCAAGACAAAACTATACTGGGTGAGAGAGAGAGAAAAAAATAAGAGGTTGCATTCCTTTATCACAGACACCAGTCCTGTATCTGCATTGTCGTCAGTTAGTGTGTTATACAGCTGGGAACGGCCTGGAGAGGTGGCTGGACAAAGCAGTACGTACAAATGAAGCAGAGTGAGTAAATGGTCCAGCTACCCAGCGCCTCTGAGACCTGGCTGAAAATTTAAATCCTCCGGTAGTGAGAGACGGCGAGGAGACCACGTTCGGCCGCCATCTTAAATTGTCTCTGCCACTCCGGACCACATCATGGCTAGGGTTACTCACCGGCAGTCCAGTGGAATCACCATTATTGTTGTGAGGGCCACCGCTTCCCAGGTCGCAGGGCCGCCCGAGGCACAATTTAAATCTGTAAATCACCACGTTTGGAGAGGGGCCGACAATGTGAGGTGGAGGGAGGACCACTCGCGGCCGCCATCTTGAATTGGTTGCTGCTCCGAACTGCAGCACTTCGAGCTCCGCCTGACCCCAGCCCGGTAAAATTTTGCCCGTTTTTTGAGCTACCGCTCTCTGAAGCCTAGGGATTCCTAACTCACTTCTTCAATTTGAAAATCGCCGCATTTGGAGGGAGCCCGGTGCTGTTAGGGAGAGAGGGGACCTGGAGCTCTCCTCTCCTGCTTCCGACCCGGTTCACGTCATAACTGGAAGTTCAAAATTATAATCTAAATAGAATGTTCACATGAATGCTGAACAATCTGATTGGATGGGAAGGAGGTAAATTAATAGAAACATAGAAATGTGACGGCAGCAAAAGTCTATATGGTCCCATTTAGTCTGCTCATCCACCCAAATAATTTAGTTTTACAACACCATCACTGCCTTAGAGATCTTTCTTGAGTTTAGATACTATTTTTGTCTCCATCACCTCCACTGGGAGGCTGTTCAATGCAGCCACTACCCTTTCTGTAAATAAATATTTCCTAAGATTACTCCTTAGTCTATCCCCCTTTTACTCTCATCACAACCTTGTTCTAGAGTCTCCTTTCCTTTGAAAGAGGTACGCCTCCTGTGCATGGAACCTTAGAGGTATTTTAATGTCCCTATCATATCTCACCTTTCTCTAGGGCAGCGCTTCTCAACCGGTGTGTCGCGACACCGGCAGGTGTGTTGCGTGCTCCCGGTCTCTCCCACTGCTCTTCCTTCCCTGCTGCCATTGCCGCCGGGCTATCAGCACGTTCAAGCCCAGTGGGAATGGTAGAAGAAGCTGTGGCACCTGCGGCTGGCCTTTCCTTCTTCCCGAGGTCAGTACCAGAGAGGCAGTTCGGGGTACTACCTGGGTAGACGAACAGACGAACAGGAACAGGAGGACGCTGGAACTAGGAAGCAGGTACAAGGCAGGTACAGAACTGGAACAGAAGTGTCTTGGAACGAGACTTAGAACAAATACAGGCGCAGAGACAATCTAGCAAAAGCCGACCCGATTGACAAGGCAAGGAAGTGAAGGCAGGGACTTCCTTATAACAGACGCTCAATCAGGGTGCGCCGTGGAGCTAAGACCCGCCCTTGGCCCTACAAGAGGCCGGGCAGTCCACACACGCATAGGAGCGTGGCCGACAACGCCGAAGATGCCGAGCTCTGGCGTGAGGCCTGGTGCGCAGTAGAAGGCCCGGTGACCGCCGCCGCGGGAAACAGGGGCCTGGAAGTGCTAGCAGATGCTGCTAGGGAGGCCAACCTGGGACCTGCCGTGGGACCATGAAGGTGAGCAGGCCAGTGCGCAGGACGGGTGCGGACGGGGCGTGTAACAATACCCCCCCTTCTAGGTCTCCACCTACGTGGCTGTGGCTTGTCAGGATGAGCCCTATGGAAGTCTTTCAGAAGCTCTTTATCAAGGATATTATGGGAAGGTTCCCACAAATTATCCTCAGCCCCGTAACCCTCCCAGGCTAAGAGGTATTCCCATTTTCCTCGACGCTGCTGAACATCAAGAACATCTCTTACCTAGAGGGAGGAGTCAGGTTCAGCAGAGACCCGTGGAGGAGAGGGAACTTTGCGTGAGGGCCAGGAGAGGACCAACGGATTCAATAGAGATACATGAAGCATGTTATGGATGCCCATGGCACGAGGTAGCTGAAGTTGGTATGATACCGCTCCCACTATTCAGATTACAGGAAATGGTCCTATATACTTTGGAACCAAGTGATGAGAGGGGAGTCTCAGTCGTATGTGTCGGGCCCTTAACCACACCTTTTGGCCGGGACGGAAGAGTGGAGCAGGACATCTATGGATATCCGAGTTACGTTTGGAGCATTCAGCGGCTTGAGAAAGACGATCTTTCACCCAATTCCATACCTGACGAATAGTATGAGCCATGGATTGTGCCGCTGGAGATGGAACTGTCAAGGGAACAGGAAGAGGCAGGTGTGGCTGCTGTCTGAATACCACAGAAAACGGGGAAATGTCGGTGGCTGCAGCAACATGCGTATTGTGCAACAGCTCGGCTCAAGGAAGAAGATCAGACCAATTATCTTGCTGATCATTTACATAGGCGCGGAGGAACGTCTTCAGGGTCCGTTTGGTCATTTCCGCTTGGCCATTGGCCTGTGGATGATAGGCCAATGTGTAGCTTAGGGAGATGTTGAACTTCTTGCATAGGGAATGCCAATACTTGGCAGCAAACTGTGGTCCCCGATCAGAGATGATTTCCTTGGGGAGTCCATGAAGACGAAAGATGTTCTTTAAGAACAGTTTTGCGAGTTCCGGGGCCGAAGGGAGGCCCGGCAGAGGAATAAAGTGACCCATTTTTGAAAAACGGTCGATGATGCCCAAATCACCGGGTTGTTCTGGGAAGGAGGCAGTTCCATAATAAAGTCCGTCGAGATGCTCGACTATGGCTCGGTAGGTGCCGGGAGTGGATGCACTAAGTCCCAAGGCTTTCCGGTAGGTGGCTTCTGCTGAGCACAGATGAAACACGAGTCCACGTTGTTTCGGGAGTCTTGCACCATATTGGGCCACCAATAGTGTCTTCGCAACATCTCTAAGGTTCGAGCATGGCCTGCCAACTTGGAGTCATGAGCCCATTTCAGAACTCATTCACGTAACCTCTTAGGAACGACATTTTTTTCAGTAGGAACTATGGTGGTCACGGCGAGGGAAATACAAGCAGGATCAATAATGAAGCTAAGAACTTCAGGGACATCTTCAGGTTCAAAAGATCTAGATAGGGCATCAGTGCGAAGTTTCTTAGAACCAGGACGGAAACAAAGTGTGAAGTGGAATCATTCGAAGAAGAGTGCCCATCAGGCTTGATGAGGGTTCAGGAGCTGAGCCTCTTTCAGATCCTCAAGGTTCTTATGGTCAGTGAAGATGGTGAACTTGTGTTGCACCCCTTCCAACCAGGGGAGCTAGTCTTGGAGTGCCAACTTGACTACGAGGAGTTCACGGTCACCAATGGTGTAATGTTGTTCCCTGGGGGAGAACTTGTGTGACTAGAAAGAGCAGGGGACCAGTTTACCCTTGGGGGAAAACTGGCTCAAGACGGTTCCTGCACCAATTGCTTAGGCATCAACCTCCATGACGAAAGGACATGTGGGGTCTGGGTGCTGCATATAGGGGCCAGAGCAGAATGCTTCCTTGATAGTCTGGAAGGCAGCAAGTGCTCTGGGTGTCCATACCTGGGTGTTGGCCCCTTTCCTAGTCATAGCTGTAAGTGGGGCTACTAGGGAGGAGTAATTAGCGATGAAGCTTCGGTAATAATTGGTAAACCCAAGAAAGCATTGCAAGGCTCGGAGGCCTACTGGCTGGGGCCAGTCACGGATCTCCTGGACTTTCTCGGGATCCATGGAAAATCCTCGATCAGAAATGATGTACCCTAAAAAGGGTAGGCGATTACACTCAAACAGACATTTTTCTAGCTTGGTGTACAGGTGGTTCTCTCGTAGATGTTGCAATACGATCCTGATGTGATCGCTGTGAGATTCCAGGTCTTTAGAAAAGATCAAGATGTAATTGAGGTATACGACTATGAAAGCGTACAGAAGATCTCGGAAGACTTCGTTCATAAGGCGTTGAAAGACCGCTGGGGCATTACATAGCCCAAAGGGCATCACAGTGTATTCATAGTGACCGTCCCTTGTGTTAAATGCGGTTTTCCATATATCATCAGGTTGGATGAGTACCAAGTTGTACACACCCCTCAGATCCAGCTTGGAGAAGATTTGCCCTCTTTCAAGGTGATTGAACAGTTCGCTAATGAGGGGCGATGGATATCGGTCTTTGCGGGTTATGGCGTTGAGCCCCCGGTAATCAATACAGGGGTGTAGACTGCCATCCTTCTTCTGGACGAAGAAGAACCCTGCAACAGCAGGGGAATCAGATGGATGGATGAAACATTTCTCTAGGTTCTCCTTAATATACTCCGACATAGCCTGAGTCTCAGGCTGAGACAACAGGTAGGTTCTGTCTTTGGGAGGCGTAGTGCCCGGCAGAAGTTCAATAGGACAGTTGAACTTGCATAACGGAGGCAAGGTATCTGCTTTCTGCTTTGAGAAGACATCGTAGAAGTCAGAATACTGCGGAGGTAAACCAGGTAGGGTGACAGACTTCAGGACAGGGACTACAGGAGATACAGAATGCAAACAAATCTTCTGGCATTTGGAGCTCCATTGTACAAACTGTAATGTTTGGCAGTTGACCTGGGGTTCATGAGCCTGGAGCCAGGGCAGACCCAGAATAATCGGATGTGTTGATCGCTTCAATACATAGAAAGACATCCCTTCCTCGTGGAGGGTATCCACGGTCAGACGGACAGCCACTGTCCAATGAGTAATGAGTCCTGGGAGATGATCCCCCTCAATAGAGGCAATGCGAAAACTCACCTCCAATGGTTGAAGAAGGATGTTCAAGAGTTTGACGATGTCGTCCATAATGAAGCTGCCACTGGCACCAGTATCCACAAGAGCAGTGCTAGCGAAGGTGTAGGCCTTGATGCCTAGGGAGACAGGAAGCAAAAGTTGAGGGCCGGTAACAGTTGCGCCCAAGCTCGGGACCCCTGCTGGGCTCAGGCGTTACAGTTTCCCGGTCGCACCGGGCTGGACTGCAGACGATATCCAGAAATGCCACAGTAAAGGCAAAGCCCCTCCTTCTGCCGACGTAGTTGTTTGGTCGGAGACAAATGTCCACGATTCACCTCCATTGGTTCCACCGCGGAGGAAGGTGGTGGTGCAGAACTCTTCAATGGAGGATTGGAAACACTTGTGGGACGTGCTATAGGAGAGCGTGGAGCCTTTACTTCTAGGCGTCTTTGCCGGAGATGATGATCAATCCTCCCGGCCAGGGAAATCAAGTTCTCTAGAGACGTGGGAGTTTCACAGATGGAGAACTCATCTTTGAGAACACAGGAGAGTCCATCTAGGAAGATGGCTTGCAAACAATCTTCTTGCCATCCAAGCTTTGTGGACAGGGTTTGAAATTCCACCATATACTCAGAGAGGGGTCCTTGTCCTTGATGGAGGTGGAGCAAATTATGGCTGGTGACAGCCTGGCGGCCTGGGTCTCCAAAGGTCTGTTTGAACAGAGCAATGAAGTCAATTAACTTAGAAAGAATGGGATCAGAATGTTCCCATAAGGAAGAGGCCCATGCAAGGGCCTTCCCTTCCAAACGAGACAGAATGAAGGTCACCTTAGTGATTTCCTTCAAAAACAGCGAGAGTTGCAGTGCAAACTGCATAAAGCACTGATTAAGGGAACGCCGACAGGAGCGTGGGTCCCCATTATATCGAGGAGGTGCAGGAAGTGCCAAAGATGCTTTGGGAAGCATGGTGGCCGAGAGGCCCAAAGGATTGGCCAAAGCTGTATCTTGTAGCTGTGATCAAAGTTCTTCCACCGAAGAGGCCAGAGTTTCAATAGCTTGATGATGTTGTTTAACTGTGGCGGCCAAACCCGGTAGGGCCCTGGAGGTGGGAGACTCCGCCGAGTCCATGGCCTTGGCAACCTGTTACGCTCGGGGTGGACCCTTGTCCTGAGGCAGTGGAGAACCGCCTCCTGGTAGGGACAGGAGGGAACTGCCCCCGGGGGCGGAGCACTGGAGCAGACAGAGGCTAGGAAGAGCTTCACCACTAGAAGCCCGAGGTCCCCCCGGGAGGAGCCCATATGGACCCAGGCTGCTTGGACAGGTGGGCCTCGCAGGGTCTCCTAGGAGAGTGGAAGTCCGGTGTGCCCACGGACAGAGGGGGAGCGTGGTCAAGTTCGAGACTGGAGTTCAGGTGGAGCAAGAAGGACCAGAATAGCGTAGGCGATGACAAGGCTAGGAACAGAACCAGAATCTGGAGAAGAGGTCGAACAGGCAGAGATCAGAGACCAGGAGTCAGTCCAAGGAATGGTCAACAAAGCAGAGGTCAGATACCGGAGGTCAGACGAGGTCACAGGCAAGCTGGGGTCAGAAGGCAGGCAGCAGACAGATGAGTCGAGTAGCAGGCTGGAGTCAGGAGGCAGGCGGCAGGCAGGCAGGTCAAGAAGCAAACCGAGGTCAGTACCAGAGAGGCAGTCCGGGGTACTATCTGGGTAGATGAACAGACGAACAGGAACAGGAGGATGCTGGAACTAGGAAGCAGGTACAAGGCAGGAACAGAACTGGAACAGAAGGATCCTGGAACGAGACTTGGAACAAGACAGGAACAAGTACAGGTGTGGAGACAATCTAGCATAAGCCGTCCCGATTGCCAAGGCAAGGAAGTGCAGGCAGGGACTTCCTTATAACAGACGCTCAATCAGGGTGCGCCGTGGAGCTAAGACCCGCCCTTGGCCCTACAAGAGGCCGGGCAGTCCGCACATGTGAAGAGGCATGGCTGACAGTGCCGAAGATGCCGAGTTCTGGCGTGAGGCCTGGTGCGCAGTAGAAGGCCTGGCGACCGCCGCTGCGGGACGCCGGGGCCTGGAAATGCTAGCAGATGCCACTAGGGAGGCCGACCCGGGACCTGCCATGGGACCGTGAAGGTGAGCAGGCCCGTGTGCGGGACGGGCGCGGACGGGGCGCTTAACACCTCTCCTTTTGGCTTTTGCCTCCTAAATGCATAACTCTGCATTTTTTAGCATTAAATCTTTGCTGCCAGACCCTAGACCATTCCTCAAGATTCGCTAGATCCTTCCTCATATTTTCCCACACCTTCCTGGTTGGCTACCTTGTTGCAAATGTTCAGACAATCCTTCTGCAATATTGCTGCCAAAAATGTTGAACTGGTCCAAGGAACAGTCCTGGAGGCACATCGCTAATAATGTCCCCCTCCTTGGAATGAACTCCTTTTACACTACCCTTGTTGCCTCCCACTCAATCAATTTCTAACCCAGTTAGTCACTCTAGGGTCCACACCAAGATTGTTCAATTTATTTATGTCGCCTATGCAGAACATGTTAAAAGCTTAACTGAAATCTAGTGCTTCCCTTGATCCAACTCTCTGGTCACCCAATCGAACAGGCTGATGCAGGAAGCTGAGCATTAGAACTGTGAACTGAAATTGGACTATTTTTCTATTGCACAAGCAATTTTTTTTAAATTTCTATTTGCAGTAAGCTAATATTATGCTAATGCATCGGGAGATAAAATGTGCATTCAGCACAGGCTGATCACATATTTTAACTCGATGGGGGTGGAGTGGGGAGGGGGCTGCCAAAAACTAGTGTGGGGAACATGAAGCATGACACTGGCTGCCTCCTTAAAGGCTGTGAACTCGGTGGTGGGCGGCTGCTCTCTTTTTGTGGGCTAGTTTTCTTGTATTTCCTTTGAATGCTCAATGAGTGAATATTTAAAACAACACATTTTAATCCGAATGCTGTGCTGTTTTAATGTTGTTACAAACTTATCTGAGAAAAGTGATTAATTAAAATGTGTTTTCTCTTGTGCTGGGAGTGCATATGCTGCTTTTAATCTGAAGTTATTGCCCCTCCAGTTCAGGGCAGAAAACTTTACTCCATCTGACCAGGAATAAAATTTCCAGTGCTGCAAAAATGTGATCTAAGTCTACATACTTCTTTTCATCGGGGGAAGGGGGGAATGTTTAATGCCATCATTTGCATAGGAATTTCATGTGAGGGCGCTAAGCTGGCCGCAGTTTTTCATGCAAATTTTTTGAGCATAATTAAGGTTTATGCACACAAAATGTGCATTTACATGCAGTAAAACTGTGCATTCTGTTGAATGCATGTTATTGCATTGGTCTGAAAGAAATTAATCTGGTAAAAATCTTGCTGCCTCGGATCTTGCAGTCCATTGGAATTCAGAAACTGCACTATCCTCTGTTTTAGCAGGGATTCCATTAATTTGCTCTCCCCAGAAGACAGACTAACTGGCCTGTAGTTCCTAGCTTCTTCCTTACTTCCATTTTTTAAATAGGAATCACATCCACCTGTCTCCAGTTCTCCAGAATCTACTCAACATACCCTGTGGAGCATATTTATTATTTATTTATTTATTTATTTGTTTGTTTTTCTATACCGACATTCAATTCCGAATATCACATCACATATGGAGGCTGATTTTTTTTCTTTTTTTTTTTTTTTACAAGAGCCTTGCTAACATTGGTGGCTGTGGGAATTAATACAGGGCTTAATAATGAAACATGGAGGGAGGGGGCCTGTGTGTTGGCTAGAGCAGGAGTTCTCAACCCAGTCCTCAGGATACACTTAGCCAGTCAGGTTTTCAGGATATTCACAATGAATGTACATGTACTGCCTGAATTGTGAGCAAATCTGTTTCATGCATACCCATCGTGAATTTTCTGAAAATCTGACTGGCTATGTGTGTTCCGAGGACTGGGTTGAGAACCTCTGAACTAGAGTATTGGTCTTGTGGGAGTCAAGATTGAGGATGGCAAGGTCTACCAATGGAGGCAGTAGAGTCCATCACTTTAATGGATTTTGGGTATGCTTGGGACAGATATAGAGGGCAGTGGTGGAAAGAGGGTTGAGGCTAGATATAAGACATGGGGGAGGAGGAGTTGTTGGATTGCTTATGGAAATGTATACATATGTACCTAAAGCAGGCAAATATCAATTGAGTAGACTGGATGGACCAAATTGGTCTATATCTCCCATCATTTACTATGCTACAGTTATTTATTTAAAAAATTTGTATAACCACTATAGCGACACTTCTAAGCCATGAGCAAATAAAAACTCATAATCAAATACACAATATACATCATATCACAAGACAATAACATTTTCAAAATACATAAGCCAATAAAACAAGTAAAATACAAACAGCTGGTGAATGGACTTAACTATCATTACCTTCATAGGCAACAGAAAATAAAAGGACCTTTAATAATTTATGAAATCTTAATAATGTGTCTTCAGCTCAAAGTTCTAGAAGAAGGATGTGCCACCAAAGTGGGCCCATACTGCAGAATCTTAACGAACATCGTGGTTGGTAAGGAATTAGAGCAGATGACATGCAAGTTGGTGCGAGACCTCTTAAAACCTTATATATCAGTAACAACATTTTAAACATATTCCTGCGCTTCACTGGTAACCAGCGCAAACCCCTCAATTTCCAGCATGATGTGATCCTGAGCTATGCATGTTATCAGGCGAGCTGTGGAGTTGTGCACGGTGTGCAACGCATGCACAGTTGAATATGGTGACCTGATATAAAGACCATTACAATAGTCCATTGTAGAAATAACTAATGCATGGATAACAGATTTATAATCTGTCTGAGGGCAAGAATGGCTTTACCTGATGAAGCATTCTTAATTTAAAATATGATCCCCTGACTACATTTCTAATATGTGGAATAAAAGACAAACAAGAAGGTAAAACCACCCTCAAATTATGTGTTTGCTTTGCAATCTGAATTTATTTATTTATTTAACAACTTTTAATATACCGACGTTCGTATGGCACATCACGCCGGTTTACAAGTAACTCAAAATAAGGAGGAAATTACAATGAACAGGGGGCAGGGGGTGGGAGCAGGCGAGAAAGAGGAGAGGGGTGAGGGAGACAGGAGAAGAGGGAAAAGATAGGTAGCATGAAATAGAGAATAAAAGAACAACCGTTAAGAGAGAAGGAACTTATTTACAGAAGGATCTATTTACAATAGTTGCAACTAAAGTAAGATTGTTTACCTCAGTTTAACTGTATAATTTTGTAAATTCAATACCAATTGAACAACCTACGTTGTTCAATTGGAACAACGTCAAAGAGAAAAGTTCCTGGCACACAGGAGGAGGATGTCTCGCGAAATAAAGAACTTCAGTTTTGTATAAATATAACTTAAATTGAGTGTAAACATGACGCAACCTTTCCTGGATAGGGTTTCATTTTTTTACCTCAGGGTTGTAGGGCTTACGGATAGAGCACCTAAAGCCAGTGTTTGCCCTGTCTATTATGGACAATTCCTGAAGTAGTAATGTATTTATTTATTTATTTATATTCTACTTTTCGGCACTTCAGATTGGATTTCATTCAGGTACTGTAGACACTTCCCTATCCCCAGAGGGCTTACAGTCTAACCTCTAAATGCACTAAGCTGCAATGTTTTCTCACAGGAGGAGTCCCACTATTGCAGGAAGGTGTTGCCAAGATAGTGGGGCCCGTCCCACGAAAAAGCATTGTGGCTGTATGTCGCGTGGCTGGGACAAGGCCTGTTCGGCACCATTTTGGAAAATGGTGCTGACTGGGCCAGGTGCGAGGGTGCATCCGGCCCCAATGCGGGATCCCTTTCAAGGTATGGGGGGGTTGTGGAGGGGGTTGAGTATGGGGGTTTTGGAGGGACTTTGGAGGGACTGGGGTAGGGGTAGGGGTGAAGGTATGGACTTCAGGGGGGTGGGGGAAGTTATAGATTTCAGGGGAAGGTATAGACTACAGGGGGATGGGATGAAGGTATAGTCTTCGGGGGTGGGAGGTGGAGGTATGGAGTTTAGAAGAGCTGGGAGGTTAGGTGTGGAGGTATTGACTTAGGGGGGCAGGATATGGGTGGAGTGAAGGTATTGACTTCGGGGGCAGGGGGTGGAGGTATTGACTTCAGAGGGTGGGGGTGAAGGTATTGACTTTGGAGGGGCAGGGAGTATTGGTACCGGGGCCACATGTTATTTTGTTCTTTGGGGAGGGGGGAACGGGGTGCCAGGGCTGTCACCACACAGTTATTTCTTTTTACTTTTAAACATTTTGGGGTGTCAGTACCGCATTGACTGGAAGCCCCGGGTTGAGAAAGGGGTCAGCACTGACCCCCACTCAATCTCCCCATTTGGCCGTGACTTTTTTAAAAATAGTTTTCTGCCGGTTTAAATGCACAGCAGGAGCCTTGGGACCTGCATTAGGGTCCCAGGCCTCCTGCCGCAAATCTAACGCATTTCAAATAGGTGTAGATATTTTATCATGGCTGACCACATTCTTGGTCAGCGGCGATTAAAATATTTACATAACATGGACTAGTAAATAATGACCTTCTTTGCATTCATTCGAGTTATTCGTGCATGCAAATAACATGTAAAGAAGGTAATTGTAATAGGGGAGGTATCTGAGAGAGGAGATGTAAAATATCACTTATATCGTGTGATATACACTATATAACGCCTGTCAGAGCCTTAACGCAGTTTGATGAATCACCTGGTAAGTTTGCACCTGAGTCAGTGGAGGGTAAAGTGACTTTCTAAAACTTGAGTTTGATAACATTAGCAATGATTTCTATTTTATGACAGGTTCAAGAACTGAAGAAAAATATTCCCATTTAGGTATTCAGTTCCAAGAAACAGTCATCATTCCTTTTAAATAGTAGTTGCAAATATGAAACCTTTCAAATTTCTCAGTAAGGATTTAGAACTTGCATTCAATATTCTTAACTGCAAAATGTACAATTTTTTAATGCACTGAAATGACATAGAAGGAATATTTAACCTAAGGTTTTTTTTCCTATATACATAGAATGGGATAAACACCTTAGCGAATCAGGTCCAAAGTATTTCATTAGTCAATCTCATATCCATTTCTTCTCTTCCTTCCATCTCTCACTTATACTTAAAGAATCAAAAGTATATTATTAGGTTCGTCGAGTAAACCATACTTCAGATTGGCGCTTACTCTCTCCCAATTTACATGTGTTCAATAGGAAAAAGAAAATTTAGATTGTCAAAGCATAAGCTAATATCTCTGTAAACACACTGACAAACTGGGATAAATAATAATAATAATAATAATAATAATAATAAAAAGTAACTAGCTAGGAGAACAGCATCAATTTCCTCACTTCAGTAGTGTTTTATGAGGTCTGTTATTAACAAATGATCCATTGCTTTGTATCAAAAAATGTATACCAAGAGAATACAGACACTATAAATATGTCTTTAAGAGAAAGTAAAAATTGAAGTTGCCATGGCAAAAATCCTACTGAATATTCTTTATGTCTCTGTATTGAAGTTTTAGAGGAGACCTTCTGGGAGGAGAAAGCTAAAAACCAAAAATCGAGGCTACAGAGTCATATTTTATCTCTGTCTGCAGATTCCTGCTTGTATTGAACATTAAGACTAACTTACCTTTCTATATTTTTGTGAATTTTCTTCTGTCAACGGTATTAGTTCACTAGTTGGTTAATCTGCTTTCAGGCAATCCATCATAAAAGCACTAGTAAAGTAAATGCCATTTTTTTTAAAATGGATTGCTTCATCATACAATAGCTTTCCTCTTTACTTTCTCTGATTTCATATTCCTTGGCGTACCTTTGCAGAATGCCAAAGAAATCGAGAATTTTATTTGGAAGTAACCTTTATAGATGAAGAACAGAAGTGTGAATTTCATGAAATAAGGGAGTTCTAGTTATCATATGGTTATAGGGCACTTCAGTTGCAAATGTTCACAAAGATGAAAGGGAGGGGGCTTGGAGAAGCAAGGAATGATCAATTTTAGGACAAATGCAGATCAAATGTGATTTGTGAGCAGCAAAAGCACTTTGAACAAAATGTATTGCTGCATTTTAAATATATAAACAGCGTAGTGTTTCCCAGAAGCCCTAATGCATGTTGTACACTTTCTGCTTCCTGAAAGGTGAATTTTAAAAGAGACACACGTGCATAAAATGGTAGATGTACGTGCAAGTAGCTCTTATTTGCACTACCCCTATTTGATAAACCTCGCACATACACACATAAGTACTGGTACGCAAATAACTTTGCTCGTGTGAAAAGGGACCGGATTTGGGGCAGGTCAAGGGCATTCCTGGGCACAGCCAACATTTAAACACATAAATCCCATTTTATAACCTGTGAACTCAGCGCGCATAGAGCTGTTACCTGTGTATATTTACTTCTGCTCTTTATCGGGGGACAGAGGAATGTAGGTTGAAGAACCAGAGGGGTCTGGATGACCTACAGATAGACTGGGCAAATTGGTGGACCAATTGGTAAAACTGGTAATTTCCTTCATACGCACATGTTATAAAAAGTGCTCGCTTGCGCATGTGAAAGCCAAGCCCTAAGGAAAATATGCAAATAACATTTCCTCGTGAACTGCTTAAAATTCGGAGCACACATATGCACACTAGGCGTATTTCACATAATGCGCGTGCACTTGCGCAGACGGTATAAAATTCTATTGCATGTGTGATTGCATTCACATGCACACGCAAATGGGCAGGCACTTGCTTGTTTTAAAGCTACCATCCCACTGAGTGCAGGAGCAGGAATATTATCATGAAGGTTAGTCCTCTTTAGATATGACAGGTCTCTGCTCTGTAGAATCAGTAGCTAAATAACCACTGTAATGGGGTAACTATAGAATATGGGTAGAATCTGGTAATCAGAAAGAGCCCCTGTAAGTTAGATACCAGGGCGGAGATGTTACCCTTCTGAATTCTGAAATGTAAGAGGCAACATTCCATTGACTCAGTCCCTTCTTGTTTTGCTTCTTACTGGCACACCAATATTAAGTAAACCTTCTGAATACTGTTTATGCAATCTAATGACATTTTATAACCACTCAGAGCACTGGCAGCCCTGTTATTAATGAATTGCCATGTACTGAATGTTCTTTTGGTTCAGTCCAGAGTGTTAGCGTTTATTATGATTCTATTGTCTAAATCAAGTGGTTCCCACCCACTCCTGGGAGGCCACCCAACAGGTCTGGTTTTTAGGATAAATAACAAAATGCATGAACACATTGTATGTATGTAGGATATCCACAACGAATATAAATAAATAAAATAAATCTGTTTGCTTTGAAAACTGGAGTAACTTACATGCATAGCTACCACATAAGTTACCTGCAACATTATGAAATTATCTCCCCCCCTAAAGTAATGAATCATTTTGCAAGAATAAGCATGCAACAGCAACTTAGCTTCTTAATATTTTTATTCACATTAGACCATTTTAGCTTCATGTTAGTGTTAACACAGCCTAATGTGCTCAAGTGTATTAAATAATGTACATATTAGAGCATTATAGCATGAAAATGCACATTAACTTATGAATCTGAAAGAGAGTGAAAAGGGTACTCAAGTCCTGGTGCTCTTTCTCTTTGACAAGTGATGCAAAGAACACAAGTTAAAAGTATATGTGGACTTTGCACTAATGAGGGATCTTAGAAAATTGTCCCCTTGAATACATAGAAATAAAGGTCAACAAACACAAATAATAAAGGGGATGGTACAGCTCCCCAATGAGGAAAGGCTAAACAGGTTGGGGCTCTAATCAGCCTGGAGAAGACAAGGCTGAAAGGAGATATGATACAGGGCTATAAAATTTAGAGTGGGGTGGAATGGGTAAACAGGGAAACATTATTTTACCTTTCAAATAGTACTAGGACTATGGGATACTCGTGAAGCTAATAGGTAGTACATTTAAAAAAAAATTGAAGAATTTTTTTTTTCACTTAGCACCCAATTAAACTGTAGAATTTGTTGCCAGAGAATATGGGGAAAACAGCATAGCTAGGTTTAAAAGAACTTAGACATGCTCCTAGAGGAAAGGCCCATAAACTATTACTAGCCGTGTAGACTTGGGAAAGCCACTGCTTATCCCTGTTTATGAGTAAGAAGGATTGGTTCTATTCTTTGCGATCCTGCTGGGTACTTTTGACCTAGATTGGCCATTGTTGAACAGGATGCTGGGCTTATGGACACTTTATCTGACCCAGTACAGCATTTCTTATGTTCTTATGAAATTATATTAGGTTGATATTTAGTACACAAATTGTTATCTTGGATCTGTCACTTTTGGGAATCAGATTAATGATTAGAAAACATTGTCTAGATTGGATTATTTAAAAAAAAAATCTAAAATAATCCAAAGAAATCATCTCTTCAAATATAGCATGGATAATGGGTAGGATTTTGGATGGTGATCTGGGATCATGAGAAACTGGCTCATTTGTAGTTGTAAATCATAAATTATGATTATTATTGTTATTATTTGTTATTATATTTGTTTTAGTTCCTTGAAGAACAGTCCATAAATTATTATTAACCAGGTAATAATGCCATTGCTTATTCCTTAATGAAAGACACATGGAATCTACCTACTATTTGGGATCCTGCCAGGTACTTTTGACCTGGATTGGCCACTGTTGGAAACAGGATACTGGGCTTTATGGACTCTTGGCTTGATCCAGTATGGCATTTCTTATATTCTTATATAATTTCTCACAACTGACTCTTGATCTAACTTAGAATAATTTTGTGTCATCTGAATTTGATTCCTCATTCCTTTCCCAGATCATTTATAAATATATTAAAAGTACTTGAATGTAAGGGTTTTGAATTTCCCAAGACATCAATTAATAGCCCCATTAGATATGTTTAAAGAATACCTTAATGTCATATTACAAATGCCTCAGAAATCTATTCCCCCTAGTTCCAAAATTTATTATGTGGCAACAAAGGGGAGTGAAGCAATTTCAGAGGGTAAATTATCAGAACCTCAATTAAATTTATTGGAAATCATAGAAGCTTCTGTAGAAACAAAAATTTCATTAAGGGCTACACTGCATGTATCATTTGTTTTCCCATCCGATAGGGATGCCATATTTCGTAATTATATGAGGAAAAGAATGGAGAAATTTCATGGGGCCCAAATCTGGATATATCCGAATCTATCACGTCAAACACAGATGAGGAGAGAGAAATTTCTTGCATTTAAATCTGAAGTAGAAAATATTGGGGGAAAAATGTTAATAAAAATTCCCTGTAAATGTGAGAGAGTTCGGCAAAACCAGAAATATATTTTCTATGATACTTCACAATTAAGAGTTTTTTTAGACTCACAGGCCCAGGAATCTTTAGGTTTGGATAATGAGGCAAGATAGAAAGTTAGGAACTACTTTACAATTTCAATTGTATAATTGAGTTAATTCTCATATTTTTCCTTTATCCGCTTGATATTCTTTATTATTCTCCTTGTGGATTTCTGTATTCATTTTCGATTTATACAGAAACATGTATTAATTTTAATCAAAAAATGAAACTGATTAATAACATATTACACTATTTGATTTCTGTATGATGTTAAATTTCAATGTAAATTTGAAAAGCATAAATAAAAAATAAAAAGTAATGATCCCAGTACAGATCCCTGGGGCTGTCTCCATTGAGAGAAATGACTATTGAGTCCTACTCTATATTTCCTATCATTTTGCTAATTAACAATCTACATTAGGACATTCCCTGCTATCCCATGACTTTTTAAATTTCCTAATGAGTCTCTCATGAGGGATTTTGTCAAACACCTTCTGAAAATCTAAATATATTCTATCAACAGATTTACCCTTGTCAACATGTTTGTTAACCCATTCATAAACTTTTAACGGATTTGTAAGTCAATACTTCCCTTTGCTAAATCCATGTTGACTCTGCCGATTATTATATGTTTATCCAGATAGACAATAAGTTTATTCTTCAGAATAGCTTCTACAATTTTGCCCAGTAATGACATCAGGCTCACTGGTCGTGGTTTCCTACCCTTAGGGACTGTAGCTGATTTGAATGAGAAGTTAAAAATGACTAGTAATAAATCTGCAATTTCATTTGTGAATTCTTTCAGAACTAAGTAGTGTATATCATCTGGTCCCAGTGATTTGTTGCTTGTTAGTTTGTTGATTTTCTCTATTACATCTTCCAAGCTCACCATGATTTCATTTGGTTCCTTTGAGTCATCAGTCTCAAAGAATTGTTTTGACATATCTCCCCAAAACCTTTTTCAGTAATCACTGAAGCAAAGAATTAATTTACTTTTTCTTAAGAACATAAGAAATTGCCATGCTGGGTCAGACCAAGGGTCCATCAAACCTAGCATCCTGTTTCCACAGAGGCCAAACCAGGCCACAAGAACCTGGCAATTACCCAAACACTAAGAAGATTCCATGCTACTGATGCAATTAATAGCAGTGGCTATTCCCTAAGTAAAATTGATTAATAGCTGTTAATGGACTTCTCCTCCAAGAACTTATCCAAACCTTTTTTGATCCCAGCTACACTAACTACACTAACCACATTCTCTGGCAACAAATTCCAGAGCTTTATTGTGCATTGAGTGAAAAAGAATTTTCTCCAATTAGTCTTAAATGTGCTACTTGCTAACTTCATGGAATGCCCCCTAGTCCTTCTATTATTCGAAAGTGTAAATAACCGATACACATCTACTCGTTCAAGACCTCTCATGATCTTAAAGACTTCTATCATATCTCCCCTCAGCCGTCTCTTCTCCAATGCACAATTAAACTCTGGAATTTGCTGCCAGAGGATGTGGTTAGTGCAGTTAGTATAGCTGTGTTTAAAAAAGGATTGGATAAGTTCTTGGAGGAGAAGTCCATTACCTGCTATTAATTAAGTTGACTTAGAAAATAGCCACTGCTATTACTAGCAATGGTAACATGGAATAGACTTAGTTTTTGGGTACTTGACAGGTTCTTATGGCCTGTATTGGCCACTGTTGGAAACAGGATGCTGGGCTTGATGGACCCTTGGTCTAACCCAGTATGGCATGTTCTTATGTTCTTAAGGTGAACAGCCCTAACCTCTTCAGCCTTCCTCATAGGGGAGCTGTTCCATCCCCTTTATCATTTTGGTTGCCCTTCTCTGTACCTTCTCCATCGCAACTATATCTTTTTTGAGATGCAGCAACCAGAATTGTACATAGTATTAATGGTGTGGTCTCACCATGGAGCGATATAGAGGCATTATGACATTTTCCATTTTATTAACCATTCCCTTCCTAATAATTCCTAACATTCTGTTTGCTTTTTTGACTGCTGCACACTGAGCAGATGATTTTAAAGTATTATCCACTATGATGCCTAGATCTTTTTCCTGGATGGTAGCTCCTAATATGGAACCGAACATCGTGTAACTACAGCAAGGGTTATTTTTCCCTATATGCAACACCTTGCACTTTATTTATTTATTTTATTTAAAATCTTTTCTATATCGTCGTTTAGTTATATACCATCACAACGGTTTACATATAGGCACATAAATTCAGTAGGTGAATGTGTACAATGGTACATTCTAACAAGTGCCAAAGGGTTCGGTTACATCATGTCTAATTAAAAACTTGTTTGAAGAGTGAGTTAGATTTGACCATATATACATGTAAGTTACTTCTTTACAGGTATAATTCTCATGTTCTGATTAATACTATTAAGTGAACTGTGAGATACAAAAATCCTTTTGTAATGCATGTGTTGAGAGCATTACAGTGTGCTTGGTGTTCTTCTGCCTGTGCCTGCATACTTTCTATTCTCCGCTCTCTTTGTAGAATGCTTGTTTAAAAAGCCAGATTTTTAAACTCTTTTTAAAGGTTTTGAGGTCTCCTGGTAATCTGATCTCTAGTGGCATAGTGTTCCAGAGAGTAGGACCAGCTAAGGATAGAGCCCTTTCTCTTACTTGGGTTAGTCTTGCTGTTCTTACTGAGGGAATGGTTAAGAGTGCTTTGTTAGCTGATCTTAGATTTCTATGTGGGACGTGTACCCGTAATGCTGTGTTCAGCCAGTCTGCTTTTTCATCGTGTATTAATTTATGTATTGTACACAGGGCCTTGTACTGTATTTTGTGTTCTATGGGTAACCAGTGTAATTGTGCCAGAGTTTCCATGATGTGGTCCCTCCTTCTTTTACCAGTTAGTATTCTAGCTGCTGTGTTTTGTAGAATTTGAAGTGGTCTTAATGTTGTATTCGGAAGTCCTAGTAACAGTGCATTACAGTAGTCCATGCTTGAGAAAATTAGTGCCTGGAGCACTGTCCTAAAGTTTACTGGTGTTAGTAGGGATTTTAGTTTCCTGAGAATCATGAGTTTTGTGAAGTCTTCTTTTACCTTTAGTGATATGTGCTGTTTTAGATTGATTTCTGGGTCCATTATTACTCCTAGGTTCTGTACTCTTGCAGCTAGCTCTATTTTTTGATTGTCCACATTTGATTGCCCACATTAAATTTAATCTGCCATTTGGATGCCCAATCTTCAAGTCTTGCAAGGTCCTCCTGTAATGAATCACAATCTGCTTGTGATTTAACTATTCTGAATACTTTTGTATCATCCGCAAATTTGATAACCTCACTCGTCGTATTCCTTTCCAGATCATTTATATATATACAAGCCGTTAAGCCCGTTAAAACGGGCTACATCCCTCTGTCTCTCACCTCCCCCTCATTCTCTCTCCCCTCACTCTTCACCACCCCCTCCCTCCCTCACCCACTCCTCCCCACCCTCCCTCTCCTCTCACTCAGTCCCTCCCTCCCACTCAGTCTCACTCACTCCCCCCCCCCTCTCTCCCTCCCTCAGTCCCACTCACTCTCACTCAGTCCCACTCCCTCCGTCCTCTCCCTCTCTCTCCCTCAGTCCCTCTCTCTCCCTCAGTCCCACTCACTCCCTCTCACTCAGTCCCCCCTCCCTCTCACTCAGTCCCTCCCCCCCAGTCCCTCCCCCTCACTCAATCCCTCCCTCCCACTCAGTCCCTCCCTCTCACTCAGTCACTCCCTCCCCCCTCTCCCCTCTCCCTCCCTCTCACTCACTCAGTCCCACTCACTCTCCCTCAGTCCCACTCCCTCCCTCTCTCTCCCAGTCCCACTCCCTCCCTCAGTCCCACTCCCTCCCTCAGTCCCCCCTCCCTCTCACTCAGTCCCACTCCCTCTCCCTCAGTCCCCCCTCTCCCTCTCACTCAGTCCCACTCCCTCCCTCTCACTCAGTCCCTCCCCCTCAGTCCCTCCCCCTCACTCAATCCCTCCCTCCCCCTCACTCAATCCCTCCCTCCCACTCTCTCTCTCCGTCCCTCTCTCCCACTCAGTCCGTCCCTCCCTCTCTCTCTCTTCTCCCTCCCTCGCTACTGGCCGCTACCGCCACCCGCTACCGCCGTCACCGCCGCTCGCTACTGCCGCCGCCGCTCGCTACCGCCCGCTGCCGGTACCGCCGCCGCTCGCTACCGCTGTCGCCGCCCGCTGCGGCCACTGGACACCGCCCACTACCGTCGCCGCCGCCCGCTACCGCCGTCGCTACCGCCGCCGCCGCCGCCGCTCGCTACCGCCCGCTGCCGGTACCGCCGCCGCTCGCTACCGCCACTGGACGCCGCCATTTTTTTTCTTTCTGACGCTGGCTCAGACCGACGTGCTCGCCCGCACATGCGCGGTAGAGCTGGTCTCTACTGCGCATTTGCGGCACGTCGGTCAAGCTTCGTTTATCTAGTAAGATTGAAAAGCACCGGTTCAAGTACAGATCCCTGAGTCACTCCACTGTTTACCCTTTTCCACTGAGAAAATTGACCATTTAATCCTACTCTCTGTTTCCTGTCTTTTAACCAGTTTGTAATCCACGAAAGGACATTGCCTCCTATCCCATGACTTTTTAGTTTTCTTAGAAGCCTCTCATGAGGGACTTTGTCAAACGCCTTCTGAAAATCTAAATACACTACATCTATGGCCTTGTGTTCCCTGAGCATCCCCTTTACCCCTTGGTTATCTAGTTGTCCATCCAACTCACTCCCAGGCTTCTTGTTGTGAATATACTTGAAAACATTTTTATTTTGAGTTTTTGCCTTTCCAGCAAGTCTCTTTGCAAAATTTCTTTTGGCTTGCCTTATTAATAGCCTCTTTCACCTCACCATTTAACCATGCTGGCAATCATTTGGAATATATTTTGTCTGGGTTTCCAATATGGTGTTTTCAAACAATGTCCATGCCACATGCAAACTTTTAATATTTGAAACCTTTTAGTTTATTTCTAACTAATATCCTTATGTTATCATAGCCTCCTTTTTAACTTTAAATGTTACTGTAGGACTAATGTCCTCCATTCAGTGATTACGTTAATTGCCAAGTGGTCCCACCACCAATATCTCTTGCACTAGATTTTGTGTTACAATGAGGATTAAATCATAAGTGGTCCCCCTTTTCATCGGTTCCAGGATCAGCTGCTCCATGAAGCAGTCATTTATAGTGTCTCCCTAGCAATTCCTATTGAGACATTTACCCAATCATTGGGGTAATTGAAATCTAGCTTAATCAAAAAGAGTCAGTGGTAAACCACACAATATATAATCATCAAAAAAATAGTGGAAACCAGAAAATAATTTTTAATATAGCCTAGAAGGTGTCGGCAAGCCAGGCGTTTTAAAAAGTAACCAACCGGTCTACTAATCATCCACCTTCAAAAATTCTTTTTAATGAAAATGTATTTTTTTAGATTTTTCTAAGTTTTGTTAAAATTTGATATTTTAACAAAACTTAGAAAAATCTAAAAAAATACATTTTCATTAAAAAGAATTTTTGAAGGTGGATGATTAGTAGACCGGTTGGTTACTTTTTAAGTTTCACAACGCCTGGCTTGCTGACACCTTCTAGGCTATATTAAAAATTATTTTCTGGTTTCCACTATTTTTTTGATGGTAATTGAAATCTCCCATTATTATTGTATTTCCTAATTTGTTAGCTTTTCTAATTTCTGTTAGCAATTCACTGTCTGTCTCATCATCCTGACCAAGCAGACAGTAGTATACTCCCACCACTATGCTCTTTCCCATCACACATGGAATTTCTATCCATAGAGATTCCACAGTGCATTTTGTCTCCTGCAGAACTTTTAGCCTGTTTGACTCTATGCCATCCTTAACATTTAGTGCCACCCCTCTACCATTTTGACCTGGCCTATCATTTCAATATAATGTGTACCCTGGTATCACAGTGTCCCTTTGGATATCATTCTTCCAGCAGGTCTCTGAGATGCCTATTATGTCTACAACTTCATTCAATCCATACATTCTAGCTCTCCAGTCTTATGTTTTAGACTTGCATATAGGCAATTCAAAGTATGTTGTTTTTTTACATTTTATTCACAACCTGCTTCACAGTTGAAATGGGTAATTTATAGGGATGTGAATCGTTTTAGGACGATTAAAATTATCGTCCGATAATTTTAATATCGTCTTAAACCGTTATGGAACACAATACAATAGAGATTCTAACGATTTATCGTTATAAATCGTTAGAATCGTGAGCCGGCACACTAAAACCCCCTAAAACCCACCCCCGACCCTTTAAATTAAACCCCCCCCCCCCCCGACCCCCCCCCCCCCAAATGACTTAAATAACCTGCGGGTCCAGCGGCGGTCCGGAACGGGCTCCTGCTCCTGAATCTTGTTGTCTTCAGCCGGCGCCATTTTCCAAAATGGCGCCGAAAAATGGCGGCGGCCATAGACGAACACGATTGGACGGCAGGAGGTCCTTCCGGACCCCCGCTGGACTTTTGGCAAGTCTCGTGGGGGTCAGGAGGCCCCCCACAAGCTGGCCAAAAGTTCCTGGAGGTCCAGCGGGGGTCAGGGAGCGATTTCCCGCCGCAAATCGTTTTCGTACGGAAAATGGCGCCGGCAGGAGATCGACTGCAGGAGGTTGTTCAGCGAGGCGCCGGAACCCTCGCTGAACAACCTCCTGCAGTCGATCTCCTGCCGGCGCCATTTTCCGTACGAAAACGATTCGCGGCGGGAAATCGCTCCCTGACCCCCGCTGGACCTCCAGGAACTTTTGGCCAGCTTGTGGGGGGCCTCCTGACCCCCACGAGACTTGCCAAAAGTCCAGCGGGGGTCCGGAAGGACCTCCTGCCGTCCAATCGTGTTCGTCTATGGCCGCCGCCATTTTTCGGCGCCATTTTGGAAAATGGCGCCGGCTGAAGACAACAAGATTCAGGAGCAGGATCCCATTCCGGACCGCTGCCGTTCCGGACCGCCGCTGGACCCGCAGGTTATTTAAGTCATTTGGGGGGGGTTCGGGAGGGTGGGGGATTTAATTTAAAGGGTCGGGGGTGGGTTTTAGGGGGTTTTAATGTGCCGGTTTTGCGATTTTTAGATTTTTAGATTTTTCACGATTTTTCACGATTTTTCACGATATTTTACCCCCCCAAACGGCAACAATACGATTCCCTCCCCCTCCCAGCCGAAATCGATCGTTAAGACGATCGAGGACACGATTCACATCCCTAGTAATTTATAAGAACATAAGAATGTAAGAAATGCCATACTGGGTCAGACCAAGGGTCCATCAAGTCCAGTATCCTATTTCCAACAGTGGCTAATCCAAGTCACATGCACCTAGCAAGTACCCATACATTAGATAGATCACAAACTACTATTTCTTATTAATTACCGCAATAGCAGTTTATCGATTTTTCCTCTAGGTACTTATCCAAACCTTTTTTAAATCCAGTAACACTAACTGCTGAAACCACATCCCCTGGCAATGAATTCCAGAGTTTAACTATGCGCTGAGTGAAAAATAATTTTGTTCGATTTGTTTTAAATGAGCTACTTACTAACATCATGGAGTGCCCCCTGGTCCTTCTATTATCTAAGAGAGTAAATAACCAATTTACATTAATTGTTCAAGACCTTTCATGATTTTGTAAACTTCTATCATATCCCCCCCTCAGTCATCTCTTCTCCACTGAACAGCCCTAACTTCTTTAGTCTTTCCTCATAGGGCAGCTGTTCCATGCCCCTTATTATTTTGGTCGCCCTTCTCTGCATTTTCTCCAGTTCTGCTATATCCTTTTTGAGATGTGGTGACCAGAATTGCACACAGTATTCAAGGTGTGGTCTCACCATGGAGCGATACAGAGGCATTATGACATCCTCCAATGTGTGATGGTAAATGGAACTTACTCTGAAGAGAGAGCGGTGTTAAGCGGAGTGTCGCAAGGATTGGTGTTGGGACCGGCCCTGTTCAATATCTTTGTGAGCGACATTGCAGATGGGATAGAAGGTAAGATTTGTCTTTTTGCAGATGACACTAAGATCTGCAACAGAGTGGACATGCTGGAAGGAGTGGAGAGAATGAGAAAGGATTTAAGGAAGCTGGAAGAGTGGTCGAAGATATGGCAGCTGAGATTCAATGCCAAGAAGTGCAGAGTCATGCATATGGGGTGTGGAAATCTGAAAGAACTGTATTCGATGGGGGGTGAAGGGCTGATGTGCACGGAGCAGGAGAGAGACCTTGGGGTTATAGTGTCTAACGATCTGAAATTAGCGAAACAATGTGACAAGGCGATAACTAAAGCCAGAAGAATGCTGGGCTGCATAGAGAGGAATATCGAGTAAGAAAAAGCAAGTGATTATACCCTTGTACAGGTCCTTGGTGAGGCCTCACCTGGAGTACTGTGCTCAGTTCTGGAGACTGTATCTCCGAAGGGACAGAGACAGGATGGAGGCGGTCCAGAGAAGGGCGACCAAAAAGGTGGATGGTCTTATGACTTATGAGGAGAGATTGAAGAATCTAAATATGTTTACCCTGGAGGAAAGGAGGAGCGGGGGTGATATGATAGACTTTCAGATACTTGAAAGGTTTTAATGATCCAAAGTCATTGACAAAACTTTTTCATTGGAAAAAAATCAGCAGAACTGGAGGTCACGATTTAAAACTCCAGAGAGGAAGACTCAGAACCAATGTCAGGAAGTATTTCTTCACAGAGAAGGTGGTGGATGCCTGGAATGCTCTTCCGGAGGAAGTGGTGAAGACCAAAACTGTGAAGGATTTCAAAGGGGCGTGGGATAAACACTGTGGATCCATAAAGTCTAGAGGATGTGAATGAAGAGAAGAGGCATGGGGGTGGCTTGCGGGAATGACGGCTACTACCTGGTGATTAATACCCTTATTCAATAAACATACACACGGTTAATGTGAATCCAACATTGCTCTATGCTTCAAAGGCAAGAGGAAATGTGGAAAAAAGGATTTGCATTCACAAAAAAGCAGGGGAGTAGCTTGCTTGTTGCGGCAGATACTACCCCAAACCAAATAAGCCTGATACTTCACTTTCAATGCACATTCAGATTAGCTCTCTGCTTCAACGGCAGAGGGGAATGAATAAAAGGGGATTTATATTCAGACAACAACCAACAAGGTCTGAATTACACAGGCTGGGTAAACAAATAAGCGTGGGAGTAGCTTGCTTATTGCGGCAGTTACTGCCCTAACCAATTAAGCTTGATTCTTCATTTAGATGCAGCTCCAGCACTGCTCTCTACATCAATGGCAGAGGTGGAAGGTAATTAGAACCAAAAAGTTACTAATAAGTGCCAAGTATGAGAAAAAAATAAGTGTGAAAGCTTGCTGGGCAGACTGGATGGGCCGTTTGGTCTTCTTCTGCTATCATTGCTATGTTTCTATGTTTCTATATTTTCCATTCCCTTCCAAATAATTCCTAATATTCTGTTTGCTTTTTTGATGGCCACAGCACACTGGGCCAACGATTTCAATGTATTATCCACTATGACACCTAGATCTCTTTCCTGGGTGGTAACTCCTAAGATGGAACCTAACATTGTATAACTACAGCAAGGGTTATTTTTCCCTATATGCATCACTTTGCACTTGTCCACATTGAACGTCATCTGCTATTTGGAAGCCCAATCTTCCAGTCTCAAAAGGTCCTCCTGTAATTCATCACAATCCACTTGAGATTTAACTACTTTGCATAATTTTGTGTCATCTGCAAATTTGATCACCTCACTCTTCGTATCCCTTTCCAGATCATTTATAAATATATTAAAAAGCACCGGTCCAAGTACAGATCCCTGAGTCACTCCATTGTTTACTTTTTTTCCCACTGTGAAAACTGATCATTTAATCCTACTCTCTGTTTCCTGTCTTTTAAACAACTTGCAATCCACAAAAGGACATCGCCTCCTATCCCGTGACTTTTTAGTTTTCTTAGATGCCTCTCATGTGGGACTTTGTCAAACGCCTTCTGGAAATCCAAATATCCCACATCTACTGTTTCACCCTTGTCCACATCTTTATTCACCACTTTAAAAAAAATGTAGGAGATTTGTGAGGCAAGACTTCCCTTGGGTAAATCCATGTTGGCTGTATCCCATCAAACCATGTTTATCTAAATGTTTTGTGATTTTATTCTTTATAACATTTTCCATGATTTTTCCCAGCACTGAAGTCAGGCTCACCAGTCTATAGTTTCCCGGATCACCTTTGGATCCCTTTTTAAATATTGGGGTTACATTGGCCCAAAAGAGAAACCACGTCACTGCTGCATTCTCTATTGATGGTATGTATTCCAGTCACATAGAAAACTGTGCTTCTTAGGAGCGTTCTCTTTGGCTAATCCAACTGATTCTGCTGTGGTCTAGCTCTGGCATAGGTCTACCTCAGGTCCAGTGACAGTGTCGATGACTTCTGCGGCAGCAGTTCTCATGGTGGTGCCATCACTTTAAGAACATTAGAACATAAGGAATTGCTCTTCAGGGTCAGACCAAGGGTCCATCAAGGCTAGCATCCTGTTTCCAATAGTGGCCAATCCAGGCTATAAGTTCTCAAACACTATAGATCCCATGCTACTGATGCCAGTAATAGCAGTGGCTATTCCCTAAGTCAGCTTGTTTAATAGCAGTTAATGGACTTCTCCTCCATGAACTTATGCATACCTTTCTTAAACCCAGCTACACTAACTGCACTAACCACATCCTCTGGTGGCAAATTCCAGAGCTTAATTGTACGTTGAGTGAAAAGAATTTTCTCTGATTAGTTTTAAATGTGCTACTTGCTAATTTCATGGAGTGCCCCCAGTCTTTCTATTATCTGAAAGAGTAAATAACTGATTCACATAAACCCGTTCTAGACCTCTCATGATTTTATAGACCTCTATCATATTTATTTATTTATTTTATTTATTTTTAACTTTTATATACCGACATTCTTGCACTAAATGCAAATCATGCCGGTTTACAATGAAACAGAAAAAGCAGGAAAAGATTCCTTAGTCGAATACAATGAAACAGCTTAGTTAACAAAGGAAACATAAATATAAATTTTTTACATATACACAAAGGTTTGCACGAAGGGGTGAACAAAGGGGAGAGCCCCTTTGGCGTGCGACGCCTGGTGTTGAGGCTGTCTTAACGGTCTGATGTTAGTGACGTCATGGGGGGGCGGGTCTAATGATCGCAGCACTTACATCACTGCTTCTTTCCAGTTCCAGGTGAAGACCAAGCTGTTTCCATCACTTCCCCTCAGCTGTCTCTTCTCCAAGCTGAACAACTCTAACCTCTTCGGTCTTTCCTCATAGGGGAGCTCTTGCATCCTCTTTATCATTTTGGTCATCCTTCTCTGCAGGAAAACAGGACTGCTGCATCTGCATCCTAACCAGTTGGTAGATGACCCCATGCTGCCCTTCTGCTCTACCATAATGGCCTGAAAGTGACCCCTGTTTTCCTTAAGACATTGGTATAATCAGTATCCAGTTTTTTGTATGATCAATACAGTTATTAGTACTTCGCATGTAAAGGGAAATAGTAATGCACCAATACACGCAGATAGATTTCTGTGCTACCTTTACTGATTGAAATGGTTTAAAAACATATTTGTTATAATCATTGAGCATGTCTATTTAAATCTAGTAGTCAGGTTTTCTTTTTTCTCTGCGTTTAATTTAACTGGATGCTTTCAGAAAATTGCCTATATTAATCTCCACGGGAAATGTACCATTGCCCTGGATAAAGGTTACAGCTCTGTGGGTCCTTTTTGTACCATCTAATTTTTGCAAGACAGCATTGCTTTCACATGGCAAATTGAATTAGTTGTTGATAAGACTGATATGTATACATTTTTTTTTAAAGAAGAAGTAATATGGCAAGAAAACAAGCATATTGTCTAGCCATGCACCTGGCTTAACAATATGCATAAATAAAATAACAAAAAAAAAAAAACCCAAGGTGCATCTACCCAAAATATTGTACTGAAAAATTAAAACATGGTATCAGAGCTTGCAATTGCTTCAAATAGCGCTCTGCAGTCTCTTGCCCTCCATGGGCTGCAGAGAGAATCATGCAAGGAGCATAGAAACTTCTAATCATCTCCCACTTTTTGCTTCAAAAAGCTCTCGTGCATGCATGAACTGACATATTTATAAATATTAACATAATAAAAAAGGGGCACTTATCAGGCAAATATGCTTTCTTTGTGCCGTCTGTTCTTCAGCTCCCAACTAATTGAAACTAAAGTGCTCCCATTCCTAACCCTTGCAAAAAAAAAAAAGGCATATGTGCCTAAGTGCCCTGTTTTTATTATGTTAATATTTATAAATAATTAAGTTCATGTGTGCACTAGGAGACTTTTGAAGCAAAAAGTGGGATAAGATTAGAAGTTTCAGTGCTCCTTGCGTGATTTTGTCTGTAGCTCACCGAGAGCGAGAGACTGCAGATCGCTATTTGAAGCTCTTGTGAGCTCTGATACCACTGTTGAAATTTTCACTACAATGTTCTGCATAGATACACCTTGTTTTTTTTGGTTATTTTGTTTATACAACGTAAGGTGCTTGCTTATGTGTTGTAGTTAACAATATGCATTTGCATCCTACCTTCAACATGAGAGCTCATGCTATTGAGCGCATCTGTTCTGTGCCAGCTGAAATAGAGCAATCAGGGGTGTCAGTTTATCCCTAAATAACCCACAAGGAGTTGGAGTGAGCCGCTCTGCTGCTGCTACTGCTGCTGACACAAAACAGATGCATCTAGCAGAATTAGAAACCTCATCTTCAATAAAAGACTGCTGCAGACCCACTTTGATCTAAAATGTATTGTCCAGGCGTGTTCAACTGCTTCAATAAGCTATTTTTTTAAAATAGTAATTCTTCTTTACAAATGACAGTATTCGTCAGTAAATACCAGCTAGTATGGAATCCCTTTATTATTGTGAAGCCAACATTGTAAACAAGCCCTGGCAAGACTCCTCTTTGTCATTGCCTCTGTGATCTTAGGCAAGTTGCTCATTCCAGCTACTTTATCTAGCTGTGCCTCCAGGTCCCAATTGAATAATTAAAAGGCATTTATCTTAAGCTGACTTTCCTAGTCAGCATATATATATATATATATATATATATATATATATATATATATATATATATTTTTTTTTTAAAGGATGTATAGCGCAGGTATAGTGATTGTTGCAAACAAAGATCAAGATGACAGATTGTGATCTCCATAGGAACACAGGAAAATGTGAAAGAAGAACATATTTTTTCTTTTTTTCTGGATTGGAGAAAGGCAGGTATACTGTGGGCCCCGGAGGAGGGGGGTGAGGATGATGGCTCCTGCATGGTTGACTCTAGCTGGCACGAAGGGATGGCTCTTTTAAGGACGGGAACCTGAGGGCTCATCCAACCAGAAAGGTAAAGGACTAAAGAGGGAAGAGCAATATCCTGCAGATTGTCAAGCTTGTATGACTGACAGCTGGGACATATTCTTAGCCATGGCAGTGTACATGAGAGTGATCTGGCAGACTAGGTGAGCCAATAGTTCTTTGTCTGCCATTATTTACTATGGGGGATCAGTTTGGGGCAGAGCACCTGATTTAGCAATGAGGAGGTCAGTCTCTTCTAGAGAGATTAGCTTCCTCAGCAGTGCAGCCTTAACAGTAGCCATTCTGCTCAACTTTGCAGCTGTTTATTTGGGTAATTTTAAAAGTTATATGTGCCTAACATGATAATAGTGACCTGCCGCGGCAAGCCTCGGGAGAAGCCCCTGAATCCGTGCCCATCGCTCCGGCGTGGTCCTCTGGGATGGCCGCCAGGTGGGGAGCTGTCCCTGCTCCTCCATCGCGGCGTTAGGCAGTCTTTCCTCTGCAGAGGAAATCCAAGATGGCTGTCGCCATCGTTAGGCGCGAGGCCGCGCCTCCTCTCTGGATTTAAAGGGGCCTGGCCTCTTTAACCACTTACAGCTGTTTCCTATGAGCCTGAGTAGAGGAAGTATGAAGGAAGGCTTCCTCTGCTCATTCCTTGACTTGGCAACGTCTCTTGTAGCGCTGTTTGCTTGCTTCGATGAGTCTTCTTGTGCTTTGGATCCTTGTTCCTGGTTCCTGTCTCGTCTTGGTGTTCCTGGTTCCTGACCGGATTGGCTAGTGGTGATTTCTGGTGTGTGACTTCGGACTGGCTAGCAGTGATTCCTGGTGTGTGACTTCGGACTGGCAAGCGGTGAATCCTGGTGTGTGACTTCGGACTGGCAAGCGGCGATCCCTTGGCGTGTGACCTCGGACTGGTAAGCGACGACCCTCTGGCACCTGACCTTGGACTTCTTCTGGACCACCGTCTCCAGGGCCCACCTAAGTCCCAGCGACCCGGGTCCCTATGGGCTTTTCCTGGGGGGAGTGCGGGCTTCCAGGGGTGAAGCTCCAGTTAGCCCTTGCTCCTTGACCTCTCAAAGGTCCACCTAGGTCCCAGCGGCTCGGGTCCCTATGGGCTCCTCCTGGGGAGACCGTGGGCTTCCAGTGGTGAAGACAGAGTTCCTCTCCCCGATGTCACAACTCTTCGTCTGCCTCCACAGTCGCCTCAGTCTCCAGTGCCAAGGGTCAGCTGGTCACTTCTGTTCTGCCTCGCCACCCTATGGGAGAACCTACGAATCCACTTCCTAAGGTATACCATCCTCCCGTCGGTCCAAGGGTTCACAAGCCTGAGCATAACAATATGTGAAAAAAACAGTAGGATGTCTAATATGGTGGGATTATTGAATAATTATAGGTCCCCTATTTGGTATCCAACAGAGTATGCCCATTTCTCCTCCTCCTACTTTCCTACTCTCTGCCCAGCACCAGTATCCTTCTCTGCCTTGTTCTCTCATTTCCCCTGCTCACAATGCCCAACATTCCTCTCTTTCTTTCTCTCTCCCCCAGCATCCTCTTCTCTCTCCCTCCTTCCCTGTACAGCAACAACCCCTTCTATTTCTCTGCCCCTCCCCTCCTCCTCCTCCCTGTAGAATCCTTCATTGTCACCACAGAGAGAAGTCTCCTTCCTTTTGCACAGTATTCCTGGGCCTCCTTCCTGCAGACAATGATGCGGGAGGGAGGGGGAAGTAGCACCCCATTGAGCATGGCACCTCTTTGAGGCCGCACAGATCACCCTCCCCCCAAAAAAAAGCTGGCCTTGGAAGCATTACAATAATGTATGCTAGCTGTTTTCTCTCTAGACCTGCTGACACTCGGTCTGGTTTCAGGTGTTGGTGATTAGGTGGTAAGGCTGGTTTTACAAAAAAATTTAATTGATGGCTAATTTCATGCTTTCTTCTTTATTATAATTAATATCTTGTTAGATAACATCTTAAGCCAATAGGAAGTTCGGACAATGAGTGGTATACACTATTGGTGAATAACCATATGTGGAGGTGGTACAGCGCTAAAGAGTTCACGGATCCTTGTGGTGAATTAATCAAGAAAAATGAAGCCTTGGGTCAAGCGTTTTCGCCTTTTATTCATAAATTCCTAACCAAAGGTTTCGGTCCCCCGACACAGATTATGTTTCGCCACCTGGGCTGCGTCAGGAGGGACAGAGGCCCGGAGAAACTGTCAGCAAAACCAGAACATAAAACAGAGACATATAATCAAGGATCCACAATACATAACACAAGAAAACACGAAAAGGACAGCAACCAGCAGACACTACTGCTTGCATATGCAAAGATTAAAGTACAAAAAGCCTAAGATCCAAAAATCATAATCTACAAAAAAACATATAAATGGGACAGAGCATGTTAAGCAACATGTGTATGAACCATATAAATGTGTTAAACTTATAAACATAAATAAAAACATATAAATGTGAACGATGTCAATCAGTTATAATGAAAACGGAAAGGGGAGGGGGAGGGGAGGAAGGGAAAAGGAGAAAAGGGGGAAGGAAGGAGGGGAGGAAGAGAAGAAAGGGGAAGGCTGGGGACAGGGACAGACAGGGAAGGGAAAGGAGGGGAAGAGAAGGGCAAAAGGAGAGGAGAGCGGGAGGGGGAAGGGAGAGGGGGAGAGGGAGGAAAGGAAAAGGAAGGGAAAAAAAACATAGGACCGTATAATCTCTTAATACGGTGTGAGGGGGATTCAACATTGACAAAGGGGGCAAAAAAAACCAAACCCACAATACTGAGAAACTTCATATAAAGAAATACTAACAGCGGGAGGAAGGAATGAAATAACTAAATATATATGTAGACATATTTTTGCGGGGAAGGGAAGAGGGGACAAGGAAAGAAGAAAGGGGTGGGAGAAGAAGGAGGAAAAGAAAAGAGAAAATAAAAATAGAAAAAAAGAAAAGCAACATAGACAAAGAAAGTCATAAAGGGTACCTGCTGCAAGTGTCAAAAATGTTTAACGCGTGAGGGTGTAAACATATCCAGGTATTCTAAAAAGAAAAGGACATAGATAGCGTAAACTGGGTGAGGAAAAAGGAAAGAAAAGAGATTGAAAACCACATCGGTTACCGCTTCTTCAGCTCAATTTATCAGGAGAAAAAGCCAGAGGGCTGACCAAAAGAAGGAAACTGAAAAAAGAAAGAACAGGGGGAAACCCATTTTTTAAAGCAGGAAAATGGTTCTGTTAAGAAAATAAAAAAGTAAGATAATAAGAAAAAAGGGAAAGAAGAGTGGATATGGAAAGGTCCTGCCAAGGCAGGACCCGAATGTATGAAAACCTGCCTTCCAGATGCTGTAAATTGCTGCGTGCACAAGTTCTCAGACAGTTTTTAAATTTAAATGGCTTAATGACCAAAGAGATTTTTATAGAGGGGAACTCCAAAAAATGAAGACAACTGTGGAACAAGAAAGAGAATATTTCTTACAAAGACAGAACTACCTGAAGGAAGGCAGTGAAATAAGAAAAAAAACGGTAAACTGATGGCGTCTCCGCAGGGCCGACCCAGCGGCAGTGTGACAGTGTTGTTGCGATTCTGCCTGCAGCCGGAGCTACAGGCAGCCTCTCACTTTCCTCCACCAGCTGGTCCATCGCCCCATGCCGGCTGTTCCAGCTTCGCGGCCTGGAACGGTTGCTGTCTCCGCTCCTCCACGGCCTGGAGGCTGCTTTGAAGTCTCCGGCCTTCGCGGCAGGAGCCGCTGACATCATCTCCGCTCCGCTGCCCGGAGGCCGCAGTCCCCGGCCTCGCTTGCGGCAAGAAGCCACTCCCAGCTGCCTCTTCGTGGCTCGGATGCCGCCTCTCCAGCGTTGGGGCCTGTTCCACGGCCCAGCCTTGCTCCTGCACTCAGCGGCAGGGTCCTGCCCCTTCCTCCTAAGGGGCGAGGCCGCGTCTCTCCTTAATATTTAAAGGGCCCACGGCCGGATATGCCCCGGGTCCCACCTTGAACTCCTTCCTGGGCGTCTCCTTGTTCAGCCCTATAAGAAGGGCCTGTCTTCAGTTCTTTCTTGCCTTGGCAAGAGGCTAGTCCTTCTTAGGACTCCTCGCTTCCTGCTCCTGCCTGGCTTCTCCTTGTCTTCGTGGGATCCCTCTTCATCCTTGTTCCTGGTCTCTACTGATGTCTCTTCTGTTCCTGATGTATCCAGATGTCCTTGCGTCCATGTTCCTGATGTTCTTGTCATCTCCCATGTCTCCAGATGTTTCCTGAGGCTCTGTGTTGTCCCGTCCCTACGTGGTCCATGACCAGCCCGGCTGGGTTGTGTAGGGTGCGCAGTGGTCCAAGTGGTCCGTGACCACCCTGGCTGGGGTGTGTAGGGCGCTCAATGGGATAGTTCCATCCATCATCGCCGAGGATTCTCCATGTCTCTCGTCAGACTACAATCTTGTTTCTGGTTCCGGATTTTACCTCCTAGTGGCCTGTCCTCAGTCCAACTTTGGGATGACCTTCTGATGTGTTTTCCACGCCGGGTCGAAAGTTTCGTCTTTCTTCAAATGACCTGTCAAGTGCGTCGATCACGCCAGGTTCCTGAGGATCAGTCCAAGATGTTGCTTCTATGAGTTTTGGCCTGTTACCTCCATCCGTCTGTCCTGATGTCCTCCGTTTCTGATGTCCAGATGTCCGTCTTCCTGTTCCTGGACTTTCTGAGGGGCCGTCGTCCTTTCTGCACTTCTGTGCTGCTTTTTGCTGAGTGTCCATGAGTGGCATGAGGCCCTGCACTCTCTTGGATGTTCCGGAATTTTTATTACCAGATTTTAGCATGCCTTGCCTCGCCTCCCATTCCTGAGTCTTCGTCTTCTTCAGCACCTGAGTCTTCATCTTCTTCAGCGCCTGGGTTTTCGTCTTTGTCAGCCCCTGAGTCTTCGTCTTCGTCAGCACCTGAGTCTGTCCAGTGCCCGTGGTCTTCCTCCACCTCTGCCTCCTGTCCGGCCTGCCGCCTCTGCCGTTACCCAGTGGCAGGTCCGAAAGGGCTTGGAGTGGTTGGAGGACTACTCAGAGACCAACCTTGTGTGGTTGGCCTCTCAGAGGCCATGCAGGTTGGTGGGGGCCTGGACTTCCTGTCTCCGCCCAGACAAGGCTCCGTCTCACCTCCCTCGGCGCTTCCTTGGAACTCCTCTCCTGGTTCGCCGAAGTCCAAGGGCACACGCCACTTGTCCCAGCGCAACAGGTTGCCAAGGCCCTTGAGCACAACAGTTGGCCAAGGTCCCTTCGAGCGCAACAAGCATTTAAATAAGGGGCGGGGAATGTCAACTCATGCAAGATTCAGAAGCCCGGGACTGGGATGTAATGATGAAAAAATAATGAAAAAATAAACAGAGTGAGAACTATTGACTGCCTAAAGCCAAAATAGTAATAAAAAAACAGAACTAAAGAAAAATTCAAAAAAAGGTTTTCTATATAAAAAAAAATAATCAAAAAATGAAAAACAAAACAAGGAAAGCTAGAAAAGAGAGCAGGGAAAAAGGGGAACACAAGTAAGGAGACTCTAAGACAGGATGAGGGGACAGAAGAAGGAAGGGTGAACAATGTGGGGGAGGGACAGAAAAGGAGGGGGAAGGAGAAAAAAAAGTGGGAGGCAAAGGAGGGGGAGGGCAGGAAATGGGAGGGGAGGGAGAGGGGAAGGGGGATAGAGGGAAGAAAAAAAAGGGGGAGGGGAGGTGGGAAAGGGAAGGGAAGAGAGAAGAAAGGGGGGGGGGGGAGGGAAGGGGAAGGGAGGATGGGGGAGGGAAAGGGGAAAAAGAGGGGACTGAAGTGACCTAGAAGGAAATCTAGAGGGAACTAAAAGAACATAGACCACTGAATATCACGGTTAAGGTTAGCGGGATGAGACATATTGAGATTAAAAATCCACCACTGTTCACATTTCAATAGCCACATGTTGAGTTCACCTCCCCGAGTATGTGGGGTAGGGACCTCAATTGCAAAGAAACGTAGGTCTTCAAGCTGATGATGAACCAGGAGACCAGGGTTCGAGTCCTGCTGTCGCTCCTTGTGAACTTGGGCAAATCACTTTACCCTTCATTGCCTCAGGTACAAAAACTTAGATTGTAAGCCCTCTGGGGATAGAGAAATACCTACAGTACCTGAATGTAAACCGGTGTGATATCTCGATTAAGATCGAATGTCGGTATATAAAAATAATAAATAAATAAATAAAATGATGAGAATCAGACCAGTGTGAAACCAGCGGGGCCTCCTTGAGAAGATTGTGAATGCAGCTCATATGCTCAAAAATGCAGGTCTTCAGGGCACGCAGAGTCTTCCCGACGTATAACAATGGGTAAGGACATAATATGATATACACTACACCAGTGGTGTTGCAGTTAGAAGAATGTTGGATCAGAAGGAGTTCGCCAAAAACCGGATGAACAAAATGCTGGATATTCAGAGAGAAAGGACAAGCAGCACAGGACCCACATGGGACATAGACCAAAAAATTGGCAATTACAGATTGTGTAAACAGTAACTCAGAGGAAGTAAGTACATCTTTGAGTTTATGGCCACGAGTAAATGCAAAATAGGAGTGTGTGTGTGTCATGGAACAACAAGTGTGGTGAAAGGATGTGCCAAAACTGCCAGATAATTGTACAAATGTGGCCTGTCCTAGGGGAAAAGGGCAGGATGCAGGTCAATTCAGCAGACAGGGGGCGATGTTGTGATAATAAAAGGAGACCCTGGTTACTATAAAGAGCTCACTTAAAGGCCCGTTTAAGACGTTTATATGGGTAACACTGTGCTTGAAAGCGTGCGATCATTCAGCAAGCTAGAATCAAGAAATGGGCCCTTGAAGAACAAAGTCTCCTGAGGCGAAAAAACTACCCTACCGAAATATTCTCATGGAGGGTCTTGGGGTGATGACTAGTGAAGTGAAGTAATGTGTTTCGATTAGTTGGTTTACGGAACAAGGAGGCAGAGAAAACCCCAGAATGTAAGGTAATTGAAATGTCTAAAAAAGGAATAGTGGAAGGGTGTATCTGCATTTGGAAATGGAGGTTAGGATCATGCGAATTCAATAAATCCCAAGACATGTAAAACTGAATATCGATGCCAGACCACACCATGAAAACGTTATCAATATATCGCAGCCATGTGACTAAAGATAGAAAATGGGGAATTTTTAAAAAACAGTCTTTCGAAATGGGCCATATAGAGGCATGCGATGTGCCATCCCTTTGATCTGTTGGAAAAAGAGCCATCAATCACGAAAAAGTTATTTCTGAGGCCTACGCTAGTAAGGGCAACCAAAAAATTGGTGGGTATAAGGCATGGGGCATCTCGTTGTTCCAATGTTGACTGGACAATTTCAATGGCTTCTTCCTGCAGGATGTTGGAATACAGGGATTCCATGTCTAGGGTGACTAAAAAACATGGTGAATCTGGCATAACAAGGTCTTGAAGAAGATTGATAAGGTGGCTGGAGTCTCGAACAAAGGAAGGAATCAATGAGATAAATGGAGCAAGAAATTTGTCTAGGAAAATAGAGAGAGGCTCTAAAAGGGAACAAATCCCAGAGACAATAGGGCGACCAGGAGGGTGAGTTAAAAACTTGTGGATTTTTGGGAGGACAGAGAACACTGGGGTAATAGGGTGTTTCTCCACCAAAAAGTCAGCTTCTTGTGGGGTCAGAAAGTGTAAGGCCAGGCCCTGGTCAATCAATTCAATGATCCCTGAAGTGGGATCAGAAGCAAGAGGTTTATAAAAATGATGATCTGATAACTGGCGGTTAACCTCCCTAGTATAATCCTCCTGGTTCATAACGACCACTCCTCCCCCTTTATCAGCTGGCTAGAAAGGTCAGACACCAGGGCCTGTATCGCCAAACGCTCTGAGCGGGAAAGATTTTGAAAACCGGTAGTGAAGTCGGAGTTGATTGGTGCAATCTTTATCTGTTATCCTAGAATGTAAATGGAAACTCATTGCGACCTAATCTTACAATTTTTATAGAAAATAAGCAATGAAATAGGGAACATGTTTCCCTCTGTTTTAGTTTTATTTTACAGATAGATGTTGTACCCTTTTGTATTATGAAGCAGAGCTGCTAAGTAAGCCAGTTCCGGCAGGAAGAACTGAGACCTGCATCTGTTAGAAAGGCCACATTCCAGTATACTGTGATTATTGTATCTTCAGCATTTTTTTTGCATTTGAAAGAGGCAATGAATGCATCAGGATGAGTTTGTGTTTGTCACAAATCTTGCACGTCTAAAAACTCATTCCAGGAACAGAATTACCTACTAGCTTTACATAAAAGCAGGGACCTTAGGCAGCAGCAATGATTTGGAAGCATAAGCACAAAAATTGTTTTTGTCTTGCTATGGAGAGGGTCTCTCATGATTTTGGCCTTGTTTTGTTTAATGTAAAATGTTATTGTGCCTGATTTGGTTTTATTGTTGTCCTGTTTAACTTGTAGCTCCTCAAATCTTTCCTTTCTTTTCCTCTCCCCTTCAGTCTCCCCCCTTTCCCTTCCCTCAATTCAACCTCCTTCCGCCCTCTGCTCCCATCACCCTCTCCTCCTTTCTTCGGTGTGGGGGAATCAGCTCTGTCAGTGGCTGAAGCAGTTCACTCTCTGGTTCTGGGTCAGAGTTAGAGGCAGGCACCACTTCTTCTGCTACCAGCCAATATGGCACTTGGTTCTTATTTTTAATCATTTCTTTATTGAAGCAAATAATATCAAATACAATTTAAAATTAGCCAATAACAGTTTCATCAATTTAACATAACATGAGCTAGTAACACTTAATTTGCTTCATGAGTTTTTTTTATCTTTTTGTTATAACTACATTATCTCAGTCATTCATATTCTTTCACCCATCTACACACATACATGGCTTAATATTCTATTTATCAGAAGTTCTGATCTCAGAATAAACAATACATATTACTTCTATATCATAGTATGCATACGTGTCCCCAATTGAAAATATCATTTCTGTTTTAATAAAGATTGTTGTCCAAAAAGATCTTGTTGCTGTAATTTTTCCATGTTAGCATATTTCTGCAATTCTAATTTCCAACAGGTTATATTCGGAATATCTTCATTATGCCAGCAAGAAAGAATAACCTTTTAGGCTATGGTCAATGCTATCCTGATCACACTAATACCATCTGTGGGTAAATTAAGGGAATCATCAAACAGAGTTATGACATTTTCCAATTTATAGAAGATTCAAGCAATGCATTAAGGATAATATGAATCTGGCTCCAGGAGTCATGTAGTTTATGATATTCTATAAACATTCAAAGTTGTCAGATCACAAGAGGATTGTGAGAAATTGCAAGAGGACACTGCAAAATTGGGAGACTGGGCATGCAAATGGCAAATTAAATTTAATGTAGACAATGACATGTGCAAAGTGATGTACTTAGGGAAGAGTAACCCAAATTATAGCTGCACACTGCAAGGTTCTACATTAAGAGGAAAAAGATCTAGGTGCCATAGTTGAAAATATGTTGAAATCTTCTGCTCAGTGTGCAGCGGCAGTAGCAAGAAAGCAAATAGAATGCTATGGATTATTAGGAAAGGAATGGAGAATAAAACAGAGAATATTATAATGCCTGTGCAACGCTCCATGGTGTGACCTCAATGTGAGTATTGTGTTCTGATCACCACATCTCAAGAAAGATATAGCAGAATTAGAAAAGGTACAGAGAAGGGTGACAAAGATGATAAAGTGGATGGAACAATTCCCCTATGAAGAAAGGCCAAAGAGGTTAGGACTCTTCAGCTTGGACTAGAGATGGCTGAGGGGAGATATGATAAAGGTCTATAAAATAATGAGTGGAATAGAACGAATAAACATTAATTAGTTGTTTACTCTTTCGAAAAGAACAAAGACCAGGGGACACACAATGAAGTTACTGGGAAATACATTTAAAATTAATAAGATAAAATATTTTTTACTCAATACATAATTAAGAACATAAGAAATTGCCATGCTGGGTCAGACCAAGGGTCCATCAAGTCCAGCATCCTGTTTCCAATAGAGGCCAAATCAGGCCACAAGAACCTGGCAATTACCCAAACACTAAGAAGATCCCATGCTACTGATGCAATTAATAGCAGTGGCTATTCCCTAAGTAAACTTGATTAATAGCTGTTAATGGACTTCTCCTCCAAGAACTTATCCAAACCTTTTTTTAACCCAGCTACACTAACTGCACTAACCACATCCTTTGGCAACAAATTCCAGAGCTTTATTGTGCGTTGAGTGAAAAAGAATTTTTCCGATTAGTCTTAAATGTGCTATTGCTAACTTCATGGAATGACCCTTAGTCCTTCTATTATTCGTTCAAGACCTCTCATGATTTTAAACACCTCTGTCATATCCCCCCTCAGCTGCCTCTTCTCCAAGCTGAAAAGTCCTAACCTCTTTAGTCTTTCCTCATAGGGGAGCTGTTCCATTCTCCTTATCATTTTGGTCGCCCTTCTCTGTACCTTCTCCATCGCAATTATGTCTTTTTTGATATGCGGCGACCAGAATTGTACACAGTATTCAAGGTGCGGTCTCACCATGGAGCGATATAGAGGCATTATGACATTTTCCGTTTTATTAACCATTCTCTTCCTAATAATTCCTAACATTCTGTTTGCTTTTTTGACTGCTGCAGCACACTGAGCGGACAATTTTAAAGTATTATCCACTATGATGCCTAGATCTTTTTCCTGGGTGGTAGTTCCTAATATGGAACCTAACATCATGTAACTACAGCAAGGGTTATTTTTCCCTATATGCAACACCTTGCACTTGTCCACATTAAATTTAATCTGCCATTTGTATGCCCAATCTTCCAGTCTTGCAAGGTCCTCCTCTAATGTATCACAATCCGCTTGTGATTTAACTACTCTGAATAATTTTGTATCATCCGCAAATTTGATAACCTCACTTGTCGTCTTCCTTTCCAGATCATTTATATATATATATATATATATATATATATATATATATATTGAAAAGCACCAGTCCAAGTACAGATCCCTGAGGCACTCCACTGTTTACCCTTTTCCACTGAGAAACTTGACTATTTAATCCTACTCTCTGTTTCCTGTCTTTTAACCAGTTTGTAATCCACGAAAGGACATCACCTCTGGAATTCCTTGCCAAAGGATGTGGTAAAAGTTATTAGTATAGGTTTGGACAAGTTCCTGGGGGAAAGTCCATTAACAATTATTAAGGTAGAGTTGCAGAAATCCAATGCTTATTCTTGGGATAAGCAGCTAGGAATCGATCTACCCCTTGGAATCCTGTCAAGTTCTTATGACCTGGTTTGGCCACTGTTGGAAACAGGATACTGGGCTTGATAGACCTTTGGTCTGACCCAGTATGGCATGCTGTATGTTCTTATGTTCATATGGCATAAATTACCTCTGGCACTATTGCATTTCAGTCAAAGATCCGATGCCCATAAATACATTTTTACTCCCAGGGTTTGAGAAACATAGATTGGGTGAAGAATCTTAAATTGAATTTCCTTCAGATTTGCAGGTTGATTGTATCTGCAGAGGGCAGAAAAAACAGCAAGAATATCACTAATATCCAATTGCATGCCCAAATTCTCTTCCTATGACTCTACCAGTTTATTTAAATCGGTATTTGGCAAGACTTCATTAATGTGCATCATCCAATTACCATTTTTTTAGATTTAGGTACAGTTGCAAATGGACACGCAATTTTATAACATGTGCACGCAGGCGCACGCATGTTATAAAATCAGGAGTCCGCGCACGCAAGGGGGTGCACAATTGTGCACCTTGCACGCGCCGAGCCCGTGCCGAGCCGTACTGACTTCCCCCATTCCCTCCCAGGCCCAGGGAAGTTCAGATTTTATAGTTTTATCACCAGGGGTTCCAATGATCACAGTATAAAAAAATGTCTTTGAATCCAATCCAATCCTTTCAAGTATCCACCATAAATAAGACCTGAATGGTCTTATTTATGGTGTCAAAAGCTATTTCTGAATCTAAACTAACTAGCATGCTGTCTGGATTAATCAGTTTGGCACCCTTTAACACTAATACTGCCTTTAAAATATTGACTGAGGGGCAATGCTCTTTATTACATCCAGTTTGATCAGAATTCACTAAATTTTGTATAATTTCATTTAATCTGTTGGATAGGCACTGTTGCCAATATTTTAATATCTTCACTGAGAAGCGAAATTGGCCGATATGACTCAGGAAACAACAGGTCCTTACCCAGTTTAGGCAACAATATTATAGAAAATAGCCACTGCTATTACTAGCATCAGTAGCATGAGATAGACGCTGAGGTAGATCTTTAAAAAGTACGTGCACGCATACTTTAGTTCGCGCAACTGGCGCGAACAAAAGTACACAGGATTTTATAAGATACGCACGTAGCCGCATGTATCTTATAAAATCTGGGGTCGGCGTGCGCAAGGCTGCGCAAAATCGGCAGCTTGCACGCGCTGAGCCGCGCAGCCTGCTTCCGTTCCCTCCGAGGCCGTTCCGAAATCGGAGCGGCCTCGGAGGGAACTTTCCTTCTGCGTCCCCCCACCTTCCCCTCCCTTCCCCTACCTAAATCCCCCCCCCCCCGCCTACCTTTGTTGGGCAAGTTACGCCTGCTTGAAGCAGGCGTAACTTGCACGTGCCGCCTCGCATCCCCCGGCACAGGCCGCAGTGCTGGGGGACTTAGGACTGCTCTCCCGGTCCGCCCCCGAACCATCGCCACGCCCTCGGACCTTCCCCGGACCACCCCCTGACCCCCAGACACGCCCTGGACACGCCCCTCCTGCCCCTTTTACGACACCCCGGGACTTATGCGTGTCCCGGGGCTTTGCGCGCACCGGTGGCCTATGCAAAATAGGTGCGCGCGAGTGCCCTGCGCGCGTAAATCCGGGAGAATTTACGCGCGCAGGGCTTTTAAAATCTAGCCCTTAGTTTTTAGGTTCTTGCCAGGTACTTACAGCCTGGATTGACCACTGTTGGAAGCAGGATGCTGGGCTTGATGGACCCTTAGTTAGACCCAGTATGGCGTGTTCTTATGTTCTTATAAAAGAGGTCTAGAGATAGACGAACAGGGTGGGGGAGGGAACAATTTTTTACTTTTTGGGTGGGGTCTCAGGAAGGGGACAGGGCTTCACAGACATTTCTAAGGGAGGAACGGAGTGTGGAAGGCCATTAGTTTTATAAGGGGGGCTTGAGTAGGTGGCCTTGGGAGTGCAGTAGGTGGGAGTTTCTTATTTAGGGCTCATTGCCCCTTTAACCACAATGACAAAAAATGAAATGAAACATGGGGGAAAAAGAAAATGAAAAAATTAGGAAACATAGCTAAACACATTTTTTTCCTTAATAGAAAGTAAAATCATTTATCCAAAAAATAATTCAATTTCTCATTTGTAAAAGTATATTTTATTTTCCAGAAGAAGTTCCAAGCTGAACTAATGGAACCTACTTTCTGGAACTCCTGTGCATGTATACATGTCTACCTGTATTTATGGATCTACCTAAAAAAACATTCCTTGCAGGATTGCCTTGGACCCCATGACATATCCTGAAAATTTGGTGTGTGCAGTACATCAAACACAAATGTTGTGATCCTGCTTGCGGCAGGGCCGCGAGCAGGCTCTTACCTTTCTTCAGGCCAGCTGACCCGATCTCCGATGTCGTTGCCGGCACGGTAGGAGCCGTGCCGGGGTTCCCCGCAGTGGCAGGAGGCTGCCATTGTGCTGGCGTGGCAGGACCCGCGCCGGGGCTCTCTCCAGCAGCCGGTGCCGCGCTGCTTCCTCCTGAGCGGCTTGGAGGCTGCCGCCCCGCTCCTTATGCGGCTGGAGCCGCGTTGTTGCTCTCTATGTGGCCCGGAGGCCACCGCCTCTCTCCTCGTGCGGCCGGAACCGCACTGCTGCCCTTATGCGGCCCGGAGGCCACTGACCTGCCTCGCACCCTCTGTGGGGAGAGGGCCTACATCCCCAAACTCGCCTGAAGCTTGGAGCCACCAGTGATCCTCCTTCAGCAGCAAGGAGTCATCTCTGACGCCGGGGCCTGCTGTGAGGCCTAGATCCAGCTTTGCTTCAGCCCTGTAGTCTTTCGTGCAGCAGGGCCGCTGTCCAGGGTCCTGCACTGCTTCCTGCTTCCTCTCCTTAGGGGCGGGCCCACGTCTTTCAGCCTGAGTTAAAGGGCCGGGAGGCAGTGGTCCCTCTGGTCCCACTTGCAAGCTCCGCCTTTGGTGCTTCCTGCTTCACCCTATAAAAGGGTTCTTCAGTCATTCCAGCTTTGCCTTTGCAAAGAGTAAGTTCTCTCTTGGACTTCCTGCTCTCTGCTCCTGCATGGCATTCCTCTATCTTTGTTGGATCCTTTGTCATCTTGTTCCTGGTCTCTTCCTTGGACGTTCCTTGTCTTGTCTTCTGTTCCAGTCCTGATGTTCCACCCCAGCCTTGATGTCTTCCAGTTCTGATGTCCATTCCAGCCCTGATTTCTTCCAGTCCTGATGTTCCTTGGCCTAGTCCTCGTCTGTTGTTCGTCTTGTATAGATGTCCAAGGCTTCGTTGGATCCCACCCAGCATTGTCCATGACCAGCCCAGCTGGGTTGGTAGAGCGCGCTGCTGCCAAGTGGTCTGTGACCACCCCTGCTGGGGTGTGTAGGGAGCTAGTGGGTCTTCTCCATCCTCGAAGCCAAGGATCTCCATGTCTGCCTGTCACCTCCTAGGTTTGGAGTCTTTGGGAAGTCCATTTCGTCCGCCCCGGCTGCCCTTTGTTGAGTGTCCGAGGAGTTCATCCTGATGTCCTGGATTTCCACCTGGAGGCCATCTTGTATATAGTTCTCCGATGCTCTGGACTCCGGCTACGCCTAGCTCCCGGCGGGCAGTGCTCCAGTGGATAGCCTGTGGGTCTTTCTGGCCACTGCAGCCTCCTTTCTGGCTGTGGGTGTTAGTGCTCTATCCGGGGTCTTCTCCATCCTGAGTTTTATTGATGATTTTAGTTTGCCTTGCCTTGCAAGTGTTCATGTCTTCGACTGATCTTGAGTCCATGTCTTCGTCCACGTCTGACCTTCGTCCATGTCTGATATTCATCCACGTCTGTCCTTCGTCCAAGCCTGTTCTTGGTCCTTATCCATCTCTGCCTCTTGCCCGGCCTGCCGCCTCTGCTGCTCCCTGCAGCGAGTCCGAGAGAGCTGGGAATGGTCGGAGGACCATTCAGAGACCACCATTGCGTTGGTGGTCTCACAGAGGCGTGCAGGTCCGGTAGAGGTCCCTGGGTTCCAGCCTAGGATCGTTTCATCGCAAGGGCACACATCTTGTCCCGCGCTGGTGAGCGCCTCCTGGTGCTCTCCCCCATTGCAGCACTACAACAAAAGCTATGTGGGGAGGCAGAGAGACGCATAAACACACACATAAACATGGTATTCTCCTAAGCCTTCTTCCTTGTAGGAACTTAAAAAGGAATTGTTACTAGGATTGTGCATCTATTTGAAATGGAATGGGAGATTTTAAGAAAATTTCATAAAATGAAAAATTAACAATCTGTGACTTCATTACATTGAAAGTGTCTAAATTTATTAGAACAGAGCTGTAAAATTGCCTTTGTCAAAAATGCATTCCAATTGGATGAAAGTGTGGTTGTAACAGTGCAGAGATTGTGCTGAACAGCATTAATATACAGCAGTTGCTGTTTTATGAAGATTGTGCTCAACAATGTTTGAATGATTTGAGAAAGAGGAACACCAATGGCTATGTACATGATGAACTATCCTGCCCCAGCTATGTGAAATATGTTGATTTTTCAAAATTGATTCTAGAAGGTTTCAGTTTTGAGGTCCTTTTTGTATTGGATCTGTTTGCTAGAATTTTTAACCTTATGCATCTTAAAAGTTCTTAGCTATTGTACTCTCTCTAGAGATTTTAATAATTGTTCTATTGTAATTTCTCTATCACACTTATATTTTATACATTTGTATAAGCTTGCCTCCGAAACGCCGCCACACCCGCACGATCGGTGCGGTCCTATCGGGGACAGGGTGCCCATCGACGGCCTGCTCTGCGCCCTGAGCCCGCGGCCTACTCCGCCGGATCCCACCCCCAGAACGACGTCATCAGCCGAGGACCGGGCTCCAAGTTAAAAAAAAAAGGAGCGCGACCAAGGAGCCTGCCCCTTGGCGCGCCCCTTAGCGTCACCCCTAGCTCATTCCCCACTCCTTCCTCGCCCCCACAGTTTCCACTTAGTCCGCGCCCACTGCACATTCCCCAACTCTCAACCCCCTCCTCAACCTCTAATCTGCCCATCCCTCTCCAGATCTCCAACTCCCCACTCACACCCACATCAATACACACAAATCCCACCCCTTACCCACAATCATGCAGATATACCCAATTCCCACAATCAAGCATTACTCTACCAACCACCCACACCTCGCATCCCACACCATAACCCCATTTACTCATACTTACTTCCAATCATGCCCACACAGCTCACCCACTTAATCAGTCTTACTACAATTACTCTCTTTCTTTTCAATGCTCAATCCATTGTCAAGAAAGCACCCATTCTCGACGACCTCCTACTAGAAAGCCAACCGGACATATGTGCCATTACCGAAACATGGCTTAAAGAGTCTGACACAGTGTTTTTAAACCTACTCCCCCTAAACACCTATGACATTTACTCAATCCCTAGGCCCAAAAGAAAAGGTGGTGGTCTTTTACTCGCTGCAAAGAAAGACCTCAAATTGATCCCACTAACCTTCACACCCACCCCCAAATACAAAATTGGGCTTTTCAAATCCCAACACCTGCAAATATGCCTAGTATACACACCACCCGGCCTCCTTGAAGCAAACCCCTCCCCACTCATCGAGTGCATTGCTGAAAACATCTCAATAAATTCACCTGCCATCATCCTTGGAGACTTTAATTTACATGTTGACTCCTCCCCCCTCTCCCCCTCATGTGACACCTTTCTGACCTCACTCCATGCGATGGGCTTTAAACAATTAATAAATGGTCCCACACATAAAGCGGGGCATACCCTTGATCTTATTTTCACCAACAATCTCATCTGCCCAGACTCACACTCCTGCTCCCCAGTACCCTGGTCTGACCATTCCCTAATCAAAGCAAGCTTCAACATTAACACAACGACAAACCCTTCCTCTAAAAACCACCACAACACTATCACTTTTCGCAAATCCTGTAACAAGGATGACCTCATCACGGCTTTCACCGATAATAGAGACAAACTAGACCTCACCGACGCAGAATCAGCTCTCTCATCATGGAACCAACTCACCAACAATATCGCCAACAACCTCTGCCCCCTACAACATAAACAACTCAATCCCTCTACCAACACAAAAAAACCATGGTACACCCCAGAATTGAAAACCCTGAAACTCAACCTGAGAAAACAAGAAAAGATCTGGCGCAAAGATCCCTCTCCTACTCAACTCACCAAATACAAACACCTCCTACACCTGTACCGAAACAATACCCTCAAGACCAAGCGTGATTTCCATGCTCAACGCATTCATAATTACGTTTTTAACCCCAAAGCCTTATTCAACTACGTCTCGGACCTCACAAAAACCTCCCCCCTGCCCCTGCCAGATGAACAAGCCGAAACAAAGTGTCAGGACTTAGCCCAATTCTTCCATGACAAAATCAAAAATATTATGTCCCGCTTTCCCAACACCTCATCCCACTCCAATACACGCATCGCACCCCACCAAACTTCACTAAGTTCATTTGAAAACACTGTACCCTCTGAAATTGAATCCATCTTAAGAAAAATGAAACCATCATCTCACCCCAATGACACCATCCCCACAAGTCTCCTCCTCACTGTCCCCCACACCATTGCTCTACCTCTAAGTCACATCATAAACCAATCCATCACCCTGGGCCATGTCCCTTCCTCACTAAAACAGGCAATTGTGAAACCCATCTTAAAGAAACCAAAGCTTGACCCCATGGATCTGACCAACTACCAGCCCATTTCCAACCTGCCTTCATCTCAAAAGTCCTGGAAAAGGTCGTCAACATTCAACTCACTGACTACCTAGAAGACAATAACATTCTTCAACCTTCCCAATTTGGTTTCCGCAAACACTTCAATACCAAAACCCTCCTCCTCTCCCTTACAGACCACTTACTCAAAGGACTAGATAAAGGCCAATCCTACATCCATGCACTTCTAGACATCTCCGCAGCCTTTGACACCATAAGTCACCAAATTCTACTAGACCGCCTTGCAGAAATCGGCATATCAGGCATCCCACTTCAGTGGTTTACCTCCTTCCTTAATGGCCGCAATTTCAAAGTCAGAATAGGAAACCACAGCTCCAACGATTTCAGCCTCGCCCAAGGTGTCCCCCAAGGCTCCTCACTCTCCTCCACCCTTTTCAATATATATCTCCTGCCCCTCTGCCATCTCCTCACCAAACTCAAACTCACTCACTTCATATATGCCGATGACGTACAAATCGTCATCTCTATAACAGACTCCATTCTCAAAGCAGTCAAAACCTGGGAAACAGCATACACTGCCATAAACGACCTCCTCACCAACATCAACCTTGCCCTCAACTCTGCAAAAACAGAATTCATGATAATCTCTTCCCAGCACAAGCCCACCCCTTTCCCCCATACCCAATCACCCCCCCCAACCTATCACCATCTCTCATCACGCAAGGAATCTAGGTGTCATTATAGATGACCAACTCAGCCTAAAAAAATTCATCACCACCACCATAAAAGACTGTTATTTTAAATTACAAACCCTAAAAAAACTAAAGCCTTTACTGCACTTCAATGACTTTAGAACAGTGCTCCAAACTATCATATTTTCAAAAATCAACTACTGCAACTCTCTCCTTCTTGGCCTTCCTAAAATCCACCTCGCCCCACTCCAACTGCTCCAGAACTCAGTTGCTCGCATTCTCACTAACTCGAGAAGGAATGAACACATCACCCCCACTCTCAAACAGCTCCACTGGCTACCCATACAACAATGCAAACAATACAAAACCCTTAACATCATACACAAAACCCTCCATAACCAAAATATGAAATGGCTTAATGACTCCCTAGCCTTCCGAAGGACCAGTAGACCCACCCGACCCCAACACGCAGCAATGTTAAACACATCCTCTCCCAAGCTCACCCATTACAACTCCACCAAAGAGCGAGCCCTATCCATCGCTAGGGATGTGAATCGTTTTTTGACGATTTAAAATATCGTCCGATATATTTTAAATCGTCAAAAAATCGTTAGGGCCACGATACAATACCAATTCCCCCGATTTATCGTTAAAAAATCGTAAATCGAGGGAAGGGGGAGGGCAGGAAAACCGGCACACTAAAACCCCCTAAAACCCACCCCCGACCCTTTAAATTAAATCCCCCACCCTCCCGAACCCCCCCCCCCCAATGCTTTAAATTACTTGGGGATCCGGCGGTGGTCCAGAACAGCGGCGGTCCGGAACGGCCCCCTCAATAGAATCGTGTTGTCTTCAGCCGGCGCCATTTTTCAAAATGGCCGCCGCAAAATGGCGGCGGCCATAGACAAAAACGATTCGACGGAGGAGGTCGTTCCGGACCCCCGCTGGACTTTTGGCAAGTCTTGTGGGGGTCAGGAGGCCCCCCCAAGCTGGCCAAAAGTTTCCTGGGAGTCCAGCGGGGTTCCGGGAGCGATTTTTTGCCGCGAATCATTTTCGTACGGAAAATGGCGCCGGCAGGAGATCGACTGCAGGAGGTCGTTCAGCGGGGGTTTCAGACCCCCGCTGAACGACCTCCTGCACTCGATCTCCTGCCGGCGCCATTTTCCGTACGAAAACGATTCGCGGCAAGAAATCGCTCCCGGAACCCCGCTGGACTCCCAGGAAACTTTTGGCCAGCTTGGGGGGACCTCCTGACCCCCACAAGACTTGCCAAAAGTCCAGCGGGGGTCCGGAACGACCTCCTCCGTCGAATCGTTTTTGTCTATGGCCGCCGCCATTTTGCGGCGGCCATTTTGAAAAATGGCGCCGGCTGAAGACAACACGATTCTATTGAGGGGGCCGTTCCAGACCGCCGCCGTTCTGGACCACCGTCGGATCCCCAGGTAATTTAAAGCATGGGGGGGGGGGGGTTCGGGAGGGTGGGGGTTTTAATTTAAAGGGTGGGGGTGGGTTTTAGGGGGGTTTAGTGTGCCGGCTCACGATTTTAACGATTTTTCACGATAGTTTACACACCCAAACGGCAACAATACGATTCCCTCCCCCTCCCAGCCGAAATCGATCGTTAAGACGATCGAGGACACGATTCACATCTCTATCCATCGCAGCCCCTGCACTCTGGAACACCCTTCCCCCTGACCTCAGGCAAGAACCTAACACGCAACAATTCAAACAAAGGCTAAAAACCTGGCTGTTCTTGCAAGCATACACATAATTCATCTTTTTGCACACTCCCCCTGCTTTACCCTCCCCAAACTGTCTACAACTCCATAAGATACAATAAATCACTGCGCTACTTTACTTACTTACATTTGTACACCACATTTATATATGTATATATGTTTTTGAAGTTTCTACAGTACATTCCTATATACTCTTATCCTATAGCCACTACCTTATGTATTAAGTTCTAACGTTCCTTGTAAAAGCAATTTTTGCTACCATTTATGTTATAATGTAAACCGGTGTGATGTACCTAACGAACGTCGGTATAGAAAAACCTCAAATAAATAAATAAATAAATATTGTAATTATTAGGGGTGTTGTTTTCATATTATATTCATATATTGTCTCATCCCTTTGATTTTTTTGCATCTGGTTTTTTCCAAAATTGTTAGACCATGTCACAGATTAAATGGAAAAGTGCTTTTAATTACACTCAAGAACAACTTCCATCTATGCTTTCAGATCCTTCCCCTTTTGGAGAGGGCTCGAATGTAGATAAACCCCCTAAATGGATGTTGCACCTGTCGGTCGCAGACGGCTGTGACCTCTGTTGCTCACCTCTCTTCTGCCTGCTCCAGTGATTTCCAAGATACTCTCGGTCTTAGCCTGCAAATGCTGCTCTCCTCGGTGTCCCCGGGACGGCTTGGGCGATCCCGGATGCCATCTTGGAATTGGAGTTACCTAGCGTGCATGCACGCGCACCAGCCCCTTCTTATTTCCATCATGGCGGGAACCTCAGGGGTGTGCCTTCCAGTGACATCACTCGCCAAGAGATATTAAAACCTGCAACTTACAAGCTTCCAATGAGTTAGCAAAGACTTCCATCTTGCCTGATTCCACTCCTACGGAGAACTCTCTTCGTTCCTGACTACTGATACTGGACTAAGGTACCCGCTCCTTGGGGACCTATTGTGCTCTGGCTATCTGCTCCTCGGAGGGCCAGCCTGCCTACAGGAATATTCTCTTCAGTCTGTGAGTACCATCATCTACCTTCGGTGACAAGACCTCTGGTGTACTCCGTTCCTCGGGCCACTACTGAGTTCTCTCTGTTACCTGCCATCGCTTCTATAGTGAGTGCTATCATCTTCCTGCTCCTCTGCTATGAGTGCTTTTCTTTCATCACTACCAATTCATGGCATATCCCGCTCTGCGGGCCACTACCGGATCACAACCAGAAGCATCTCCACTCCAGAGGAGCTGCCCTGGCGTACCCTGCTCTGTGGACCATTACCAGGAGTATCAGCATTTCACCACCTCATTCCGGACCGAGTCTACGCCCACCTTGTGGGATATCTACATTCTTGCTTAATAAAGTATATTTCCTATTGTCTGTCTCTTGAGGCTATTGCCAGTTGTAGTGAGTTCCCACAGGGCTCCTCCCTGTGGGTGGAGCCAACTCTCACTACGATCCAGGGGTCCACAACCACACCAAACAATAACAGATTGCTAATTCCATGGACCCTGCTCAGGTCTCAACCTTACATGCCATTCCAGGTCTGGCCCAACGCATTGCTGAACAGCAACAAACTTTAGAGACATTGACAACTGCTTTTAACCAGTTGAACTCTCGACTGAACACTGCTATACCAGACAAAGATACTTCACCGCAAGTGAGTTCTTCACGAGTTGCAGTACCTCTACCAGCCCCCACTCGCTTCTCAGGAGATTCCCTGTCGTGTCGGGGTTTTCTTAACCAGTGCTGTATGCACTTTGAACTTCAATCAATTTACTTTCCTATGGTACTATCAAGACCACTTACATCCTGTCTTTGCTTGACGGGAAAGCCCTGGCCTGGGCCTCACCGCTTTGGGAACGCAATGACCCGATCCTCAGTGACTTGCCGGGGTTTCTGTCTTTATTCAAGTCAGTATTCAACGACCCAACCCGCAAGACTATCACCGGATCAGCCCTGCTGCATCTTCAACAGGGATCCAAGCTATTCTCGGACTATGTCATCGACTTCAGGACACTATCTTCAGAGCTCCACTGGGACCAGGGGTGTCTACATACAATTTTCCTAGAAATCCTCAACTCCCACATAAAGGATGAACTAGCGGCAGGCAAACTACCTGAGACGCTGGATTCTGTCATTGAACTGGTGGGCAGAATTGATCGCCGCTTGCGGGAGCGCTCCTCTGAGGTAAAGAGCCTCAAGAAACCTTCATCAGGAGGTGTATGTCCTTGACCTACCCCAACTTTACAGACCCAGCCTTCTTCAATCTCTGAGGAAGACAAGCCTATGCAATTAGGCTGCAGTCATTTAACCAGCAAAGAAAGATGCCACCGCAAGAAGATGAGTCTCTGCATGTACTGTGGACAACTTGGCCATGTGGTTCAATCCTGTTCTATCTGTCCGGGAAACATGCAGACCTAGGATCTGCAGGAGGACTCTTCCTAGGTCTTACTATACCATCTCCTCCACTAACACTCCCAGTCTCTCTTATTTCCGGGACTCTTGAATATCAAACACTTGCACTAGTTGACTCTGGAGCAGAGGGCAATTTTATACTCAGAAGATTGGTTGAACATCTTCGGATTCCTACCATTCCGAGATCCACTCCACTACTCCTTTCTTCAATCCATGGTGAGCCACTACCTGGAGAGGTTTCCTGCTCTACGCAACCTGTATGCCTGCGCATCGGGTCTCTTCATACTGAGACTATCTCTTTTTTTTGTCCTCGATAAAGCCATCCATCCCATTGTACTTGGCCTGCCTGGGTTTAAAAAAAATTTTTTTTTTACTGCGTCCTTGACATTTTTTCTGTTTTGTTCTGTTTTTTTAAACTTTGTTGGCTATATTTATTTTAAAGAAATAAAAAAAAAAAGAAAGAAAACAGACACAATGAAAAGAGAAACACCCCCCCCCCAGAGTGAAAGACAAATCAAAATAAAAAAAAATATCTGTGCCATCCCTATTGTTCACTATAGCGGCTTTAAGACACTATGGGGCTGATGCAATACAGTGCGCTCAGCCGAGTGCACTGTATAATCCCTACTCCGACGCGGGTTAAATAGGCGCTAATTCATCCCCTAATGCAAAGTCCCTGTTTAACCCGCGTCGGATGCGGAGTGAATGTAATAGCGCTCATCACATGCAAATGCATGTGAATGAGGCTATTACGCATTCACTCTGCATGCAATAAAATAAATGTGCATCTCAGATGCACATTTATTGCTCAGCTGAGCACAAGTAAAAGAAGTACAGAAAAGCAGAAAAAACTGCTTTTCTGTACTTCTCGTAAGCAAAATAAATAAATAAATAAATAACTCGGCAGATTGCCCCCTAATTTGGATAATGCATGGCGCCCTCCCCCCCTTGCTGGCACAGCGTTAGGCAAGCGGGCACTGACTTTTCAGCTCCCGCTTTCCGCGCTTTATATTGCATCGGCCCATAAGGCCTAGCTTCATCATTCTGCTATATTTATCTATAGCAGAATGATGAGTTGCGCTAAAAAAAGGGGCAGGGTGAAATTGTGCAGCTTGCTGCATCCTTGAGGTGCGTTTTCGCCCGCCGTGGTTGTGGCTGGCTGCACATTTTCGCTCCCATAGCGCCATGGGAAAAGATGTAGTTATTTCCTGCGGTGCTGCCGTCGATAATGTGTAAAACATTATCGCCCGCAGCGCTGCCGGGACATAACCCTGCTCAAACCCCTCTCACACTACACTCCCCTTCCCCTAATTTAAATTGTACCATCGCGATGCGGCCGGTATCGCATGCGGTAGGACGTTATTGCATGCGAAAGGCCCTAATGCACGTGATGAGGCCACATCGTGGTTTGATGAATGGCCCTGTTGATTCTCCAAAACTGCAGTTTCTATACCTGGAGTGCCTAGTGTTTTTGTCTTATTTCTTGCTCTGGTAATTACATTATTCTGATGTACATGTTTGAAAGAAAAGAATTGTTGAAAACGATCTGTCCCATCATTATAGGAGGGCACTCTCTATACTTTCTCCAGATTTCTGGTGAGGACTGGATTATTTCAGTTGTCAATTGTAAGTCGTAGAAAAACACTTATAGTATTTATTAATTGCCTGGTAAAGCATCTACTGTTATGCTTTAAGGCTTAAGTAAAATGCATATATGCCTCATTTGTTAATAATATCGCTAATTAAAATTATTGAACTGTTTGTAAACAAGGAAACTCTGTCTTCTAGATTTTTTAAATAGTTTTTCTATTGATGTGTATTTTGCCAGAATGACTATAAAACTATATTTCTGCACAAGCAGATTGCATTGTGTTGTATAAATGTGATGAATGTTTTTTTTTTTTTATGTAAGCCACTTTCAGCTGTGGATATGTTTTTAAAGAAATAAAATACATAAATAAACATATATTATTCCTCTTACTTGTCTTCTTTGATAGACTTGCTATCAGTAAATGTGAAATGAGGTTGGGATCCAATTGGATCAAGACTGGTTTTTTAAATGTATTTCCATGTCTGTTCATGTGAACCCTTTGGCACTGATCAAGAAGTGATAATAAATGTAACCTGTAGCATGCCATCCTGAAATATCAAGTGAAGGCTAATTTTATTACAGATCACGAGTAGAGCTTGCCACCTGCCACTTTTTAAAGGTATATTTTGCAGTCTTGTTATAGCTGGGCTTCCTGAGTGCTGAGGGAAGGGCAAAGATGATTTTTTTTTCAGGAATTATTGACTGTCATAGGACTGAACATGCCCTTCTACCCTTATGTAAAATAATCCCTTTTCATTTTCTACTATAAAACCATCATGGCCATAAAATATTTTTCCAGTCCCTTTTCATGAATTTCTATGATTTATTTTTAATTTTGTGGAATGATTGTACAAAATATGAGGCTGCAGATAATACATTTGTAACTAGCTTTTGAGTTATTCTTCATCAGATTAGTGAAATTTGACTGGAAGCTCCTATATGGTAAAAAAAAAATAAATCTCTTTTTATTTGCATGCCACAGCTTTAAAAATTCAGAAAATAATTCTATAGTTTCCATATTTTACTGCTGAGTCCCCTTACAGGCATGATAAAACTATTATACACTAGCTCTCTCTCCTTCTAACTACATCAAAGCAAGAAACAAGGAGCCCAATATTCAAGGGGTTTAGGTGCCGGATTTTGGGAATTAGACTCCTATCTTGGCCTTTTTGAAAATTTACCAGACCCGAGTCCCTAAATTTAGGCTCCTGTTTTTTCTTGGCTTCTAAATATAGGACCCTTAAGTGTGAGCGTCTACAGGAGCGGAGGTAGGGTAGGGGAACAAGTTGGGACACCTGATTTATGAGCCTAAATCTAGGCAAATGAATAGCAAGCCTAAAGTTAGGATCCTAACATTTAGGGATTTAAATTTAGATTAATTTTCAGCTGAAAATGTAGGAGCTTCACTTAGCTAACTAGCTTACAGTGACGTAGGTTGACTGCTGAATTTGGTGGTGCACCTGAAAATTTGCTTCTACCATGTGACTGGAATTTTGAGGTGCTCCAGCAGAATTGTATCTGATCCACTCTCAGGCTTGCCGGCAGGGAGGTGTACGGTGGGAGTGAAAAGGGGGGGGGGGGGTGGGGGGAACAGACAGAGGGATAATGGGCAAGGGGGGGTGGTGAAAGAGGGGAGCCAGAGCTGTCGGGAAGGGTAAAGCAGGTGGTAACTGCAGCGCAAGTGCTGCTTAGCCCCTAAGCGACCATCAGCTCGGCTGGCTGGCCTCAACCGGTCATTCTATCCAAGGACGGCCGACTCCCCTCTCCTCCACGGCTGGCTATGCCTCCAGCACAACCAAAGGCCTGAGGGGAGCAGGGGGATACTAGGCAGGGAGGGAGGGAAGAGCGAGGGGGTCAGGGGGATACCCCATACATTCATATCAAGGTGGTTTCCACTTGTTTTTATTATTATTTCAAAATATTTCTTTCCCCGGCTCTGGCCCAGCTGCAGCAGCCAGAGGCAGAAATACTGGAAACAGGTACTGGTGGTATCAGCTCAGGGCCGGGGTGGGCATGACACTGGATCGAGGCGAGAAAGGAGGGAGGTAGCGGCAGTAGTAGCAGCCGTGGAATTGAGACAGGGATGTGGCTGCTGGCAGGCCTTAGTGCCTAGAAGGAAAAAAGTCAAGAGGGACTGTGGGAGCCACCTCGCTGGATGAAGGGAAAGCCAAGGTAAAAGCTTTAGCCTGCAATGAGGAGCGGGGCCCCACTGAATTTGGAGGGAGGAAGGCAAGCAGTGGTGGGATTTGTTGCAGCATGAGCACATCCTCTCTCCTCTCACTTCTGCTGCTGTCCCAGCTGCTTAAAGGAAGAAGCAAGAAGCAGATTGCGGGTGTTGGGGGGAACAATTGTGCTTTAGAGGGGAGCCAGGAGCGGGAAAGTGGCCGGCAGAGGATTGCCATGTTAGACTGACAAACTTCCCGGACCCTAGCGATGGCGTCGCAGGTTGGTGGTACACAGTGTACTCCTCTTGTAATTTGGTGGGTCTTGCATACCCCTGTGCACTATGGACTCTATGCCCATGCTAACTTAGGTGTCTAAATTTAGGTATTTTTTTGAATATGGGCTTCTTCCAGGGACAAAACATCCTATGGGCCTGATTTATTAATTCAGTGTCATTCCAGTCCTTGAGGGCCACAAATGGGTTGGCTTTCAAGGATATCCATAATCAGGATGCATAAAATGGATCTGCATAGATTTGCGTGCTACGTGCCTCATTAGTTCTCTTGCATATTGATTAGTTCAGGGGTGACCGACTCCAGTCCTTAAGAACCATAAACAGATCTCCTTTTCAGAATAGCCACAATGAATATGCATGAAATAGATTTGCATACAATGGAAGTGGTGCTTACAAATCTAGCCAACGCATATTCATTGTGGCTATCCTGAAAACCTGGCCTGTTTGTGGCTCTCGAGGGCTGGAGTTGTCCACCCCCGATATATGTAAACTTTAGGGGGCAGATTTAAAAATGTGCGTGCGCTTCCCGGCGTGCACACATGGACGCACTGATTTTATAACATGCGCGTGCCGGTGCGCGCATGTTATAAAATCTGATGGCCACGCGCACATGCGCGTCGGAATTTATAATCCATGTGATATGTGCAGGCGGTGCATGCAAGGGGGGGGGTGGAATTTATGCAAACTCGACGTGGCGACGCATTCGGGCCTTCCCTAGTTCCCTCCCCCCCCCACCTAAACTCCATCCCTCTTCCCCTCTCCTCCCCATCCCCGTAAACCCTACCTATCTATTTTTTGTTTGTTTTAGAACTTACTTCGGGTCCCCAGGCTGAAGTAGGTTGCGCGCGCCGGCCGACTGCCGGTGCGCGATTCTACGGGACAGCATTCAATGGCACTGTCCCAGCCTGCCCCCCGGCCCACCCCCTTTGAAGAGACCTAGCAGTTGTGTGCGTACTGGGGTTTAAGCGCGTGGCCGGGCCTCTTTGAAAATTCACCTGGCACGCGCAAGGTCCGGCCACGCGCGTAAACCCTGGGATTTATGCGCGTAGGCCTTTGAAAATCTACCCATAGGTGTAATAGAAAAGTTACCCCATTTCTTCATTTCCATTCTCTAGCTCACAAGGATCCTCTGTGTTTGGATTGTTTAAAATTATTTTTTGGGTTAAGTTTTATTGTGTATTTTGTTCTAAATATTTGATTATGTATGTTGTTATATAAACCGCTTCTGTTGTTTATTACTGGTTGGCAGAGTATAATTTAAATAATAAATAAATGTTGATAATTTTCTTTTTTTTTTTTTTAAATAAGCCTCCACTGTTCCCCTGAGAGAGAGAGAGAGAGAGCAATTCAGAGTTTGCTTCTATGCTAATATGTACTTTGGATTGCATTCAGACATATAACACCTTTTCTCAAAGTACTTTTTAGATATGCATTTTCCAGCACATTCCTTATCAAGTGATGCCTAGAGAGGTTTTTAGCTCATTAAATGCTCGATCTGAAAATGAGAAAGAACCTATCAGATGAAGGCAGTGGGAACTCTTGCCCCAATCTGTCAGAGCTCCCACAGTGAGCCTTGATCACAGATATAACCCAGTCTCTTCAGGCCCTTCTTTTTTGACCTTAGAAAAACATGAGAATCAGGGCCAGCAGAGGCATGTGGATTATCCCAGATTGTCATTAAAGATGAAAATTCTCTGGTTAGATCTAGATGCTTGGTTTGTCCCATAATCCCAAAATATGATCAGTGAAGGGCTGAATTCCCGTTCATGTTCAATCTGACATTTATGGGAACCATTGGAAGAGAAGTAATAGGTAGTATCCTCAGATATGAGAGCTCAGTTTTATACCCACTGTTTTATGTTGTGGAACATGATACACCCAAACATTGCTTTAAGTTGGCAAACATAATAATGCAGTTTAAAAGTTGAAAACTCCAGGGCTGCTTGCTCTTTGGAGCTGTATGTTGTAACCTTTGCTATCCTAGGTGGTTTCTGTTTCCAAATATAGTCAATTTTTTTTTTTAATTTTTATAACATTTCATATTGGACTTATAATAGGGAGAGTGTGAAAAAGGAAGAACAACCTAGGAAGTCTGTTCATTTTAACACTTACTATTTGTCTTATCCATGAGATGCAATTTCAGTAACACAGGATAGTTCATTAATTTCATAAAAAGAATACCCATTCATGATATTTAACCCCAAATATTTAATATAGTTGTTGGTTAATTTAAATAGGAGAATCCTCTGTACATCTGCCAAAGTGGTCTCACCTAAATTTATATTAAGTGCCTCTAATTTGTTTATGTTAACTTTAAAATCTGATATCCTACCATATTCATGGAGTTCTCGAAGATTAGATAGAGTCAGGTACAGTTTTGTTATTGTAAATCAAACATCATCCATGACTAGAGATAATTTATAATTTAGGGGGTCATTTATCAAAGTGCTATATGGTGTTTTTGCATGGAAAAAATGTATATTTGAAAAAGGGGGAGTTCTGGCCTAGCTATCAGTCAGAGAGAGAGTAGCCATAATGTCCTCTTGCTAGATGGGTATTTGTATCCCTATGGGAGGCCCACCTAGTAACTCAAGGTGAGGTTTAGGTATTAGTGTAGGAGGTTAGGGGCCACTTTGACATTCAACGTGAGACGTACGAACAGAACAGTGCTCTCTTGTGAAGATTTGATGACCTTCGGAGTGAGGAAACTCACCCAAAGATGAGATTTGTGCAATGTTCTCGCAACCTAGCTTGATGTTACCCAGATAGAGAGTCCATCAAGCTAGGTTGAGAGAACATTGCACAAATCTCATCTTTGGGTGAGTTTCCTCACTCCGAAGGTCATCAAATCTTCACAAGAGAGCACTCTCTCTTCGAATGTCAAAGTGGCCGTTAACCCCTACACTAATACCTAAACCTCACCTCAAGTGACTAGGTGGGACTCCCATCGGGATACAATTACCTATCTAGGGAGAGGACATTATGGCTAGTCTCAGTCTCTATCTCTCTCTCATATGGTTGTAGAACAGCCTTGATAGCTAGGCTGGATCTCCAGCAGCTTAAAATGGTTTCCCCAGTGGTTGTATGTAGGAAATACAATAATAGCACTTATCACATACTGCAAAAATGTTATAACAGTTTGTGCTAATACCTATGCAAAGCACTAAGATAGTGCACTTTGTGCTAAACTGCCTATTACCATAAAACACACCCCTTTTCCTATCACATATGATATTTAGTGCATTTTGATAAATCCAGGCCTTAGAGAGGCTACTGAAACCCCCTTCAGTTTTTGCATAGGTGCCAGTTCTCTCTACCAAAGGCTCCATAACTAGAATAAATAAAATTGGGAGCAATGGACAGCCCTGCCTCATGCATCTTCCCAAAATAACAGTTCTGAATAGTCTCCATTTATCTTCACACAGGCCTTTGGCTGAAAATAAAGTTTGCTATCTTAGCAAATTAGAGCCAAACACAATTTTCTATAGTATCTCATCCATAAAATCTCATTTCATCCTATCAAATGCTTTCTCAGCATCAATATTTAAGAGCATAGTGCTTGCATTTTTGTTTTCTGGCTGCGTTAATTGAATGTATTACTTTCCAGATGTTGTCTGATTCTTGTCTCTCTGGAATAAAACTATTTGATTCAAATGAATTGAACTTGGTATAATTTGTGAGCATCTCTGAGCTAAAAATGTTGATGCACTCTCTACCTGCTACCAAGCTAGGTAGAGTACATTGAACAAATCTCATCTTTGTGTACCTTTCCTCACTCCAAATCACATCAAATCTTCACTGATGTGTACTGTGCTGTTTGTACCTCTGACTGTGCGTGTAAAACAAGCCCCCAAAACCTAAGCCACCACCACAACCTCACCCCGAGTTACTGGTTGCTCCTCCTACAGTGATATAAAAAGTTGATTAATATATGTGTCTCCCCAGAAGCGCACTCTCTCTCTCTTACTCCACTCCACTCTCCTTCTCCTCTCTGCTGCCCAAAACAGGGTTTGCACTAAAAATCACAAATCCCAGTTTGGGCATATTGCATAGCATAACACCATGAAAAAAGGTGTAGTTATTTCCAGCATTAAAACTTGCAATACACTATCACACACATTTATAACCCTCATTTTCATAAACTCCTCCCTTTTGACCACATTTTTAAAATGTGCATATGCATCTCTGAATACGTTATCACATACATGATGGCATTATCATGAGTGTTAGGGTCCTATCGCCCACGATAAGACCCTAACATGATTTGATGAATGACTCTGTAAGTTGGATAAGGCTGAATATCACTCCTTACCTGGCTGTGCTCTGGAATACCCACATCTTGCCCTCACTTATTTGGCTATTTAGCTGGATAAATGGTTAGCCAACTAAGTGGTGGGTGCTTAGTGTGGCCTAATATTCATAAAGTGCCAGTTAGCCCCCAAATTTGTGCTTCTTTTAGTTCTAGTCATACAAGATATTTTAGGTGGGGGAGACCCCAGGATTCTCATTGATAGTTTATTGAAAATGTTTTAACTGAGTGTGTATAATACCCCTGAATGACTGCAGGATGACATTTGTTGTGGGGAGAGTCTAAACAATGCCTTAATGTTGTGGATACAGGATGTTGTGTTGGTCCCCTTTCATTTATGGGGACCTTTTTGGGGATGATATATATATTTGGGAGGATTTAGCAGGAATTTGCCCTTTCTAGCTTGGAGCTGGTGGAGAGAGGGACCTCCAGGATGTAGAGAGCCTGGGGTAGCAAGCCGATAGGCTGGTAGGGCCCAAGGACTCCTCCAAATATAGAGAGGGTCCTGCAGAGGGTTTTTCCCTCAAGGGAAAAGGCCCAAGGCCATGGCATGAAAGGAGAATTCTTCCCACTGAGGAAATGACCCAGGAGCTGAGGAGAGACCTAGGTATTTCCTTCATCTGAAGAGCAGACCAGAAAGGGAGAGAAGGTGTGGGGTTGGTCCACGATGAAGAAGCCCAGAGTGTGGAGACTCTCAGGGATGTAAGTGCTCTATGGAGGTGTGAATAATGTGATGAGGGGTAATTAGTGGTGAGAGGCCCCTAATTGAGGGAGGTGAATCCCATTTTCCGCAGTAGAGAGTTGGTGTTTAAAAGGAATCAGAATCAGGGAGTTAGTTTTCTCCAGTCCCTAGAGGCTAGGAAGGTTGAGGAATAGAGAGGAGTGTAAGCTCTGCATCTTGCTAGAGATTATGGAAGAATAAAGGGGTTTGGTCCCAATTGGGGGATTGAGAGTTCTAATGGCTATTCAAGTGAAGACTGAGAGACTGGTACTCTTACTCCTAGGTCTCCGGTAAACATCTGTGTTGCATGCTCAATATCTGACAGTATTGCTTTGAATTCTGATTTTTTCAATATTTAGTATTTTATCCTCTAATCAGCTATGGAATTAAGATTTAGCTGCCCTAAGGAATTGTTGGTGTAGCTTTTCCCTCTCCTACCTCCAACAAGAGACAGCAAAGCAGAAGGTCTAAGGCACAGCTGCCTTTGCTCTGCTCTATCTGCTCCAGGGTCACCTCCTCCCTCACGGAGCTGGTATAAGAAATGCATTAAATCAAGAAATAAACTAAACTACCTAAATTTCAGGAAGGGAGCTGCTAGATTAGAGAGCAGACTGGCTTTCTTTGCTCCCTGCTGTGTGCTCTGGCCTCAGCCCTCTCCTCCTGATCCTTGCACAGGATAGGAGGGGAGGGGCTGGAATAAGAAGTAGAGTAGTTTCTTTGCTCTGTCCTTTCCAGCCTCACCCATCCTCTCCAGTTCTGTGCACTGGAAGGGGAGGGGCTGGAACGGAAGCAGAAGGCTGTTCTCTTCTGAGTGAAACTGAGCACAGTTGGGAGACAGCAAATCTTCAGCCAGCCTGCTTCCCCCCAGGGTTTTGCTGTCCTAGGCACAGGCCTAGCGTGCCTACTGGCAAAATTCCAGTCTTACCCTTAATAAGTGTATATAGTTGCTGGCTGTAATATCCAGAATAAATAAAAGTTGGTGAAGGCAGTGAGTGGTATGGCTTTGCTCTGAGTTCGTACTTGTGCCTGTGCTAGAACAGAAGATATGGGTTCTGTTGCGATTCCGGGCCGCCCCCGGAATCGCCACCTACCTCGTCGCGTTTCCAGGTCGAGCCCGCGTTCCCCGGGCCTCCGGGGACCTCGGCCGCCACAGGCCCGGCGCCTATCCACCTTGCCCGGGCCTGCAGCTTCCCCTGCCACCACGTTTTCGCTGCATCGGAGCAGCCGGCGTCCTGCTGCGGCTAGCTCCGCCCCCTAGACGCGCGCGCGCGCGGCAGGCCCCGGATCTTAAAGGGGCCAGCGCGGGAAAATGCAGCACAGCCCCCTGATGACGTCAGACGCCCTCAGGGTATTTAAACCCTGCAACCAGATCTGCTCCTCGCCTTGCAACGAGGTTCCCAGGTTTCCTGTCTCCAGTTGCAGCATCCTGTGTTTTCCTGGTCTTCCCGATTCCTGATCCCGGATTGGCTGACGGTATTCCCTGGCTCTTGACTCTGGACTGGCTTACGACGATTCCCTGGCTTCTGACCCCGGTTTGGCTCACGGTGATCCCCTGGCTTCTGACTTTGGACTGGCAAGCGACGACTCTCAGGCACTCGACTCTGGACTGGCAAGCGGCGACTCTCTGGCACTTGACTCCGGACTGGTGAGCAACGACCCTCTGGCACTCGACCTTGGATCCCGTCTGACTCCGCCCCCGCGGGCGCTCCTAAGTCCCAGCGGCCGGGTCCCTACGGGCTCCTCCTGGGGGGACTCCGGCTTCCAGGGTGAATCTCCTAAGTCCCAGCGGCCGGACTCCTACGAGCTCCTCTCGGGGGAGGTTCGGCTTCCAGGGCGAAGACTTCCTCACCACAGTGTCAGCTCCACCCGTTCTCTTCTTCCTTGCCTAGCCCTTGGTCGCAAAGGGCGTCCCAGGGTCTTCTTCGGTCCAGCCAAATCTCCGTCCTTGCCGCCTCCCGGTCGGGGCCTCTGCTGCTACCTTGCAGCAGTTCACCCTTCGGTTCCGATCGGCTCAAGGGTCCACGAATCCAACAGGTTCATGGAGGGGAGGGTAAACCTGACCCCCGTCCACAGTCTAAGAGCAGTGACCCTCTACCCGACTGCCTTTAACTGGGTCCACTTCACTACCTGCTTGACCCCAAATTAGAAGCCACAAAAATTAATTAGAGAACCTGCCTCATTCCTAATGGGTCAGAACCTCGCTTCATTTTATGTACCCTGAGAATGTGGCTCCACATATAAATTGTCTTGGCAAAACTACACATACAAATAGTTGGTGTTTTTATGTGTTCTTAGTTATGCTTGCATAATTTTCAAACTGAAAATATGTTGTCCTTTCAGTTTGAAAATGAGTGGAAAGTCTGTGGGTAAATAGTACCAGCAGGCGTTAACACCGGCTGAAAATTATCTCCTGAAAGGGCATGCCGTTCTTTATTTCTTGTTCTCTGAATCATCCTAGAATTAATAGCATTATTTAACTTAAGAGCCATAAGTCTTGTAGCTTTATTTCCCTCCTTATAATGTTATTTGTTTAGTTTTTTTTCAGACTAAACCCAAGTTCCTTAGCTAAAGCAACCTGAAATTTGCCCCTTCTTGTGTGTGCTGGCCACGGCAGGCTTGTGGCTAGGGCCTCTTATGCCTGTTCCAGCATTTGGCTCCACTTCCCTTGCGGCAGTGGGCTGCCACCTCCGACCTTGGGCCATCCCCAGTGCTCCTGTCTCCATGGCAGACACCTGTGCTCCTCAGCGGGCCTCCCTGCGTAGTCCGCAGAGAGATGCCACCGTCCCGTGGTGTGCCCCTCCCTAGGCGTGCACGCACATATCTTCTTTCCTTTTAAAGGGGTCGCGGCGGGAAACTAACCCGCGGCCCCGAATGATGATGTCACTGGGCTCCGGTATATAAGGCCGGGCCCAGCCTCAGTTAGTTGCCTTTGCAACAGGTCTCCATGCTGGACGTGTACTTCGTTGCTTTCCTTGGTGACTTCCTCCATGTTTCTGGTTCCTGTTCCTTCCATGTTCCTGATCCTGGTTCTGTTACTTCTTCAAGTTTCTGTGCCTTGTGTTGTTCTACTTGATTCACAGACTGACTCCTGGGCCCGCCCTCTGCTTTGCCTGACCACGTCATTGATCTTCTCCTGGACCCAACTTCTGCTTTGCCTGACCACGTCATTGATCTTCTCCTGGACCCGACCTCTGCTTTGCCCGACCACGCTACTTATCATCTCCTGGACCAGACCTCTGCTTTTCCCGACCACGCTAAGATCATCTCCTGGACCTGACCTTTGCCTTGTCACTGCCTTCTGCTTGCCGCCTGCCCTGACTTCAGCCTGTTCTACGATGTCTCTGCAGTCTCTTCTCTGGACTTGGCCATTCAGGCTTTGGCCTGCTTTTACCCGGGAGCCCCCTGTCTGACTTTCGTTCCTATTGGCACCCGGGCCTCCGGGACTCTGCCTCGTCCAGTATAGACTCTTCTTGACTCACGTTGCTGGCCCCTGGCTGACCTCCTCCTCATCTATCAGAAGACCTCGGACAGAGGCCCACCTAACTCTAGCCAGCCCCGGCATCCAAGGGCTCAACCTGAGGGGAACGAGGGCTGGTATTAGCGAAGCTCCAGTTGGCCTCTGTCAGTTAGCCAGCTCCACCTACCGACGGTGGGGACCCATAGGGCCTCCCCTAAGGGTAACGTTAACCCCACCTCAGCCTAAGGGTCCACCTCCTACACAACACCCCTTATGTTTACATTTCCCAAGTTTCTCCTTGAGTCAGTTCTTTTATGAGCTCCTACTTGGAAAGTATAATTCTTTTATGGACTTCTGTCTGGTGGTGCATGTATTTCTTCTATAATCTATTTTTTCTTCTTCTGTTTTCATTCTGCATCACTTTTTAATATAAATTTGACCAAACTACATCCAGAAGAGCTTCATATATACCATTAAATGCAAATTATTTTCTTTTTATCATTCTCTTTATTGCTTTCCCTATTTAAATCTCTACATCTACCTGTTTGCAGTTTTTTGGAGCTTCTGACATTTAGTTTTATTTTATTTATTTATTTTGATTTTTTCTATACCGGCATTCGTGATAACATCACATCAAGCCGGTTTACAGTAAACAATGCGGTAATAACCGGAACATAGAACAAAATATGTAATATACATATTATAAATACATATTATAAATACAGTTACAATAAACAAGGATACGTACAACTAGGAGTAAGAAGAAGAAAAGATAGGAACTTTAACATGTTGTATTAACCTGTAGAATGGTAAGGTTTCCAAAGATGGAAGTGAATGATTTACAATGAATTGTTCAGTTCAAAAATGCAGTTTTTAACAATAAGGAAGAAATCATAAATAATGAAGATTCTGGATGTTTATAAAGTGTAGGGGAAAAGTGTAGTTGTTGTGTGAATCATGTTTTAATCTTCCTTTTGATCTGCCCTGTAGAAGAGCTCTGTGTACTGTTACATAGATCCTAAATCTTGTTAAAGAGTGACTCAAGGAGACCATGTCAGATGAGGCATTGATTCTCTTGCTTGGAAACAGCTGAAATAGGTCAAAATAATGAGCCAGGAAGGTGGAACCAGCAACCTTTGAAAACCTGTCTCATAGGAACACAGCCAGGAAGGAAAGGGAGACTGTCATGCCGATGTAATATCAGCTTGCGTAAAATGGGCGCTCATGATCGAGTGCTCGCTCTCCTAGCGTGCGCCCAGCCACCTCTCCTGAGCGTGCCATGCAATATTTAATTGAGGAGTCGTGCTAAAAAGAAAACGCAAGGGAAAATTGTGCACCCCTAGAGACTCTTGGGCATCGGGCATGCAGGAGAGGTGGCTGTCAGTGCAGGCTGGGGAAATGGATGCTCAATATGAGCAACCGTTGTCCCCCACCACCGGCACAAGATACCAACACAAGATGCATGGCCTGGACTATCTATCTTGTGTGCCCAGAATTTTTTTTTTCAATATTTTTTTGTTGTACTTCAATTTGCTTTCTGTAGGTCCTCCTACTTAATAAAGTGATGATACAAAGTGGAGGAATCACAGAAACCAGGAATTTTAATTTTTTCAGTGAGCCCTTGAGCATGGCATACGCTTTATGCCAGCCCTGGGCTGGCGTAAAATTTGCTGCATTGCAATGGGCGTGTTGGCCACGTGGGAAATGTTTTGAATCACGGAGATTAGCTAATAGCCTCATCTACATGGAATTTACATGCAATAAGCGCTATTAGCTATGCCCTCAATTGTACATGCGTTTTGTGCTTGCTAATCCTCATATTGCATCAGGGGTTATGGATGTGCATCCAAAATGCATGTCCAATCGCATGTTAAGCCATGCACAGGCCACAGCATAAGGTATTGCATCGGCCTGTGTGGGTGTTAGCAGTATGGGATTTATCTACTGTTTGGGATCCTGCCAGGTACTTGTGACCTGGCTTGTCCACTTTTGGAAACTTGATGGACCATTGGTCTGACCCAGTATGGCAATTCGTATGTTTTTACGTAAAGCAGAAGTTAAGATCTTCTACCTAACTTCTACCCCTGAAGTTAGGTAGAAGATCTCTCTCTAAGTTAAATATCTGGTAGGCCACATTACAGACAACAGCATTAAAACTGCCCCGTTTGAGCACCTGGAGTTCGTGAATGAAGTACTCCTTGGCTGTCCCAGGTTGCTTCCAGTAAGCAAATAAAAAGGAAACTGAGGAGATCAGGAAGGGGCCCTGTTATCATATCTTAAACTCTACTATAGGGCCCATCAATACTATGAGTGTGGGCTAAAAACTGTAATGTCAGCATGCAGGAGGACATTTAGCAAGCACTAAACATATACAGCTTTGTACCTCTAAGAGTGATGTGCTGAAGATGTTTCCTTTTCATAGCAGGAAACCTTGAGAGGCTCCTGGGTATTGTCTGAGTGTTGTGTTCATGCCTGTTCTCGCCCCTCGCTCCACCCTCTCTACCTTTGTGGTGACTCCCTTCGGGTCTGATGGACAGATGCTGTCGCGGCTTCTCCTCGCAGCTTCTCCCCGGAATCCCCGGGCTGGCCTGACGCTGCGGATTCGCCATGTTCCTGATGATGTAAGGGCGCGCGCGCCAGAGATTGTACCGGCAAGGGCGCGAACCTCGGGGGCGTCCCCCCGTAGTGACATCATCCACTTCCAACTTAAAAGGTCTTTGCTTGCAACTACGATTTGAGTTAGCAAAGGGAATTCTTTCTCCGCTGCTCTGCCTCCACAAACTTACCAAGGGGTACCTGCTCCTCGGGGGCCCCGCTCTCTCTTCTTGATTTCAGATTGCTAAGACGGGATCCGGTACTCGCTCCTTGAGGGCCTACGTCCCTGAATGCTCCGAGGACTCCTTACTGCCTGGAAGCGATCGCAGACGTGAACACTGTGAGTTCTATTACAGATAGGAATCGGTACTCGCTCCACGAGGGTCTATGTTCCTAATCTCTGAAGACCCACTTCTATCTAAGACGTTATCGCAGGTACGGAGATCGTGAGTTATTATTGCAGATTGCAGATAGGAACCGGTACTCGCTCCACGAGGGCCCATGTTCCTAAAACCCTTCAAAAACTCTCTTCTATCTCAGAAGCTATCGCATACCTATATCTTGTGAATTACTATTACAGATTGCAGATAGGAACTGGTACTCGCTCCACGAGGGCCTATGTTCCTAAAACCCTCCAAAGACTCTCTTCTATTTCAGAAGCCATCTCATATACAGATATTGTGAGTTCTTATTCCAGACTGCATATAGGAACCAGTACTCGCCTACGGCTCCTGTTCCTGAATATACTGAAGACTCTCTGTTGCATAGAAGCCATTATAGATATTTACAATTGTGAGTGTATCATCTACTACTAGTTATCTATCCAGCATACCCTCTCTACTCACTACCTATAGTCTCTCTCTACAGCTCAGCAACCTAGAGATCACAGTTCCAGTATCTGAGGGACTTCTCCCCTGCTGGGCACATCAGCTCACTACTGCCACCTCTGGTGGTTCTGCTTCCTGTCTAATAAAGAACTATCTGTGTTTGTCTCCATACTCCAGCTTAGCCGGTGGTCCCTCAGGATATCCTCCTGGGGGCGCTGTCATCTGCCATGGGCCCAAGGATTCACCAATTTCCATTAAGTGTTTATTCCTTACACTACTAGAGCGGTATCATACAGACTGCTACTCTGTGAGAGCCAACCCACAACAGATCATTAACTCCGCCTATGGAGTATTACAAATTGCTAGCTCCTCCCCTTGGGAAAGCAGATCCATAACAGATTGCTGCTCCTCCTCTTGGGAGGAGCTAATCGATAACACTGGGTTCTTGACATGGGGAAATCCCGTTTCTTGGGACCCATGGTAAGGAACCAGAAGTATGGTGGTAACCTGATTTGACGATCTTCCAATGTTTGTACTCAGTTCAAGGGAAAGGATTTCTTTTGTAAGAACCAGAAGGAAGATTTTGGCTGCCCCTTCTTGTCTGAAGAGGAAAACTGAGAGCTGCAGGTTTCTGAGAGGATTCCCTTCCTCGGCTAGTTAGCCAGATAAACCTATCTGACTAATTAGCAGGATATATTTATCAGTGCAGTCGTGCTACTGAATATACTCGGCTATCTTAAAGTTAGCTGCATATGTTAGCTGAATAAATTAGCTGCATAACTTATGCAGCTAACTCTGCTCCTCCCAGAAACACCTTCCACCTGCCCCCAAAATGCACCCAACTTATGTGGTTAAATTTGAGGCACATAACTGCATACAGCTTTCAATATTGTCAGTTAACCAGCTTCTCCAGATCTTCTTCCTCCAGCTCCTTACCTCTCCCTACCTCAAATTCTTCTTCCTTTCAGCTCCAGCTGCTCTCCTTCTTTTGGCCCACTGAGGTTTTTCTCCTTTCCATCTCCTCCAGCCTTTCTTCCTCTCCGGTTTTCTGTCTCTTAGCTACCCTCTCCCTTCTAGCTCTTGTAGCTGCCACTCCCCATCTCCTCCAGTTCTCTCTCCTTCCATCTCCTTCAGCATTCCCTCATCTCCAACTCCTCCAGCCTTCCCTTCCCTCCAATCGTCTGTCTCTCAAGTTGCCTCTCCCTCTCAGCTTTTCCAGATTCCACTCTTCGCTGCCTCTCCAGCCTTTCTTTACTCCAGTTAGGCTACAGTAGGATCTGGAAGATGATGATGATGATGATGCAGGAGCAGGAACAAGTGCTGCGAGAGTGGCGGCAGCCTTTGCCTCCAGCAAACGAGTGCATTCTTACTGCTCACGGTCTTTTTGGCTATCCCTGATTACTTTTGTGGGCTTCATCTGCAGGCCAAAATGGCCCAGTGGGGTAGTATGGAATGGATTCGGGGGCTGCACATGGTGAATGCATGACCATTCACGTGAGCTCTGGGCTGTCATCACCCTTGCAGCCCTTGTTCCTGCTTTTGCTCCATCTTCCACATTTGTGAGTTTCTGCCAGCTGGTAGGGAGGACAGAGTGCTCAATAGGTGGTGGGATATTTAGGGGTGGGAGACCTATGAAACAATTAAGAGAGCTTGGACCCACAACAAGGATCCAGCTCTGTCTCTGCCAGCAACCTCCTCCTCCTCTATCCTTAGGGACCTTGATTTTCAGTTGTTATTTAACTTTTCCCAGGATTTTATCAGTGTTTAGTGCAAGGAGAAATTGATGGGAAAAAAAATAACTCATCATTTCTCATTGTAAATATCATGTTTATTTTTGTTGTGATAAACACTAATGCTCCTGGTGAAAATAAAGTCAAAACTGAAAATGATAAACAAAGGTTTGTATTCATCCTACAGTTTCAATTCATTCAGCCCTGTTACAGAAGCTGGAGATTCCCTCTTCTCCTCTCTTGTCCCTCTCCCTCTGGCATCTCATTTCTTCTGTACTGTTATCCACCTTTGTCCTCATTTTCATGCATGTTTCCTGTTCAAAACGAATTCCCTCCATGTGCAAACACAATTTCTGCTTCTCAGTTCTTGAAGTCTCTCTCCAATGTGGCTTCCTGTCTCAGTAGCCACCACCCAATTTCTTTATTCCTATTTCTTTTCAGACCCCTAGAATGACTCTTCTGCTCACAGATATTCAATGTCCTCTTCTCGAACTTGCCCCTTGACCCTGCCAAGTCTCACCTATGTGCTGTACAATTGATATGTAGGCAGCATTTATGGCAAGAGTGGCCAACTCCAGTCCTCAAGAGCCACAAACAGGGCCTGCTTTTCAGGATATCCGCAATAAATATGCATGCAATAGATCTGCGTGCACTATATCCATTGCATGCAAATGTATCTCGTGCATACTCATTGCGTGCACTATATCCACTGTATGCAAATGTATCTCGTGCATACTCATTGCGTGCACTATATCCATTGCATGCAAATGTATCTCGTGCATACTCATTGCGTGCACTATATCCATTGCATGCAAATGTATCTCGTGAATACTCATTGCGTGCACTATATCCACTGTATGCAAATGTATCTCGTGCATACTCATTGCGTGCACTATATCCATTGTATGCAAATGTATCTCGTGCATACTCATTGTGGATATCTTTGCGGCTCTCGAGGAGTGGAGCTGGCCCGATAGCTCAGATGTAGTACTGCGTGCTGTCAGGTGGGTTCATTCCAGATACTGGTTTCTGCTCCTTCAGTTTCATGGGGCTGAAGATGCCAGCATTTCCAGCCTCCGAAGGGAGCAGGAAGAGGAAGTCCCAGACTGGGAGTGCACATGAACGAGATTCTGTGGCCTCTGGGCGAGAGCTGTTGCTGCACTGACCGGGCTAGATGAATGGAGGGAGGGAGAAAAAAAAAATACCTGGGTAGTTGTGAATGAGGCTCATGGCACCATTGTCCCAGCAAATGCCAGTCCTGATTAAGTGGAAGCCCAAATGAGCAGGAGGAAACTGCAAGGAAAAAAAGAAGAAAAAACAAGAGGACACCTTGAAATGAATGGTGCGCGATTGCTCTCTGCTTTTAGCAAGGGTAAAGATATTTGGAACAGAGGACTCCTGTAATGGTGCAAATGGTGCATGTATAATTGGGTGAATCAAGCCTGGGATGCAGGCCCATAGATGTAAATGAGAAAGTTAGAGGACTGTCTGTCATGTCCTTTATGTGGTACAAATATCTTTTTTGAGGCTTTGATTAATATTATTTTTGCTCTTGAATATCTTTTTTTTTTAACAACAGTTAAAGTTAAGTTATGGTAGATTATCTACCATATTTGCCATATTTGCCCAGGCATTGGCAGGCATTGGCAGGTTGCTCTCTCCCTCTGACCCTATACAGATTAGACAGGGGCTAATATCTTCTAATTCTTCATTAGCAGATCATATAACCAATCCATGCATCATTCTTTTGGTTATTCTACAGTTGGCCAAAACACTTAGTACCTCATGCAGCTAAGTTCAAATACTTAAGCCACGCCCCTTTTTCATCCATTCTAGGTTTCATCAACCATATCATGTCAGTTGCAAATGCTTTTTGTAGTAGAGGCGCTGCTAGCCCTATGTTATGGCATCTGTCTAAAGCCTCTCTAAAAATAAACCTTTTTCTAAAATCACAACTTAGAGAGCAGAAAACAACTAGCTCTGCAGAATAAAATGTAAAACTTTCCACTGTTTCTCAATATAGCTGACCTAGAGTGTGGAGACCTCAGAACCCCCCCCCCTCCCAAAAAAGGCTTTTCTACTCTAAATTCCACACTGGGAGGAGGGGGAGGTTAGGCCACAGGGAGGCAGTTAGGTTGCCGGTACTTATTTTCAGGGCTAGTTACTTGACTTGGCTATACAAATCGAGGCGCTGCAAGAGTAGGCCTAAATCTAGCCCGGCAGCATTCAACAGTCTCCCTCCCTCTGATCTCCCCTCTTGGGGAATCCAAAATGTAGGGGCCAATGGCGCTACAATCTCTTGACTCCTCCCAAGAGCTAAATTTTGTAGTGGGTAAAAGCATCATGATGCCCCCTGACTCCAGCCCACAAAAGAACATTTGTAGCTGGTCCAGGATGTCCAGAGCTGTAGGGTGCCTATGGCCAATATGGCCATGGCCATGGGCGCCGCTATGGAAGGGCACCATAGTGCTGCCAGGGGCGGATGGGCTTATCGGGGCTTCAGGCATGTGGATTGACACCCGGCCCACAGCAGCTGTTCTGCTGGAGCGGGAGCCTCCACGAGGCACACTCTGCTCATTTCTGTTTTTATTTCGTTTTATTCTTTTTCTGCGGCTGCAGCCACTTTTCTATGTCTCCACGGCTACAGCATGGCTCTATAGGCCTGAATTTTATTTATTTATTTTTTCTTTTCTGCAGAGTTGCTGAGCCCTGTGGGATTGCTCCCTGCCCCTCCCCTCTTCACCACAGCAGCAGAAAATGTTCCCAATGCCTTCCCTCACATCACCCTGTTGCTCCCTCTGCTGCCTCACCATGAATGAAGGCCTCAGGCTCTGACTGATTTCTGCCAAAAGCCCCCCATATATTGGGGCTGAGGCAAAAACTAAAACCCACCGCGCTGCATATTGCTTTTCTACTTACCTCTTCCCACAGCAAAGTCATCAGCTGGAAGTCCTGCCTGGATCCCTCCTGCTGACCAGTGTAAGTAAATTTTTTTTTTTTTAATATATTCAGAGGTCAAGGGGAAAAGAGAGTGAGAAGGAGCATGCATGTGTGCATATGTGTCAGTGGGTGCAAGGCAGTGTATGTGTGTCAGCGGGTGTGACTGCATGCGTATGTGACTATTTGAGTCAGTAGGTGTGATGGATTTATGTGTATATGTGTCAGTGAGTGCAAGGGAGTGTGTGTGTGTGTGTGTATGTGAGTGAGTAGGTGGGAGCAAGCGCGCGTGTCAATGGATGAGAGGGAGCATACGTGTATGTATGCGTCAGTGAATGTGTGTATGTGTGAGTGAATGTGTCAGCGGGTGCGAAGGAATTTGTGTGTATGTGTGTGTCAGCATGAGTGTGAGGGAAGAGAAAGTTTGTGCACTCCCTCACCCCCCACTAATCCAGAACAATCTCAGGATGACTGAAAAGTATAGAAAGCGTGGAATTTTTAAAATTCTTATTGGTTTTAATTATTGGGTATTGACTGATATGTCTGCTGTTTTAAAATATATTTGATTGCTTTTTGGGAAATTTTTAAAAGTTTTATATGAGTTTAATTGTTGGTTATTCAGCTGTTTTGAAATGTTTATTATTTTTATTAGTACGGCTTTACTATTGCTGATTTATATTTCTTGATTTCATTATTTGATATTTTATGAGGAATGGTAATGTTTCTTTTTCCATTGTTGTACTGTATACAGGATCTAACTTGTTGCAGTTTCCAATTCAGTTTTTGTCTGTACATTTCTATTTATACTTTACGGTCTCTTTTCTGTATTTAGTGAGGGTCGATCTGTGTTCTGCATGTGTGACAGAGGTGAGGTATTCTGCTAGCATGTAGTTTCAGTGTAGGGACCTATAGTAGCTTAGCTTGTTGGGGTTCCAAATTGGTGTTTTAGGTCCTGGTGTAATATTTGCAGCATTGCCTTCTCATAGATAGGGTTGTCACTTTTGAATGCTGGCTGTTATTGGTGCTTTAGTATTGGAGTTTTACTATATTTTAATAGTAATTCAGGTTACCTAAGGCTTTCTGAGAGCCGAATCCACACCCAACATGCTACTTTAGGCTTAATGCAAATTGGGATCCAAGTGTCTCTTTATTTTTTATTTTGCAGGGTTTTCTGGTTGGCACCACAGCAGTGCATGTAAATGTAATGTACATGCTGTAAGTGATACTTTTACCTCATACGACTATATTTTGTTTTTACATAAAAAGTATATTCAATTACAAATGCATAATTTTTAATTGTGTGTGGGGAGGGAGGGGCTGGAGGTACAAGGCTGTAAGGTTTATCTATGATGCCTAATACCCTTGCACCAGTCCTGGTTGCACTGGATCCATGTAGGAAAGCAGGATTCTGGAGCTGTACTGCTTTGGTTCCTGTGGCTCTCTCCAGCCTCAGCCAGGGCTTCATTTTTCTTTTTAAGCCCTGGAAGAACAGACATACATCTGGTCTCCCCACCCCTCTTCTGGACTAGGTAGGCACTGCAGAGCCTGGTGGAGCCATAAAAGCAGCAGATTCTGTAGCACTCAGTCAATGGTAATGCACTGGAATTCTGGCGGGGGCACGGAGAAGTGGAGGCAAGCTACTGTCACAAAAAGGGATGGGGTGAGCCAAGGGGAAATTCCTATGCAGTTTTCGGGAGGCTTCTGTAGACTAGTCTTTCCTTCTGAAAGGGTTAACTAGCTTTGGAACCAGTGAGTCTCCTAGAGTGGGGGTGCCAAGAAGGGTGGGTGTGGGACTGAGAAAGGGAGAGGACTGCTGCAGGATCGGGAGGGGATGGCAGCAAATAAAAACTTTTTACATAATGCTGTGGGAGTACCGGAGCAGGGGCACTGACTGAATGAGCATATGAGCAGCAGCACAATGATGGAATGTGTGTGTTAGGGAACAAGAGAGAGAGAGAGAGAGAGTGTGTATGTGTGGGTGTCTTTCTCTCTAACACAGAAAGGCACCTATGCACACTCTTTCTCTGTGACATAACCATATACTGAGAGTGAAAGTGTGTTTGTGGGTGTCTTTATGTCAGAGAGAGAGAGAGAAACTCACATACATCCTCTTTCAGACACAAAGTGGGTATCTGAGAGTGAGTGTGTGTATGTTTATATCTGACACTGGCTGGCAGTGTGGTTATCACATTAATTGGCAACTGGTTCAAGAGCTGATTGTTTGGCAAATGACTTTAATACCAGCCCATGAATCCAATATATATATGAGAGATGTAACTAAACTTGGGGGTAGATGTCAACTGATTGCATGGATGGAAGAGGGCCTGCAGCTCTGTTTTCTCACCCCTGGTCTAGGGTATGCCTTATTGTTTTTCACTGCGTTTACCATATATCTTGAAATGCCTTTATTTCCTTAATGCCCCCTCCCTTGTTTCATGTAACCTTTCGTTCACTGTTAACAATGTTCGATGTAAACCAGCATGATGTACCCATGAATGTCGGTAGATAAAAAAATTCTAAATAAATAAATACTGCTTGGTAATTTAGGAAAAATGTGAAATTTGTATTGCAGATTTATTTGGCTCAGTTCTGCCAGACTCCAGGTTATATGATGTACCTCTGAAGGGTCAGTTTGGTGTGCTTTTGGGAATTGTTGAAACACATCCTGCAAGGGAAGCACACAAGAGAGTCTGTCAGATACCATGTGGGCTGATTAAAAAAAAAAATCCCCCAGGCTGATATTTTCCTGTAATCTCTCCCTGCATGTGCCAGTGAAAGTAGTGTGGCCATCAGAGCATCAGTAAGAGAAAAAGCAGCGCGGTTCAGAAAAAATTGACAGCTTGGTCAGCGGGGCCTCTCCAGCCATGCTGCTGATTCTGGAAGGGCCACACCGCTTTTACACTTGCTAAGGCCCAACTGATCACACTGTAGATTTTGACAGGGCTATACTGCTGAGGAGGAGGAGGAGCACACTCTGCTCTGCCAGAAGGAGTCCAAGGCCAGAACTGGATCAGCCCCCATTGCCAGAAGTCATTTCCTTGGCAGTAGGGGCTAAAGAAGGAGACTGCCTGCTTCTTCAAGGAGGCAGTGAGAGAGAGCATATGCATATGTGAAAGTGAGAGAGCAAGTGTGTGGAAGAGAGAGAGCATGTGTGTATGAGAGAGACTGTATGTGTGTGTGTGGGAGAGTGAGAGAGCATGTGTGAGACAAATATGTATGTACGTGTGAGAGAGAGGGAGCATTTGTGTGCACTACAACACCACTTCCTCCTTGCCTGCTAATTCATGACAATTTTAGGGCATCTGGAAATTAAAAATTCCCAGGTACAGATAACAATGGATTTTTTTAAAATCCTTCTTAGTTTTACTGTTGGGTGTTATTTGACATATCTGTTATTGGTGTTGGAAAAATGTGTATATGAGTTTTTAATTATTGATTGTTATTCTATTTATTAGTTTTGAATTATTCTTTTTATTGGTATGGTTTTTAATTTTATTGTTCTATGAGGAACGGTAATGCTGCAGTTTTTTCATTGTTGCAGTGCATACAGAATTTGGCTTGTTGTGATTTCCAGTTCAGATTTTGTCAGAACATTTCTATTTATCCTTTATGATCTCTTTATTCTGTATTTGAAGGTCTATCTGTGTTTTTTATGTGTGACTGTGAGGTATACCAGTAATGTACAGTTGCTATGTAGGGATCTATAGCAGCTTGGCTTGTTCTGTTTTCCTAATAGGGAATGTATTACTGTTTTAAGCCTTGTGAAATATTTGCAGTATTAACTTTCATAAATAGAGTTGTTGCTGTTTGAGTGCTGGAAGTAATTGTTAAGATATAGAAAGTTTATTGCATTGTACTTCTGTTTTCTCGTGGCTCTCTGATGCATTACAGTAGTCCTAATACCATATGAGTTTCATGGATCTCTTGCTTTTTTTGCAGGATTTTCTGTTTGGCACCTCAGCAATACATGTAATTATAATATACATATTGTAAGTGATATTTTTACCTCAGAAGACTGTGCTTTGAATGTCCTTTTTCATGTAAAACTTGATTATAAATGCATAATTTTTAATTGTATGCAAGGAGGGTGTGATGGGATGGGGGTATAAGGCTGTAAGGTTTTCCTTTGCCCTGGCCATGGGCATTGCTGTACAAACATTTAACAGTCTCCCAACTTGTGGTGTCATGTGTTGTGTAATGGGTGAGGGCAGAGTTTTTCACATGGGCCATAGGCGCCACATTGCCTAGCTATGGCTCTGCCTTGATCCCTCCCCCCTCCCTCTAGCCCACAAATGAAAATTTGTAGCAGACTACCTAACTCACCGACAGACCCTCTGTCCCCTCCTCACCACCAACCAGAAGTCCAAAAATGTTCCCCACCTCCCGACAAAACTGCCCAAGTGGAGTTGGGAGGAAGATGGAGGCTTACCACTTTCTCCCAGCTGAAGCTGGCCATTTAAAAGCACTACCAATAGCTGCAATAGCTTACCGGCACTTAATATTAATTTATTCATTGCACTGTCAACCAAGGGATGGATTCCTGTTCAGAATTTTGGGAAGGGGCGGATGGGGCACCATCAGCCTGTTGCGTCCTTCGGTCCTTGACGGCTTCGCCCCGTTTGCTTCACCTTATTCACAGCTCCTCCCGCTTACCTGGGCAAGATGGCTACTGCCACGTCTACAAGCCGACCTCTCTGGCGTCCCCAGAACAGCTATGGTGCAGCATCCCGCTATTGCTCCTCCCAGATACCTACTAGGGTGCGCGTGCGCGCAACCCACATCTTTGTACCACCCTTGGCGCGAACCTCGAGGGCGTTCCCTCATGCTGACATCCCGCCATTCGGGTATATTATCTTCACTCATTTGCTAGCTCCCTGAGTTAGCAAGGACTCAAATCCGTTCTTGTCTACGCTACTCTGCCGCTTCCGTGCTGCCGCAGGAAGCTCTCTCTCTCTCTCTCTGCCCTTCGGGGTATAAGCTAACCTGGGTACCCGCTCCTCGGGGGCCCTCTGCTTTATTTCAGGTGCCTTACTGGGATCAGGTACTCACTCCTTGAGGGCCTGCTCTCCCTGCCTCGGTGCCTGTACCTTCTACAACATACCTGGTGGAATCGCAAATCAACAGCAAACACCTAGTGAGTACTCTATCTCTCAGTCTATCTCATCCACAGTATCTCCTCGCTGGGAGACCTGCTGCAGAACCTCCTGACGTCATCTGGGAGAGAAGGGCTCCCTCTGCCGAGGTCCCTGAGATTGCAACTACGAGACTGCCTCACTACTGCCACCTCTGGTGGTTCTATCCAAGCTGTTTAATAAAAGAACTCTTGTGTTTGTGTAGTACGAGTCTAGCCCAGTGCTGTGGCTCCTCACGGGGCTCCTCCCCGTGGGCGTGGTCACCTCCACAGCACCCAAGGACCCACAAACACCCATAATAACAACACAGCCCACTGCAAATTCTTTTGTTTCATGGGTGGGTGGGAGGAGGCTGCTGCCAGTATGAGGGAAGTTGGCCAGCTGGTGCTGATTTTCACTGCTAGGTGGCTACCTTTAGGTGCCCAAGGACTGAGAGCCTGAAATCCAGCCGGCTAGAATCAGGTACATATTTGCTTAAAGATAACTGGCTAAAATTAGCCAGTTTCTTACCCACTCATCAGCTCTTTCTGTATCTACTTCTGTGTGTTTGTTACATTGGCAAAATAGAAATGGCACAGGAATACTTGTGCTCAGACTAAACTGACAAAAAATCCAGGTTCTATTCATCATCCCATTTATCTGATCTGAAATGTCCAGCTTTTGCTACAGAGTCTAAACAGATTTTAATCCAAGTCTCATGCATTGATGTGATAGGAGCCCCACAAGTTTGCTTAAATTTCCTCGTGTGCCCTTTTTATGCCAGATACCTGGAAAAAAAATCCTGTGCTTATCAACTTACTCTGATAAGGAAGCACAATGTAAGACATACACAGATAGTTGCTGGCATGTATTAGTTTTGAGTTTGATGTGGTTCTCAGTAATCTGATGTATTCCGATAACAACACAAAGAATATACTGCGCCTGCCAACTCCCCCAACCCCTGCCCTAGCAAGTTTGAGGAGACATGTGATGACAATAAAGAACAATGGGCTTCTTGTACTCTTAAAAGTCCAGAACTAGAATCTTTAGCATAGATATGTGGCATTGTGGCGCAGGTCTTATTACATCGGCCACTATAGGGGCCGATGTAATAAGACCTGCGCTGAAATTGGTGCAAGGGACGGCTTGCCAATTAGAAATGTGCAAAAATATGTGTGCAAGACCATATGCACGCGCCAATACCCGCATAAAAGCCCAGATGCTGAAAGCCACAGGAAAAACCCGCACCAGAATAGGCGTGCAGACTCGCGAGGGGTATATCTAATTTAAGGCTGATTACATTGGCTCTACGTTATTTAAAAATTAATTGTTTCAGCTCCTACTGGTCCTTTTACTCCATTGCTAGCATTACTATGTTTGTGTGTCCGTGCAGGAGAGGGCAGGAGCCAGGATAAATGGATTGGCAATCTCTGGGGGCTACAGACAAGTGCCGACACTGCTCGGAGCTGCAGCGGTTTCACTTAACTCCTCCCCTGACCCAGGGGATAAAAAACCTACACTAAACGATCTCCAGGCTGTCGTGGCTCCCTACATAGCTCATGAATAGATAATTACCTCCTTTACATGTCACTTGAATGCACACACGCAAAACCTGCCACAGATTATTGTATGGATATGTGCACGCTAAACATGTTATTACATACACACGTATGATTAGCATGAAGATTAAGTGTAATTGCCTGCATAAAAATCCTTGGCAGGTTTTGCGTATCTTATTACATTGGCCCCGATATGGGGACCAAAGACAATGCAGGCTCAGAATAGGTTACCTTATGGCAGGCCCTGCATGCCCCTCATAAACAGAGTCATCACATCTGGGAGATAATCTTGGTATACAGATTTCATAAATAACAGTGAAGAAAATTTACCTCGCACTAGTCATTAGTGAGTCATGCATAGCATTTACACTTCTAATTATGCTTTCTAAATCTAAAGCATTAAAAAAGAACTGCTACAGAAGTGTTTGAATTCATTTTTGAGTCTACAAAGATGACTTATCTTTGGAGGGCAATTTTTCAAAGGCAAAACAGTGCTTTACCCATGGAATTGAGGTCCTTGAGAATTGCCCACTCTCTTGGCAGCTAAAAGTACATGTTTAGTGCCACTACATATATACTTTTCCTGGCAGATAGGGTAGGCATTCTTGAGATCAGACTCTGGGCAGGGTTAGCACGCGGGTATTTTTTGATTTAAGAAAGTACGCGTGCAGATTTGTACGCAGACTATAGTTTTGACTCATTTTTCAAAGGGAACTATTTTCCTTTCAAGAACTGGCATGAAGTCCACACTGTTTGAAAGTTGCCCTCTTAAGTGCAGGGATCAGTATTGGAACTGGTTCTGTTCAACGTCTTTGTGAGCGACATTGCAGAAGGGATAGAAGGTAAAGTTTGTCTATTTGCAGATGATACTAAGATCTGCAACAGAATCGACACACCGGAAGGAGTGGAGAGAATGAAATGTGATTTAAGAAAGCTTGAAGAGTAGTCGAAGACATGGCAACTGGGATTTATTTATTTATTATTTATTTATTTATTTTGAACTTTTATATACTGACATTCATGTGGCAAGATACATATCATATCGGTTTACAGTGGAACACAATATTGCAACAAGCATTGCATAGAAGCGGGGTTACATAGAACTGGGAGAAACAATGAATAAAACTGGGGGTAGAATTAGCGGCTATTAACCAAAGAGACACTTAGAGAATGAAGCATCAATTATGCAAGAAGCTATAAATCAACTCCAGAGAAATTTTTGTAAGGGATGAGACGTACGAGAACAGGGCTTTGGAGTCAAAGAAGAAGTAGTGGATTTTTTGGGCGAAGAAGTCTCTCTTGGTTCGGAGGATCGTATTCCTGTAACGGTGCATGGTATCTTTGTAGGCGGCTTGCTTCTCTGAGGACGGGTTTTTTCGCCATCTGTGTACTTTTCTTCTTAGGTCTTGTTTTAGGGATTTCAATTGTGGTGTGAACCAAGGTTTTCTGTTGTCAGGGTTCGGGTGTATTACTTTAGTAATTTAATGCCAAGAAGTGCAGAGTCATGCATCTAGGATGTGGTAATCTGAAGGAACTGTATGTGATAGGGGCTGAAGCACTGCTGTGCACTGAACAGGACAGATTTTGGGGTGATAGTGTCTAGCGATCTAAAGATGGCGAAGCAATGTGACATGGCGATAGCTAATGCTAGAAGAATGCTGGGCTGCATAGAGAAGAATATCTAGTAAGAAAAAGGAAGTGATAATCCCCTTATACAGGTCCTTGGTGAGTCCTCACCTGGAGTCCTGTGTTCAGTTCTGGAGACAGTATCTCAAAAGGGATAGAGACAAGTTGGAGGCGGTCCAGAGAAGGGTGACCAAAATGGTGAGAAGTCTTCATCAAATGACTTATGAGGAGAGGTTGAAAGACCTAATATGTATACCCTGGAGGAGAGGAGAAGTAGAGGAGACATGATACAGACCTTCAGATACTTGAAAGCTTTTAATGATGCATGATCAACAAACTTTTTCAGCTGGAAAGAATCCAATAGAACTAGGGGGTCATGAAATGAAACTCCAGGGAGGATGACTGAGAATCAATGTCAGGAAATATTTCTTCACAGAGAGGGTGGTGGACGCCTGGAATGCCCTGCCGGAGGAGGTGGTGAAGACAAAAATGATGCAAGATTTCAAAAGGGCATGGGATAAACACTGTGGATTCCTAAAGGCAAGAGGGAGGGGAATGAAGTAAGGCATGGGGGTATCTTGCTGGTGTGGCAGATACTACCCTTGGCAAATAGACTTCAAAATGTGAGGCAACTCCATCATTGCGTGCTGCTTCAATGGCAGGGAGAAAAGAGGAAAGGAGGAATTGGATTCAGACAGCAACCAACAAGGACATGAACTGTAGGGTCTGGGAACACACATGAGCATGGGGGCAACTTGCTTGATGCGGCGGTTGGTACCTTAACCAAAAGAACTTCTGATGCAACTCCAACATTGCACATTGCTCTCTGATTCAATGGCAGGGGGGTAGGGAAATTGGTCTCAAACAATAACCAAGAAGAGCCCTGACCTTAGTGGTCTAGGAAACTGATAGGTATGGGAAACCGATCACTGTGGGAGCTTGCTGGGCAGACTGAATGGGCTTTAGGGTCCTTTTCTGCTATCACTTTCTGTTTCTAAGCCTCAAGAGGGTCATTTTGTATTGCCTGCATAAATTAGATATCAACTATGAACATAAGTTTCACCAGTTTTCAAGGGGAAAGTGCGCATGTAACGTGTATTTATGTACGGTCGATTCTAACCTACTTTTCCAAAAACACTTTTATCCAAAACAGCAGACAGTGATTCAGGTCACAGCACAGGGTTGCATATCTTCCATTTTGAAAATTATCCCACTGAAACTACTTGCAAATACACCTGCTTGTATGCACAGACATTTTTGGGCAAACCCCTCTCTAATCCCCTCCCCAGGAATGTTGTTGCTCAATCCAAGGTAAACATATAAGTGAACATGACACAGGCACATGTTCACCTGCACATCAGGAGGACAATTTTGTACAAAGGCCATTTCTGCACAAAAACCACTGTTTCACCCACAGAAGTTTGTTGGAGAATTACCCTCCAAATATAGCAAGCATTTTTTTTCCCATTGACACAATAAGGCCCACGTAATAAAAGTTCTCTCCCAATTTGTGCCTAATTCCCTTGAAGGTAAATTTTAAAACAACCGCGTGGGTGTCCATCTGCACGTGGTTCCCGATGCGCGCACATGGACACAGTGATTTTATAACATGTGCGTGCTAATGCGCGCGTGTTATAAAATCAACTACCCGCGCGCACATGCTCACTTGGTTTTATATCAGCGTGTGCATGTGCATGCGAATACCGACATGCATGCACAAGGGGGGGGGGGCATTTTATAAAAGGAGCGGACTGGGAGGGAACTTCCTAAAACCCCTACCTACCCTGCCTGCCTTTTTCTCTCTCCTCCCCGAGCTCTAAAACCCCTCTAATAAGTTTTTTTTTTCTATACTTACCTGCTCTCCGGAGCAGTAGGAAGTTGTGCACGCTGGCCGGTTGCTGGCATTCGCTTCACCAGGATAATGCCTAATGGCAATGACTTCTTATTTTATGTGGTAGACGGGAAATATAAGGAAGCCAGGCATCTAATATTAACTTCTTTCTCCTAGGATGTGAGAACGGGCAAGACATCTTCTCCATTGTCAGCAAGTGATGGATTTAATTTTTTTTAAAAAGCAAGCGGAGTTACCGATTGTCTCCAAAAATACAGTATAGTTACTTTTGCTAGTAATAAAACCTTCCGAATCTATATCCATTATCTTAAGGAACAGTAAGAATCTGATCGAATATCCCCAAACAAGGCTGATGAGGCATCCATTACCAATGATTGGGATGTAATGTGTGTGTGTAAAGATATATATATATATATATATATATATATATATATAATTTTTTCCAAAACACCTGTATCTTGGGGCATGACTAAAAGGAGTTCCCTGAGCTAAATATGCTTGCCTTTGTGAAATAAAAGCTCGGTTCAGAAACTTAAATTGTGTCCCTCTCACTTGTATGTTGCTGGGGATTTTTGAAATGCCAGGAAAGCAGGCCTTAAACACTTTCATGGGAAGATGTATGTGTGGTTCTTCCTCCCATTTATTCTTCAAACGGCCAAAATCCCACTCGGGTGCAATACATATTAACAACCTATGAATAGATTGCAGAGTATGTCTCCCAGGGTCCTCTATGTACATATGTTTTTTTAAACCTAAATATACAGGTGTAGTGTTCAATGACGTCTTCAAAATGCCTGCTGAAACTCCATTTTTAATGTGGTTGAAAGTATGTGTATTATGAAAGTAGGCACATAATTTTAAGAGACTGAAAATTCACTAACTCAGATTCAACAGATCTACCTGCATTACCCCCTATTATATATAGATCCTATGTCTGAAAATTTGTCTGCATAATCTTCAGTATAGTATGCATGAGCCACATTTTGTTTTTTAGATATGCAAAGTTGCTCTTATTATGTTAGCAACATTTGGAATAGTATTTTCTCTCTCTCTCTCTCTCCCCCTCCCTCCCTCCAAATCATGAAGGCCACAAACTCCTCCCCTTTTTCTAATTTGCATCGCACTATGCATTATGGTGTTTTCGCATGCATTAAAGATGTTTTTTGCATGCAAAAATGCCATATAGCAGTTTGATAAATGACCCCCTTAGAAAACTTTTTACCAGTACTAGGAGCCAATGTAATGGAATATATTTAAGATTTCCAGAGAGATTGCATGTCAGTGTTCAACTGGTCATTGGCAAGTCAAGTGTGGATATTTTTGGCCATACTGTTGAGCAGAACTTAGCTTCTGAGAACACAAGTGCCATTGCAATTATGGGTCTACAATAATGGAAAGCTAATATGTAGCAAACATATAACACACACACACACACACACACACATGATTTCTCATTTTCAACAGCTATGTAAGAATACCACGCCCTCTCCACTTATCACACCCTACAAGCTTGGTCCTAGCTGGAGTATTGGCTCATGATATGAGCCCTGTGTCGTTCAGTCACTATAGCTGAAGTTTCACTTTCTTCTGTAGTATCCTGAGAGTAATCATGTTCAGCCTGCATTGCATCTTCTAGCCAAGATGGATGCTTCTCAATCAAAAGTTGTGCAGCATGCAGCAGATAACAAAGACCTGGCACACTGTGGATGACTTAAAGGACAGAAAATTCTTAGTATGAGCCATGTAGCAAAAGTGAATTTTTAGGAGGCCAAACATCTGCTCTCTAATAACTCTGGTGGCCTTAAGAGCATGAAAATAGCACTCCTGAGAGCCATCAGATGGATGGAGGAATTGAATTTAACATCCAGAGCTCAATGGGACAAAATCATTATTGCCTGCAAACATAAAACAAGAGGGACATATTATGGAATCCAGCAGCTATTAAATAGTTCCTTAGCATTACACATGGCTTCCATTTTGCCACAACTACTCATCAGTACTCCATCTAAGGATTTTTTTCAGTCATGATTTGTGCAAGGCTTTGTGTGAACATGAATGTAGGGTACATGTGGCTTTGGGTCAGGATGAATGTAGGATGTATGCTAAAGAGTTTCCATGCATGTATTGTAATAGACTAGTTTGTAGGTTAGGCCTCTCTTCATGTCAGTACTATCCTGATTTACAGAAGATAGTCTCCATGACCATTCTTTTGGCTAGTTTTATTTACAAAGAGGAAGAAAATAAAAACCCTTCCCAAGGGGTGATTGCATAAACATAAGAAACCATATCAAATGTCTGTCTTTGTCTGAGTCTTATCTAAACATAGGTTAAAGATTATCTTCCTGCCAAGATCCAGGCTTAGCCTGTTAGCTCTTCTGCTTCATCATGTAATCCACAACCACAATAAAAACCCTTTCAGGGCTTTTTTTTTTAATTATCTTGCAGCCCATTTTCAGCTTGCTCCTCAGGCATTTATTCTCACTCTCTCTCTCACTCACTGTGTGGAGGGTAAGAATCTCTTTCTCTGATTTCCCTCTCTTCATCTGTCCTTAGAGCTCTCCTCCAATGCTTATGGTTTTCCTCTGAGGGAAGACCTCCCCCGGCACTCCCTTATAAACTTAATTATCCTTCTTTTATCTCTGGCTCTTAAGCTATGACCTTTCTGGAAAGGAAGTGGATCTGTTTACTGAGCTTCTCCCCAGGGATACCCTTTTTTTTTCTTATCTTGCTTAATTGTTTCATTCCTTTGTCTCTGGAGTTAGAATACATGATTGGTTGTTCTTTACCGCTCTTCTTTCGCCCATAGTCTCAATGACAGTATACCATGTGTGTGTGTGTACTGGTAATGTACTACATGCTAGGGATGTGAATCGTTTTTTGACGATTTAAAATATCGTCCGATATATTTTAAATCGTCAAAAATCGTTAGGGCCACGATACAATACCAATTCCCCCGATTTATCGTCAAAAAATCGTAAATCGGGGGAAGGGGGAGGGCAGGAAAACCGGGACACTAAAACCCCCTAAAACCCACCCCCGACCCTTTAAATTAAATCCCCCACCCTCCCGAACCCCCCCCCCAAATGCCTTAAATTACCTGGGGGTCCAGCGGCGGTCCGGAACGGCCTCCTGCAATTGAATCGTGTTGTCTTCAGCCGGCGCCGGAACCCCCGCTGAACGACCTCCTGCAGTCGATCTCCTGCCGGCGCCATTTTCCGTACGGAAAACGATTCGCAGCAGGAGATCGCTCCCGGACCCCCGCTGGACCCCCAGGGACTTTTGGCCAGCTTGGGGGGACCTCCTGACCCCCACAAGACTTGCCAAAAGTCCAGCGGGGGTCCGGAACGACCTCCTGCAGTCGAATCGTGTTGGTCTATGGCCGCCGCCATTTTGCGCCGCCATTTTGCAAAATGGCGGCGCAGAATGGCACCGGCTGAAGACAACACGATTCAATTGCAGGAGACCGTTCCGGACCGCCGCTGGACCCCCAGGTAATTTAAGGCATTTGGGGGGGGTTCGGGAGGGTGGGGGATTTAATTTAAAGGGTCGGGGTGGGTTTTAGGGTGTTTTAGTGTGCCGGTTTTCCTGCCCTCCCCCTTCCCCCGATTTAGCTACGGACCGCCGCTGGACCCCCAGGTAATTTAAGGCATTTGGGGGGGTTCGGGAGGGTGGGGGATTTAATTTAAAGGGTCGGGGGTGGGTTTTAGGGTGTTTTAGTGTGCCGGTTTTCCTGCCTTCCCCCGATTTAGCTACGGACCGCCGCTGGACCCCCAGGTAATTTAAGGCATTTGGGGGGGGGGGGGGTTCGGGAGGGTGGGGGATTTAATTTAAAGGGTCGGGGGTGGGTTTTAGGGGATTTTAGTGTGCCGGTTCACGATTTTAACGATTTTCACGATACTCTAAACACCCAAATGGCGACGATACGATTCCCTCCCCCTCCCAGCCGAAATCGATCGTTAAGACGATCGAGGACATGATTCACATCTCTACTACATGCATGAGAGATGATGTAACCCTAAGGTAAGGGAGGAAATGAAAGTAATATGAGGTCGGTGATGGTGCTGGCCTAGTTTTATAGGATCTGGAGTCTGAACAAACCATTTTAAAAATGGGAAGTGCTGCGATGTCCTGTGGAGAAATCATTACTGTCACTTTAATTAAAAAAATTGTATTCCACCTTTTGGGATACATACCCACAGAAGGTGGATCACAAGCCACATTATTCTTTTTCTTTATTTATTTATCATTTTACAAAATAAATTACAAGAATAAACTTGCAACAGAAAATAGCATTTGACATAGTTGTCAGGGATAATTTGGAAATCTTTAGCTCAGGTGATTTTTTTTACATATAGGCACATGAACCACGTTTGCTTTAGTGAAACCTCTCTGTTGAGATACCCTAACTCTCCTATTTCATTAGTATCCTTCAAGGATACATTCATCTGAACCATGTACTGCTGAGTGACTGTCGGCTTTTCCCCTTGTTCTAGTTTAAGAGACCTGTGATGTTCTGCAGTTTTGTCTTGACAAAAGTACCTTGCACTGAAGATAGTTTCCCCATATCCATGTCTTCTCTGAATGTCTCAGGAATGCTGTCTCCTGTGCTTATATTTGTGTTAATAAAGTAGTCATAGATTAGGTAAGAGAATTCAAAGACTGTTCCATGGAAGAAAGAATATTCCTTATGCTATCCAGGGTGATAGGAGAGGGTTTAGGATTGGGAAGCCTTATAACTGCAATAACAACAGAGACCTCAGATTGAACTCTAAGGGCACAAATCCAGAAAAAGAAACTGTTCCACCAACTGAGGAAGGGCTTCCTACCTCTCTAAGAGCCCCCTCAGAACTTCCTTTTCTCTGCAGCATTCCAGCACAACCTCCCCTGATGATGTCTAAAACTCCACCCCCTTCTGTTGGTATCTGGAATACTACACATCTGGGTCACTCCAGCAGTCAACTGTGCCACCATCAAGAGAGTGGGAAAGGAGGGAACTCCATCTGCCAGACTCAGCGAGAAGTTGACGCTATCTTCAAGCTATTGTGACACTTCTTTGTCCACAGTGGCACTGAAGATCAGCCCTAGCATGGGCGAAGAAGTCAAGAAGTGCTCTGGAATCATTGGCTGATGCATGGAGGAGCTCTGCAGCTGAGTAGGGGAAACCCCATGCAGTTTTCCCTTTTGTTTCACCATGGAAAGAAAGCAGGAAAACAACAAAAGGTAAAAACAAAACCTGAGCCACATTCCCACCGCATTCTCATTTAGACGGCATCTTGGATGCCTCTGCAAGCCACATTATTCTGTTTGCCTCCTGATGAGCTGCTTTGGATGCATTTACATGTGATTTAACTCATTTGCATAATTGCATTGCTGAGCAATAACAAATAGAACTTGCAAATTCCACACATTGGGCCAGATTTTCAAAGGGTTACGCGCGCCGGGCCTATTTTCAAAAGGCCCGGCGACGCGCATAAAGCCCGGGGACACGTATAAGTCCCGGGGCTTTATTAAAGGGGTGTTAAGGGGGCGGGGTGGGGGCGGAGTCTGAGGATTCCGGCACAGTGGCCATTTGTTGCTGTGTGGGGGATCGCGAGCTGGCAGGCGCGTGCAACTTGCTTCAGCCCCAGGGCTGAAGTACGTTTTAAAACAAGAAACAAAAAAAGAAAAAGGTAGGGGGGAAAGGGCAGGGGAGGTAGGGGAAGGGAAGGGAAGGTAGGGTGGAGGGGTAGGAAAGTTCCCTCCGATTTCGGAGTGGCCTGGGTGGGAACGGGGGAAGGCAGTGCGACTTGACATGGGCTTGGCGCGCGCAAGGTGCAAATTGTACACCCCCTTGCGCGCACCGACCCCCGATTTTATAACTTGCATGCGCCTGCGTGCACAAGTTATAAAATCGGGCATACATGTGTGCGCGCCAGGTAGCGCGCGCACCTTTTAAAATCTACCCCATTATTTTCATTTTTGCTGTGCTATGTTTTTTTAGCAAACATAGCACATAGTAAAAAGGTTCTCAGACAGGTATTAAATAAACATAGATTTAGCAAGATTAGAGTGAAAAACCAGCAGGATCTGGGTATCATCAGCATAAATGCACATCTTCAACCCTAGGCTCCTAATAATTATTCCTAAGTGTTAAGATACACATTCAATAAAAAGGCGATGGGGAGAACTCTGCAGCACCTTCCAAGCAAAAGGACATGGTTTAGACAAAATACTAAATACACGAAAGGAGGAGCGAGAATAGCACTCCAATAAGCACAATATCAACATCAACAGGAGTGCAAGGAGATTTTTGGTCCAAAAATTTGTAATCATCAAAACGGAGTAAAGTTTATTAAGACTTCAATATGGCAACTCCATTGCTCTAAGACAATAGAGGCAAATAACTCTTTCAGGGTCCCCCGACACGGACCCCGTGTTTCGCCGGCTGTGAAACATGGGGTCCGTGTCGGGGACCCTGAAAGAGTTATTTGCCTCTATTGTCTTAGAGCAATGGAGTTGCCATATTGAAGTCTTAATAAACTTTACTCCGTTTTGATGATTACAAATTTTTGGACCAAAAATCTCCTTGCACTCCTGTTGATTTTGATATTAGACAAAATACTATCCACTTAGGTCATAAGAAACAATAAATATGCAGTTTTTTTCTGTATAGTGGGTTTGTCATAAATCCTTCTGATAACTTATATTAGAGTAAAACAACAGGAGTGTGTTTAGATAGGTATCCTGTTTTTGCATGAAAGTTAAAAATAAATATCATAATCAATTCTACGTATCAGTGGTTCTCAATCCAGTCCTCAGGAAGATTCCAGTCACTCTGGTTTTCAGGATATTCACAATGAATATGCATCAGATAGATTCGCATACAGTGGATTTCCTCAAGACCTGACTGGCTGGGGGTGTCCCAAAGACTGGATTGAAAACCATTGCAGAGTTGCGTAGCAGTGGCAAGAAACCTTCTGGGGATGTTTCAGCCCTAAATAGGGAGTAAATATTCACATTTTTGGGTTCTGGATAAAAACTACCTACAGTACTTGAATGTAATCCATTTTGAAGTGCTGAAAAGCAGAATATAAATTAAATCAAGTAAATAAATAAAAAGTAACTGCTTAAGTGTGTGAATTAATAACCCTTTCTGGACCAGTCCGTGGAGACAGTAGTGTACATTTAGTAGCACTATGCAAATAGTATTTATTTTCTGCTTATAGCAGACCAGCCAAACTAACGGGTCAATTTTAAAAAAGGTGCGTGCATTAAAAACGGGGGTTATGCGCGTGGCCGGGCCTTGCAGGCACCGCGCGCATCTTCAAAGGGGCCCAGCCACGAGTGTAATCCCTGTTACTTACCAAAGTGCCAGGCCCAGTTAAAGGGGCGGTCCGGGGAGCGGGGAGAGGCAGGGCTGGAGGCGCTGGTACCACAGCCATTTGCCGCTGTGTCAGGGAAGCATGCTCCAATTAATTCCCTTCTGAGTCCGCTCCAATTAAGGAGCGGACTCAGGAGGGAATTTCCCTACCACCTACCCTAACCTCCCTTCCCCTTCCCTCTCCTCCCCACCCCCTAAATGTCACGTACCTTCATTTTTTTTTTGTTTCTTAAGTTGCTGTTCCTCCGGAGCAGAAGCAACTTGCATATGCCGGCCGACTGCTGGCGCATGCTTCCCTGGCACAGAGGCAAATGGCTGCTGTACCAGCGCTTCCAGCCATCCGCTCCTTAATTGGAGCGTACTGGGAGGGAACTGGAGAAGGCCAGGACGAGTTGTCACGCGACATTTACAAAAAACTGTACCTCCCCCATTGTGCGCACTGCTCGCACGGATTACAAAGCAGCCCGCTGACTTTAAAACATTTGTGCACTGGCGCTCGCATTTTATAAAATCAGCGAGTCCATGTGTGTGCGCCAGGTAGCGCGTGTGCCTGTTAAAATCTACCCCTCAGTGAATAAAAAGTAGTGGTAAGAATATAAAAACATAAGAAATTGCAATACTGGGTCAGACCAAGAGTTCATCAAGCCCAGTATGCTGTTTTCAACAGTAGCCAATCCAAGCTACAAATACCTGGCAAATATCCAAATAGTAAATAAATCCCATGTGATGAATGTCTTAAAAAATAGTGGCTATTCCTTATATCATCTTGATTAATAGAAGTATATGGACTTCTCCTCCAGGAACTTATCCAAACCTTTTTTTTTTAAACCCAGCTTAGGTAATTGCCTTAACCACATCCTCTGGCAATGAATTCCAGAACTTTATTGTCTGTTGAGTGAAAAGGAAATTTCTCCAATTTGTTTTAAATGTGCTACTTGCTAGCTTCATGGAGTGCCCCCTAGTCCTTGTATTATCTGAAAGAGTAAATAACCGATTCACATTTACTCATTCTAGTCCTTTCATGATTTAATAGACCTCTATCATATCCCTCCTCAGTCATCTCTTCTCCAGTCTTTCCTCATACGGGAACTGTTCCATCCCTTTTATCATTTTGGTTTCCCTTCTCTGTACCTTTTCCAGTGCAACTATATCTCTTATGAGATGTGGTGACCAGAATTTCACATAGTTCTCAAGGAATGGCCTCACCATAGAGTGATACAGATGTACTATGACATTGTCCATTTACTTCACCATTCTTTTCCTAATAATTCCTAACATTGTTTGCTTTTTTGACTGCTGTTACTAATGGGCCACTACGTATAGAACGAGCCCATAGATTAGGCTCACAAAACCAGATACAGAACAAACCTCAGGTTGTTTTCCTGTGAGTTCTTAATTTTGCTCATAAAGTGGACATTCTGAGAGCCTACTGGAAGCTTCAACCTCTTCTTTATGAGGGTCATAAGGTCCTAATTTTCCAGGGCTATTCTCAATCCATGGCGGAGAAGTGCAAATTTTTTACCTTGGTTTGCGCTCAAATGATACAGAAGAATTTGAGGATCACTTTGCTAAGCTTAAGGTGGTACATCAGGGCAAAACTTTATATTTCGAGACAGCTGCCGAAGCGGCACAAATTTTGCAATCTTTCAAGAAGTGGAACCGCAGCAGAGGAAACGTGAATGTGGATGATTGAACCTTTAAATATGTTATTGCCTTGAAACAGCTTAAGAGCGAAACGCTAGCTAACGTCGGCACAGAATATGAGTGGTTGCGGGTAGCACAATGGTTCAACATACTGAAGTTCTATGAGTTGGATACAGGTTTACAGTCTTGTTTTCTTGTAAACTATCAAGAAGATACATGAATAATATATATACACAAGCTTCACAAGATAAGTTACAGTTTTCTAACGTATATTGGGCTTTTTACAATAGTGTGTTTTCAAACAGAAAGAACTTTATGATCTTCAGCTGTGGAAATGCAAAAAATGTTGTCATTGGGATATCACAATAAGAAACTAAGAAGTGATTTTTATATATAAAAAAATTTTGAAAAAAAGTAAAAATTAAATACTTTATATTAATAAAGGTTACATTGGGAGGTTTTTTTTTGAAGGCCAATGATTGGTTCACCTGTAAATGTGCATAAGTTCTGGGCAGGACTTGCACTTGGGTTCTGAGGTCTTTTTCCTCCATGAAGTGGGCATTGGATAATTTTTAATTATGGCGAAATAAATTGTTTCAGTGTAAAGTATTTCTTTTTGGATTTACATAAGATGACCCATATGCCAGATAGGATTAGAGGGCGGTGTGAGAAATGTTTTGTTCTTATTATGTTCTTTCTTCATTCATATTGTCCTTTCTGGGTTTTGATAGAAGGGTGGGGGGGGGGAGTGTGGAGTAGTTGGGGAAGGGTGGGGATTTACCTCTGGGCAATGGTTCGTGATGAATGATTTCTCTATTTGTCAGTGATGGGTGACCAGCTATGGAATGTTATCTTTCTTTTTCTTTCGTGTCCTTGGCCTTGCATGGGGGGGAGGCCCAGGCTGGGTGGTCTCTTCCTCATGGTATGGATCTTGTTTATATTTTGCATTGCATTACATAAAATAATTCATTGTGGGTAAAGAGCTGAAAGTATATCTTGGAATGTTTGCAGAATAGGATAGAGTGAAACGTTATAAATTGTTACAGGCTATGAGCTGCATGCATGCTGACATTGCCATGCCACAGGAGACACATTTCATAGATTCTGAACATGATAAATTAAAGAAAAAAAATGGGTGGGAAATATATTCTGTGCTTCTGCTACTTCTCATAAAGCTGGGGTGGCTATTCTCAAACATAAGTCTCTGCATTTCCAATTGACTAAAACGATCAAAGATGCTGATGGTAGACATATTTTTGTGGAAGGTTTATTATTTGGCAAGAACATTTTACTGGAAAGGTTTTATGTATCAAATAATTACTCCAAAAAAATGTTTGCAAAAATTGTAGATATTGTTTCCCAATATTCTCATGTTCCAATTCTTTTGGGGGAGATTTTAATGTGATAGCTGACCATTCAGTGGATAGGATATCTGCCAGGCTATTAACGCACTAGGATCAGAGACGGAGCATACCATATATGTGTGAACAACTTTCTTTGGTGGAGGTTTTTAAACCCTCTTGAATTGGATGTTACTCATTTTTCTAGAGCACACGACACTAAGTCCAGGATTCATTATTTGCTCCTGTCTGAAACTTCTTTTTCCAAGCTTGTGAATGCAGGGATTGGCCCATTTGAGATATCTAATCATGCTCTAGTGTATATTCAGTTGGAGGCCTTTACGGAGTATAATGTACCTGGCCATTGGAAATTCCCATCACATTTGTTTCCAGATTCAGAGTTTCATTTTTATTTGATATAGAAATGGAAAGAGTTTGAATGCTTTAATGAAGCACACAAACAAGATTCCTTACTATTTTGGGAAATGGCGAAAGCCATGTTAAGGGGAGATATTATTGCTTATACAGCCCGGAAGAGAAAGTTAAGATCCAAGGAGATAATTGTTTTGGAAAAACAGATACAAATTGATAAAAGGAGATTTGCCTCTGATCCTACGTCCGAGAATAAATTGTGAATCCTAAATATACGATCTGCTTTGAATACTCTGATATACCAACAAACAAAAAAAAGTATGCTGTATTTCAAATATACATTTTTTCTCTATGGCAACAAGTCAGGAAGAATGTTGGCTAATGCTGTGAAGTGATGGCATGGTGAATCATAAAACGTTGTGATGAAAATGAGAGGAAGTACTATTGTTAGAGACACTAAACAGATTGGGAGTCTTTTTGTTAATTTTTACAAAAATCTCTATGCTCTGGAGCCTAATAACGTACTGGAGGTCACAAAATATTTACGGGCTATTCCCCTTCCTCAGTTGAAGGAATAGGACTTCAATTTCTCTGACGGATTTGCATTCTCTTATTAGAAATTCACTGTTACATAAGACTCCAGGTCCATATGGCATGACTGATGAATGTTATAAACTCCTGATTGATTATGTCTGCCTACCATTGGGCAAAATATTTGATGTACTGTTGGAGACTGGGGAGTTCTATTGGGGGACTAATCTAGCTAGTATAGAGGTCTTGCCCAAAGCAGGGTGTGATCCCTTGCTCCCTGGTTCCTACAGGCCAATCTCTTTATTGAATTTTGATGTAAAGTTATTAGCTAAGATAATGGCTGACCTATGAGCCAAGATATTGCCAACTTTGATATCCCCAGAGCAAGTTGGTTTCACTAAAGGGAGATATGCAGCCACAAACATCCAAAAAACTTTAGCTTCCATGGAACATTCCAGACAACATCACATGAATTCCTTACTCATTAGTTTTGATGCCCAAAAGGCATTTGACAGGGTCAATTGGGAGTATCTCTTCACAGTTTTGCAGGCATATAGATTTCAGGGTTCCTTCTTACAGTATATTAAAATACTATACACTAACCCTAAGGCGAGAATACTAGTAAATGGGGGCTAAACTGAGGTTTTTAGACACTTTTATTTGGAAGATTTTACAGGGTGGGCAGATTGAGGGCATTAACAGTGGGAATAGAATTTTTAAAGTTGCTGCATTTGCAGATGACCTCCTTTGCCTGTCTTATTAACTGAGCTTGCTATCTATGGCTGGGCTGAGGTTGAACTTTAGATAAGTCTGAAGCCTTGGCTATCTGTGCTTGGGGACCTAGGGATTGGAGGGGTACATTCCCATTAGCCTGGGCCCCCTCACCATATGAAATATTTGGGTGTCTGGCTCACCAAACACACGCGTCTTTTACATTCTTTTAATGTGGCTAAGCTGCAAGCGATTATGGAAATGGAATCATTTAGCTTTATCTCTGGGGGAAAGGATCCACCTATTTAAGAATACCATCTTCCCCCAAATGGATTTATGTCTTGAATGTTCTCCCTTTGGTATTAAGCATAAAAGATGTTCGTGCCTTTTGCAGGGAACTGCGTTTTTTCCTGTAGAAGGGAAGCAAATCTAGAGTGCCTTTGAATCAATTGATGGGTTTGGGACAGCAGGGAGGGATGGGCCTGCCAGATCTAAGATTGTACAACCATTGTGCCAGTTTAAAACAGCTGGGAGATTGGCTTATGGATACTTCCTTTTACTGTGATATTCAATATGAAGCTGCTGTTATTATGCACCCTATACATCTTCGCTTTATATTACATGCTACATCTTCCCAACCTTTGCCCTATTTGAGAAATCATGTCTTCCTAACCTCAGCCCGTAAAATCTTGGTAGTGGATTACTTCTAAATTAAAATTAAGAAATTCCATATCTCCCTTCCTCCCTATCATGGGTAACCTTAATTTTCAACCTGGGATGGATAGACATATTTATATAGAATGGGTGCCAAGAGGTTTATTGGTTGTTTCTCAATTTTTAGATGAGGGAGAGAAATTGTTGCCATTTCATACCTTTCAGCAAATGTTGGGGGAGGGGAATAGAAATGTTTTTAGCTATTTGCAATTTCATCACTATGTATTTTCATTACTGTCAGAATTAATCTCTGATTTGGGATGGGAATTAGTGCAGGATTGACCGAGGAAGGCATACTTTATCCTTTTTTCATAAGTCTCTGCAAGCTAAGATTCCTGGGTTCTCACTAGAGAGTTTGTGGTTTAAGTGGAATCAGGGACTGCATATGCAGTTCTCCATGTTTGAGTTTACCTCTTGCTTTAGATTTATTTCTAAAATCACACAGAATATTTATATTTTGCTTTTTGGCACTTCAAAGTTGATTACATTCAGTTACTATAGGTATTTCCCTCTCCCCACAGGGCTTACAATCTAATTTTGTACCTGAGGCAATGGAGCATAAAGTGACTTGCCCATGGTCACAAGGAGCAACAGCAGGATTTGAACTCTGGTTTCCCTGGATGGTCGGCTGCTACTCTAACCACTAGGCTTCTCCTACAGTTAAGGGAAAGTGCAATTTAAAATTTTATGCAGAGCCTACATCTCACGAAGACAAGCATTCTTAGCAGGTTTAACTGATTCTGATTTGTGCTTGAAATGTAAGGTGGAGGTTGGTACATTGGGTCATTCCGGCACGCACAAATCTACGCCCGATTTTATAACATGCGCGCGCATGTTATAAAATCCGGGGTCAGCGCAAGCAAGGGGGTGCACACTTGGCACCTTGTGTGCGCCGAGCCCTAGGGGAGCCCCGATGGCTTTCCCCGTTCCCTCCGAGGCCACTCTGAAATCGGAGCGGCCTCGGAGGGAACTTTCCTTCCACCCCCCCCCACCTTCCCCTCCCTTCCCCTATCTAACCCGCCCCCTAGCCCTACCTAAATCCACATCCTACCTTTATTTTTTGTGGCAGGCGTAGGTTGTGCACATCGGCCAAGTGCCGGCGCGCAATCCCCCAGCAGAGCCACTGTGCTGGAGGCCTCGGTCCTGCCCCCGCCCTGCTCCCGGACCGCCCCACCCTGCCCACTCCCCGCCCCTTTTTTCAAGCCCTGGGACATACCCCCGTCCCAGGGCTTGCTCGCGTCGCCGGGCCTATGCAAAATAGGCTCGGCACGCGCAGGAGGGCTTTGAAAGGGTTACGCGCGCATATTACGTGCGTAACCCTTTTAAAATCCGCCCCATAGTCTTTTCCACTCCAGTGGCTCTATTTGGACTTTTGAATTTTGGAGAACAACCCATAACACTACAAAAGCAATGGATATCAAAGGTTCTTTAGTTAGTTATATCTTCTATTCTGCATCATTGGAGAGTTGAATCCGATCCACCTATAATGTTCTGGAGGAATGCTATACATTAATTACTGCTAATGGAATTGATGATTGCTCATCTGTCAGGGTAGAAGGGTTGGAGGGGGTGGTTGGCACGGTTGGGAGTCTGTATACCTACTTTTTGATGTTCTCTTTTGTCCATGCCCTTTGTGCTCAGGGACAACGTACACAGGCGTTTTGTCAATTGTTATTTTCATCTTTAATAAACAGATTTAAACATAAAAAGCAGTGGTCCCAGTACAGATTCCTGAGGCACTCCACTGTTTACTTTTATCCACTAAGAAAACTGGCCATTTAATCCTACCTCTCTATTTCCTATCTTTTAACCTGTTTGCAGTCCACAGAAGGATATTGCCTCCTGTCCCTTGGCTTTTTTTCTTAAGAGTCTGTCATGTAGGACTTTGTCAAACATCTTCTGAAAATCTAAATACACTAAATCTACCGAGTCACCTTATCCATATGTTTATTAACCCTGTCAAATAAATGTAGCAGATTTGTGAGGCAAGACTTCCTTTGGGAAAGTCCATGATGGATGTGTCCCTTTAAACCATGTTATTATTATTATTATTTATTTCTTTTATATACCGACATTCAATCGAGATATCACATCGGTTTCCAGATAACCAAGGGAATAGGGCGTAGTCCGCCCTATTTTACAAAAAACAATTATAACATATTATAACAGTGGTACATGGAACAAAAGGTTATAGGATATAACAAAAGGTTATAGAAAATAACATATGTACATGAATGTGTTGTTGATAAAATAAAATTGGGATAAGGGACTTGTTGGGTAGGTAATTTAGGAATAGAGGTGGGGGGGATGAGGGAAGGGAGGGGGGAAGGTGGGGTGGGAGGAAGTAGCGGAGTGAGGGATTCAGGGGGGTGAGAAGACTTGAGTATGGGATGAGGTGGGTTGCGTTCGGGCAGGTTAAGGGTCGGGTGGGAAGGCTTTTAAAAACAGCCATGTTTTTAGGTGTTTTTTGAAGGTTTGCAGTGATGGTTCATTTCTGAGACAGGTGGGGAGGGTGTTCCATAGGGTGGGTCCCGCTATTGTTATGGCTCGTTTGCGGGTTGCGTTGAGGTGTGCAGATTTGAGATTGGGGATGGCTAGGAGGCCAGTGTTGGTGGATCTGAGGGTTCTTTGTGTGGGGTGTGGATGTATTGCGTTGTTTAGCCAGTTCATTTTGTTGTTGTGTATTTTTTTGTGCATGAGGGTGAGTGTTTTGTAATGGATTCTTTGTGTGATGGGTAGCCAGTGGAGTTCTTTGAGGGTAGGTGTGATGTGGGAGGATTTTTTGTTGTTGGTGATGATTCTGGCGGCGGCATTTTGTAGAACTTGGAGGGGTCTGATGTGGATTTCTGGTAGGCCGATGAGAAGGGAGTTGCAGTAGTCGAGTTTTGAGAGGATAATTGATTGAAGGACTGTTCGGAAGTCGTGCGCTTGGAGAAGGGGTTTAAGTTTTTTCAGGGTTTGGAGTTTGAAGAATCCATCCTTAATTGTATTGGAGATGTGTCGTTGAAAGTTGAGTTGGCTGTCAATTGTTACTCCTAGGTTTCTTGTGGATGGAGTGAGTGAGATTTGTGAGATCTGTGGCACTCCCGTGTTGATTGAGGTTCCTGGGTGGTTGGAGGGGGTGCACTTGAGGGGATAAGAGGGACGGTCATCGTGGATGTGAAGGATTTCTGTTTTGGCTTGGTTGAGGCATAGTGATAGTTGGGATAGTAATTGGGACAGATTTGAGCTGAGGTTGTTCCATTTTTCCATGGTGAGTTGGATGGACTTGTTTATGGGGAGAAGTATTTGTATGTCGTCTGCATAGACGAAGTAGGTGAGGTTTGCATCTGAAAGGTATTTGCATAGTGGGAGGAGGTAAATGTTAAAGAGGGTTGAGGAAAGGGAAGAACCCTGTGGGACCCCATGTGTGAGGGGCACTTGAGAGGATTCGGATGAGTTTGTCTTGACGATGTAGGATCTGTTTGAGAGGTAGGATTTGAACCATTTGATTGTGGTGTCTTGAAGACCAATTTCTTTAAGTCTGGCGAGGAGTGTTCTGTGATTGATGGTGTCAAAGGCGGCTGATATGTCGAGGAGTATCAGGAGGAACGATTTGCCTTTGTCACGGCCTCTGAGGATGGTATCAGTAAGGGAGAGGAGGAGGGTTTCAGTGCTGAGGAATTTTCTGAAACCGTGCTGTGCTGGCTGAAGAACATTATGGGTTTCAAGGTGGTCTGTGAGTTGGTTGTTGACTGTTTTTTCTATGATTTTTGCTAGGAATGGGAGGTTAGAGACTGGTCTGTAGTTTGCTGGGTCTGATTTGTCGAGTTGAGGTTTTTTGATGATTGGTTTGATGATGGCATTTTTGAGTTTTTCTGGGAAGATTCCTTGTTCGAGGGATAAGTTGATGATGTAGGTTATTGGTTTGACAATGATCTCTCTGATGAGTTTTAGGGTTTTGACGGGGATGGGGTCTAATGGGTGGGATGCAGGGTTGGTTTTTTTTATGATGGGTTCGATTTCTGTAGAAGCAACAGGTGCGAATTGTGACCATATATGGATGGGGGGGTGGATGGCAGTGGGGTCGTTGTGGGTTTGTGGAATCTTGGCAATAATGTTGTCGACTTTGTCCTTGAAGAATTGGGCTAGTTTTTCGCTGGAGATGTTGCTGGAGTTAGGCGTTGTGTCATTTTGGATGGGGTTGGTTAAATCTTTGACATAGGCGAAGAGGGTCCTTGGGTTAAATTGGTAATCATGAATTCTTGACGTGTAGAAATTGCGCTTTGCTGTGTTGAGATCTGTTGTATAGTTGTGTAGTAGCGTTCTGTATTTGTCTTTCAGGTTTGAGGTGGGGGTTCGTCTCCATTGTTTTTCAGTTTGTCTCAGTGTTCGCTTTGAGGTTTTCAGTTCTTGGGTGTACCATGGGGCTTTTTGCTTTGTAGATTGTTTGATTTCCTTTCTTATCGTGGGACATAATGTGTTGGCTATGTCTGCGTTGATGGATATCCAGGAGTTTGTGGCGGTGTTGGCGTCATTTAGGTTGATTGTTTTTAGTGCCTCCGGTAACAGTTCGGCGATGTCTTCACTGGAGCATGGTTTGGTGAATTCGATGATTCGGTTGTCTGTTTTTTGTGGGTTTGATTGGAGTTGAAGCTTGGCTTGTATGAGGCTGTGGTCGGACCATGGGATGGGGGTTGTGGAGGGTGGTCCAGTTGCGGATATTTTGTTGTTTAGGAAGATTAGGTCCAGGGTGTGGCCCGCTTTTTGTGTGGGCGTGTTGATGATTTGTGTGAATCCAATGGCAGACATGGTGGATAGGAGTAGTTCACTGGTTGGAGAAAGTGGATGGGAGTCGATATGGAGATTGAAGTCTCCTAGTATAATGGCTGGCTCTTGTAAGTTGATGTGGGTTGTGATGGATTCGATTAGGGGAGAGAGGTTGTGCTGTAGGCATCCAGGTGGGGCGTAGAGGAGGAGGATTTGGAGATGTTTAGATTTGAATAGGTTGGTTTCGAGTGGAGGTGGTAAGTTAAGGGAGTGGGAGGAGAATTTAAGTTTTTTGTGAGCTAGGAATAGTAGGCCACCTCCTTTTCTTTTGTTTCTGGGAATGGAGAATATGTTGTATGTATTTCTGGGTAGTTGATTGAGTAGGACAGTGTCGGAGTGTTTCAGCCAGGATTCGGTTATGCAGAATATGTCTGGTTGGTCGTCTGTGAGTATGTCATGGATGATTGGCATTTTTTTGGTGATCGATTGTGCATTGATGAGGAGTAGTGTAATGAGTGTGATTGTGGTATAGGGTATGTTAGGGTTGGTGTGGATTTTGGTGAGGCGTCTAGTGATGGGTGTGGCTTTAGGAGTGTGGTGGTGGTTGTAGCGATGAGGTAGTTTGGGGATGTATTGGGCTAAGGCCATTGTGTGTGTTTTTTGTGTGAGGGGTTATATTGTTGTGAGTTGTGAGATTGCTTTTAGAAGATTCATGGGTTGAGTGCTGGGAGGCAAATATAGGGGATTGGAAGGTTGCTGAGGGTTGTGGTGGGTTGTGGAGGGATTGGTGGGGAGGGTTGTGGAAGCAGAAAAGTATGCGGGAGTACACATAGGGAGTGCACGAAGGAGCGCACAAAGGAGCAGGCTCCTTTGTCGCGCTCCTTCGGCGCGCGGCGCCTGGGAGGTTCTCAGCTTTAAAGGCCAATCAGGGCTGTCCCCTGATTGGCTGGACGTCGGCAGCGTGCAGCGTGTTCCCTCGGCGGCGGAGGAAGGTCGGCAGGATGGCGAGACAGCGGCGGAAGGCAGGGGCTGCCTCGTGGTCGGGGTCGGAGGCGGTCGTGGGTAAGTGTGCAGTTAAGCAGGCCTTACCCCGGCGGGTCTCCGGCGCCGATCGCGCAGGCCTGGCACCGCTCCGAGTTGCCCTCGTCTCGCTGTGGCGTCCGGAGGAAGGGACTTCGATCGGGAGGTTCGCAGCTTTAAAGGCCAATCAGGGCTGTCCCCTGATTGGCTGGACGTCGGCAGCGTGCAGCGTGTTCCCTCGGCGGCGGAGGAAGGTCGGCAGGATGGCGAGACAGCGGCGGAAGGCAGGGGCTGCCTCGTGGTCGGGGGTCGGAGGCGGTCGTGGGTAAGTGTGCAGTTAAGCAGGCCTTACCCCGGCGGGTCTCCGGCGCCGATCGCGCAGGCCTGGCACCGCTCCGAGTTGCCCTCGTCTCGCTGTGGCGTCCGGAGGAAGGGACTTCGATCGGGAGGTTCGCAGCTTTAAAGGCCAATCAGGGCTGTCCCCTGATTGGCTGGACGTCGGCAGCGTGCAGCGTGTTCCCTCGGCGGCGGAGGAAGGTCGGCAGGATGGCGAGACAGCGGCGGAAGGCAGGGGCTGCCTCGTGGTCGGGGTCGGAGGCGGTCGTGGGTAAGTGTGCAGTTAAGCAGGCCTTACCCCGGCGGGTCTCCGGCGCCGATCGCGCAGGCCTGGCACCGCTCCGAGTTGCCCTCGTCTCGCTGTGGCGTTCGGAGGAAGGGACTTCGATCGGGAGGTTCGCAGCTTTGAAAGGCCAATCAGGGCTGTCCCCTGATTGGCTGGACGTCGGCAGCGTGCAGCGTGTTCCCTCGGCGGCGGAGGAAGGTCGGCAGGATGGCGAGACAGCGGCGGAAGGCAGGGGCTGCCTCGTGGTCGGGGTCGGAGGCGGTCGTGGGCAAGTGTGCAGTTAAGCAGGCCTTAAAAATGTCTATGTATATGTTCTGTGATTTTGTTTTTTAGAATAGTTTCCACAATTTTTCCCCGCACTGAAGTCAGGCTCACCAGTCTATAGTTTCCTGGATTGCCCCTGGAGCCCTTTTTAAATATTTGGGTTACATTGGCCACCCTCTAGTCTGCAGGTACAATGGACAATTTTAATGATATGTTACAACTTGCTAGTAATAGATCTGAAATTTAATTTTGAGTTCTTTCAGAACCTGGGGTGCAAACCATCTGGTGCGGGTGATTTGCTACTTTTCAGTTTCAAAATCTGGCCTACTACATCTTCCGGTTTCATCGTGATTTGGTTCAGTTCATCTGAATCATCACCCTTGACAATCTTTTCAGGAATGTGTATTTCCACAACATCCTCATTAGTAAACACCAAAGCAAAGAATTAATTTAATCTTTCTGCAATAGCCTTATCATTCTTAAGTGCCTCTTTAATCCCTTGATCTTCTGTCTAATCTATTCCCTCATAGGCTTCCTGCTTTGGATATATTTTTAAAAGTTTTTATTATGGGTGTTTATATCTAAGGTCAGCTTTTTTTTCTTCAAATTCTCTCTTAGCCTGCCTTATCAATGTTTTACATGTAATGTCCCAATGTTTATGATTTTTTATATTTTCTTCAGATGAATCCTTAATCCAATTTATAAAGGAAGTTATTTTGGATAAAATAGCCTCTTTCATCCTTTTTAACCATGCCGGCAGTTGTTTGATCTTCTTTCCACCTTTTTTAATGCATGGAATATGTTTGGATTGGGCTTCTAACATGGTATTTTCAAACAATGTTCACCCCTGTTGTACACTTATCCTTTGTAGCTGCACCTTTCTGTTTTTCCTATTTTCCTCATTTTATCAGTCACCCTTTTGAAAGTTTAGAACTAGAGCTGTAGATTTTCTTTATGTCCCCCTTTCAGTCATTAAATCAAATTTGATGATGTTATGATCACTATTGCCCAGTGGCCCCACCACCATTATCTTTCATCTCAGATCCTGCATTCCATTAAGATTTAGATCTAAAATGGCTCATCTTCTCATCAGTTCCTGATCCAATTGCTCCATGAAGCAGTCATTTATTCCATCCAGGAACTTTCCCTCCCTAGCATATCCTGATGTTACATTTACCCAGTCAATATTGGGGTAATTGACTGGGTAAATTGACTGCCAAATTTGTTAGCTTCCCTAATTTCTCTTAGCATTTCTTCGCCTGTAGATTATTTAGGTCAGGTGGATGGTATATACCCCCATTGATAAACTGTTCCCCAACACACATGGGATTTCTTTCTTTAAAGATTCTACTGTGCATTTAATCTCCTGTAGGATTTTTATCCTGTTGGACTCTGTGCCATACCAAAAATAAAGTGCCAAACCTGCCAGCTGATCCACTCTGTCATTGCAATATAATTTATACCCTGGTATAGAACTGTCCCATTGGTTATTCTCCTTTCGCCAGTTTTCAGAGATGCCAATTATCTTTTCATTCAGTGCTATACACTCTAACTCTCCTGTCTTACTTCTTAGACTTCTGGCATTGATATATAGACATTTCAAAGTGTGTGTTTTGTTTGTGTTAACAACTTGCTCATCAGTTGACAGAGTAGTAGTAGGAAGAGGAGAAGTGGAGGGCATAAACGGAATGTCTATGGTGGCTTGTCCTCCTTCATGCCCCAGATATCTTTGTTTTTGAGCCATGCTGAATATCTTTGTAGACTACCTCAGAAATATCCTGAATATTCCCAAATATCTTGAGAAATCTGCCCTCCAGAGCACACAGAGTTCACATAGGGTGAACCAAATCCTTTGTGTCATATACTTATATTATGCTTACAATATGTTTTTTAACTGCATTGGTTGTGGCACTATAGCATGTCCCTTTGAATAAGATAAACTATCGAATTATAGCCCATGTATTGTAAGTTAGTCTTTTAAAACTGCTTTAAGAGCGTTGAATTGCTAATCCAGTCAAGCAACAGAACACCCACCACACAGTACCAAAAATACCACACAGTCATGCCGCTCTCTGTGTGAAAGCAATTACCTCTGTTCATTTATTAATGTTTTTTCATATACGCCTACGTTTAAAAATATGCTTTCTCACTTTCATGAAAATGACCTAGTTTTCCTCCCTCTCGAGTATTGATATGTGCAGCTCTCATGTCAGGCACAGGCCTGGTTTTGTACATTTTTGCTCTCCTGCTTCAAGTCATTGTACAGGATACTGTAAATATTGCAGAGGTTTGAGAGGCAATAAACCTCTTAGGGCTGTCATGTCAATAGCTGTGTGCTTCAGCATTTATTGAGCAGGGCTGAGATTACTACAGAAAAGTCACCTCCCTTTTTCCCCCTTTTTTTCTGGATGTGAAAAAAAAAACTTAACCCTTCACTATTTATATGAGATGTAAAATGTACTTACTGATTCAACCCATGCTTTTTCAAGTTTTTTTTTTTTTTCAAAAACTGGTCAGATTAAAATATCTAGACAAAAGCTGGTAGCTGTTATTCTCTGTGTGAACACCAAAGATCCAACACTAAGGAGTCCGGCCTGCAGATCTAATACAGGAAAGAAAGAGACAAAATGTTCCTTCTCTTGAGCTCTGACTGCTCCCTTCTCTGCTCCACTCTTCTTCTACTAGAAAACACTATGGGTCTCTTCTATTTGGAATAGAATAGAATGGGTCTGAAAACTTGGAATAGCCCATTGCAGCAACTTCCTAAGCGTTGCTATGGAATGATAGTACATTCTTCTGGCCTACTACGTTTAGCATGTCCATTCTTCAAGGACACACTATTTTGTAAGGAGCCAATAGAACTTCACATATGCACAAAAAACAGCAGGCTCTGCACGTACACTAAACTAATATATTAGCGGGTATGGCTAAAATGAGCATATTCTCATATGTAAAAGAAGGAATGTTATATGCAAATTATGCTGGGGGGGCACAGGAAGTATCATGGTACAAACACCAGTTGTAGGTTAAAGTCAGCACTCTCTGTTGGCTGAGTTCTGATCAGATGAAGCAATAACTTCCTGATCAGAAGTACGGCAAACTTTCTTTTAGCAAAATATTAGAGTGAACATCATTCATAGAGCCGATAGATTTTTTTTTCCTTTCTATTAATATAAGATCTCAAGTCACAACAAAAAAGGCAAATGCTGGCTCAAATAAACTGCTCTGTGTGCTTAATAGGGATGTGAATCGTGTCCTCGATCGTCTTAACGATCGATTTCGGCTGGGAGGGGGAGGGAATCGTATTGTTGCCGTTTGGGGGGGTAAAATATCGTGAAAAATCGTGAAAAATCTAAAAATCAAAAAATCGCAAAACCGGCACATTAAAACCCCCTAAAACCCACCCCCGACCCTTTAAATTAAATCCCCCACCCTCCCGAACCCCCCCCAAATGACTTAAATAACCTGCGGGTCCAGCGGCGGTCTGGAACGGCAGCGGTCCGGAACGGGCTCCTGCTCCTCAATCTTGTTGTCTTCAGCCGGCGCCATTTTCCAAAATGGCGGCGAAAAATGGCGGCGGCCATAGACGAACACGATTGGACGGCAGGAGGTCCTTCCGGACCCCCGCTGGACTTTTGGCAAGTCTCGTGGGGGTCAGGAGGCCCCCCACAAGCTGGCCAAAAGTTCCTGGAGGTCCAGCGGGGGTCAGGGAGCGATTTCCCGCCGCGAATCGTTTTCGTACGGAAAATGGCGCCGGCAGGAGATCGACTGCAGGAGGTCGTTCAGCGAGGGTTCCGGCGCCTCGCTGAACGACCTCCTGCAGTCGATCTCCTGCCGGCGCCATTTTCCGTACGAAAACGATTCGCGGCGGGAAATCGCTCCCTGACCCCCGCTGGACCTCCAGGAACTTTTGGCCAGCTTGTGGGGGGCCTCCTGACCCCCACGAGACTTGCCAAAAGTCCAGCGGGGGTCCAGAAGGACCTCCTGCCATCCAATCGTGTTCGTCTATGGCCGCCGCCATTTTTCGCCGCCATTTTGGAAAATGGCGCCGGCTGAAGACAACAAGATTGAGGAGCAGGAGCCCGTTCCGGACCGCTGCCGTTCCGGACCGCCGCTGGACCCGCAGGTTATTTAACTCATTTGGGGGGGGTTCGGGAGGGTGGGGGATTTAATTTAAAGGGTCGGGGGTGGGTTTTAGGGGGTTTTAGTGTGCCGGCTCACGATTCTAACGATTTATAACGATAAATCGTTAGAATCTCTATTGTATTGTGTTCCATAACGGTTTAAGACGATATTAAAATTATCGGACGATAATTTTAATCGTCCTAAAACGATTCACATCCCTAGTGCTTAACTCTGGTTGTAAAACTTGGGGGAAGCACACCAATTGCAATATAATCCTTCATGACACTTTACAGAACATGAGGAGAGGTTAAACTGAGACTCCAAAGTTTCATTAAAGTTGGAGTGAACTCGCCTCATGTTTTTGTTATGAGGCGAGTTCACTCCAACTCATAACATGAAAAGACACGCGATCTGCTAAACTCCATCCAGTCAGTCAACAAGGTGACAGTCTTCATTTGGTGGCCATAAAACATCTTTCCTCAAGAACCTAGCTAAGTCTTCCCATTGCATTATGGCTGAGACTCCTTCCTTCCATAGGGGCTGTGAACATTGCCTCTGCAATATCCACAGTTCTGGCTATTAGCAGACACCTGGGCCAGGAATCAAACTCTAATCCTCTGCATGAAATGTATAGCACTTGACTCTGAGCCACTGGGTAGATCTAATGTGGCCAGGGCTACCACTGAGGGAGAAGGCAATAGGGTCATCCTCCCTGGGCCCTGCATCTTGGAGGGTTCCACACTTCCATTGTAGCCCCATCCCCAACACTGTAATTTCAGCATTCCAGGGCCATGCAGAGCACTTGCTACTGCACCCTTCCAAGTCAGCCCTGAATGTAGCCAAGGTAAATTAACTTTCTTTAGCAAATATCATGGAAGTCAGTAATAAGCTCATGACTATGTCTTTGCACATATGTATGCACTATTGCTTTCCATCTCAATAACCCTGAATAATGCTTTTCACACTCCTCTTTTCACTCATTCCATTCTTATTACACTGTTTGTTTAAATGTTTTTAACTTTATGTTTACTTTTATTCTTGATTATATTTTTTACCCTATATTATTTACTTCTATTTTTATTTTGATGATGTTTATATCTTTAAAGTTTGTTCTTTCATTTTTATTATGATTTATGTATGTTTTTATGCCTGTACACCGCCTAGACCTCCACCCATGTATAAGCGGTATACAAAAATTTATAAATAAATAAATAAATAAATGATAGGTAGCCATATTAAAAATGTATGTGATCACACTATTTGTAAAGTGGCCAAGTTTTGGATACTAACCCTGCATTAGCAGTGTTTATTTATTTATTTAAAAACTCTTGCATTTCACATGTCCAAAGTGGATTACATTGAGTTACATTTATAAAAAAGTAAAAGCTACACACATAACGTACATCAAAAGAGTGAAATAACTTATCAGACAAACATAAAAAAGGGTTATATATCCATGTGGGAACAAGCGATGATTCCCACAGGCAAACTAGACTGACTCCAGTCTTCTTAAAACATGTTCTTTATTCACAACTTCACACATGAACAACCATAGACTTTCTTCTCCTCAGATAGGGTATCTTTTTACTTACAATATGTTGCTTTGTCTCAGCTCAGGGTTTGGACAGTTTCGCATACAGGAGCTGCCTTCCTCCCAGAAAACAGGGCCTGGTCTGGTTAACCAGCTCTTATTCCCCAGTCTCTGGTCATGCACTCTGAGCCCCATCTGCCCCACAGGATCCCGCCCGTAGAGCATACTCTACTCAAGGGGTGGGCAATTCCGGTCCTCGAGGGCTGCAAACCAGTCGGGTTTTCAGGATATCCTTAATGAATATGCATGAGAGAGACCTGCATACACACTGCCTCAGTTGTATGCAAATCTATTTCATGCATATTCATTAGGGGTATCCTGAAAACCCGAAAGGTTTGCAGCCCTCGAGGACCGGACTTGCCCACCCCTGCTCTACTCAGTCGATTTAAGTTGGACCAGGTATCTAGCTTGGTCCTGCACAAGTAAATAGGGGAACACTAGGGGCACTGTCTCACAGTCCACATAAAAGCAATATCTGTTATTTAAAAGCCTCCCTAAAAAAAATAATTTTTATATTCTTTCTAAAACATTTTAAATCATCTCACAGCATGACTGGTAGAGCATTCTACAATGTGGGTACAAAAAAAGAGAAGGCTCAAAATCAAGTTTGTTGTAATTTATAATCACGAACAGCAGGAATGTGCAACATTTTAGTCTGAGACAACCTCAACTACCAATCGGGGGCATGCATGTTAATCCGATTCTTCAAATAACATGGATCATCAGAATACAATAATTTATGTACTAATACAATAATCTTGAATTTAATTTGCCAAGTATGCAGCAACCAGTGCAATTCACTTAATACTGGAGAAATATGTTCATGCAACTTCGTTCCTGTGCTTACACTAGCAGTCACATGCTGTACCAGTTTCATCACTTGAAGATGCTTCTGAGGCAAATCAATTAATTAGAAGTCCATTACCTGCTATTAATTAAGTTGACTTAGAAAATAGCCACTGCTATTACTAGCAACGGTAACATGGAATAAGTTTTTGGGTACTTGCCAGGTTCTTATGGCCTGGATTGGCCACTGTTGGAAACAGGATGCTGGGCTTGATGGACCCTTGGTCTGAAGCAGTATGGCATGTTCTTATGTTCTTAACATAAAAACTGTTGCAATATTTCTTTATTTATTTGCTTACTTATTTATTTAATGAGTTTAATGAGTACAGCTTGCACTACTGATCTCAATAAATTCTGAGGAAGCATAAACTGTAAGAGGTACAGAAGTTTTAAACAACAAATAGAAGAAACTTGCCAAATCTGTGATAATCTAGATAATCAGAACCAATTTGTATTGTAACATCATCAAAATTCAAATTTGTCAGACCCTCACAAGAAGGCTGCTTACCAATCCACAGTAAGCTCATCTTGAACATTCATTTATTTTCATAAAGCCACTCAATTAGAGTACGTAAACCGTTTTTAAAACGTTTCATAGGAAATGACCGTCATCATTATGACAGGGTATGAAAAAGTTTACATTGTCAGCGTAGATGAAATAGGTGATATCTAAGGAGCACAACACGTGACTCAAAGGCTGCAAATAAATGTTAAAAAGCATTGACAACAATGCAGAGTCCTGAAGTATGCCTGTTTTAAAGATCTTCCAAGTTGAATGGATGTCACCTATTTATATACGCTGCCTCCTATTCTATAGGATAGATAAAAACCAAGATGAAATCCATCCACCACCAAACTACACAAGCGGGAGATTAAAAGCTCATGGCTTACTCTGTCAAATCTAGCTGCATGAGAAGGCCTGCTTTGCCATGCTCTAATTGGCAGTACAAAAAAATCCAACAAATAAAGAAGCAGTGTCTCTGTGCTGTGGGCTTTCCTGAAGCTAAATTCCTGGGTGTCAAGGATGCCCCTTCAGCCAGAACTCATCCAACTATAACTGGGCACATTTTTCTAAAATTTTTCCTAATGGTGGGAAAGTGGAAATCGGTTGTAGGTTTGACAGTTAGTCAATAGGAAATTTAAGATCTTTCTGAATGAGCCTAACCAATGCCAGTTTCAACTGATCAGGGACAACACCCTCTTGCAGGGAATTATTCACGATCTGCCTCATAAATTCCCATGCACACTCCTTCCCTTTTATAAGACGAAAAGGACACTGGTCCAGTTTTGAGGATGTCTTCACCTGTGCAAAGGCCTCAGTAATTGTTCCTCAACCAGTGGAACAGACAAACTGTTACGATTCTGGCTGCTGTGCAGCCTCCTCACCACCAGAGGCCCCCCAAGAGCACGCTCCCCTGGCTGGCCCGGCCTTCCTTGCCTACCTGCCCCATATCCAGAAGTCCCTATTTAACCCCGCCTAGCCCATGCCTCGGTGCTTCGGCATAGAGTTCCTTTGGACTCCTTGCTTTAGCCATCTGTTCCTTGCCTTGCCTTGCTCTCCTTCGGGCATCCTGGTTTCCTGCCTTGCCTTGTTCTGTGGCCTATGGGTCTCCTGGTTCTTTGCTGATCTTGCTCTGAGGTCTACAGGCATTCTAGTTCTTGCTTGCCTTCTTATCCCCTCTCTCCCTGAACCCCCTTGTAGCTGTGCTATTACTCTTCTGCTTGTCCCTGCTTCCCCTTGGACTTCTTTGCCTTGCTGCCTTCGGGCATTCTGTGTTTCATGTTCAGTGTAGTCCTTGTCCTGGTTTGTCCAGTCCTGTCATTGTCTGTCTTCCTTGCTCTGGTTCCCCTCCTCCAGTTCACGCTTACCTGCATCCGGTATCATACTTACCTGCACTCAGTTCCAGTGTAACAGTTCATGCTTACCTGCATTAACATCCACACATACCCACATTCTGTTCCAGTGTTTCCTGAAGTTTACCCTTCCCACCACGCACCCAGCTCCAGAGACCCTTTTCAGCCGGCACCCAGCTCCAGAGACTCATCAGTCTGCACCCAGCTGCAGAGACCCTTCTCAGCCTACTCCCAGCTCCAGAGACTCTACCCAGCCTCACCAGATCACTTGCAATTGCTCCTGTCCTGTGTCATTCCTGAACGTGGTGTTCAACACACCAGGCTACAGCCCAAAACCATAACTAAAACTATGTGAAGGGAATTGAGACTGCAATTTACTTTTTATTTCATTAAAGAAGTCAGCAATTAAATCACACTCTGGCAATTTCTGTGAGTGGAATTTAGGTCTATCATTGAACCCATGTACAGTTGCAGACAGCTCAAGAGGTCTATTTAAAGACTGCTCTATTCTTATGGTTAAAAAAATTTTTTTTTGCAACCTGACAATTGTTTATAAGACCTTAGTGACTGAGTGTTGCGCTGGAGGTGGACCCTTGGCCTGGCGCAGGATTGGTACGGCCCTCTGAGGGATCCCAGAGAGTGCCTGCTGCCAAGAGGCGGAGCACACAAGGATTCAGAGGCAAGCTGGAACTTCACCAATAACGGCTCGGGGGCTCCGCGGGTTGAGCCCTTGGATTTCCAGGCTGCCTGGGCTTAAGTGGGCCTCTGGGGGTCTCCTGGGGAGATGGTGGAGAGGTGTGCCCACAAGGAGTAGAGGTGCGCAGCTGATGGTGAACAGACGAGCTAGACCGGAACAGAGAGTACCGGAGACCATGGGTACAAGGCAGGAACTGAAGGTCCTCCAGGCAGGGTAGGCAGCGCCTAGTGGTTTAGCTCAAGGAAGGCCGCAGACACCATCAAGACAGGTGGACCTGGTGGTCTCAGGAGAAGCAAAGAGTGTCCAAATGGAGCACAAGGATCAAAGCCAGGGTATCCGTCCGAGGATGGTCAGCCAAAGCAAGGGTCAGTTCTAGGAATCAGTCTGAGTGTGGTCAGAGGCAAGCAGAGGTCAGTTTCAGGTATTAGTCCAAGCGTGGTCAGAGGCAAGCCGAGGTCAGTTCCAGGTATCGGTCCAAGCGAGGTCAGAGGCAAGCTGAGTGTTAAAGACCTGCTCCCCAGAGGGGAGGAGTTAGTAATCTGTTATGAATCTGGCTGCTGGATACTCCCGTTGAAGGAGGAGTTAACAATCTGCTAGCGATCACCCCACCAGGGGGCGGAGTAGCACTCTGTTATGGATCTTGCTAAGGAGTAGCAATCTGTTAGTGCTCTGCTCTTCCAGAGGGAAGGAGTAGCAACTGTTATGCTTTGTTCCTGTAGAAAGATGAACCAGCAACCTGTATGATTCCCACGGGGAGATAGCTATCTGATATGGATCAACTTCCGCAGAGAGAGAAGTAATGGTCTGATGTGGGTTGGCTCCCACAGAGAGGCAGATGATAATACCGCTCTTATTAGTGTAGGAATAACACTTAGTAGAAATAGTGAATCCCTGGGCCGATGGCAGATGACAGCACCCTCAAGTGGAGATCCTGAGAGGGACCACCGGCTAGGCTGGAGTATTGAGACAAACACAGATGGTTCTTTATTAGACTGGAAGTAGAACCACCAGAGGTGGCAGCAGTGAGTTGATATGCCCGGCAGGGCTGAAGTCCCTCTGATACTGGAACAATGATCTCTGAGTTGCTGAGCTGTAAGGAGAGAATATAGGTAGTGAGTAGACAGGGTATGCTGGGCATAACCAGTGGTAGATGATACACTCACAATTGTAGATCTCTGTAGTGTCTTCTTTAAGCAACAGAGAGTCTTCAGTATACAGGAACAGGAGCCGAAGGCGAGTACTGATATCTATAGGCAGTCTGAAATAGAACTCACAAACTGTGTATGGGATGGTTTCTGGAATAGAAGAGAGGCTAGAAGAGATTTAAGAACGTAGGCCCTCGTGAAGCGAGTACCGGTTCCTATCTGTTAATCTGTAATAGCAATCCATAAGATATAGGTATGCGATATCTTCTGAGGAAGAAGAGAGTATGAGAAAGGAATTAGGAACATAGGCCCTCGTGGAGCGAGTACCAATTCCTATCTGCAATCTGCAATGGTAACTCACGATCTCCGAACCTGCGATAACGTCTTAGACTGAAGGGAGCCTTAGCGATAGGAACAATGGCCCTCGTGGAGTGAGTACCAGTTCCTGTCTGTAATAGGACTCACTATGTTCATGTTTGCGATCGCTTCCAGGCAATTGGAGTCTTCTGAGTCTTCGGGAACGTAGGCCCTCGAGGAGCGAGTACCGGATCCCATCCAACAATCTGAAATCAAGAATAGAGAGAGCAGAGCCCCCGAGGAGCGGGTACTCCTGGTAAGTTTGAAAAGGCCGAGCAGTGGAGAAGAATTTCCCTTGCTGACTTGGAACGTAGTTGCAAGTAGCGTGTACTGCCGAAGCAAGTCCCGTTGGAGTTCCTTGCTAACTCGCTTATAGTTAGCAAACAAAGACCTTTTAAATTGAAAATGGATGACGTCATTACGGGGGGACGCCCCTGAGGTTCATGCCCTTGCTGGTACAAAGTCTGGAGTGCGCGTGCCCTTACGTCATCAGGAACATGGCGGATCCGTAGCGTCAAGCCAGCCTGGGGATACCAGGACCAAGAGGCGTGGAGAAGCCGCGGCTGCATCTGTCCGTCTGAGCCGAAGGGAGTCGCCACAAAGGTAGAGAGGGTGGAGCGAAGGCGAGAATAGGCATGAATGCAACCCTGAGGTCAATACTGGGTATCAGTCCGAGAAGGTACAACCTGGGTTGCAGAACGTGGAACAAACTCAGGAATGAAGGAACACAGGAACAGGCGCTGGAACACAGGAGCAACTCAGGATCACTGGAATGAGATCAGGAACACAGGAACAGATACGGGAACACTGGAACAAGCACAGGAACTCAGGAACACTGGAACAAGCACAGGAACGCAGGAACGAGGACGGCAACTAGCTCACACAATGTGATGACCCGTTTGCCAAGGCATGGAATGGAGTGCTGAGCCCTGCCTTTTATGCAGGGCTCAGGTGATGTCATCGCTGGGCGCTGTGGAGTGGTTTCCTGCTGCGGCACCTTTAAAGGTTGGCTCTGTGTGCGTGCACCTAGGTGCCGACTTCAGTGCTGTGAGGGACGCGGAGCACCGGAGCAGGAGGGAACCGGGTCTGGAGTTGAGGAGGCCGAGGAGCGAGGAGCCCAGGGGCGCAGATGGCTAGCTACGACCGCGGGAGAGACCAGGGGAGCAGTCGAGGCTGGGTCTGGAAGGTGAGCAGGGCCGGTCGCAGCCCTAGCGTGGCTGGGGCATGCAACACTGAGTGTGCTCTAATTGATTAGCACCAAATTAATTTTTTCTCCATCTCCTTTCTAAATTTTGAAGAGATTGTAGCGCTTGATTAAATCATGCATATACCACGGTGCACACTTGCAGCTACACCTCTAATGAAATTTTATTTTGGAGGCCAGTTCATCATAAACTACAGTTAATGCCAAGTACCATTTATTGGCCAATTCAGTTGCGGAAGAATTCTCTACTGCTAATTCATCAATGACTGTCTTCCAATTATTACAAAAATCTTCTGATGAAACAGGGGCTCGGACTTACCTTGGTCTCATGCTGATCACAAGGATGTTGTAAGCCACCATCTGCTAAACGGAACAGAATCAAAGTGCGATCTGTCCATAAATACAGTATTCCAAAAATGTAATTGAGAAATCATTGTTACAAACTCTTTTCAACAAAAAAGCAGATCCAAAATGTGACACCCCCCCTTATGCGTTCGAACTTTAATCAATTGTGAAAAATTATCAGCTTTCATCATAGACAACAATTCATTAGGATAAACAGAATCTTTATCATCAGCGTGGACATTAAAGTCTCCAGTGATAATGAGTTTTTTAAACAGTAACTGCAAAGAAATCAGAGCTTCTACCAATGAAGCAATCTCAGCTAAATCAGCCCCAAAAAGTCTAACCCTGAGCTCCTATTGCTGGAGCTTCAACTGGATCTTCAACCTTGAACTCTACCCTTTGGAGGCATAAACTCTCTTTATCAATAATCAAAACACCCCCTCCCCGCCTATCAGGACTTGCTTGCTCCACATAACTATTCCCAGATGGACAAATTAGATTTAACGAAAAAGCATCATAATTATGATGCCATGATTTTGTTATGAACACCAAATCCAAGTTGTATTGTATAATAAGATCATTCAAGAAATGCTCTTTCTTCCTGTCAGATCTCAAATTGAGATAGCCTCTCTGCAGTCCTTCAACCAGATTTATAATGGAAGAATTCACTCCTGGGCAACTTATATTAGAACAGAGGAACGGCTAAAATACGATATGATAGAGGCATTCAAATATCTCAAAGGTTTCCATGCACAGGAAGTGAGCCTTTATCAATGGAAAGGAGGCTCTACAACGAGGGGGTCATGTGATAAGGTTGAAAGGGGGTAGACTCCGGAGTAATCTTAGGAAATATTTCTTTACAGAGAGGGTGGTGGATGTGTGGAACAGCCTTCTAATGGAAGTGGTGAAGACAAAAACAGTATCTTTCAAGAAAGCATGGGATAAATATAGGGGATGTCTAAGGAAGTGATGAGAATTATAATGCTAAATTAATTGGATGGATGGGCAGACTGGATGAGCCATACAGTCTTTTCCTGCTGTCATTTTTTTCTGTTCCTTAAAATAGGAGCTCCTCTTCTGAATCCCTCTGTATTTACCCCTACCCCAAAGAACAGGTATAGACTCACCTATTGTGAAACATAACAAAATGGTGATTACAAAGAAAACATATTGATAAATTGCAACAGTTCAAAACAGCAAATACAATAAGAAGCAAATTATCCTGCTCTCCACCTGTGCTGCTATGCAACTGACAGATCTAGTGCCAAGACCACAGGTTCAAGGGTCCAGGGATGTTAATACATCTGCGTTAGACAATGTGAGGCCAATATTGAAATGCTACTTAGCCAGATAAGTGGTGGGCACCGAATATCTGGCTATGTTCAGCGGCCACCACTTAACCGGATAAGTCACTTATCCAGCTAAGTAGATAACCGGATAGTCAATGGGCGGGGAATGGGTGGATGGGAATGGCACTACTTATCCTGTTATCTTAACCAGATAAGTGCCTATATTCAGTCTTATCCAGTTAAATTAATCAAATAAGTTAGACCATCTCAATAACAGGTCTAAAGTTATCCAGCTATAACTTATCCGTATAACTAGAGATTATCTGGTTATATTAAGCAGCATAGATGTGCAAATGAATATCCCTTCTGAATTATCCGGCTTTAATATATCTGGATAACTTAGATCAGTGGTCCCCAACCCTGTCCTGGGGGTCCACCTGCCAGTCGGGTTTTCAGGATATCCACAATGAATATGCCTGAGAGAAAATGTATATGTTATGGAGGCAGTGCATACAAATTTTCTCTCAGGCATATTCATTGTGGATATCCTGAAAATGCGACTGGCTGGTGGGCCCCCAGGACAGGCTTGGGGACCACTGACTTAGATAACTGAGTATCTTTGAATATTGGGCCCTGAGTGTATTAAACATGCTTTAATGTGCATTAAGGCACATGTGACAGCTAATGTAGGTTAGTACACATTCTCCACAATGCACTTCTAACACAAGGCCTCGTTTACTAAGAATTTTTCCCATAGACACATACTGGGAGAAAATCCTTATTAAATCAGAACCACAGTTTTAAAGCTGGTGCTTTAGCTAACCCTTCCAGCATTAACTTAAATAATTGGACCTCAGGGATTTCATCTCCTCCAGCAAGGGCTAGCTATTGTTGTATGCTTCCATTAATAACTGTTTGCTGTAAGGATTGATATCTATACTGCCATATATCATATTATAAAAATTGGCATGGATGCACCGATAGCTTGCATATGTATCTCCTGGACATGGATGCTTTTCTTCATCTCATTGAAGGATAAAGACAGAGCTTCTGAACCTGTCCTGTGACTCCACAGCAGGTAGGGTTTTCAGGATATCCACAATGAATGAAATTTGCACACATTGGAGATGGTATGGGAGTAATATTCAAATTGTCTGCATTGCTGCAAAGTCCATGGGAACTTTTCATCCACAGTCTTTATATCAGGGGTGGGCAATTCCGGTCCTCGAGGGCTGCAAACCAGTCGGGTTTTCAGGATATCCTTAATGAATATGCATGAGAGAGACCTGCATACACACTGCCTCAGTTGTATGCAAATCTATTTCATGCATATTCATTAGGGGTATCCTGAAAACCTGACTGGTTTGCAGCCCTTGAGGACCGGACTTGCCCACCCCTGCTTTATACCAATGTTCAAAGGAAAAGTGCACATATACTTTTACTTTGAAAATTGCCTAAGGAAAAAGTACCCACGAGAATTTGCACCTCTAATTTTGTAGGCACAGTTTTCTTCCCCCACCTAACCCCGGAGCTGGAACCCTGCCACTACATTGAGGATAAAAGTCCGTACATTATGGAACTACGCACATACTTTTACCTGCACAGGCAATTTGCACAGGGGGCACACTTTTTACCCATGGAAATCCCTTTGAAAATTGCCCTCTATATGCACATTTATCTCATGCATATTCATTACGGACACATTGCATACATGACTGGCTGTGTGGTCACCAAGACAGGTTTAGAGAAACCGTGGATTAAGACATTTCTCCTTTAAGTTTTGCTTGTAGGAGATCTTAAAATAAAGAATGCATAATCTTCCTCTGACTTGGTTTCAATTCAAGTTTGGAACTAGAAATATTTCACTTGAATTTACAGTCATAATCAGAGTCAGGTTGAACCAAATCGTAACCTGTCCTAGTTTGATTATGTAACCCTCTCACTTCTTGGGTTAGATTTACTTTGAGCTAGGTTGCCCTCCCATCTCTATTTTGGGTGTAAGCATATTCAGATAATGTTGTAGATATGTCGGGGTGCTCCAGATGGGAAGCAGGGAGGGGTGTTACGAGCACGTCCTCCACGCTGCTGACGAACCGAGGGCTTGGAGGCCTTTCGGATTCTGTTGCGAGCACGAGGAGCGCGGTCGCCTCTAGAGCAGGTGTAGTGAGCTCTTGGGCCATGGCGAGACTCAGGGAGGAGCCCCAAGCCACACCGTGGGAGGTGAGCCGGTGCAAGCATGGAGAGCTAGGCGAGGCAAAGCTGAAGCAAGGACTAGAGAACAAGGTCTGACCCTCAACCAGACCTGCACGCCCACGGCAACGCAATGCTGATTGATGAACGGTCCTCTGACTGTTCCAAGCCCTTTCGGACCTGCCGCTGGGTAACGGCATTGGGCAGCAGGCCGGACAGAGGATGAGGGCAGACGGAGTGCTTGAAACACAGAAGACATCACAGACGAGGGCTGAAGCGAAGACATCACAGATGAGAGCTGAAGCGAGGACATCACAGACGAGGGCTGAAGCGAAGACATAGACGCTGAAACAAGCAGGAATGTGGAGGGATGCGACAATGGCACTGTCCCTCAGGGCACCCTATGCTGCCAGTACCATTGGTCAGGTCACGGTCCACCCTGTCCTACACCCGCAGGAGTGGGACCAGCGCAGGAAAGGTAAAGCGCTGCACAAGCAGTCTGAAGAGGGTTACTGCACTCCTGGCAGTCTGAAGCGGGTTACTGCACTCCTGGCAGTCTGAAGCAAGTTAAAAACATCAGGATCAGGAACACACATCTAGGAACATCTGGAACCAACATCAAGGAGACAGGCAGAGACACAGGACAGGGAGCCATCAAGACACAAGAAGACCACGGAGGACCTGGATCGATGAAGACGCACAGACAACTGTGAGACTCAATCCGAAGGCCAACAGGAACTGAAGTGAAGGTCCTATTATACTGCTGTAAGCAGGCAACTCCCTGGGAGGAGTTCTCCTGGACCGCCCCTCACTGGCCCTATAACTGAGGAGGAGTGCCGCGGGCTGGCCTCTAGGGAGAGGGCGTGGTCTGAACCAGGAAGTCCAAGCAGAGCCAAGCAAGCCACAGGCAGGCCCCAAGAACATCGAGGCCTCCCAGGCCCTGGAGCAAATCCTGGATAGTAGGCAGGCGAGACCCTGGCTTCGGAGCGGCCTCCAGAGGAAAAGGTAAGATGCCTCCTATGGCGCAGCTACAGGAGGGATCGCAACAAGGGGAGGGCAGGTCCCCCCAGACCTGGAGCTTGCCTTCTCCCCAGCTGCCTCCAAGTCTGGCTGGAACACTTTGATTGGTTGGTGGGAAAGGCACTTGACGCTTGTGCATCCTGAAAATCACTGTGCTCTCTCTATGCTCCGCCATACAAACATTTCTGCAGCCACCGCTGCCCTTCACCCTTCTGTAGTGGTGAACTATGTAAATTAGTAAGAGTCGGGGGTCTGAGCCTTCATGAATCCTGCAGCAGGGGAATTCTCTCTGTATAGTGAGGAACACCGCGACTTGGGCTTATCATATTCCATGCAGTCCGGATGTGCTCAGCTATTGGGATCATCTGTATACAGTATGTTGAATGTGCTGAAGTTGTGACCTTCAGTGACCCGCTAAAGCGAGAAAAGCTGAACTATAGAAGGGACTTTCTTTGTTATACTTGTATCGCTTGACTGATTTCTGTAAACCCAACTCTAACTGTACAAGGGTGGCGACCAACCTTCCACTCATTCGCAAGGTGACCTGGGGAGAACTGCACCAAGGGAAGCAAGCTTGGGTTTAAAAAATAAGTAATTAAAATATGAGGAAGGTATTAAGGTAACGTTGTATTCAGCAAACTCATGAAGAGCACGGGCTGTGTGCCACTGAATGTTTTTGAGAATATATATTAGGCTTCATTAAAATCTCAGCCATACGACGTCTAAAATGTAAACCACTTGCTTTTCACTCAGCTTTCTCTTTTTTTTTTTTTTTTAAATGCCATGTATAAAAGCAAATATTTTTTTTGGCAGCAGATCCATTCCTTTAGGCTTACTTTAGTTTGACCAGCTGCTGCCAGACTGTGGTATGTTAACTGCATCCAGCAGTGTGACAGGATTTGAAGGAAGTTGTGACTACATTTGAAAGGGGAGTAGTAGGTTTTCCCTGCATAGAATTAAATTTATTGCTCTACATTTGTGCAGCACTTAATCCAATTACTTAAGCAAATCACTGCTAGGGCCCAATTGTTTTACCATCCCTATGAGGTGTTTTTTTGCTGGCATAGGTTTCTGGTCTGCTGTGAGATTAATGCACAGGAAAGAGAGGCAGAAAAAGGTCACATAATCATACATGCATAGGCTGTTTTTTATGGTTTTCCTCATTTTAGTGGTATTTGCATACTAGATTCGAAGCTTCTTAAAATCATAGAGGTCCCTTTTTTTTTAGTAGCTCTTTCTGGGCTACATGAACACACCCGTGCATTCATTGCTCTACCCACGTGATAAGTTTTTCACAATATTCACTTCTTTAGAGTATAATCTATAATTGGTCATTCCGTTGCTCATGATCTCTGATGTATTAATAATTATTATTGGATTTAGTAATGTCTTTGTCCAAAACTATCAGCCTGTCAATTTGATGCAGGGTGAGATTTGAAAAGGAATTTTTCCATGGACCTTTCAATACTGCATCCTCACCAGTGATGGGAATAGAGGCAGTGCCAGGAGTTCAGGTTTGGGGCTGGCACTAGGGCCATCCTTTCAAAAGTGAACTCGGCGAGTTTATTTTTAACTTCCCATGCACACTTCCTGTGTCTGTGGTCCTCGCCAGGCAAGAGGTTTTCAAAGGGAAACGAACATGGTTCGGACTGAGACTGTGGGTCAAAGGACCTGTGAACCTGCAGACTCTGCAGGGAGGTTAAAAATTGGCCTCTCCGAGTAGACACTGAAGTATAATCCTAATGCACCTTAACTAAGGCCTACAGTGTTAAAGTTTTTCTTCGCCTGTGGCCTCTTTGGATGACAAATTGCCAGTTGTTGCAAACTATCACATTTTACAGTGACAAGAATCCACTTGGGACTAAGTTAACTTGGTGGCCTAAATTTTAGTTGCTTTTGAAGGCAGGTTTGCAGCCCAGTTTCACGAGATGAATAGTTGCTGCTCAACCTCTGTTTTTCTGAGTTTTTGGAGTCTATGCTTTAACGTGAGTTAATGTTAGCACATCATTAAAGTGCGTTAAATATGCTGTAACATGCATTAACACTTGCATTATTTAGCACACTTTATTGCATTGGGGTACTGTATACATTAATATTAGTGCAAACAGGGCTCCATGGCATATAACTTGTGCAAAACCGCCAATATTTTAAATATAAGGGTAGTTTATTCTGTAGACAAAACATCCTAGTATTTCCTGATGTCTCTAGAGAGACAAAGTTAAAAAGGGAACAGTTTTTCCAGTTGAAGCTCTGAGTCTTACCTATTGAGCTTCTTTTACTCTGAAATTTCCCTGTAAATGTGGATAAGTTATTCAAGGTAATGGTTTATTTTTATGGACCCTGCATATCCTGAAACCTTTCTATTAGAGAAGACTGAAATTTGTGTTAGTGATTTTGAGGCTGGTATGTTCCTGGGTTATTCTTCTTTTTGGAGTTTCTTCTTTGATTTGCTTAATAAGCTGTCCCCACGATATGTGGACTTGTCCAATATTGTCATTTGCTGGTTATTGGAGGATTGAGTATTGTCTGTTGAATTGATTTCTCTGTTCTGTATCATTTATATGATGATGTAAAATTTAATAAAGAGTGAATAAAAAAAAACAAAAAACCTCATGCAAAACTAATTTTAGCATGGGCTTGCAAAACTAATGGGAAAAAAAACATTTAACAGGTGATGCAAAACCTTTTAGCATACTTGTGGCAAAAAATGTCAAGTGTACTCATGCTATTCTTGTACACAGAAACCTGAAAATACATTGGCAAAATAGTGTGAGCACCTTATTTACTGAGAGCAAAATAAATAGTGTGAACAGGTTAATCCTGACAGTGCTCATTTCCCTTTGCCTCTTGGTTTCTCCTACTGGCTTCCAAGCAATAAACTATTAAGCCTGGTACATGACGGTTGTGTGTCAGTGCAGAGAGAAGTAGAGCTACTATACTCCAGAGAAGGAGGTCAAATGAGAGCGCAGAGTTCTAGAACAGTGGTTCTCAACCCTGTCCTGGGGACCCTCCCAGCCAGTCGGGTTGTCAGGATATCCACAATGAATATGCATGAGAGAAAATTTGCATACACTGCCTCCATAACATGCAAATTTTCTCTCATGCATATTCATTGTGGATATCCTGAAAACCCGACTGGCTGGGGGGGTCCCCAGGACAGGGTTGAGAACCACTGTTCTAGAAGAACAGAAACAAACATGATTTCATGTCCAGAATCCTCTGTCTTATGTGTCAGTAAGGGTCTTCAAGAGCAATATATGAGGATGTGGTGCAGAGTGCAGACAGAAAGAAGTATGCAAAGAAGAGACCCAAAGAGGTATATAGCAATTCTGACTCAGAATATACTGACATCTGACCATTATCCCCTTTATGAATATCCTGTAGTCACCCTGTAGGCACCACAAAAGCTGTACCACATAATCTGCTACTGCCTTAAAGCTCACAGACATGAACTCTGTACTCAAACCAAAACAATTGGTCTGCTCTGAACAGATTATGAGCTCAGAGTGCTCTGCAGCTTTAAGCCTCTGAACACCTAGAGGGAACTTTGGCTACACTAACAATGTCAAGGACAGTAGAGATCTTTTTCCTCTGGGAACCTAGAGGTCCATATTCAAAGGCATTTAGCTGGATAACTCACTAGTTATCCATCTAAATGAATATTTGGGAACTTATCTGGATAAATAGGGGCATTCCAGGAGGCATTTGGGGAGGAGTTAAAATTACCTTGATAAGTTATCCGGCTAAGTCTGGCTAAATCTGGTTGTGGTGCAGAGCTGTCCTAAAGTTAGCTGGATAAAGTTATCTAAATTTTAAGATAGCTGACTATATTCAATAGTATGGCTGGGGTACATTTTAAGAAACAGTGCGCGCGCGTACTTTTGTTCGCGCACCAGGCGCGAACAAAAGTATGCTGGATTTTACAAGATACGCGCATAGCCGCGTGTATCTTATAAAATCCGGGGTCGGCACGTGCAAGGGGGTGCACATTTGTGCAACTTGCGCTTGCCAAGCCCTGCATGCGCTGCCTGTTCCCTCCGAGGCCGCTCCGAAATTGGAGCGACCTGAGAGGGAACTTTCCTTCTGCCTCCCCCCACCTTCCCCTCCCTTCCCCTACCTAACCCACCCCCCCGGCCCTATCTAAACCCCCCCTACCTCTGTCGCAGAAGTTATGCCTGCTCGAAGCAGGCGTAACTTTGCGCGCGCCGGGCCGGCTGCCGTGTGCCATGTTCGGGTCCAGGGGCTGGTCCGGAGGCCATGGCCACGCCCCCGGAATGCCCCCGGGCCGAAACCACGCCCGTGACACCACCCCCGGATGACGCGCCGACTGCGTCACGCCCCGACACGCCCCCTATGATGCGCCGTCCGCATCACGCCTCCCGACACGCCCACCCCAAGAAAGCCCCGGGACTTACACGCGTCCCAGGGCTTTGCGCGCGCTGGAAGCCTATGCAATATAGGCTCGACGCGCGCAGGGGTTTTAAAAGGGTTACGTGCGTAACCCTTTTAAAATCCGGCCCATTATATCCCCAAAGTTAGCCAGATAAGTTTATCTGGCTAACTTTGCTGTTCGTACTGTGACTGACTATGGGCTTCCTATTGTTTAGAAATATATTTGCCTTGTGTAAAGAAAAGTGTTCAAGTGTGTGTGTGTGAATATATTTCCTCTATTACGAACTCTCTCTCTCTGACTCTGTCTCTCTCACTATCTAGTGCAGTGGTTCTCAACCTTTCTAATGCCGTGACCCCGCAATACAGTTCCTCATGTTGCGGTGACCCCTCGCCCCGCCCGCCCTCGCCCCATGAGGGTGGGGTGAGGGCGGGGCTTTGGTCATATGGGGGCGGGGTTATGGATGGGGTTGGATTTTAGTGCACACTTATTTAATTATGACATTTATAATGTGAATGTAACTCAACTCACCATAGGTTCTCACATGCATGGCACACTGACCCATGATCGTCTCGGGGCTAGATGTAAAAGTACAGTTTGTATCCACAGGAACCCCCCTGACCCACAATAATGGATGTAAAGCAGAATTATGACATTCCCCATACAACTCACCCTACAAAAAAGATATTCTGGTTCTAGTGACATCTCAGTAACAGCAACTCAAACTCCTTCTATTTCCAGGCTCAATAGCCCTACTTATGAAAAGACAGCAGTTTACCACCAATGCATGTCCTCAGAAAACACAACAAATAAGACCGATACAAACGCTTACATGCTAGCAAAATATCTCATCTCGGTAACAGACACAGAACCGACCTAACATACTCCCAGGATCTGTAGTAATGCACATAAACTAATCCGCACACAGTTACACCTGTATTATGGAATACACTCAAACAGGAGCAACCCTATCTATGAAAAGGCAACACTACAAATATTAAATCAGTCCCTAAAAACCAATACACCTCTTATTAGGAAAACAGAACTAGCAAGCAGCTATAGATCCCCACACAGAAATAATTGTAAAACTATACTAATAAGCAGAATAAATGTTTCAAAACAGCTATGAACATCCAACAATTAAAAACGCATAACAACTATTAAACATTCTCCAAACACCAATAAAATATTTCAAAAAAGCAGACATCACACAATTAAAATGGCAGTCAAGAAAAATAAACTTAAAAAGCCACCTTTACTTACCCCCTCCAGCAGCTCTCCTACTCCCCTTCCCTGCAGGCCGTGGCACTCACCAGAAGCAGCAGTAGAAGCTAAGCTCTATACTTATGGTCCTCTTCCTTAGTGCCCATGTCTCACACACACACACACACCATACCAGTCATGCCCCCATGACCAGTTTCTGTCTCTCACACACCAATCACCTCCCAAACAGTCTTTGGCACACACACACCAGTCACCTTCCTGAACAGTTTCTCTCATGCCATACACACATACACACACACACACACACAGGCTTCCCACTCCCGTGTTCTACTTACATATACGGGCTTCTCACTCTCATAATCACTCTCTCACACACACACCAGTCACCTTCCTGAACAGTTTCTCTCATGCCATACACACACACACACACAGGTTTCCCACTCCCGTGTTCTACTTACATATATGGGCTTCTCACTCTCATAATCACTTTCTCTGTCTCTCTCTCACACACACACACCCACTCACCAGTCTCTCACTCCCATGCTTGTTCTCTCCACATGCACAGGCTTCTCATTCCCATAATCACTTTCTCTGTTACACACACACCAGTCTCTCTCATTTCCATGCTCACTCTCCACGTGCACAGGCTTCTCATTCCCTGAATCACATTCTCTCATATTCACACACACCAGTCTTTTTCTCTCACACACACCATCACCTTACCAAGCAGTCTCTCTCTCTCATGCATGCACACTCACCCTGGTTTCTCACTCCCATGCTTTCTTTCACCCCCACAACACCAGGCTTCTTACGCCCATGCTTTCTCACATACCCAGACTTCTCACTTCCATGCTTTTTCTCTCTCTCACACACACCAGTCACCTCCCTGACTAATGTCTCACTCTCACATACACATCAGTCATCTCCCTGAGCAATCACTTTCATTGTCTCTCACATACACACACACACACATCAGCTCTCTGACCAGTCAATCACACAGGCTGGCTGGCTGCTTCTCTCTCTTTCTCTCACTCACTTCCTCTTCTCCCCCGAGCACAAATGGGAGCTGCAGCAGCCTCCGCTGGCCAAGAAAGAAGAATCCCATCGGCCGCGGGAGGCTCATGCTGCTGTCTCCTTTCTCCATTACCGGCTGCTTCTATTGCTCGGGGACCGATGCTGCAGCCGCTGCTGCTACTTTTTCGCGCGGCTCTCTCCTTCCCGCGCACCACGATTCACTTCCTGTTCCGGGTCACGGGAGGGGGGCAGGCGCAGGAAGAAGAAAAGGCCCAGCCGCGGGTGCAGAGCTTCTTCTAGCGCCGCTGCCGTTCCCGCTGGGCTTGAACGTGCTGACAGCCCGGCGGCAACGGCAGCGGGAGAGACCGGGAGCGCGCGACCCCTGTGTTTTGGGCGTTCGACCCCTGCCGGGGTCGCGACCCATAGGTTGAGAACCGCTGATCTAGTGTCTTTTCTCTCGCTATCTAGTGTCTTCTCTAATGTGCCCTGTGAAACCTTTTTAAAATATATTTGTGGGAGGGGGTAGGGAAGACTGGGGGAAGCCACTGGTTGGTCATTTGCTCCCATAGGAAGCCCTCATTCATGGGAGGCCCGTGCTTTTGTGACAAGCCAGAGAGCAGGGCTGGGCTCCTGATTAAAAAAGGCTGCCATTGACAGATATTTAAATACCTGCAGAAGAAGAGAGGGAGGAAAGCGCAGCCTGCCAGATACTCAATTGCTAATCCTGCTATATCTTCCCTTTTTTTTACAACTAAGGATTTTCTGTGCTTATCCCATGCCTCTTTAACACTTAGCATATGAAGAGGGAATCCTTAGTTACAAAAAAGTGAAGAGATAGCAAAAGAATTAGCTGGTTCTACCTGGTAGGTATCATTTTCCTCCTCCTCTTCCTTGGCATTTAAAAGGAGTGTAGAAACTCTCCTTCTTGTTCCTGCTGCACTGAGAAGCAATCCCCATGTATCAGGTTTAGTTGCACACCACTTGGAAACCAGCAGTAGGAACTGAGAAGAAAAGAGAAGAGAGCTTGCTCAATTTAGTGCAATCATGAATTTAGCTTGTATTCAGTGAATAACAGGATCACGTTAACAGAAATCCAGAGTAAGTATTAACTATTCACCATTTACCGAAAACTTGCAAAATAGTGGGAAGAGTAAGCATATCATGCTCATTTGTATATGTTGTTCCTTCATTTGCATGTGCAAGCATGCAGATTTTAGTGCGCTCATGCTAACATATTTTCAGACCCTTTTAATGTGCGCGTTGAGGTTTTCCTGCATAACACGCTGTTTTAGCCTGCACAGGAACACATTAAAGTTTATTGTACATGTCCCTTAATGTATCCTGGCCACAACAATGTTAATGAACTGTGTCAATGAAAATGCATGCAAAGCAGCTCATTAATATTAAAAGTTTAGTGCAAATTGTGTTAAACTAAACAACTTGTGGTAACTACAAGCTAATGCAAATATCTAATGGCACCTCTTGAGGAATGTTAATTAGTGTAAGCGTTATTAGGCATTATGGTGTATTGAACACAGGTTAACACTTGCATTAGCCTTAATGCATTTTACAGCACATCCCCCAAAGATCATAAAAATCAGAGATGTAATATTTATTTATTTATTTCATATATTTCTATGTTGCCAATCCATAGCTCTTGGTAGCTCACAATAAAAACATACATAAAAAACACTAAAAAAGTTTAAAAACATAATACAAAAACAGACAAAACAAAAAAACCTGTTTCTTTTCTTGAAACTTGGCTGCAAACTGAAGTTCAAAAATAACCAAAATTTAACTATACTTCAAGAGGTCGATATTCAGTGTTATGCAGCTGAATAAGTAATAATTTATCCAGCTAAATGGGGCAGCTGAATATCCAGCCCCATTTAGCAATCAGCAGTCAGTTAGCCAGCTAAGTAATTAGCCAGATAAATTGTGGGCAAGATGTGAATGGATTGGGGAGGAGCTACTTATCTGGTTAACTTAGCCAGACTTATCTGGTTATGTTAACAAAGTTAGACCTCCTCAATAGCAGATCTAATGTTTGCCAAATAAGACTTATCTGGCTAACTAGCGACTTTTATGGGGATATTCAGCAGCATATCTGTGGTGCTGAATATCCCATGTAAGTTAGTCTGATAAGTCTTATCCGTCTAACTTACTTATTCAACTATATTTGAATATCTACCCCCAAGAGGTTAGGTAAATATTTTTGAGAGTATCAACAGGCTAGCATGGCTGCAAAGGTCCTGGTTCTGATTCCTACATTTAAAAAAATAGTCTTCCATGTTCCTTCTTTGCCACCCCCCCAACAATCCTCCCTGAGTTACTCAAGAGCCCCTTGGGGTATGAACAGCCCTTGAGTGAATTATGACTTGGGACAGGATGAATGATCCCTCCTGACGCTGGCTTATGAGCCCTTCTGAGAGGTGCCAATGGGGATCTGAGTCCAAGTGTCCCTCTTTCTACCATCCCCCCCCCCTCCCCACCTGATCCTCACCTACCCCATCTGGTATTCTGTAAGGCAGGTGGGGACTGACTCTGAAACTGAAATGGTACTGGCTGACTTGACACTCTACTTTGCCCCCCTGCAATGGGTGTTAAATGGGAGCAATAATTCAAGTGTCAAAATCAGCACACTAACGTGTTAATGGGAAGTTTTAATTCAGCTCAGAATATAGATCGCTTAGGGGGTTCATTCACTAAGCCATGGTATTTTTCATTGAGAGAAAAATAGTGTGAAAGTCGCAAAGGTGTGGTACACGACCTTGCTGCTTTGTGATTCCCTCGATATTTTCCCCTGCAGGTGAATGCCCCCAGAGAATACACGATGGCAGCCATGGGACTGAGGGACTGCCAAGGCTTAAAGGAGCTGAAGGCCCTGACAAGGTCATTAGAAACCAGGGGTTCTGCATATAGATCCCCCTCTCCCCACCACTGCCCTTGGAGGTAGCTGTTAGAAAATTAAAAAAAATAAAAATAAAAATTTAAAGTTGGCACCAGGCCTCACCCCAACTCCCAACTCTTCCTCTTCAATGAAAAATTCCAGCTCCCAGAGGCCAGGACTCACTCCAATCTCATCAGACATCTCCTTACTCATAAATGAGTCCCTGGTGATCCAGTGGGGGTCTGGAGCATCCCCTAGGCTCAGGGCCTTGTGGCCATCGTTTTTCTAAATGGTACCGACTGATCCTTTGCCCTTATCATGTGATAGAGACAAAGGACTAACTGGTCAGGCCTGAAACCTAGGGGGTGCTCCAGGCCCCCATTGGGCCACCCATGATTCCTTTATGAGTAAGGCAGGAGGTCAGGGGGAGGGGGAGGGCTGGATTTTTTTTTATTGAAAGGGAGGGCTTTGGACATTAAGCCTGACTCCAACTTTTACATTTTTTAAAATTTTGGAAGAATAGCTGCCTGGAAGGACTGCAAGGGTGGGGATGGGAGGATTGGGACAGGTGATCAATTACAGACCACTGGGGTTTTTCAACAAATTTTGAAGGGGCTTACTCAGGACTGTCAGCCCCGGGAGCATCGGGTCATGTGTTAATGTCCCGATGCTCCTAGGGGACGTTAGCTACAATTCTTGAGTTATAGCTAAGTTTAAATAAAAAAAAAATGTGGCTTGTGATTTTTTTGGTCTGGCTGCTTTATTTGATTTGCATCGTTTAGGGTATTTATGATCTAATTAACATTCATTTGCATGCTTCAAATGTACTTGAAATTTTTGGTTATGAGTTTTTGCTTCCATGGCAAGCTTCTTTTCAAATGATCTCTTTGCCTTGCTTATCAATGCTTTGTATCTAACTTGCAAGTGGTTATGCTGTTTCCTGTTTTTTTTCATTTGGATCTCTTTTCCATTTTTTGAAAAATGTTCTTTTAGTTATTGTAGCCTCTCTCACCACATCTTTTAATCATGCCGGTAGTCATTTTAGCCTTCTTTCCACCTTTTGTAATACGTGTAATACGTCTGATCTGGGCTTCCACGAAAGTATTTTTAAACAAGGTCCATGCCTACTGTAAACTCTTAACTTTGGCAGCTGCTCCTTTCAGTTTTTCCTAATCATTTTCCTCATTGCATCATAGTTTCCTTTTTGAAAATTAAATGCTATTGCAGCAGACTTCTGTAGTGTCCTCCTTCCAGTTATTAAGTCAAATTTGATCATGTTATGGTCACTATTGCCAAATGGCCCCCGAAACCATTACCTCTTGCACAAAATCTGTGTTGTACCAAAGACTAGGTATAAAACAGCTTCTGATCTTGTACCAGCTGCTCCATGAAGCAGTTATTTATTTCATCTAGGAACTTCACCTCCTTAGCATGTCCTGATGTGACATTTACCTAGTCAGTATTGGGTAATTGAAGTCATCCATTATCACTGTGCTGCTAATTTTGTTAGCGTCCCTAATTTCTGTTAGCATTTCATTGTCTGTCTGTTCATTCTGGCTGGGTGGATGACAATACATCCCCAATGCTATTTTATCCCCCTTTTCATAGGAAACTTCTATCCATAAGGATTCTATAGTACATTTTGATTCCTGCAGAACTTTTATCCTATTTGACTCAACACCCTCTTTAATATATAGTACCACCCCTCCACCAATTTGATCCTACTCATCTTCATGATATAATTTGAACCCTGGTATTACAGTGTCCTATTGGTTATACTCCTACTACCAGGTCCCTGAGATGCCATTTATATATACCTCTTAATTCAGTGATATACACTCTTCCATCAACCAGATTGAACAAATGGTAAAGGAGGAGGTCCTGTTAGTTGTGGACCACCTGTGTGCTGAAACTAGATGGATTCATCATTATACGTGCAGATTTTAAGCAGAGAACCCAGTTTTGAAAGTGGTCCAGTATTTCCTACACAGACCTCAAGATCTGTTTGCACAACTGACTGGAGTTTTACAAAACTAGATCTTCTGTAGAGCATACCAACAAGAGCCATTATCTCCACATTCATAAGCTTTGTTGACAATTAGTATGCCAAAAGGCTTGCATTGCTATACATGCCTTCCATATGGCATTGCAAGTGCCCCGGCTGTGTTTCAGAAAACTGATGGATCACCTCTTCCAGGTTTTGCATGGTGTCTCTTGATGACATTTTGATAACACTCTCAGATGATAGCACACACCTTAATGACTTTCAGGAGTTGCTCAGCTGACCATTGGAACATGTCATCTCCGACACCTGGAAGGCACTCAGATATATAACTTGACCTTCAGTTCGATGAGTTTGATGCTTAAAATGCAGACTATTTTAGACTTCTCAGCATAGAACTTCAAAGTTGGTCCATTCTGCGCAAGTTATACAGCCAGCTGCAGCTGCAGACAGAAAGTTGCCAGGTTTGTTAAGTGGCGGGACCACGGACCCTTTGATTGTTTTGTTTTGATAACACTTTCTCTTGTTCCGAGGGGATTGTGCAGGTGACTGTGGAACCAGACATGCACAATGGTGGGAGTCCTCCTTCTGCATGGCAGCCACCAGTCACAACAAATCAGGCACTCTACTCAAAGACTTTGAAGTTTGTTAATGGGGAGAGGAATGTAGAGGGTTTGTGCAGTCTGTGAAGCTGGCACTCCTGGGGGTAAAGAGTTATTCCTTTCAGAGGTCAGATTGCGGCTGGTCTGCATATGCAAGAAAGCAAGCCTTGCTGGAAGTTGATTGTGTTATATTGTGAATAAATATGTCTGATGGAACTGCTGGCCTTGTTTGTTTCAACTGCTGGACCGAGCAGTTCATAAGCTAACAACAGATTGCAAACGAAATCAAAGCCCAACTGGACTGTCTGCAGTATGCTATTATAGGATTTTCATAGAAATGAGAACACAAAGGAAGACACTCACCACCCACAAAGATGAAAATGATGGAAATCAGGATGACACAGAGTGAGTGAGAGGTGTCACAAAGTAATCACAAAACACTCAGTGCTAAATAAAACAGAGAAATCCAAAAGTACAAAAAATACAATCATGCCGATTCAGAACGGATCACAGAATCCTATATCTAAATGGGGGGGGGGGAGGGGGTCGCGCTAAAAGGAAGCGTTAGGGACAATTATGCGCCCTTAGCGCCTCCTTGGCCCAGGAGAGGTGGCTCTGTCAGCGGGTTTAGAAACTGATGCTCAATTTTACCAGCGTTGGTTTTCCAAACTCATTGACAGTGATCAGTTAGGAAAAGGGATGCTGGTAAAGTTAAGCGTCCGTTTTCCTAACTGGACTGGCCGGCACATTAAAAAAAAATTTTTTTTTTTACATTTTTGGTTCCCCTGACTTAATATTGCTAGGACATTAAGTCGGAGGGTGTACAGAAAAGCTGTATTTTCTGCTTTTCTGTACACTTTTTTGGGCTGCTTATAAATTAACACCTGCCCTTGGAGCACTTAGGGATGACAAAGCCATAGCAGAAAGACTAAATTAATTCTTTGCTTTAGTATTCACTGAGGAAGATGAAAGAGATATATCTGTGCAAGAAATGATATTCAAAGGTGATGATTCAGAGGAACTGAAAGAAATATCAGTGAAACTGAAGATGTACTAGGGCAAATTGACAAACCAAAGAGTAGCAAATCACCTGGACCAGATAGTATATTTCCCAGAGTGCTGAAAGAGCTGAGAAATGAAATTGAGGACGTTATTGGAAAATTTTAAACTATCAATAACATCATCTATGGTACCTGAAGACTGGAAGGTTGTCAATGTAATGCAAATTTTTAAAACAGGATCAAGGGGTAATCCAGAACTTACAGACCAATGAGTCTGAAATCTGTGTGCCAGGCAAAATGGTAGAAACTATCATAAAGAACAAAATTGCTGAACATATAGATAAGCATATTTTAATGGGACAAAGCCAACATGGATTTAGCCAAAGGAAGTCTTGCCTCACAAATTTGCTACTTTTTTTGAAGGGATAAATAAATATGTGGATAAAGGTGAGCCAGTTGATATAATGTATCTGGATTTCCAGAAAGCATTTCACAAAGTCCCTCATGAGAGACTTCTTAGGAAATTAGAAAGTCAAGGGATAGGTGGCAGTGATCTATTGTAGACTGCCAACTGGTTAAAGATAAAAAAAACAGAGAGTAGGGCTAAATGGTAAATTTTCCCAATGGAAAAAGATGAGTAATGGAGTGCCCTAGGGATCTGTTCTGGAACTAATACTTTTCAATATATTTATAAATGACCTGGAAAAGGGAACAATAAGTGAGGTGATCAAAATGTCCAATGACACAACATTTTTCAACGTTGTCAAATCATAAGAGGATTGTGAGAAAATGCAAGAGGACATGCAAATGGAAAATGAAATTTAATATAAACAAGTGCAAAGTGATGCACTTAGGCAAGATTAACCCAAATTATTGCTACATGCTGCGCTGCAAGGTTCCACCTTAGGAGTCACCACTCAGGAAAAGGATCTAGTGTCATCATTGAAAATACATTGAAATCTTCTGCTCAGTGTGTAGCAGCAGTCAAGAAAGCAAATAGAATGCTAGGGATTATTAGGAAAGGAATGGAGAATAAAACAGAATATCATAATGCCTCTGTACTGCTCCATGGTGCAACCTCATCCTGAGTATTGTGTTCAGTTCTGGTCACCACATCTCAAGAAAGATATAGCAGAATTAGAAAAGGTACAGAGAAGGGCGATCAAGATGATAAAGCGGATGGAACAATTCCCCTATGAAGAAAGGCTAAAGAGGTTAGGACTCTTCAGCTTGGAGAAGAGACAGCTTAGAGGAGATATGATAGAGGTCTATAGAATAATAAGTGGAATGGAGCAAGTAAACATTAATCAGTTTGTTTGGTCTTTCAAAAAGTATAAAGACCACTGGGTAATACATTTAATACTAATAAGAGAAAATATTTATTTACTCAATGCACAATTAAGCTCTGGAATTCGTTGCCAGAGATTGTGGTGAAAACTATTAGTGTAGCTGCATTTAAAAAAGGTTTGGTCAAGCTCCTGGAGCAAGAGTTGCAGAAATCCACTAGTTTTTATTGGGATAAGCAGCTTGGAATCTATCTACCCCTTGGGATCCTGCCAGGTACTTGTAGCCTGGATTGGCCACTGTTGGAAACAGGATACTGGGCTTGATGGACCCTTGGTCTGACCCAGTATGGCAATTTCTTATGCTCTTATGTTCTTTATATATGCCCTCCAGACCAACCACTAAGTTCGTCACTCAGATCCTCAATGTCGATTACGTTGTTAAAAGAAAAGAACAGACACCTGCAACAGATCCTTCTGAGGGAGGGAGCAGCACCTACCCTCTAGAACTCTCTCCCAGAACAGCTCTGACAAATACATGACAACTCCCACTTCAGGAAGCAAATAAAAGCCTGACTCATCTGTCAAGCTTCTAATGCACAACCCAGAAATCAAAATGCCAAATAGACTATGGAAAACTGACTGGCATCTCTTCAAATGCCCTCTACCTGCTGTTACAAATTTATTTTGGGAGTTAATCACTAGTATCTCTGCAGTATTAGTGATAGAGTGCAGGCATTAGTCGTTGATCTATTTAAAGTTAGTCCTAAGATATACCTTTTTATTGCCAAGTTTATAATGTGATTTTTGCTTCTATTCTACTTTGTTATTCACCTTTTTTTTTTTTTTTATTGTGAAGCTGCAAATGACCACTGTTTATATGTTTCTATTCTAATATGCTGTAAACTGTCTAGGGTGAATCTTATGTTCAGAAAGCGGTTAATAAATCCAAGTAATAACTCATGAATCCAGCAAGGGACTGCAGTTAGGGTAGTAAAGAAAGGTTTGGCTTAATGCAGAAGACACTAACATGTTCAAGAAAGTGGTCTAAAGAATGACAGCAAAGATTAATGGAAAAGCAGTCATGCTTTGGGGCAACCTCCCACTGCCTTGTCTAGGTAACAGTACTGACACACACCAAACAGGAGCGAGATCTGGGAGTGATCAGTTTTGATGAATTTAAGGTTGCTAAACAGGGCAACGAGGTAATAGTGAATGAGAGAGGTATAACCAGTGGAAAAAAGAAGGTGATAACTTGGTATAAAACATTGATGAAGTCTCATCAGGGGTGCTGTCAGGGGTGTAAGTAGATTTTATTTTCTTTTTGTTAGTAATTGAAACATTACAATGAATTAATGCAAATAAAACATTCAAGTGTGAATAAGACATGCATCCTTGTAATATAAAAGAAGAGAACATTTTTTTTTTTTTTTTACATACTGAACGTTGAGTCCACAAAAGCGGGAGAAACAAAAAGACAACTCTTAAGAGAAAATAAATTACAGTAGACCTAACACTCTATTCTCATGACCCCAAACCAAATTAATCCTACAGCTGAGAGCACTTGTCCTAGTCTAGTCAGAAAAATCACTTAACATTTTTATCCAAAAGAAATCTATCCAGGTGAAGAGGGTCAAAGAAAACAAACTTGTTCCCTTGATAAGACACAATACATTTAAAGGGAAATTTTAAAAAGATAGATGCCCTCAGGGCCAAATCCTGTTGTTTCATTTGAAGGAAAACTTTCCTCCTCAATTGAGTTGCCCAGAGGCCATCCGGGAACACATGTATTCTCTGACCACAACAGAAACTTCCTCTATTTTTAAAATACTGGCTTAGCACTAAATCTCTATCAGCTGTGGCACTGAAAGCTGAGCACTTCATCACCTGCTATTGTAGGACTGATGGATTGCCATGTCACCTGCCTACCAGACACGGTGTTAGGAAAACAAAGTGGGAACTCTTCGGAGTCTCCCAGAGTTTCCATTGGCCTAGTTGAACGGATCCCTCCGTTGCCACCTGCAAAGAGGGTCCTTGGTGAGGATTTGTCTACTCCAGAAGATGCAAGTTTAGCTGTAGATTTACACTGGATGCAATTGTTGCTGCATGCCCAATGGAGGAAGACAGATTGGGGCAGCACTGTGGAGGACAATGCCTGGGAATTCATTGTAGGGGGAACAGTCTCGAGGAGTGGGACACGCAAGAGAGATTGGAAGGTCTTTGTTGGAGGGTGCCTAGGCCAGGTGATTTTGGAGTGGGCCTGATATTAGAGTGGGTCTGTCTAGGGCAGCCCCCTACCAATCCTGGTGGCAGTACAGTCCCCTTAGCTATCGAGGATGGCAAGTAAAGGGGCCTCATTGTCTGCTCTTTGTACAGAGACCATATTACTTGATTCTGTTTCACAACTTTGCAACTTTTCTAAAGACACTGAAGCCAAGCTTTGTGAACATGGAGCTAGAGTGGGAGCATTACAAGAACAGGCTTCCTCTATTAGAAGTCAACTATTTTCCCTACAGCTCTCTAATGTGGCTCATATCAAAGACAATTTAAGTCTTCCTAATAATTTGGACTGCTGGAATACAGGTTGAGAGCTAAGAGTCTTTGGCTATTAAATTTTCCTGTTACAAGATTAATCTCAGCGCAGGAATTGTTTAAAAAGTGTATTTGGGAGTTTTTAAGGATTTCTCATAAGAAGAAGCTCCTTCTGTCTAAGAGTTATTATATTACTAATATGAAAAGGAGTTAGAGTGGGGAAGAGGGTGCTCTGGATTTAATGACTTCTTCGGATAATGTTGACTTATCTGCTTTTCTTGAGACTTCACAAGACTTGATTTCCACACAGGCTATACTTCTTGTTTCTTTTTATTCCAGTGCAAGTAGGTTTTAATTCTTAACCATACTTCACTGACCCCAACCCTGACTCTTCTGATCCCACCCCTAACTCCACCCCCTCGAAAGACTGAATGGAGCAATTTACTCATTTGCTATATGGGAATAAAGGTTAAAAAGTAAAAATAAAAATATATAAGATGATACAATTTTATAGATTCTGTTCTGACCTGAGAAAGGAAGTATTAGCTTTTGAAAGCTAGTCAAGAAGCATATTAAGTTATCCAATAAAAAAGGTATTGCCTTATATATTTTTTGTTATTTTTTATTTGTTAACCTTTATTTCTGTGGGGACTAACATGGTGACAACAATACTTTATATCATTTACTATATTACTACAAAACGTTTTCATTTATTCAGTGCCTGTCATTCCAAATGGATTGCTGATTTCAGTGCTGATTTCAAATAGCAGAAGCCGAGATTACCTGCACACACTGAGATGCAAATTTAAAAAAACAGAACTGGTCTAAACTCCCTGCAGGAACTGGCAGCTCACATTTCATTTTAACTCGCACCTCCAGATCCTCAGTAGCCCAGTGAGCCCCGACCTGGGGGTTTCATACAGGCCTTGAAATCCCAGGACTAGTTTAGCTGTTCCATAGAGCCTGAAGTCAGGTGCTTACCATGTAGTTGTTGCTTCCCTGGTAGTGATTCTGTATCATAAAAATAAACAGAGATTTTTCTTTTAAGACATTTATATCACCCTATTATGTTACTTCATAGGCAAGTGACCCATCATTCATTATTATTTGTCATTGTATAGCACATATCAGATGCATGTAGCAATGTACAGAGGCACAAGGTGGATAGTCCCTACTCCTTGGAGCTTACAATCTCTTCAAGAAGACGGTCAGACAGACAAGACACACAGCAAAAACAAATGTAACTCTTGTTGGGATACATTTTATGATGGAAAAGATTTCCCTGTTGAGTAAGGGTCACCTTCCCCAAATTTGTTTAGTGGGCTCTTAAATTTGGTCATGCAGATGGTGAAGTGGACCTGTATATAGAGATAGCCTGGGTGGGTGTTAACCACATTCTCTTTGGGACTGGAGAGGGAGAACACACCTCATCTCCCCTCCATGAGTTCTGGCCTCATTCTGCCCCATAGTGCTGACTAAAATAAGACACCACTTTCCAACTTTTAACTTTATCTCTGTGATTTCTAGCCAGAAATTATGTACATTGATTGGCATAGGGTAACAATTTGTCCATAATGAATACATCAGTATTCATGGGAATCAAACGGTTGGAATCACATCGTATCCCCACATATAGAGTAGTTATGAAACATATTGGGGCAGTCTCTCAACCTTCATATAAAACTCTTTAGATCTCCACTTATCATAATCTTTGGAACAATGGTTACAGCCCCCATTTACCCTTTTTGATTATCACACCCCATGGGTACTATTTCTTCCTCTGTATTACCCACTCCATCCACCAAGGTTTAGGCTAAACTCTCAGATTCCCCTTCAAGGCTACCTTAGTACAAACACTCTTGTAAAGGAATGGGGTTCACTCATTTGAACTATCCCAGACATCTATCAAAATTCACATCTAAAAGGGACAGTGCAATTTCTGTTTTCAGAACTACTTATAACGTCATGGTCTCTGACCTCCCACTCCAGTCCCATAGCATTGTAGGTTTTCCCTGGCCATCTCCATTGCAGTGGATCTCTTGGGGGTACTCACTATTTTGGAATCAGCCCAAATTCCTGCTTTCTTGTCCTTATTCCTCAATGGGAGGAACAGCTGCCACTTCACCCTGGTTCTGGTTGGTTCCTCAGAAGGAGGGGGAGGAGGAAACCACTCCTCACTCATGGCCTTGGGCCTCTCCTCTTGAGGTGATGAGCCCCTGCAAGGGTCCACTCCTACTGGGAGCATCTCAGGTCCCACCAGCCTGCAGGTTGGCTACTCCAGATGGCTATATCCCTCGAGGTCCCTCTCATCAACCTCAACCTGAGAAAGGGCCGTAAGAAAAAGGGTGAACTCACCCAAAACTTCCCACCTTTCTACCTCCCATTACATTTTTGTCACCCATTCAGAGAACACTATGCACTCTTAAGGGAACACAACCCTTAACCCAAACCACATTATCATATTAAACTGCAGTGCTCAATGCTCTAAAAATGCCATCCAGTGATCATTTTCCAGTACTGCAATAGAAACAGATACAACAGTTACCAAAGAAGTCAAACATGATGATCCCACATCTCTCCCAACCAGAACATCCTTGTATCACTAGAAACCAAGAAAGATGCTCCATATTTGGGGGTTTTCCCCCACACAAATAAGAGGTTTTGCATTCCGTGAACAAGGCCATGACTGAGGAGATTTACAGCATGAAGAAACTAAAGTAGGTGGCTTGTAGGTGAGCTTAGACAGTAAGAAGCTTTAATTAAGTAAAGTGGTAAAGAATCAACAGCTTGCCTAATTGATGAATCAACCAAGAATTAAAACTTTGCCCCAGAAGCAATCTAAGGCCTGATTTATTAAGGCTTTTCTCACATTCTGTGTGTATGGGAAAAAATGCAGTTATTGAGGCCCTGTATAAGAAAACCAGAATATAGCATGAATGGTTGAAGGGAGGGAGAGAAGTAAATAAGTAAAGTAGATCATGTTTGAATTTCAAAGAACTTTTTTTTTTTTAACTACTATACACATCCAAACAATCCAGTGCCCTATAAGACTTACATGACAAATTGCAAAAGGAAAGTTTGTTAACAATTTATTAACAGAACAGAAAAATTTAGAAACAAGAAGGCTTAAAAATTGTCTCAATTGTTAGCTGTTGTACCTCATACCCGATTCAATGCCCCTGCACAGGGAGTGGAGCAAAGGGCAGGAGCAGCTCCTGAGACCTATTGATCATTACACAGAAACAGCACTTTAGCAGAACATCTCACCTTGGTCACACACACACATAACACAGACAGACCCTCAACAAATACCGAATAAGGGAACACAAACAAAGATATACAAATGTGTAGACAAAATTTGAAATGGAAACCTCAATAAGCCAAACTCTGCAGGGCAACTCTGGAAAAAGAAAAACATTACCACGCCCCCTGTTATGGGAGTCTCAGTTTAGTGGACTCTTGGGCTGACCTGCAGGAGACGGGGAAAGATGGTCAATGTCTCTAGTATGTGGCAGGCCGGGAGGCAGTTGTTCAGGCTGGATGTAGAGGTGCTCTTCACCCTGGAAGCTGGTGCTCCCCAGGAGGAGCCCGTAGGAGCCCAACCGCTGGGACTTAGGCGGCTTCACCTTTGGAAGCCAAAGCCCCCCTGGGAGGAGCCCGTAGAGGCCCGGCCGCTGGGACTTAGGCGGTAGTGGATCAGGACTGGGAACTGGAACCAGACTAGGACAGTAGGTCGGTACTGTAACGGGTTCTGGTCAATGTCTCTAGTAACATAGAAACATAGAAACATAGAAATGACGGCAGAAGAAGACCAAATGGCCCATCCAGTCTGCCCAGCAAGCTTCACACACTTTTTTCTCTCATACTTATCTGTTTCTCTTAGCTCTTGGTTCTATTTCCCTTCCACCCCCACCATTAATGTAGAAAGCAGTGATGGAGCTGCATCCAAGTGAATATCTAGCTGATAAGTTAGGGGTAGTAGGGGTAGTAACCGCCGCAATAAGCAAGCTACACCCATGCTTATTTGTTTTACCCAGACTATGTTATACAGCCCTTATTGGTTGTTTTTCTTCTCCCCTGCTGTTGAAGCAGGGAGCTATGCTGGATATGCTTGAAGTATCAGTTTATTCTTCTCCCATGCTGTTGAAGCAGAGAGCCATGCTGGATATGCATCGAAAGTGAAGTATCAGGCACATTTGGTTTGGGGTAGTAACCGCCGTAACAAGCCAGCTACTCCCCGCTTTGTGAGTGCAAACCCTTTTTTCTTCTGGCAGATGTTCAGGCTGGACGTAGAGGTGCTCTTCACCCTGGAAGCTGGTACTCCCCCAGGAGGAGCCCGTAGGAGCCCAACTGCTGGGACTTAGGCGGCTTCACCCTTGGAAGCCGAAACCCCCCCGAGAGGAGCCCGTAGAGGCCCGGCCACTGGGACTTAGGCGGTAGTGGATCAGGAGTGGGAACTGAAACCAGACCAGGACAGTAGGTCGGTACTGTAACGGGACTCGGGTTCTGGAACCAGGCAGGAACTGTAGCAAGACTCGGGAACTGGAACCAGGCAGGAACTGTAGCAAGTTGTTATTCCAGATTATTTCCCTGTTCATTGTTTTGTTACCCAGGTTATCCAAGTTATTTCTACCCTGTTCATTGTAAAACAAGACTCAGTCTCTGTTAATGTCGCTAGTTGTAATGTAAACCGAAGTGATAATTAATCTTGTTAATTGAACCTCGGTATATAAAAGTTACAACTAAATAAATAAATAAATAAATAAATAAGTAAACAGGAAACAAGCAGGTACTGTAGCAGGCAAGCAAGAACCAAGCAGGTACTATAGCAGGAACGGAGCGAATAGCAAGGCAGGTCACTCTGGGGCACAACGCAACAGGGAACCAGGAGGTAAACCCGTTGCAAGGCCAAGACTGAGTGTCCGCGGCCGGCTTTGCAAGGCCGCGGCGTCTGACGTCAGGAATTGGGCGGAGTCTCCACTGGCGGGAAACGGCCTAGAAAAGCGCCCAAGTGGCGCACGCGCACCTAGAGACAGAGCATCCATGGGAGGCTTACCGGCGGTGGGGCCCTTGCGAGGACGCCGCCGAACAGGCCGCAAACTAGGCCAACGAAAGCGGGAACAGGTCCAGGAACACGGAAGTAAGGGTCTGGTTGTGATGCTCGTGGCCAGAACCACAACACCCCCGACACTGTTCTCCTTCTGCATATGCCTCGTTCCTGCATTGTTCTTCTGGATCTGCGCAGGTCATCCAGAGAAGGGTCGCGGGAGAGGCACAGAAGTAGACACTGTAGGATTGCCACCTCACCCAGGTCATCCCAAACAGGCTGATCAAGTCCTGCTATTGCCCTATTGCATGCTCAGAGTTTGTAATTCAGGGAAAAGTGGGGACAACTTCTCCATTCATGCAACGGGGCAATAGCAGGAGTAGATCAGCCTGCTCAGATTGATCAATTGAGCATCCCCCTGATTCCCTCTCGAAGTCCCAAGTCCAGGGGGCCTGGAAGAAGAGCAGCAGCAGAAGCAGCACCACAAATACCCTCGAAGCCAGCAGCACTTTCTCCCCTGCTTCTTTCCCCCAAGGCCAGCTTAACCTAGAGAAACAAAAGCTCCAAAGGCAGTTTTCACCCTACATGACACATGCTCACAGCCACAGATGATCTTTTCCAGCACCTGGACCAGCAGGGGAATTGATCCGTTGGGTAGCAGCCTGGGGGTAGAGAGGTGGCATGTTTTGATCTGCATGCAGCGTCTCTAGAGGCAGGCAGGTAATAAAGAGTAGCACTGGTAAATTGGGGTGGGATTTGCTGGGAGTTGCATGGGTACCTGCTTCCAGTGCACTTGTGGCCGTCTAGTTCTCATTGGTTCTCTTCATCACTTACCTCTGTGGTCTCCATGCAGCCAGCTGTAAACTTATAGAAGAGCACATGGCAGCAACAAACTGTGGGAACAGAAGGAAAGGGGCAGAAATGGGCAGGCTTTCTGTGCCAGGGCAGCCCCCCCTCTTGCACTGCCCCTGCCCTGATACAAGGTCAGAGTTTGTGCTGAGTGCAGGGGATTTCTCTGCTTTACGACCTCTGCTCAGCTCCTGTTGGATTCCCACACTGGAAGTGTATCTTTCTGGTCCTGTGTACCTCATCCTACTGGCCCATTTCTACCATTGCTCTTCTACCTCCCCCACTCTGGCCTCAGTTCTGGGATCACAGCCCCTTCTCCCCCCACCAGGCTGCCTTCTCCAGGCCTTCCGCTCTTGCTTCCTCTCGCTTCCGATTCAGGAAAATTGTTGTTGTTGACATGGGGACTCTGGGAACATGAGAAGAGGGAGTGCGACTAGAAAGCAAACCACAAAGAAGAAAACAATTGCTCTGCTCCTTCATGAGCAGATAACTTAAACTAGAACTTGGAATGTCTGAAAAAAGGAAAAGTGCACCAACTAGAGATCCCTTTTTTTTCCCTTGAACTACAGATATTCTATTTTTGGGAAGTTACTATATTTTTGGTTGTTTTAATACAAAGACTTTTGAGTGTATAACTATAACCATTAACCTGGTCAGTTTAGTGTTAATTTGTCAGTATACATGTAAAGTTATGTTTTTGCTATTTCAAAGTTCACCATATTCATTCAGTAAAGTTGTGTTGAATTATAGTCTTTTGAGTTTATTTGCTTTTCATCTCTGGGAGGAGGGGAAGATTCAGAGCACATCCAGAGAATTGCCAAAGAGGTAAAGAAGGTGATAACACTTTTTTCAGATAAATAAGAAAAAGAAAGACAGCCAGAAGTGGTATAGTGAAATTGAAAGGTGACAAGGAGCAATGTGTAGAGTCAGACAAAGAAATGGCAGACATATTAAACTAATACTTCAGTTTGGTCTTCAATAACGAAAACTTTGGAGAAGGACCGTCACTAGGTAACAAGCCCGTAGAAAGGAATGGGGTAGACACAATTCCTTTTACAGAAAATAATGTATTGGAAGAGCTAAGAAAAGTGAAAGTGGACAAGGTCATGGGGCTGGATGAGGTACATCCCAGGATGCTATAGGAATTCAGAGACGGTTGTGCCAGGACCGTTGAAAGGCCTGTTCAATAGATCCCTGGAAATGGGAGTGGTGTCCCGAATTGGAGAAGAGCGGTGGTGGTTCCACTTCATAAGAGTGGTAACAGAGAGGAGGCTGGAAACCACAGGATAGTAGATTCCTATTTCTGTGGTAGGAATAATGGAGACACTGCTGAAAGAAAGGTAGTGAACTATCTACAATCCAGTAAGTTGCTTGACCCGAGGCAGCATGGATTCACTAAGGGAAGGTTCTGTCAGACAAATCTGATTAATTTTTTTGATTGAGTGACTAGAGAATTAGATCTAGGAAGAACACTAGATGTGATATACTCGGATTTCAGCAAAGTTTTTGATACGGTCCTGCGTAGGAGGCTTGTGAATAAAATGAGAAGCTTGGGAGTGAGCACCAAGGTGGTGACATGGATTTCAGACTGGTTGACTGAAAGGAGACAGCATAAATGGTAAATGGAATCTACTCTGAAGAGAGAACCATGTTAAATGTAGTGCCACAAGGATTGATTTTGGGACTGGTTCTGTTTAATATCTTTGTGAGCAGAAATGCAAAAGTGATAGAAGGTAAAGTTTGTCTATTTTTGGATGATACAAAGATCTGCAAAAGAGTAAATACGCCTGAAGGAGTAGTGAGAATGAAAAGTGATTTAAGAAAGCTTGAAGAGTGCTTGAAAGGATAGAGACAGAATGGAGGCAGTCCAGAGAAGGGTGACCAAAGTTGTGTGGGGTCAGTATTCGAAGACTAATGTGGAGAGACTGAAAGATCTGAATATGTATTCCCTGGAAGAAAGGGGGTGCAGAAGAGATATGATACAGGCCTTCAGATAACTGAAAGATTTTAATGATGCACAAACATCAAAACTTTTCCAGTGGAAAGAAATCAAACAAATGAAACTCCAGGGAGGACGACTGGGAACCAACGGCAGGAAATATTTCTTCATGGAGAGTGTGGTGGATGCCTGGAATGCCCCTCCAGAGGAGATGATGAAAATAAAAACAGTGAAAGAAATCAAAGTGCCCTGGGATAAATACTGGAATCTAAAGACTAGAGGGCAGAAATGAAGAAAAGAGTGCATGGGGGTAACTTGATGATGCAGTGGTTACTACCCTTAACCTATAAGCCTTGATGGTTTTGATGCAACTTCAATTTTGCTCTCCACTTCAACAGCAGGATGAAAAGGGGAATTGGATTCAGACAGCAACCGATGAGGGCCCTGGCTTTTACGGTCTGTGGAACTGAGAAGCATGGGGGTAACCTGCACAGTGCAGCAGTTACTACTCTTAACAGAAGGCATGGGATTACGACCCTTAGCCAATAAGCCTTGATGTTTTTGATGCAACTTCAACATCACTCTCTGCTTAAATGGGAGGTGGTGGGAAAGAAGAATTGGATTCAAAGACAACCACTGTGAGCCCTGACTTTTTTTCAGTCTGGGGTACTGATGTGCAGACATAAGGGAAAAAACACAAGACTGCTTCTTCGGCCAAGTCCGTAAGAAAAGCACATTAAGCAATTCTGTCTGCATTTTCAAGAAGGCTCATCACCCAATAAAATCCTTAAGAGAAACATGGGGGTAACCTGCACAGCAAGGCAGATACTACCATAAGCTTTTTGGGCAGACTGGATGCACCATTATTATGTTACAGAGAGAATCGAGGGTCTGTGCAGTCATCTATTTAGTGGTGAAAGACTGTGTGGTTTACAAAGCAATTACCAGGTATTGGTTGAAATTGCATTTGATTTTCCCCAACCCCAAAAGGGACATAGGTCTGATATTAAACTAATTTTCCTTATAGTGATCCCCCCTTCTTCAACTGGCTCGATAAACTGGAGTAGGGTAGGGACTAAATATGAATAAATAAAAATTATGTTGTTATTGGTGATCAGGGAGGATCGAGGCTGGGCCCCAGGAGAACAGGGGCTGGGTAGGAAGGGGAAGGCTGGAAGGCCCCGATATATTTCTTTTTTTTTTTTGGGGGGGGGAGGGGGGTTAAAGGGATTTATTTTAATTGTTCCTCGAGGGAAAAAGTGATTGTTCCTCAAGGGAAAAAGTGATTTCTCCAAAACAACAAAAAATGAACCTTGGATGTTTTCAAAAGGGCATCTAAGAAATTTCATATACAGAAAGTAAAGGAGATGAATATCTAATTACACTGGATGTGTCTGCTACTGAAAGTCTCATTTTATGATAGTCTGGCTCTGGATATCTCCCTCTTCCTGCCCAGTTCTTCCCTACTTTATCTTTATGTTGCATTTACTCCCAAAATGCTCCCTCATATTCAGTTTCTGGCTCTTATAAAAACATGATGCTTTTTGTTGCTGGATCTGGAAGGCCATGACGAGTGGGCTTGTGAGGGTTCAGATCGATTGACGAGAGAGGCATACCATGTTGTTTATATAGTCCCCTTCATCTCTATGAAATTTGTTGATCTTTGACTATTTGATCTTGTTCTTAAAGTTTCTCAGGGTCTATAGGCCCAGTGCTGATTTGTTTTTTCACCCTTATACATTTTCCAAATAGCAAATTTCAGGCTAGCTTCAGGACAATGGGGTATAGATGAAATGGAAGATGCATACTACGCTCACATTCTTCAGCTTCTTCACTGTCTCTCTCCAGTACGTTCCCTTTTTTTTTTTTCAATATAATCTAAAAAGAAGTTTGACATAAGTACTCCTAGCTCCTAGAGGTGAAATGAACCTAGTCTTCCATCAGTTAGTTTGCTTACATATGGAACTTTAGGAATTAATTGGAGCTTTGTTTTAGGAAGTATGAGGTTAATATTTAACTGCTATTCAGTTGATCAAGTTAACTGGATAAACATATCAGGCTACCTTGGCGTAGCCTATACCTGATTATCTAATAGTTAGCTGGATAGGTTTATCTAGCTTACATTAAATCTGCTGAATATCAACCTCACAGATTAAGACAGAAGATTAGGACCACAAAAATAATCTAGTTTGACTATTTTTCCTTCCTTCTACAATACTGTACATGTCACTCAATCTTTGACCTTACGCTTACTTTCCTACTATCTTCTGCGCTTCTCCCATGCTTTCTGTTGTGCTTGGGGGTGGACCCTTGTCCTGGGGCAGAGATGGAATGCCTCCTGAAAGGGAACAGGAGGTAACTGCCCCCAGGGGGCGGAGCACTGGAGGAGGCAGAGGCTGAGAAGAGCTTCACCACTGGAAGCTCGAGGTCGGGAGGAGGAGCCCGTAGGGACCCGGACCACTTGCACTTAGGAGGGCCTCGCAGGGTCTCCTAGGAGAGTGAAAGTCCGGCGTGTCCACGGAGACAGGGGGAGCACGATCGGGTTCAAGGATGGCAACTGGTTGGAGCAGAGGGAACGAGAACAGAGTTGGTGATGACAAGACGATTAACAGAGCCAGAATCTGGAGACAAGGTCAGGCAGGCGAAAGGTCAATGTCCAGAGGTCAGTCCAAGAATGGTCAGGCAAAGTGAGGTCAGAGGCAGGCTGAGGTCTTGAGGCTTGTGGCAGGCAGGCAGGCAGGTCAGGAACAGTCTGAGGTCTTAAGGCAGGCAGCAGGCAGGCCAGGAACAGGCTGTGGTCTTTGAGGCACGTGGCAGGCAGGCAGGTCAGGTCAGGAACAGGCTATGGTCTTGGAGGCAGGCGGCAGGCAAGTCAGGAGCAAGCTGAGGTCAGTACCAGTAAGACAGTCTGAGGGTACTACCTGAGTAGACAGACAGACCAACACAGGAACAAGCAGGAACTGGAACTAGGATGCAGGAATGAGTCAGGAACAGAACTGGAACAGAAGGATCCTGGAACAAGACTAGGACAAGTAGGAACAAGTACAAATGCAGAGGCAATCTCAGAACAAACCGACCCGATTGCCAAGGCAAGGAAGTGAAGACAGGAACTTCCTTATATCGGGGGATCAATCAGGGCGCGCCGCGGAGCTGGGACCCACCATTGGCCCTAAATGAGTCTGGGCAGTCCGCGCGCACGCACGTATGGGCGTGGCTAAGATGGCCGAGGACGCAGAGCCTCAGCATGAGGCCTGGCGCGCAGTGGAAGGCCTGGCGACTGCCGCCGCAGGACGCCGGGGCCTGGCAGGACTGACAACTACTGCAAGGGAGGTCATCCCAGGACCCGCTGTGAGACCATGAAGGTGAGCAGCACGGGACGGCCGTGGGCAGGGCGCATTACACTTTCTTGATTTCCTCTACAACTTTATTGAAAAGCTGCTTCATGCATACACTACCCTTTCTGGGAAGGACTATTTTACTACTGCTTATCTGTACTACAATACCTAAATGTAATAGCTTTAAAGTACCAGAAAAGTAGAATCTAAATAAAATTAAATAAATAAATATAATACATTTCTATATTTCTACTAGGCATGTGCAGCGCTGTACAAATGCACATAAAATACATTCCCTGCTCTGAATTTATTTATACTTTACTAGGATCTTAGAATATCAGCAATCAAATCATGAGAGAGCACAGGACAGAAAAAACTTGTCATAAATTGTCTTACCTCGTTAATTAAATTTATGATTGGATCCAGTCTTTCCGTTTAATAATTCAGTCTTAAATGGCCTATCCTAAAACAAACGAGCATTGCATGGGAAATCAGGGACTGCATACAGAGTAGTTAATATATAATGCGGCAATTGTATTAAGGGATTCAGGTGACATCGTGATGAACAACCTGAGCAAATTATATTCATCTAATAGTCCACAGCTTCAATACAACCATCAACATAATTTACCTTCATCTCTAACTAATCGAACTTCGAATCAGGAACAGCAATGGCAATCTGCAGCCAATCAATTTATCCATCTTTTTATGGTCCCAGAAGAACCTGATAGCAAATGAAAACCTACTGTAGAAATTAAAGATTATTCTAGATCCTGCCTGAAGCATCTGTCTAGTATGTGTGCTTATTTAACATCTTGAAACATTTTGTAACTAGTTGAATCTCAGTTTTATATTTTCCAGTGCTCGTTATTCTACTGGAAAAAAGCACTGGAGGTTCTTAAAGAAGCAGTATGTTCTTTATAAGCAAGGGAAAAATAACCTGGATTTCATTGCATTTTGCTTGGGAAATCCATTTGAGTCCGGAAAACCACGTTTGCTGTAAGGGTCACGCACCACAGAACAATTGTACTCCATGGGGCCACTGCCTGCACTTATATAAAATGATCCGTCCTAGCACGACTTCTATTTGGAGGTATTTATATCAGCTCTTCAGTCTTGCCACTGCCAGCGTATGATGCAACGATTCCAAGGAAATCATTTTTCTTTTTCAATGCAGGACAACAAAGGGCAAGATATAAAGCAGAAGAAATGAAGCATACTGCTTGAGAAGAGGCTATTTTTCATTCTTTATATACAGAGCAGTCAATTAAAACAGATTCTTCACATCCAATCTCGAACTGCACACGTACATGGTGCAGAAAAGCTTCAGAATTTTACACGCTCAATGATAATGAGTTGCTTTGAATGAGAAGGAATGTTTTTGCACAAGAATAAAAATGTTTGTGCCAGTAATAATCTCAGTTTACCATTAAGGGGGCAATTTTATAATTATTATCCGCATTGATTCAAAGTCCATGGGTATATTTTACTCATGGATTTTGCACCAATTTTGAAAGTGAAAGCATGCACATACTTTCACTTTAAAAAGTTATCTCAGGGAGCCCACTTGCGCCACATTTACACCTGTGAAGTTGTGAGGGTAATTTCCTTGAGAAAACAGTGCTTTCAAAAATTCAAACCTATATGTGTGTAAGTGCAAAGGCTCCCCAACCCTTCCTCTGGGAGCATCTCTTCTCGCTGCGAGTAAAGTTATGTGGGTAGTGGCATTACATATGCAAATTTACCTGCTCATAGGGAGGTCAATTATCCTAAAACTCTTTTTTGCTTTACCAATTGAAATGACTTTAACAATTACCCTTGCCATGATTTGAGGCAGCCCACCAGCAATAAGTTATTTAAGAAGAATGCAGAACTCAGGATGAATCTTTCAGGAAGGCCAGCCCCTGAGATAACCATCTCAAATATCTAATGCAATGGAGCTGGGTCTGTGTCTCAGGCCAGAACACTGGCCATAGGGGCCTAGGTTACCATGCCGCAGAGGTGGTGTGCCAAGGCCTTGGGAGAGAGGAAAGTGGCTACTGGTACTTCGTTGGTCACTGTTGACCGTGGGGAAGCAATAAGGGTAAGCCTCAGCAAAGCCCATGAATTGGTAAAGGTTCCCCAGAGATACCAAATCGTTCCATTCTATGCTGGAGGATAATATGCCTCTTTCTTTTAGTTACAAAGGCCAATGCTGCGTATGCTCCTTTGTCTGTGCTGGCAGACCCTAGATTCCTCCTCCTCCTCCTTTTTCTGTTATATTTTATCTGTCAAATTGTAACTCGCCTAGAATGGGAAATAGGCGAGAAATAAATATTTCAATTAAATAAAAGAGGAAAAGAAAAAAAATATTAATGCAATAACTAAACATAAAAGAGGAGATTTTCAACCAACTAAAAATCATAGAATGGCATAACGCAGACACGGAGAAGGTTTCATTCTCACAAAAAGAATTTTATTGTCTGAGATGCACTTAAGAGTTACATCTTTCACTTTTTATATAAAGCAGTTTAGTGACTATTCTATTTGTGGGTCAAAGGCTTTGTAAGCAGTATGAGGGTGTTTTGAAACCTGTCTGAAACTGTGCACTTCTTTCCCCTTCCCCCCACACCTATCGGGACAGGAAGTGCTACAGACTGTCACCTCCTATGCCTATGCAATCCGAATAATTCAGAAAAGACCATGGGGTTTATCCACAGAATCACTTTTATTTGTTAGAGTTTTCAGTTTTAGCAGTAAGAAGAAAATAAACAATACATATCTCTAAAGTCCTTACTGCTTAGCACAGGGTTATACTGGGTAAGGCTCTGCATCACTAGTGAATTCAAACATATCAGAGGCTTTAACTTGCTTTGGATATTTTAATTAATGTAGCTAACTAGCCCCCCCAACTTTAGGGGATTACCTTCTGTTTCACCCTGGAGCAGCCTCTGGCTGGAGGTCTCAGAGACAGTCGTAGGTAAACAGAGCTTGTGTTCTTGGTCCCTGTCTGACTGGGCTGAGGAGGCTTGTCTGAGCTCTGGGGCAGGGAAGCCAGCTTCAGCACAGGCAGCCAAGTAACAGCAAAGGAGGGCTCACTCTTATGTGCAGACGTTTTGGAGAGAGTCTCTGGCGGGAGGTCATGATGACAATCTTGGAAGAAGATAGCTGGCACTTTTGGTCCTTGTTGCTGGCTGGGCTTCGATCTGAGCAACCAGGAATAGGCAAGAATTTCTTATGTGCAGGCATCTTGTCTTGGACACGGGAGCTCTCCCTTCACAGTTGGGAGGGGCAATGGTGATGTCTCAGACATCATCAGGTGTAAATGGTCTTTCTTTCCATTGCCCTTTGCATAGTTGTTTTTCATCTCCAGGTAGACTTGAGTTGTTTGCACTTCTCTGCCTTGTCCCTGTCCTTATTTGTGGAAAGAAGCTTATAGCCCTTAAATCAAAGAGGCAGATCAGATAACCTGGGTAGTACTGTTGTGCTGGTCAAGGTTCCTCATCTTGTTTTTCTGTGCAGTCTCTGTATTCCTTTGCTGGGACACTAATCAGTGTCCATGGAAGTTAGAGTTCATATTTTGTTGCATACAGTGGTAAAAGTTCTGATATCTCCTACAGCTTTGTATTAATATTTCTTGAATTTACCATTAATTATGTTGATTTAACGTACATATATTTAATAGAATCCAACTTAAGATCTACTGCAAATGAAACTGAGTGACTGATAGTTTGGAGCTGAAATGGTTAAGAGTGAATCGAGTACCAGGCATTACTAAGCATTAGCCTGGCATTCCATATTCAGTCCTGATCAATAGTACCTCTTCTATTCCAATAATCACAAGTGGTGAGGCCACATTGGTCTTACTCCATTACTCCAAAAACAAAATCACAATCCTGTTTCCATTGGGTACGCAGGGAGGAGGGGGCCAGAAGTGGTGTGGGGGCCGAGAGGCATATTTGGGGGGGGGGGGGGGGGGACGACAGGAATTCAGTTGTTTCATTTTAGTTGCACTAAAAAAAAATATGAAACAATGGAAACAAAACAATTTTGTGTCATTCATTTTAGGAACAACACATAAACAAATAAAACATATTTCTTATGCTATTTAAAAATGAATGCACATTAGTGCCCAGGCCTTTAAGGTGCTTGAACCAATAGCATCTTTCTTTTTTTCTAAGTTTTACATTTTGCACACTTTGCTCCCATATGTATTCCAATCTTGTGTGAAACAGGGTGCTGACTATAGTTTTTTGTTTTGTTTTCAGACTTTTTAGCTTTCCATGACAGTAGTTCATCATGCGCTCTATCTTTTGAAGGCATTGCCTTTCTAAATAAAGATAAATAGGAAGCTTTCTATATGTGTATTGCTGCCGCTTCCTCTCCTATTATTTTGTATAGCGCAGGTGTCCCAGAGGCTATTTAAATGAAGCATATAACATCTACATTGTTTTCATTACATTGGCTCCCTGTAGCCTGGTACATTAGATTTAAAGTTTTGATTATAGTCCATAAATCATTGCACAATAATGGCTTTTCCAGCATAGTGTCGACATTAAAATCTTATACTCCCTCCCGCATATTGAGGTCATTGGGATAAAATCTGCTGGAGATTCCTTCACTTCAGTCTTTACATCTTATCAAAACCAAACATTCATAGTAGCTGGTTCATCCTTATGGAACATTTTATTGCATTTTCTAATGGCTGAAGTAATTGTTAAATCCTTCTGAAAACATCTCAAGTCCTTTTCATTTATTCAAGTATTAGAGAGCTCAGTAGTATCATCTGATTAGTCCACCATTGCTTGTAATTAAGGCAGGCCTACCTTTCTGACTTTAGTGGAGATTGCAGTATTGTGCTCTTATGAACTGATGATATTTGTTTGTATTTGAGTTTTATTGTTTTGATTTTTATTATTTATTATGAATATTTTCTCTGTAACTCAACCAGAACAATGGGTGGGTGAGTAATAGGTGATTTAAAATAAATAACTAATTAATAAATAACCATACAAATAAAGTGTGAGCAAGCAGTTTTACCCATAGAATGTGCTGACATCATGCTGTGATCATGCTCTGTGCACAATGTCTGCCATATCCCAGATGTTGTTGAGGTCAGCAGAATGACTTTGCTTGTCCAAAAAAGCATATTATAATGATGTTGATAAAATATTACAAGACAGAGACCTGGGGCAGGCCTAAAAATCTGTATATCAGAGTTCCCCAGCTGTGGAAGGGCTCTTGACCAGGGACAGATTTACCAACAAGCAGAACAAGCCTGTGGGCGTCCCTTCCAGTGAGACAGTCTGCCTGTGTGAGTCACTTTGTATTAAATAGGTAGTCAGAGAAAAGCAGGCAAAAAAAAAAGAAGTTTGTGTGTTTTGTATTAGATAGGTAATCAGAAAGGCAGGCAAAAAACATAAGTTTATGTGTTTCTATTTCCCCAACCCTCCCACCCTTCTCCCACCTATCCCTAGCACATCATTTCATTTATAGGCAGGTGACACTTTCACACTAAAAAAAAAAAAATTAATAAAAAAATAAAAAAATTAATCAGCCTTTTAACTTAAATTCAGAAATTCCCCATGCCTTATCAAGAGTTTAATCATTACCTTGTAGGTCACTACTAGATATATAAGGGCGGATTTTAAAAGCCCTGCTCGCGTAAATCCGGGCAGGGCCTTGCGCGCTGGCGCGCCTATTTTCCATAGGCCTGCCGGCGCACGCAGAGCCCCGGGACTCGCGTAAGTCCCGGGGTTTTTTGTCGGGGGCGTGTCGGGGTCAGGGCCGATCGATGCGGCGTTTTGGGAGCGGGGCGCAGCGTTTTGGGGGCGGGCCTGGGGGCATGGTTTCGTTCCCTCCGAGGCCGCTCTGATTTCAGAGCGGCCTCGGAGGGAACGGAGGCAGGCTGCGCGGCTCGGCGCGCGCCAGCTGCCCAAAATCGGCAGCCTTGTGCGCGCTGATCCTGGATTTTAGCAGATACGCACAGCTACGCGCGTATCTACTAAAATCCAGCGTACTTTTGTTTGCGCCTGGAGCGCGAACAAAAGTACGCGAACGCGCCGTTTTTAAAAATCTACCCCATAGGGAATGCACTAATACTTTTAAAGGACCCTTATTGTATGCAGTCTATAGAAGGGATGTGCAATCGTTTTTCCTGAATTAGGCAATTTCAATGAAATTGCCTAATTCAGAATGGTTTGGGAGAATTGAAAAACGATTTAATTTTTTCAGAAATTTTGGAAAAAATTCATTTTCGGGTTAGCGCACTCTAACCCGAAAATTGGGCCCCCGAAAAAACAAACAAACCCCGAACCTCGGAAAAAATGAAATTCTTGCGGGAGGCCCCGAAACGAAGCCCAACACGATAAAGGAACCGGAAGCACATCTCTATCCTATAGCAACCTAAAAATTAACTAGGAACTGAACAAATTTAAGATGAAGGCAGCAGTTCAGCAGCAGGAGGGGGGCCTCCCAGTCTTCTGCATCGAGTGTCACATGTATGATTTTTTATCCACCATTGAGAAATTGTACATGTGCATCTGATGCAAAGAGCTCCTCAGAAAACGAGTCTGATCTCTGGAAGCTAGAGTGGCAGACCTGGAGGAGATGAGGCAGACAGAGAGGGATATAGACGAGACCTTCGGGGACATCGTAGGCAAGTCCTAACTCCAGTCTGGCAGCCCTGATGCTGCCTTGGCGGAGGAAGGTCTCATGATTGGAGAGAATCAACCTGATGCAGCAGGAAATGATCCTGTAGCAAGGACCTGCTCTCCAGGTGGTGCATTGTCCTCTCACACTGAGGATATGTCTCCCAGGGCTACTGCCCAGGAGGGAAGGGTTAGGTCGGACGTCATAGTTGGTGATTCAATTATTAGGAATGTAGACAACTGGGTGGCTGGTGGGCATGAGGATCTCTGGTAAAATACCTACCTGGTGCGAAGGGAGAAGACCTCACACGTCACCTAGATTGGATTTTAGACAGTGCTGAGAGGGGCTGGCTGATGTGGTACATGTGGGAACCTACAACATAGGAAAATGTAGGAGGAAGGTTCTGGAAGCCAAATTTAGGCTCTTAAGAAGAAAGATGAAATCCAGAACCTTCAGGGTAGTGTTCTCTGAAATGCTCCCTGTTCCACGCGCAGGTCTCCAGAGGCAGGCAGAGCTCCGGAGTCTCAATGCATGAAAGAGACGATGGTGCAAGGAAGAGGGATTTGATTTTGTAAGGAACTGGGGAACTTTTTGAGGAAGAAGGGGGATTCTTTTCTGAAGGGATGGGCTCCACCTTAACCATGGTGGAACTAGACTTCTGGTACTAACTTTTAGAAAGGAGATAGAGCAGCTTTTAAACTAAATCAAAGGGGAAAGCCGACAGTCACTCAGCAGCGCATGGTTCAGAGGGAGGTATCTTTGAAGGATAGTAATGAAGCATTAGGGCATCCCAACAGAGAGGTTCCAATAATAAGAAAAGTAGTCCAAGTGCTATAATTAAAAACTCACCTGAGCTAAAAGATTCCAATTTATCTGTCAACTGAAAAGCAGAATGTTAATACAAACAAAAAGCACACTTTGAAATGTTTGTATGCTAATGCCAGAAGTCTAAGAAGTAAGATGGGAGAATTAGAATGTATAGCAGTGAATGATGACATAGACTTAATTGGCATCTCAGAGACATGGTGGAAAGAGGATAACCAATGGGATAGTGCTATACCGGGGTACAAATTATATCGCAATGACAGAGAGGAGCACTCGGGAGGAGGTGTGGCGCTTTATGTCCGGGATGGCATAGAGTCCAACAGGATAAAGATCCTGCATGAGACTAAATGCACAATTGAATCTTTATGGGTAGAAATCCCTTGTGTGTTGTAAAAAAGTGTAGTGATAGGAGTAAACTACTTGACCATGATGGTGAGTCGGACAGTGAAATGCTATGAGAAATTATGGAAGCTAACCAAATTGGTAGTGCAGTCCTAATGAGAGATTTCAATTACCCCAATATTAACTGGGTAAGTGAAATATCAGGACATGTTAGAGAGATAAAGTTCCTGGATGAATAAATGACAGTTTAATGGAGCAATTAGTTGAGGAACTGACAAGAGAGGGAGCAATTTTAGATCTCTCAGTGGAGTGCATGATTTGGTGAGAGAGGTAATGGGGGAGGGGCCCCTTGGCAATAGTGATCATAATATGATCAAATTTGAATTAATGACTGCAAGGGGGACAGTAAGTAAATCCATGACCGTAGCACTAAATTTTCAAAAGGAAAACTTTGATAAAATGAGAAAAATGGTTAAAAAAGATTGAAAGGTGAGCTACAAAGGTAAAAAGTGTGTAATAGGCTTAGACATTGTTAAAAAATACCATCCTAGAAGCACAGTCCTTATGTATTCCTCGCATTAAGAAAGGTAGAAGGAAGGTCAAATGATTACCAGCATGGCTAAAAAGTGCGTTGAAAGAGGCTATTTTAGCCAAAAGATCTTCAATCAAAAAATTGGAAGATGGATCCATCAGAAGAAAACAGGATTAAGCATAAGCATTGGCAAGTTAAATGTAAGACATTGATAAGACAGGGTAAGAGAAAATTTGAAAAGAAATTGGCCATAGAGGCAAAATCTCACAATAAAAATGTTTTAAAATATATCTGAAGCAGAAAGCCTGTGAGGGAGTCATTTGGACCATTGGATGATCAGGGGGTTAAAGGTGTACTTAGAGAAGATTAGACCATTGCAGAAAGATTAAACAATTTCTTTGCTTCGGTGTTTACTGAAGAGGATGTTGGGGAGATACCGGTTCCAGAAATGGTTTTCAAGGGTGATGATTCAGATGAATTGAACCAAATCATAGTGAACCTCGAAGATGTGGTAGTCCAGATTGACAAACTGAAGAGTAGTAGATTGCCTGGATTGGATGGCATACACCCTAGGGTTCTGAAGAACTAAAAAATGAAATTTCAGACCTATTTCAATTAATTTGTAACCTATCATTAAAATTATCCATTGTACTTGAAGGCTGTAAGATGGCCAATGTAACCCTGATATTTAAAAAGGGTTCCAGGGGTGACCTGGGAAACTATAGACTGGTGAGTTTGATTTTTGAGTGCCGGGAAAAATAGTGGAAACTGTTATAAAGAATAAAATCACAAAACATTTAGATAGACATGGTTTAATGGGACATAGCCAGCATGGATTTACCTAAGGGAAATCTTGCCTCAAATGTCTCCTACATTTTTTTGAAGGGGTGAACAAATATGTGGTCAAAGGTGAACCAATAGATGTGGTATATTTGGATTTGCAGAAGGCATTCAACCAAGTCCTGCATGAGAGGCTTCTAAGAAAACTAAAAAATCATGGGATAGGAGGTGATGTCCTTTTGTGGATTGCAAGCTGTTTAAAAGACAGGAAACAGAGAGTAGGATTAAATGGCCTGTTTTCACAGTGGACAAAGGTAAACAGTGTAGTGCCTCAGGGATATGTACTTGGACCAGTGCTTTTTAATATATTTATATAAATGATCTGGAAAGGGGTATGACGACTCGAGTGATGTGATCAAATTTGTGGATGACACAAAATTATGCAGATTAGTTAAATCTCAAGCGGATTGTGATAAATTGCAGGAGGACCTTGCGAGACTGGAAGATTGGATCTCCAAATGGCAGATGAAATTTAATGTGGACAAGTGCAAAGTGATGCATATAAGAAAAAATAGCCCTTGTCGTAGTTACACAATGTTAGGTTCTATCTTAGGAGTTACCACCCAGGAAAGAGATCTAGGCTAAGAAAATTAGGGGTGTTCAGTTTCGAGAAGAGATAACTGAGGGGGGATATGATAGAGGTCTGCAAAATCGTGAAAGGACTTGAAAAACTTAAGATAAATTGGTTATTTACTCTCTCAGATAATAGAAGGACTAGGGGGCACTTCATGAAGTTAGCAAGAAGCTCATTTAAAACAAATTGAAAAAAATTCTTTTTCACTCAGCGCATAGTTACGCTCTCGAATTCATTGCCAGAGGATGTGGTTACAGAAGTTAATGTAACTGGGTTTAAAAAAGGTTTGGATAAGTTCCTAGAGGAAAAATCCATAAAATGTTATTAATTAATAAGCAATAGTAGCTTGAGATTTATTTAATGTTTGGGTACTTGTCAAGTACTTGTGACTTGGATTGGCTACTGTTGGAAACAGGATACTGGGCTTGATGGACCCTTGGTCTGACCCAGTATGGCAGTTCTTATATTCTTATGTACTTGTATCTGCATCCAATCTGCCAACTCTATAATTTCCTTGATAAACACAATCTTGCTATTGTAATCCATGCACTAATTGATTACTGTAGTTCCCTCTACAATAGAATATCACAATACAGTGTGACGTGATTCCAGATCTTACAAAGCACTGTTGCGAGAATTTTGCTAGGTGGAAAAGCAAGTGATCATATCAAGTTTATTCTATGTCAACTCCACTGGCTTCCAGTAGTAATCAGGATAAAATTCAAAACTCTCTGCATCTTCTTCAAATGCTTGAATAAACAGACTCTTGAATACCTCTTTCAACTTCTCTCCTCTTACCTACCTTCAAGGGAACTCTGATTCTTCCAAATGGCCTTTTTTCCTCCCTCCCTACCTTGACCGCCACATGATTGTCCTGCACGAATCTCCACACATTCAGTTGCTATGCACCTGAAAGTTGGAACAAACTACTACTAACCCTGTGCCTGGAAACATGCTAATTTTAAGTTCATAAAAAAGCAAAAGCATGGCTTTTCATCCACACCTTCCTCCTTCGACCCACTTCTTCCAACCCAACTGCCTGAACTCATGACAAAGAATTGTTATATACAACAGGAACACAACCAGGTCTTAAACTATTCATGAATGGGTCTCCCATACTGGATCCCAAATGCTACTAAAATTGCAAATTCTGATTGCAAGCTGTTCAAATGCCTCTGCTCATTTAAATGTAATTTTTTTGTAATCCACCTTGAGACCATTTTTGGGAAAAGGTGGAGTATGAAATGTCCATCAATAAATAAAAACCAACCATCAGCTGTGATGCCGCACCACTATGACTGTTGCTCTTCTTGTAAGAGGCCTGTTGAATCTCGGCAGCACTATTAACCATTTTGTTCCGACCATACTTGGCAGGACCATCACCACCGAGAGCTAAACAGGACATTGGGGCGGGGGGGGGGGGGGGGGGGGGGGGGGGGGGAGTGAGAGGAGGAAGGCAGTCAGCTATCCACATGACTAAGGGCAGCTGGAGATATAAATTCACTGCTGCAATTGGAAGCATTCTCCAAATCAAGAGATGGCAAAAATATTTGTGATGGAATGTTTTCTAATGCCCACAGCACTCAAAGATTTATTAGGGACTGTATCCAGATCACTAAACGTAATCCACAGACACCTGAAACAGTTTGCATTAAAAAAAATCCAGAGATGAAAAGGCAGGTAACGACCTAGAATATAAATGGATGTAAAATATATTAGCATTAATTACAGTGCTAGTTCTGAGCAAGAAATAGCAGTGTTTCATAGATGCACACCGTCTTCTGTTCTTGTTATTCTGGTTTCATTTGTTTTGCATTGTAATTCATTCTAAATGGATGGGATAAATATCATAATTTCTTCCTTTATTTTAATAACTATTGAAATTTCTCACAGTGGGATTACAGGAGCGGGTATGAACACCATCATTTGAAGTGGTTATTGCCTTTTTTAATTGGATAGATAAAATATCTGCGTTAAGGCTGGCACTGATATAGTAAGTATGTGAAACTTATTCAACAGATCTTTGAAAACAGCAATGCACAACAGGGACTGAAGGTCAGGCTACACTTAAAAACCCATCTGCCTTCCTCAGCCATTACCCGTTGATCAATGTTAATATCTGAAGCCCCCTCCCCTTCCCCAGTGATTGGGGTTTTTCTAAATATTTTATTGGCATAGTTTGAAGACACTAAGAGATAAATCAAAAGAACAGAGGTAGGAAATCCAAGGAGAAGGAAAGAGAAGGCTAGGGAAGAGAATCATTTATTTTGAAAAATGGATTCACAGGCTGGAGGGGAAGGGGAGACAGAGGTGAGAGAACGCAAGAAGGTTAGGGAGAGAGGCATGGAAGAGTGTGTAAAATGAAATTCTACGCGGGTTGCATGCCTTATGAGTAAACTGTCTTGCTTATTTTTTTCTGAAATCATTTTTCCAGTTAATCCTATGGAGGGTTCTAAAACCAGATATTAATTTTGAGCATGGAAAACAAATCATCCAGCACTTATTTCCCAATAAGGAAATAGAATGTTTCACAGCTGATGGTATCGTACAATCATTCTTTTTTTTCTGCCTGAAAACAATGAAGGAAAGCAAAATACCTGCGTCAGCATGTGACTGTGTGTACCGTTGTGTGCAACCTTTGCAAAAACCGTGTTAGACGAATTTATTTTTCAGGTAAACTAGTCGACATGTTAAAATCATTTAGTGCTCCCCTCCATCCTCCTTTTGAATCGTTTTCATTCCCGAGGAAATATTTAGTGCTTCAAGCCTGTGGAATCTCCTCCTGTTGGCTATTCCTGCCCTCATGAATGTAACTACATTGTGATGCTGCTTTGCTGATCAGAATAATTTGGGCCTAATTCGTGAAGGCTTTTTCTGCCGTTCTTTGTCTTGATAAATCAGGCCCTAAAAGACTAAACGGAGCATGAACAGCTAAGAAGCGGATTCAAGCAAGGGGAATATTCAGAACAGAAAAGTAAGGATACAATTAAAGATATGCATGTTTTATGTCCACAAAGTTTGTAAAACGAATAAAAAAGGTACGAGGACAACAAAGAAAGGAGACTATGAGTAAAACTGAAAGAGGAAGAAAATAAGTCAATAAGCATGCACGTTGACATTTTGAAAAATCTAGTCAGTGATACGGCATTAATTATACGCTGCCAATTCTCTTTTCTGATTGACTGGCCATATCTGAGCTTCTTATTTAGGGGTAAATAATCAAAATTGGGTGCACTGGTGCAACCTCCCATATTGCTCATTTTGACCTGGGAGGTTTTTGCACTAATAATCAAAGCAATACTATGCCTTATTGACAAAGAAAAAAACCGCATGCACGGATTTGTGCCTGCTTTCTCTACACGCAATTTTTTTTGGTACAAAACTTCACATGTAGTTCCATTTTCTGCCCTTCGTTACCTGCAGAACTGCCTTCACAGTGTGTGGGTAAAAGTATATAAGTAATAAAATCAACAGCTTTAATACATATTTCTTTACATTTTTCATTGGTTTTGAAGTAATCATAAAGTACGTAGTCTCTGACACTTTTCACAATCAGAAACTCAATCTTCATAAAATAAAATAAAATAAAATAACAGATTGCTAATATACAAGGAAAACATATTGCTGTATTTTGGACATTGAAGCGTGGGTCCTTGGTCGCTGTACGAGATGGCACCTCCCACAGGGCGGGGCCCTGTGGGGACTTGCAGCAATAGGCTAGCTCAAGGCAGAGATGGACACAGAGAATTAGCTTTATTGTTCTGCAACGTAGATGGTGACCCAAGGAACGGGTGATGATTCCAGCCAGGAGATGAGGAACCAGATGGCAATGTTCCATCTGTAGGTTGCAGGGTGGAAATGGCAGTTCCACAGTCTCACCAGGTCCCAAGAGAGAGATGGGTCCGGTAGTGGTCCGCGAAGCGGGATAGGCCGAGAACCCAAGCTTAGATAGAGAAGCCAATAGATCCAATAGTGGTCCGCGGTGCGGGGTAGGCCAAGGATCTATGAAGAGAGAGATGAGACAATGCAAAGACAGAACTGGAGCAGCAGTACTCACTCTGATGCTGGTTGTTGTAGTAGAAAGGAATCCCCGAGGAGCGGAGGTCTCGGGCGAACAAGGCCTCCGAGGAGCAGGTACCATAGGCATCCTGGTAATGAGTAGGCAACCCCAAAGGGAAGGTAGGAACACGGCAAGGCCCCTGAGGAGCATCCTAGTTGGTAGGAGGTAACCCCAGAGGGTAAGGAGGAACGAGGCAAGGACCCCGTGGAGTTGGTACCTCAGTCATCCTGGAGCGAGAGTACACAGAGCGGGAGCATCTGGTAACGAGGAGAGATAAGCATGGAGGATTCCTTGCTAACTCGTAAAAGGAATCGTGAGCGGAGATTAAATACCAGAGCTAGTGACGTCATGCGGTGTGGACGCCCCCGAGGTTCCCGCCATGATGCATGTAAAGGACGGGGCTGCACGTGCGCACGTGCCCTAGGTGACTCATGGAGAAAGATGGCGAACGCAATCACCCATGCTGGACCGGGGACACCGGAGGATACGGTGAGGAGAAGCGGAGGCAGCCTTCTTTCCAAAATGAACCGAGTCAGGTAGAAAAAAGTTGAGCAATAGAGGGTGCAGCCATCTGCGACCGACGGGCGCAACATGTATAAATTGATTCAGTTTGTTAGATGGTTTATGGTGTATTCCAATACCTGGTTACTTTATCTTGGTCACTGATACACATGCAGAGAAAAATACCTGGATACTGAAAGCTTGTAGCAATGCCAAAATATCTGCAATTCTAAAGACAAAAATCCAGAAATAGCATTAGCAGTTACAATTATCAAAAGAGCCCCAAGAACAGAAACTGACCTTCCCATACATAGAACAGAAAAAAGTCACCCTGCCAGGTTTCCAAAAAATGGCATGATATGATCAGTTTGGATTTGTAGTTTTTCATATTTAAAGTGTGGCTTATTTGCTGGTTCTGTACATTAATAGACATAGAAACTGAAATCATGCTCTCGGGGGAAAAACCAAGATGGCTCCCTGAACGGATGCTCACTGCACACGCTCCGGCAACCTCAAGTTTCTTTTTGTGGAGTTAATTCCTACCTTTTTCGATGCCTCACAAGAGGAAAGGAAAACTGAGAGTTTTCCCATCTGAACCTCAGATTCCTGCCGGACAGAGAACCATACCGCAGTTTGCCTCCCCCATATTGCAGATGAGGACGCCAAGCCCCGCTGGAGGCATTGGGGGGGGGGGGGGGGGAGACCCGACGCCTCCTGGGGATGTATCGCTGAGTCCTCCAGAGCCGCGGTTGCAGCCGGATGCATTTCACCCCGACACCGTCGACCAGCTGGTGCTACAGGGAAAAGACTCCCCAGGTCAGACCCAGGAAGATGGGCTGCTCGGCGTTACAGGGGAACGGGAGAGGTTTTATGGCACCCCACCACGATGGAAGAGCGAGGAGCTGTAGGTGGAACAGCATTACCACCAAACATCGGAGGATTGGAGGTAAATAAAACCTTTTTGAAGCCCTTTGAAATTAAAAAACCAGCTGTTATAACGCTGGAGTCCCTATGGGACTTAACTGCGGGGCTAGCAGCTGGACACAATGAACAGGCCTATAGGGTCGAAGAAAACTCCCAGAAAATTACCTCTCTTGAGAAAAATATGAAAATTGGAGAACAAAACCAAGCTATAATGGAGATGAAAAAAGATATTAAAGGAATATCTGACTCTAATGCTATCATAATGCGGGAACAGTCTATTTTAACATGCAGATTAGAGTCTGTAGAAAATTACTTGCGTCATCTCAATATAAGACTGTTGAATTCCCCCCAAGTAATGGGAGAAGTTCCCTTGATTACATTTAAACAGTATTTAAAAGAAATTCTTAAGATACCTGAAGAACAGATACCTGCAGTAAAAAAGATAATATATCTCCAACAGAAACAATTGCAGTTTCAGATCTCACCAATTGGAGACCCTGGGAATTTTGATAATCTATCTGATTATTTAGAGAGTTCTGGACTTGAAGTGGCAGAAAGAACTGTTTTGTTTGTTACTTTATATTCTGAATATGATAGAGGGGTAATTATGAAGTATTATTTTAAGAATATAAATATTACCTATCTTGGGGGTAAGATTCGTATTTTCCCCGATTTATCCAGAGCAACACAACTACGCTGCAAGGAATTTTTGCAATTGTGCCCCGAAGCTTTGACGAAGGGCGTAAATTTCGTACTATGCTATCCTGCTAAGTGTGTGGTTAAATCCTCTGGAAATACCTTTGTGTTTTATAACCCAGAACAGCTTAGGCAGTTTTTGTGTTTTAGGGAGCAAATCCCAACAGCAATTACCGTGCATGAATTATAATATGGAAGACAGGGTAGCTTGATGTGATTAAGTATTATAATTTCTTTTTCTCCCCTATATTTCTTATGTGTGTTCCCCCCAGGATTTCCGCATGTAGAAAGAGAGTATTTATATATAACTTTGTATTGGGATAATTTCAGAAAAAGTTTTTCTTTGACATACACTCTTGTTTTTCTAAGCAAAGTTATCTTTGTTTCTAATTGATAAAAGGTGATAAATAAAAAATTAAAAAAAAAAAGAAAAGAAACTGAAATCATGAAAAAGTGACCCAAAACATGTTTAGACCTCTTCAATTTCATTTTCCACCGTTGCTTACCTGGCATAAAGTAGTGGTACTAATAGTAGTAAGTGTAAGTGATCCTTTGAATCAAGGATGATCTCTACCATGGCCTATTGATAGGTTTGAGGCAACTTTAGAGTCCATTCCTTGACAAGTCTATCCACAAAGGGCCTCATTTTCCATTATCGCAGTGGTAACGCATTGTTACCGCGTGCGATAGAAATCGGGGGCGTGGCCCATGCAAATAGGTGTTTTTTCGTGGTTCGCGAATGTTTCGCCGCACGCGCTACTATCGCGTGCGGCGAAACGGGTTCGCGTGCGGCGAAGCTGTTTTGCGTGCGGCGAAACAAATATCGCAGTACGCGATGAAAAGTTCAAAATAATATCGCGTACCGCGCCGTTGCCGCGGTACGCGATATAAAATGAAACCAAATACCGCGTCACGCGATAATGTGTCTGGTATAAAACCTGACTTCCTGCCCCTCCTCCTTTGAGGGTTTGGAAGGAGTGTTGGATAGAGAAGGTAGGTGTTGGTGGTATAGAGAAGTGGTTTAGAGAATTGAATACTGAGTGCGCTGTCCTGTGTTTCTGTTATAATTTGTTACCCTTTACCTTGTGTTTTTTGTAATCTGTGTTTGAGTGCAAGTTTGTTAGTCAATTGTTTGTCCATCTGTGTGGAGGAGGGGGAGGGGGAGGGGGAGGAGGAGGAGGAGGAGGAGGAGGAGTGTGTTGGTGGTGGTGGTGGTGAGGAGGAGGAGAGAGGAGTGTGTTGGTGGTGGTGGTGGTGAGGAGGAGGAGAGAGGAGTGTGTTGGTGGTGGTGGTGGTGAGGAGGAGGAGAGAGGAGTGTGGTGGTGGTGGTGGTGGTGGTGAGGAGGAGAGGAGTGTGGTGGTGGTGGTGGTGGTGTTGGTGGTGGTGAGGAGGAGAGAGGAGGATGGAGCGTGAGAGGAGTGGCAGGAGAGGAGAGAAGAGGGGTGTTGAGAGTAGGGGGAGGGGGAGGGGGAGGAGGAGGGACGTAGGGGACTGAGGAGTAGGAGCAGGGACAGGGACAGGGGTAGTGGGAGAGATAGGCAGGAGGGAAGAGATAGGAGGGAGGGGGAGGGGGATGGGGTGAGGCAGGATAGGATGGCGGGAAGAGGTAGGGCTAGACAGGCAGGGCAGAGGGAAAGGGAGTGGGAAGTGCAGGGTCAGGTGGGGGGGGAGGAAGGGAGTGGGGAACCTGGGGGGGTGGAGAGAGAGGACAGGGAGGAAAACCCTCCGGAAGTGCACCCCAACCAGGCAGCCAGGCCAGGGTCAGGCAGCGTGCCCTCAGGTTCAGCCAGGAGGACAATGACATGCTCATCGAGGGTGTCCTGCGCCACTATGCGCGGCTGTTTGGGAACCTGTCGGTGAGGACCAGCAAGGCAGCAAAGGCCGAGATCTGGTCCAGCATAGCTGGGCACATACAGCGGCAGAGCGACATCCCTCGCACCGGGGAGCAGGTGGCCCACCGCTACCGCGACATTAAGGCCCAGCTGAAGACCCGCATCGCTGACAGGAACCAGTACCTGAAGGCCACAGGCGGACGGTCCCCATGCCCCATCCGGTTCACCCCAATGGAGCAGCAACTGATGGAGCGGCTGGGACCAGATGTCTTCGAGGGATTGCATCCCCACCTGGATACATCCCACCTCGAAGATGGTAAGCTGCCCTCTGGCCCCCCCCCCCCCCCCCCCCCCCCCGTGAACGGTCGTGACACAATGTTTAGGCCAGGTTTCAGTTTCTGTTACCCATGTGCTCTGCAGAACTGTAGTGGCCCCCCCTCCCCCAGTCAGCAAGGGGCAGGCAGCAGGGTGCAAGGCATGCTGGCAACAGCTCACTGTCTCCATGAGGGCCAGGCCCTAACTGACACAGTGAGCTGGGCCCAGAAGCCTGGCCTGTGCACAGGCCAGGCTTCTGGGCCCAGCCCCCCTCCCCCAGTCAGCAAGGGGCAGGCAGCAGGGTGCAAGGCATGCTGGCAACAGCTCACTGTCTCCATGAGGGCCAGGCCTCAGGCCTCAGCCCCACCACCCATGCCATGAGGAATGTCCCAAAGGACTCAACTGTACTGTATATGCAGAATGACATGTTGGTTTTACATTAGCTGCCCCTGTGTGACATCACAGTAATATGACAGAACAGCTGTGTTACTGATGCAGTATATCCCCTTTCTCCCCAATCTTCCTACAGAGCCATCTGGTCCCAGGCAGCAGCCCTCTGATGACAGCTGGGAGGGCCCAGGTACAAGCAGGGATCCACCAGGGCTCAGGCGGCCGCCCATGCTGACGAGGCCATTCTACATGGACGCGGAGACACAGTGGTCAGAGGAGGAGGAGCAGGAGGAGGAGGTGGTGCAGGCTACAATGCCACCCCCAGGCAGCCCCTATACCCTGACTGAGGCCTTTGAGGAGTTCGAGTGGGGCCACCCCCACACTCCTCTGCGGGCAGCCATCCCGGGGAGCTCAGTGGGTACCCCACCCATCCCGGACACACCAGTGATGTCCCCAGTCAGCCCTGCACTGGAAGCTGGGCCAGCAATGGTCATGGGACATCCCCCTGGCCCGGAGGAACCGCCAGCAGCGCCACCTCTGCAACCCCAGGTGCAACCAGTGGCTGACGCAACGGTGCAACAGGTGGCGCTGGAGTTACGTGCCCTGAGGCGAGCATGGAGGCAGCAGAGGCAAGACCTCCACCTGATGACAGCAGCGCTGACAAATGTAGGGAGCAGCCTCTCTGCAGCAATAGGCACGCTTAGCACCATCATGATGCAGATTGTGCAGCGGCTGCCGGACGTGCAGGCATCCTCATCGGCAACCTCAACGCCCCAGCCAAGTCCCTCAGTGTCCCGAGGCCGCAGGGGCCGTCCACCGAAGAAGCTGCCACCACCCAGTGGACCATCTGGACGTGGCAAGGGGCCCTGAGGGGACCAACATGCCCATAAATGGGGTATGGGCAGGTACACCCAATCAACACTGTGATGCACACCCCCACAGAGGGGCAGTGCCGTCGAGATGGAAGAACATGTCCTGCTGGCTGCTCCCCACAGAGGGGCAGTGCCGTCGAGATGGAAGAGGATGTCCTGCTGGCTGCTCCCCACAGAGGGGCAGTGCCGTCGAGATGGAAGAGGATGTCCTGCTGGCTGCTCCCCACAGAGGGGCAGTGCCGTCGAGATGGAAGAGGATGTCCTGCTGGCTGCTCCCCACAGAGGGGCAGTGCCGTCGAGATGGAAGAGGATGTCCTGCTGGCTGCTCCCCACAGAGGGGCAGTGCCGTCGAGATGGAAGAGGATGTCCTGCTGGCTGCTCCCCACAGAGGGGCAGTGCCGTCGAGATGGAAGAGGATGTCCTGCTGGCTGCTCCCCACAGAGGGGCAGTGCCGTCGAGATGGAAGAGGATGTCCTGCTGGCTGCTCCCCACAGAGGGGCAGTGCCGTCGAGATGGAGGGGGACGCACCATGCAAAGCTCCCACCCACCTGCTCACCTGTTCCACCGCCATCCGCTGTGCCACTCTGCTGTCTCCCACCGCCATCCGCTGTGCCACTCTGCTGTCTGCCACCTTCTGTTTCAAGAGCTGCACAATCTGGCAGTGTGCTGTAGGATGACCGGTCTGCTGACGGCATGTTGATGCTGGTTGTGTGGTGCAATCTGTGCCTCATGTCTCCAAACGCCATGTGCTGCTGTGTCCTCCTGCGCCTCCGCCTGCTGCTGCTGCTGCTGTGTCCTCCTGGGTCTCCTGCTGCTGCTGCTGCTGCTGCTGTGTCCTCCTGGGTCTCCTGCTGCTGCTGCTGTGTCCTCCTGGGTCTCCTGCTGCTGCTGCTGCTGTGTCCTCCTGGGTCTCCTGCTGCTGCTGCTGCTGCTGTGTCCTCCTGGGTCTCCTGCTGCTGCTGCTGCTGTGTCCTCCTGGGTCTCCTGCTGCTGCTGCTGCTGCTGCTGTGTCCTCCGCCTGCTGCTGCTGTCTGGTCCTGACCCTTCACTGCTGTAGCCTGAACCGTCATGTGTTTGCCTGCTGCCTACATGCTGAACCGCTGGGTACCTTGTCTGCTGGCTGGCCTGTCAGGCTGTCCTCTTTCAGTGCACTCTTTCAACATGGACTGCCTGGGGCCTGGACTTTCACTCTGCTGGCTGGCCTGTCAGGCTGTCCTCTTTCAGTGCACTCTTTCAACATGGACTGCCTGGGGCCTGGACTTTCACTCTGCTGGCTGGCCTGTCAGGCTGTCCTCTTTCAGTGCACTCTTTCAACATGGACTGCCTGGGGCCTGGACTTTCACTCTGCTGGCTGGCCTGTCAGGCTGTCCTCTTTCAGTGCACTCTTTCAACATGGACTGCCTGGGGCCTGGACTTTCACTCTGCTGGCTGGCCTGTCAGGCTGTCCTCTTTCAGTGCACTCTTTCAACATGGACTGCCTGGGGCCTATGCCTGTCTACTCATTGTATACTGACCAGCGGTAAACTATGTATTACAGTATCCAAGCTATTGGGGTGCCACTTCCTGTTCCTAGGTAATCATGCTTTGCCAGTACTGATAACACCCACTACCTGCATATGTGTGAATACTGCTGATGGTGGAGTGATGTAGTCCGGATTTGGATCCCTTTGGATCCATTAGCTATCTAGTACTTGCAGATAATGAATACCTAGGAACATCAATTGTATGCTGTTACTGCTCACATAATACTTGACTATACCCTGCTGAATGTTGTCAGGAATAAATATCCTGTTTAACCTGCCACCTATTGTGTCGTTGTTATGTTCCTAATGTGCTGTTGGTGTCCCCCCGCCACACCTTGCATGCTATATCCCACATTGCAGCAATACAGAGTGTCCAAACTGTCCCCTGCCTGAGGGTCACTATTGCTACATGTACACCTGTCTGCCACATACCTTACAGAGTCAAACATAGGGCAGTACCAGACATGTCCCTGACAGTGGAAGAGGTATTGTTCCTCAGTACAGGGAATGCACAGTAATGGAGTCTGCTGATGTATGCCAGCACTCCTGATCTGTGAGGAAAGGGGAAGAGGTGGGCAGCTATGTCTTGCAATAGCACTGCTCATGTCATGCACTGATGTTGGTGAGGAGGCCAGACATGGATATCTGACCAGGGTTCAGTATGGTACCTATCTGTGCATGACCCACACCATGTAAGTAAGGCGAACTGATGCTAAGGTACTAGCCAACTTTGCTACCTAGATGGTCTCTCACCTATGCAGGTAACTGGATGATAGCATCCAGCACTGCTGGGTGACTGACCGAGAGGTTGGCATGCACGACATCCATGATAGTGGTAGGGCATGCACACTCTTAATTTCCAGGCACCATTGGCATACAATACTGTGTAGGCCTTTCCAGCTGTACATGCGAAGCATGTACCGTGTGCAATCCCATATATCGTTGTGCATCCCCACCATGGCAGCATGGTTGTGTGCCAGGAACGCCATCCTATGGGCACGCTTATAGCATTAAGGTTGTGGGCCCCTGACAAGTGTGGGAGGGGAAAGGTAATGTGGCTATCTGCATGCTGTGTATTACAGCAGTTGCACAGACTGTCAGCAGCCAGCTAAGTGGGCTGTTAGTTGTACAGAGAGGGGACAATATTAATGGCAACATGTCATACCTGTGTACAGGGTGCACACAGTGTAACACATGGTTAACAGCCCTTAAGTGTGTTTAGCGGGTGTCCATGTGCACACTGATGTGGTGACTGCTGTTGTGCAGTCACTGTTACTCACCCATGTAGGAGTTTGTGGGTCTGAAAGGTGCAGATATCACAACAAGGGGTCCCCATCCATAGTGGCACACATCCCTCTGGTGCCATCTCCTAGCTGTGGGGTGTGCATGGCTCCTCCATTACCTGTTCCAATGGTGGACATGGCCCACCATCTGATGGCCCACACTGTGTGGTCCACAGTCCTACAGTGTCTTCACATATGTAAGGTCCCTACACACACATATGCCAGCCACTCACCAAGGTGGACTGTCCTTGGTGATAGGGCATGTTGATTGGCTAACCAGTACAGGGCAGTCACAGGTATCGGTCAGTTGTGACAGATATTTGTTAGACATAACTGTCCCTCAAAAGTGCAACAATCATTCACATGCTGCAGAACCCCAGTGGACCTTCCTTCCCACAGGTGTGCAGTTGCGACAGTTACAGGTGAACAATGTTGCTCACACATCATTTTCAGCAGACATTTAACACAGACTGTGTGACCTGTGTCACCATCATGTTATGTAGCCACCTCACACCCATTGTGCCACAAACCCTGTCGTGTAGCTCCTGTACCTGCAAGCCTTTTTTGAGGGACATAATGTGGATGGGACGCCTACCCTCCCAACGTACCAATATGGGTGCAGCTATGTCACGCGGAGGGACATGTAGGTCCATGTGTGGCCCTTATTCCCTATATGCCTGCACACAGCGCAGTTAGCAGTACTGGTACCACCACTGTGCACCAGCTCCTGTGCACTACATACTAAGGAAGCAAGGTAAAGGGGTCTCCTACACATATGGCCTGTCAGGCAGTGCCACAGGTCATTCAGCATGTGGAAACAGTAATGTTCTGCTGATAATGATGTGTGTGCCACACTGGTCAGCTGTCACCGTCTGACTGACCAGCACACCTGTAGGGAGGGAGGTACACTGGGGTTCTGCAGCATGTGAATGATTGTTGGCCTGTTCTAATTCAGTAGATTATAATGAAGATCTGTATCACTGGGTGTCACACACTTCTGTACTCATGGCATTACTAAGGACTCTGTTGGTGCAGCCATGGAGGACACAAACCATGACTGATGGTTGTCCACTGTACGTGGACATCAGGAAGCTGTCACCTGTCGAACGCTTGCCATACATGGTGTACAGTGTTGCCTCCATGTCCATGGCACTGTGTGGCCTGTGTATGCACTGAGGCAGAGGCCAAGTGCAACAATGAACACTGTGATGGTATTTGTCAGCGCCCTTAGGCACATCTTGCTTCACTGACACATTCCACCTCATTAAGAACAGGTAGCCATGTCAGAACATACAGCATATACCGTGCAGCCTGTTTAACGTCTGCATACCCAGCTAGTGGAAACCAGGACCATACAACTGTGGTGCAGCAGGTAGCACAATTGTTAAGGATGCACATGTGCTTGGCCAAGTGTGAGGTATTTGAACACTGTGAGCAGCCATGGCAGGGGCTGATGGCACCGTTGGCCCTCCTTATATACCCTTGTGGAAGACATCGCTGGATGCAGCCAGGTCACATGCTGCCAGACAGGTGCACCCTCATAAGGTCCAGTACCTGTAGGCTCCAGGTGTACATCTGCATGGGATCATGCTTGAGGGCCAAAGCAAGAGTGGATGGTGGTGAGGGGGGGGGGGGTGTGTGTGTAATGCAGAGCCTAGGTACCACCTGTACCCCGAGATGCCATCCTGGTATGGGGTGCTGCAGTGGGCAACACCATCATTGTCAGATAGTGGCAACACAGCAACCTGTCCCAGTCACACAAGCTGGGTGGGATGGGTTTGCATATCTTGTGGCCAGACTGGGGGGGAGGCATGGTTATGGTCAGAGCGCAGATCAATCCTCAGCCCAATCGGTCACCTTCCTGCCCTGTGTACCATTATACCGTACAGTATGAGGGCGACAGGCCACTGTATCCTACATACTTTAGGAGCCACACATGCTTCCTGTATGAGGAATCCTTTATTTATTGTAATTATTTATTTCAGTTTGTTATATCCCAACATTCCTGACAATAGTCCCATCATGCTGGTTCACATGACACAGGAGTGCAAAATAAGCTTACACTTGAACAATAGTGCAGAAAAACCTGTTACATGTAACAGCGGAATATAGAATATGGAGTAAGAAGGCAACATATGAAAAGGAAAACAAGATACGTATATATAATCACATTGTCAGAGGTAGCTAATAGTCCTATCTATGGTGAGGTGTGTTGGCTGTTAGGAGTTAAATAATAGTGGAGTTATGGACAAGCCTGCATGAACAGCCATGTCTGGCGTCTCCATAGATGATAGGGTCAGCCATTGGTTTCTCGCCCTGCCTGACACGCTGTCCTCCCCATCACATGCCAACAGTCAGGCCATCACCTTTGTAGCCAAACATGCATAGGGTGGCTGGGTAGCCCCAGCCCACAGCTCCGTGCAGCCAGCACTGCTGACACTTTCTTCAGGTGAGATGTCATGACAGGAGTATGTCCGGCCTGCATTAAATGGTGGCAGTGTGTCCCAACAGGGGCCATCTATATCATGAGGGGTCTGATGGCATGTGTGTGTGCTGCTTCCAGGAGCATGCATGGCCAGGTAGCTCGTCCTTGCTGCTGAGGTGCACTGTGTTGCTGGGTAACTCCATCAGATAATGTGTGCCATATCTGGAATAACACAGGTGTGTGGTACACCTTGAATGGCAGAAGTGCACTGCACAGCAACCCAGAGTATGTAGCAAGTGCTTAGCCCAATGGCACAGAATAGGTATCACACATACAGCACCTCAGCAGAGGCTTGAGGCAGCGCTTCCCCACCCTATTATGGCCTACATCCTCTGTGGCAGGCCAGCACCCCACACAGTTATTGGGTGGACACACATAGCAGGTGAAGCACGTAGCAGACTGACAGGAGCTCTGCACACTAACCTATGTCCTAACCCATTGGTGGGCAAACAGGCCGTCTGGGGCAGGGGTCTGCCCCAGGCCAACCTTAAAAGTGTGTCTGTATAAGGTGTTGGCGAACCTGGCTACCCCTGAGTGTGGTGTCATGCCGTCGTGCACGCGCACATGGGGGATCAGGTCTGAGGTCTGGTGCTATAGCCACAGGTATTCCATGGCGAAGAGCCACATTATGGAACACACAGCAAAGCAGGATTATTTCAGCAACCTTGGGGGGGGGGCATACAGTAGCGCTCCCCCACTCTTGTCCAAACATCGGAAGCGGCTCTTCAAGAGGCCGATGGTACGTTCGATGACCATGCGGGTAGCAGTTAAGGACCGATTATAGGCCAGCTGTTGTGCTGTGGCAGGCTGGGGGATCGGGGTCATCAGCCAGGGCCTGCATCCATAGGCTGCGTCTCCTGTAGCAATGACATAGGGAACAGATTACACATACTTATGTTTCTGTCCCATGGGTGTATGTGCTCAATACATGCAGTTGAACCGGATGGCACGAGGCAGCCCATTCCTGTTTCCCTACACCTTATGTGTGTGGTGTCAGGATTGCTTTGGCACACAGCTGGTGTGTGGCTATTAGGCGTTATAGCACGTGAAGGGCCCCTAAACAGTGAGATGTATGTCAGCTCTGTGTATGCAGTTGGTGCATTACACCACTGTCCTGACATCCCTGTGTCTAAATCATATGCAGTATGCACACCAGGCATTGTGTACTGACATATGTGCTCAGGTACACCTTCTCTGTCGGTATGCCTACCCAACAACATACATGGTGTCAACTGGCTGCCCCTCAATGTGCACAACTGAGTAGAGATGTTCATGCAAGGTCTCAGGAACGTCAGGGGCTCACTAACACCTGTGGATGTGAGCTGCTCTTACATGACAGGTCCCAATTCATCTTGCACACTGCCAGTATCCATGCCTACACCCAATATGTGTAGGCTGTCCACCTGTGCGGTGAGGTGAGCAAGCCATGCCACATACAAGGCGTACTGCATAGTTTGTGCTTGGCAGCCAATGGTACATGGTTGGGTGCCTGAGCCATTACACCACTTTCAGTAACACAATGTCCCACTCAGGTCTGTTGTGATGGGGACCTGTGACTCCATCACAACAGGCGTCTACATCACCTTTGTGTGCCATTACAGAGATGACCCTTGCAGAAATGTTATATGCATGTTAATGTGGATCTTACCTACAAGTCAACCATCGCCATACAGGCCATCTTCGAATTTGCGAAACAGAGCTGATTGCCTGAGTACGAAGGCATCGTGCGCTGACCCCGGGAATCTGGACATCACCGAGAGGATACGCATTCCAGCATCACACACCACTTGCACGTTGAGGGAGTGGAACTGCTTCCTGTTGCGGTAGGCTGCCTCCGTCTCACGGGGTGGAACGATGGCCACATGGGTGCAGTCAATAGCTCCAATGACATTCGGAAAGCGGGCAACGGCATAGAAACCACGCTTGAGGTCCATCAGGTCCTGTCTGTTGCGTGGGAATGCTAGCGAGGCATGCGGTCCATAACAGCTGCAATGACCTGGTGCAGACACCGGGAAAAGGTGCTCTGTGACATGCCACCCACAACAGCTACCGTGGATTGGAAGGAGCCACTTGCTGTGAAATGCAGGGCGGCCAAGAGTTTGGTCAGGCCGGGGATGGCACGGCTCCTTCGGGTTCGGGCCTCAAGGGCACCTCGTATGTCTCCATATAGTTCCATGATGGCACGAGTGCTGAGGCGATATCTGCTGATGACTACATCCTCTGGCATTCCCAGCAATGAGGTTCGTGGCAGATAGATCTGATGCCTGTAACGATGGCGACGTCGACCAACATCCTGGCGTCTGCGTCTGCGTTGGGCCTGGTCAGCCATGGCGTGCACCTGCCCCATACACTGTGAATGTGTGGAGCAGATTCACCTACTAAGAACAGGCCTTTTTATAGGCCAGCTCTACATTTGTAGGTCTATGGGGATTGGTTTGGCAAATTTTCGTTCAATGCGCTATTAGCGTGCTGCGCGCTGTGCGCCGCGATAGACTGTATCGCATTTGAAAGGGTTGTAGTTATTGGCCGCGTTAGGAGCCGCGCTAACACCGCCGCAGGTTTCGCGCCACGCGATACGTCGCGCTAACACCGCCGCGGGGTTCGCGCCACGCGATACCTCCTCCCTACTTTACATTTGCCCCGCCCCAACTCCGCCCCCTGAATACATTATTCCGTATTTGCATTCGCGAACCGCGATATATGCTTGTTATTGCGGTTCGCGAATTTAGTGCAGGCGGTACAGCCGTATCGCGCGCGGTAACTCTTTGGAAAATGAGGCCCAAAATTAGCAGGTTGTTCCATGGAGGGGAGTAGCCTGAAGATCTGGGTTTCTATCAATTTTCTTCTTCATTTATCACTTTTTTTGCTTCAAGTGGAAAATACTTCCTCTCAAACTAGGCAACTGTTAAACTGAGATGGTTGTGCCGCTGCTCTCTATCATTGGTCAGTTCCTGCCAGCTTGTGATGTTGTTGCCTGCATGAGACATGCTTGGAAGTGTCATCTTAATGCTTTCTCTGACTGCCTCAGGATCTCGGGTGTTGCATAAGTTGGGAATAGAAAATGAGTTTATGGGATTGGCAGCTGGCCATCCACACACAATGTCCAGTAAAGGATAATAAGCCTTCTTCCCATCCACTTTCCCATCCCAAGTGTCAATTTTATTTCTCCTGCTTTTTTAATTTGTATATGGCTCCCTCGACTGCTCTTATTTTTATTTTATTTAACATTTTTCTATACCGACCTTCAAGGTTGAATACCATATCAGGTCGGTTTACATCGAACAGGGGTAGATCAGTGTAACATAACGTAACATAAGGAACAACTTTTTATAATTAGTGGAGACAAAGCAGAGAAGTAAGAAAGTTACATCATAATAAGGACCATGAACTAGGAAGCTGAATTCAGCTGGAAAAAGAGAAACCTTAAGAAGGAATTAAATTAAATACATAGTGAAAAAGACCGAGCTTGGTCTAGAGCTAGTTAGCTTATTAGGGTAGGAAACTAGTAAAAGAGGAGAATATTGAAGGGGCGAAGTTCCATATTCAATGCTGAGTAGTTGTAGTTGTCTAGTGAAAGTTTGAAGGATCAGGGAAGGCTTGTAAGAAGAGCCAAGTTTTGAGTTTTTTTTTAAATGTTGGTAGGCACGGTTCCATTCTGAGTTCTGCAGGGAGGTTGTTCCAGATGGCTGGACCTGCTGTAGAAAAAGCTCGGTCTCTGGTAGAGATGAGTCGTGTGGCTTTAGAAGGTGGGGCTTGTAGTGCTCCTTTGTAGGTTTCTCTCATTGGTCTGTTGGAAGTGTGGAGTTTGAGTGGGAATTCGAGGTCGAGATGGAGGAAGCTATGAATTGATTTGTGAATTAGAGCTTTGTGTAGAGCCCTGTGACTGACTGGTAACCAGTGTAAATTACGGAGGATGGGCGTAATATGGTCTCTCTGGTTGGTGCTTGTCAAAATTCTCGCTGCAGCGTTTTGTATCATCTGTAAGGGCTTGGTTGTTGAGTTGGGTAGGCCAATGAGGAGAGCGCTGCAGTAGTCAATTTTGGCAAATATTAGGGATTGGAGAACAGTCCTAAAGTCATGAAAAAATTGATAGTTTCCAGATCGATTGCAATCTTTTCGCATATTATGCCCAATTGATTATGTGTCTGGGCAATGATCAAGTGGTGGTGATTACCAGGCTTAATTTATGTTTAAAATCTGTGGCCCATTGGTTAACTACATCAAAGCATAAAGCAAATCCAGTAAAACCTGAAGCATTCTGGATATCTAGTCTTGGGAGATTTCCTGCTATGCTTTCAGAGTTAGGTAGGGTCCAAGTGGTGCCAAAAAAGTGTGTTTATACCTTAGAAGTCTGGTTGGATGATAAGTTATCAACCACTTTCTACCATCTTTATGGCTTCGTTAGTTGTTACTGCTCATGACGCAGCATGATATAGTTACATTAATTCATGCTGTGGTGATGAGTCAGGTTGACTATTTTTCCTCTCTTTTACAAGTATCATCCAATCTTAAGTAGTTTCAGCATGGCTGGTAACAGGGACTAAGAAGTAGGACCAAATTAGTCAGGCTTTATTGAAGTTGCATTGGCTACTGGTTCACTTAGGCTGCAGATTAAGATTCTGATCCTGGTATTTCAATGCTTGCATGGATTGGGTCCATAATATCAGACAGATGCTTTGTTGTGGCTTTGTATTCAACCTCTCAGCTGTTGTTACTGGCTCAGTTGATTGTTAAACAGAATACTGCTTTTAGCTATTTTGCTCCTAGTCTTTAAAATGAGCTTCCATTGGAGGTTTGGGAAGAAAGTAATTATTTGACATTTAGGAACCAAGCAAAGGTGTGTTTTGTTTTTTTTTTTTTTTAGATGGCTTGATATATTTACAGTTGATTGCTGTTGTAATTTGAGGTTTTATGGGGGGTGTTGGTTGGTAGTGTGGTAGTGGTGGGGTGGGTGGGTGCATGTACTGTAATTGTAATGGCATACTTATGATGCCAAGATGTACTGTAATCCATTTTGATATTCAAGGGAATTGCAGGCTATCAAACTGTAAAGAAAACCCCCAAAACATAATAATAAAATTCAGTAGAGTCATAGGTCCATATTCAGTTGATGAGCAGCTAGATAAGTTAGCCAGATACACCTATCCGGCTAACTTAACTGGGATATTCAGCCTTGCAGCAGTGCCGCTGAATATATTTGGCTATCTTAAAAGTTAGCAGGATAGGTATGTCGCTCAGCCAGATTTAGCCAGTTAGGTTCACTGGCTAATTTCAAATTTCAGAGTTAGCTGATTAACTTAACTGGCTAACTTTGCTTCTCCCTGGAATGCCTGCCACCCGCCCCAGAAATGCCCCTGAATATCTGGGTAAATTCTAGCCGGATAAAGAGTTATCCGGCTAGAATTTAGCTGGATAAGTCACCAAATATTGAGGCTAAATAGCTTTGGAAAATCTACCTTTAATGTTTTAAGGATCATTGATTTACTATGGGTGCCCTTTGCTTTTGTGAGCACAACAGTAGGGTAGTGTGACAATTTTTCCATTCAATGTGATCTTTTGGAGGCATTATTAGTGGTATTTTTCTAGACACATAAGATGTTGACAAATCACCCAAGCTTCACTTCCATACAGGAGTATAAAGATAATGATTGCACTGTAAGCCTGTATCTTGGTGCCAGTCAGTGAGAACATGCCAAAGCAGTTTTCCAAAAGAGATACTTGTGCATTGGATCCTGTGCTGGATCTCCTTCTGTTGCATCTGTGTCCCCTTGGGCCAAGACGAGATTGGCACAACCTGCAAGTTCTTGCCATCAGTAGGCAGACCCAAGTGAAGCAGAGACGACCTTCACCTATACCAGCCCACATTACCCTTGAGTTGAGCCTTTGGGTGCCAGAACCAGCAGGACTTAAGTGGGTTCTCTGCTGATGGCAGAAGAGAAGGTCTGAAGTTAGCTAGGTTAGTGGGTATGCAGCAGTTAGGCGTATCCAGGTTCCAGGTCAAGGTAAAAACCAGATATCTTTCAGTGGGGGGGGGGGGGGGGGAGGTGGGAGTCTGGGGGAAGGAGAATATTCAATCGTTTGCATATCCATTCATTGTATACTTAAGATTGCATTCTCTATTCTTAATAGTTTTTTGTATATGTTTACCTGTGTTCACTGTACTTATAACGAGTGCAACTGTTTGGATTGTTATGGATTTGTAACAAAAATGAATAAAAACTTTAAATTAAAAAAAAGAAACAAAAACAGATATCTGTACAAAGGAGGAGAAGAGAGACAGATGGGCAGGCAGGCAAGGGCAAAAACAAGTGGGATGATGGTCAAAGACAAGCTGGATGAAGACTGGAACGCTATGAGCAACACACACACTACTAAAGAGTAGCCAAACCTGTTGCTGAGGCAAATTGTGTCTGGAACATTGCCTTCTTAGAGGGCCATAGAGCTGATGGGGCCACGGGGACTTTCCCATTATGGTCCCTTTAAGTGCCAGTGAGAGGTGCTTGCGCCTAGGAAGATGTAGCATGTCAGTGATGGCATCTTTCTGCCATATGGATGGCTGGCAGCGGTCTCTGTTTCAGGAGGCAGCATGGCACACTGACGCTGCTTCCCTGTGTTGGGACGTGGTGTGGCCAGCCCGAGCTAAATATAAGAGTGGCAGTTCACAGGGGCAGACCGTGGACTGCCAAGGGTAACACCTTCTCACTCTCTGCATCTGAGAGAGAGATAATGTCCAAGGTAGAGGAAGTACCCAACTGCATTGAAGAATTCCATTTCAATGGTAATTTGTGGGGGGTTGTATCTGGGACCTGATGGAGGCTAGCAAAGCATTTTAATCTTTTGGATATTCAGAAAGAACCCCAAGGCTAGATGGCAATGTGGTGTGGTGACACTTATAGTGCTTATAGTAGGGGATTCAGTCTCGCTCTCTCAGCCCCCTCTCCACTTCCACTTCCACTTCCATTTCCACCCCCACACCGAGTCACCAGCAGTCACCCCCTCCATTCTCTCTCCCCTCCCACTCCCCCCAAGTCTTCACCAGTCTCACTTCCTCTGTTCCCTCTCCCCAACCTATAAAACACAGTTGGAACCCATATGGTATTGTGCCTTTTGTAACATGCATTGGTTATGGGGAAACTCCATAGATCTTGGTCCTTACTTCTCAGTCTTGGTAATTATGACTTCTCCGGCAGGCAAAGTCTTTAAAAAGAGGTAAACACTACAGGCTATCCGTGGGGCGGTGTGAATCAAAAAATCTCCCCTACAAACAATGTCCAAATTATTTTCTTAATGCAAAAAGCTGGATACATCTTCAGCCATCAAAACTTCATTCATAAGGTGCTGTCACTGGTCTTGACCACCTAGGGAGTAGAGTGGAGCTCATAGGTCTTCAGGCCCAAAAATTTATCTCCCTGTAACTAATAGCAGAGGGAACCTCTGTCAGGCAGTGCATAATGAAAGTTCTCTTCAAAAACAAGAAGCATGGTAAGGCTGGGAGGAATTACCAGGGAGTAGAAAAGGATATCCTCATTCCTCACTGCACTGAGGCTGTATAAAACTGACCAAACAGAATATTAAAATGGCTCCTCTAAATAGGCTCAGGCAACCAATCCCAGCCCTCCAGGTTGGGAGGTGCTGAAGGGGATGGAAGGCTCACAGAGCTTTTGTTTCTTAACAACCATCTAGTGGCTGACCCAAGGGGGCGCCATATTATGTTATGAAACTGAGTGATCAGGATGCTCTTCAGAGCTGTTTTTGGTTTGTCTCTTTGAACTATCAAAGAAGAGCACCTGACTTATTTCACAGGGACCGTGTGTGTTACTTTATTATTATTATTGCTACTAATATTATTATTATTTAAACATTTCTACTGAGCCCTTGCATTAACTTTAATGACTCTCCCTGGTGCAGAGACTGAACACAGAATGAAAGCCGGGCAATTGTGATTTTCTAAAACAAAAGGTAACGGTAACAAAAGGTTGGGGCCAGCAGTGACATCTATCTTCCTCTCTTGGTGTCATAGGGAAAAGGAAGACATTTGCCACAGGCGATAAAGGTTCCAGGTTGGTGACCTGACATACGTATCAGAAAATCAGCACTGAACCCAGGTCTTTAATTTTCCCATGCAGCACATTAGCCATTCGGGCCATGTCAATTTTTATGTCCATGAACTATGATGGCAGAAGTTAGAAACAGTATATTTTGATTTGACTTGCTTCAATAGAGAAGCCTCTTATTTTGAATTGCAAAGAAGAGCAAAATGAAAAATGTGAAAAAGCTCTTTGTCTGACCTCAGCTGGGCTATGCTATCGTTAATAAGTTTTTTACACTTCGGGGTTGTTTGTCTTAGGAGTAGCCCATTCCACCTGATATTATCATCTGATGATTTATGTTCTGCTGACTCGTCTTTGTAAAAGTTCTCAGCATTCAGAAATGAATCAAATGTTCTGTAAATAGGAAACACTTATAACTGACTTGTTCTGCTTGATTTTAAGTAAAAGGAAACATATTTAAGAAACCCCAAACTTAAAGCCAACAGAGTGTTAACTCTAATTTACTTCCACTTAGCAATGATGGTGCACATTTTTTCATTTGCATTCGATCAATAGGAGGATGGATACATGCATCTTTCATGATGAAGTACATGAAAACCGAAATAATTTGCTTTCTCACATTACTTATTTTTTGCATCCTTGGGAGTCCATCAACTAAGCATTTTTCCTTCAACACAATATGAGAAAAACCCCTTAATATCTTATCTTAGAGATGGGTAGGCCTAAGGCCTTTGCTGTTTATTGTAGTGCTACAGACCATATTTGCTGATATTCTATAAATACCCAACAGCTATGTCAAACTAACCATGTTTATTTCAAGGACTCTTCACGTCATTAAAGATTCTCCTGTTGATGATATCTTTGGGGACTGGGATCTTCATATTTCAGTAAATTTAAGTTAAGGTAAACTGGTCTTTCCTAGCCACAGCATCTGATTACGAGTCTGATTAGATACAGAAATCACTGATTTTCAGTTCTGAAATCCAAAGCACTATTTTTTCTCTTTCTAACTCTCTCTTTTCTTTCGATGATCAATGATGATTCACATGGAAAATACTGTTATACATTTTCCTATCCAGGGAGGTATTTTAAGCAAGAATGAAACATATATTTAAAATATTATGGAACTCATTCAAAGCATTTATTAAAGCATTATAGCATTATAAACCCTTTCAGATTATTCTGAAAAACAATTAATCACCATCTGGATTGACACAAACAAATGGGGCAGAGCTAACATGGATTTAGCAAAAGGAAATCTTGTTTTACTAATCTGTTAGATTTATTTGAAGGACTTAAACATTTGGACACAGGTGAGTCAGTTGACATAGTATAACTGTGTAGCCCCAGTCCCATTCTGGGCCTGGGCAGGGGACATGCAGGGAGGGCAATGGACCACATAAGGCCCCATGACCGTTCCTGGGGTTCCTGCATATTGGGAAAACACCAGTTTTCAAGGCCCTTAGGGTTTACTCACTCACAGGAGTTCTTCCTACACACCAGCCAGATACTCTAATTATCGCTCTTGACTCCCAAGGCTGTTGTTCAAATTGAAGTCTTTACTGTAGAAAAAAAAATGCTGGCAAAACACGTATTCCAAAATAGTAGGGTAGTACATCAATATTGCAACAAAAATTCCATAGCATCAAAGTAAAAATCGCAGTCTATTTCCAACTCTCCCTGAAACAGGTTAGCTCTTAAGGGCGTAAAAACATAAGAAATTGCTATACTGGGTCAGATCAAGGGTCCATCAAGCCCAGCATCCTGTCTCCAACGGTGGCCAATCCAGGCCATAAGTACCTGGCAAGTACCCAAATATTAAGTAGATTCCAAGCTACTGATGCCAGTAATTGTTACGAGCGCGCGCGGAGCGCGGTCGTCTCAAGCGGGTGGTGTGAGCCCTTGGGCCACGGCGAGAGCTAGGGAGGGGCCCCAGCCACACCGTGGGAGGTGAGCCGGTGCTGGCATGGTGAGGCAGGCAGGAACAGAAGCAGCGGATAAGGAGCAGAGTCTGATCCTCAGCCGGACCTGCACGCCCATGGCAACCAACACTGGGAAGTTGATTGATGAATGGTCCTCCGACTGTTCCCGGCCCTTTCGGACCTGCCGCTGGGTAACGGCAATGGGTGGCAGGCCGGACAGAGGACGAGGGCAGACAGAGTCCTTTACACTGAAGACATCGAAAACAAGGCTGGTGCAGAGACATCAGAGGCAAGGACTGGAAGGAGACATGGGCACTGTCCCACAGGGCGCCCTACTCAGCCCACCCGCGGGACTGAGTCGCGGACCACCCTGTCCCATACGCGCCCTACACAGCCCAGGAAGGCTGGTCGCGGACCACGCTGAGAACGGAAGAGCGCAGGGAAGATCCAGGCGAGCAGGAACTCCGATGCCGGGAGCAATGAAATCCGAAGCCCCTTCGGCTGGTAGGCAGGGAAGCTCCAGAGCGCAGGGACGAATCCCACCTGTTGGCCACTCCAGGGCCCAACAGGCCAGAAGGCTCAGGAGCGAGACAAAGATGTAGGGCAGAACAACTGGAACTGGATCAGGAGCAGACATCAAGGCAGAGACAGGAACAGACATCAAGGCAAGGTCAGGAACAGACATCAAGGCAAGGTCCCATCTAAGCAAGGCAGACCACGGTGGACCTGGATCAGGCAAGGTTACAGGCAACTGTAGAACCCGATCCAACGGCAGACAACAAGGCAGAGACAGGACAAGGAGCCATCAAAGCAAGGCAGACCACGGAGGACCTGGATCGGGAGAGGTTACAGGCAACTGTAGAACCCAATCCGAAGGCAGACAACAAGGCAGAGACAGGACAAGGAGCCATCAAAGCAAGGCAGACCACGGAGGACCTGGATCGAGGAGGAGGTACAGACAACTGTAGCACTCAATCCAAAGGCCCGTTGCAAGTGACAAGAGAGTCCTTATATACTGCAGGTTGTAGGCAACTCCCTGGGAGGAGTTTGCCAGGACCGCCCCTCGCTGGCCCTATAACTGGGGTAGAGAGCTGCGGGCCGGCCCCTAGGGAGAAGGGCGTCGCCAAACAGGAAGTCCAAACGCAGCCATGCAAGCCACAGGCAGGCCTCAGGAACAGCTAGGCCTCCCAGGCCCTGGAGCAAGTCCCGGATGGTGCACAGGCGAGGCCCTGGCTTCGAAGCGGCCTCCGGGGGGAAGGTAAGATACCTCCTGTAGCGCAGCAACAGGGGGGATCGCAACAAGTAATAGCAGTGGCTATTTTCTAAGTCAACTTGATTAATAGCTGTTAATGGACTTCTCCTCCAAGAACTTATGCATACCTTTTTTAAACCCAGCTACACTAACTGCACTAACCACATCCTCTGGTAACAAATTCCAGAAGTTAATTGTGTATAGAGTAAAAAAGAATTTTCTCCGATTAGTTTTAAATGTGCTACTTGCTAACTTCATAGATTGCCCTCTAGTCCTATTATCCGAAATCATAAATAACTGATTCACATTTACTCGTTCTAGACCTCTCTTGATTTTAAAGACCTCTATCATATACCCCTTCATTGTCTCTTCTCCAAGCTGAACAGGTACCCTCTTTCTCCCTAGGCCTTCGCAGTACCTGTTTGATAGCTGTAATCTTTTTCCTTCAATCCTTTGGTCTTTCTCTGATCTCTCAGTGGAGTCATGGGCTATTAGTAGAGGAATCAGACTTTGACTCTAATGACCTTTCCAGTCAGACAGCCCTTTCCCAGTAAACAGGTCCACCACATTCGTTAAGAACCAGGCACTGCACCCTGGAATTCTTCTCTGTCAATTCATTCCTCTCAGGGCCCTCTCTGTGGGAGACAGGCCGATTGCAGCCCCTCTGGGGAAGAGGGCACTAAACACACTTAGGACTCTAGGGCTCACAATCCTACTCCAAAATCCTCAATCCTAATGCTCACGTGGAATCAGGGGTTTTTATTAAAGCATTAAACCAGGCCTTTTTGAATTCTATCACTGTTTTTATTTTCATTGCATCTTCCAGGAGGGCATTCCAGGCACCACTACCCTTTCTGCGAAAAAACATTTCCTGATATTGTTTCTGAGCCTACCCTCATAGAGTTTAAAATCATGATCCCTCATTCTACAGCTTCCTTTCCATTGTGCTTTTTAATAGTATTTAACACTCTGCACCTTATCATTTCCCCTCTGTCTCTTCTCTCCTCTAGGGTATATATATTTAGATCCTCAGGTCATATCTTATATGTCTTTTGGTGCAGACCCTGAATGTAGGAGCGTCATTATCTTTGAGATGCCCCCAACTTCAAGCATCCAGTGGCCGATACAAAAGATCGTTGTATGCCTATCGATTTTGTACTTTGACTCGGCTATTTATGTACTTATCTTTTGTATATAGTTTTGGTGATATGTATATAGTGATTTTGCTGTTCTCAATTTTATGTAAGGGCCCTGCCCAAAAGTTAACCTGTTTGCAATGTTATATGTAAGGGTTCTGCCCAATGGTTCCTGTTTAACTGTAAACCGATACGATGTGTGAACAGTTATCGGTATAAAAAAGACATTAAATAAATAAATAAATAAATTAGATCTCCTTCATGGTGGTAGCACATTGCATGATCACTGAGAATCTCAGTGCACCCACAAATCCATGTTTTGTTGCCCTGTTCAGTCTCACGAGGCACTGGCAGTGTAAGTTTTTTTAATACATTTTTTGATTCATCCCTATCGGATTTTTTACTCAGAGAGGTTAGTTCTAAATTAGTTAAAGAAAAATACAAAGAGAAACACATTTTCATCCCAGGAACTTAATGGGACTTATCAATACCCAAATCAAAAAATAAATGCTTTCTGACAGCTGTGGCAAAACTCTAGCCCAGGTTTACCTCAAGCGGGAGTAAATATATTAGGATCTGGACTTTCTCAGAGGCAAATAAAACATTGCAAAAGTATTTGGCTGAAGGGGATGTTTGTATATATGTTTGTGAATGAAGTGAAGGGAATTAATGTATCATCAATGGTGACTACCTTTCCTACACATTTCAAAATATCTGATTTTAGGACATGAATTGAATAACAATTATTTTTTGACAATTACTGCCTGACTATCTGATTTTACAACAGTTGTGATTCTGAAGAAGATTAAAAGGATTTGGGATGAATGCAGCCAAAAATGATAAAAATAGGATGAATTATTTTTTTTTATTTAATGGGGGTGGGGGGGGGGGGGGAGAAAGCAAATAGGAGAGCAGGAGAAGCAATATAGAAAGGGCAATGAGGAATATGGGTAGTGTCAATAAACAATCCTAGACATTATAAACAAGAATCCCAAATATTCATAGAGGAGCCTACTAAACTCCTTCAGCATATTCGCTAATTGTTCCAAAACATGTCGTCCACAACAAAACAGTTGCAGTCAGCAGGACATATCACATCACCCCAATGTGATTTTAATATGTTACAGCAAAGGTAGCATGATTAGTTTTGAAACATCTTTTTGTCTGGACCAAGAAAAAGGAGATTTTAAAAAAAAAGTCTGCGCTGTTACTTTTTTTTTTTTGGCATAATCTCAAAAGACATTTTTGACCAATCACTTGCCTGTGTTGTTCTTAAGTAAGGAAGTACTAGGCTGCAGTTTTCCATAGAAACATGTCTCAGGAATGGCAAGAAATTGGAGGAAGAATATTGATGCAATTCTTGGTATTGGCGGTTATTTAGAGTAAGAAATAGGAAACAAGACTGAACAACAGCAGTTTCTTTGTGTGATCGTATAGCCCAAGAAATAGCTGTGGTTGCTTTAATGTTAAATATCTCAATTGTAACCCCGGTATTGGTTAGACATGTGTGGACTTTTAAATTCAATCTATGCTTGAATGAGTCGAGCTCTGTTTTGCAGCCGAACAGTTTTAACTGTCTGGATCTTATTGAACTACTGAAGGAGTTTGATGAACAGACCGCAAATGACTAATCTTACATGGACCACAGAACCATAGCTTAAAAAGAGCTGTTTATGTAACCCTACCAAGGGTCACCAACCTGCTCCAAAGGATCTAGCACTTTCTGGATGGTTCCTGCTGTGTTGGATGCAGAACCCCTGCCCTCTGCAAGCCTCCCCTGTAAGGAGGGGCCCTAAGGTTTGGGGGTGAGAAATGCGTGGAGAAGATTAGGGTGATGTCACGCGGAGGCACATTTCCTCCACGGGGAATGGGTTGGGAGAAGTTTTTTTTTAAAGATGCTGTGAGAGGTATCTTAGGAGGAAAAGAGGAGAAGAGTGAAGGAGTACTCTGGGGTGTAAGGGCTCCCGAGCTTTAACAAGTCTGAAACAACTGAAGATTCCTGATAGTCATCCAGAGGGGGGAGGGAAACCCTAAGGGAAAGGGTGGAATTCCTGCTGGAGAAGCTCCAAGAAAACGAACAGAATTTGTTGCTGCCTTGGGAGCCGAAGTTTGACCGTTGAGATTTATTCTACAAAGAAAGAAGTAGATCTTAAAAAAGTACGCTCGTGCGTACTTTTGTTCGCGCAACCAGCACAAACAAAAGTACGCCGGATTTTATAAGATATGCGCGTAGCCACGCGTAACCGCGCGTAACTTATAAAATCCGTGGTCGGTGCGCGCAAGGCTGCGCAAAATCGGCACCCTGTGCGCGCCGAGCCGCACAGCCTGCCTTGGAGGGAACTTTTCTTCTGCGTCCCCCCACCTTCCCCTCCCTTCCCCTATCTAACCCACCCCCCCAGCCCTACGTACATCCCCCCTACCTTTGTTGTGCAAGTTACACCTGCTTGAGGCAGGCGTAATTTGCGCGCACCACCTCAGCATCCCCGGCACAGGCCGCAGTGCTGGGGGACTCGGGACCGCCCTCCCGGCCTGCCTCTGAACTGTTGCCACGCCCCCAGACCCGCCCCGGACCGCCCCTGACCCTGGACATGCCCCCGGACACACCCCCGGCCTGCCGGCATGCCCCCGGACACGCCCCTTCCGCCCCTTTTACGAAGCCCCGGGACTTACGCGTGTCCCGGGGCTTTGCGCGTGCGCCGGCGGCCTATGCAAAATAGGCGAGCTGGTGCGCAGGGCTTTTAGAATCTACTCCAAAGCGTATAAGAAGTGTTGCCTTAGTTTGATTTTTCTGAACTGCAATCTGCTGCTATTGTTTGAAGAACCATCTTGACTGAAACTCTGCCTGCCTTCCTTTGGAATTACAAAATAAATTCTTCTGCTTAGGAACCAACTCAAAATGTGAACAGTGGACTTTGTGCTTTTGGCAAGTCTTCCCCTTCGGTCTCCCTATTTGGCGATCCCTGGTGGCCTTTACCTGTTCCCAGGGCTGCAGCAGAGGCACTCACACCCCTCTGCAGGTCTGAAGGTGATCCCCGAGGAAAGGGGGGACTTACATATACAATGGGTAAAGCCACTGAATATCTCAGCTGCTTTTAACACCATTAGTCATTAACTGTTAAATTACTTTGACTTTGTCTTTGCTGCTTTCTCTAGGTCTGTACATATTTATCGGACTGCAACTATTCTGCTTTAAAATGTTTTCATTTGGTCTCTTCTGCTGCTACAGATGGCGTAATTCACAATGATGTACTGGTGCCCACATTTAGTCGCTCTTTTTGTGATTCTGTCAATTGCAGTGATCATTCTGTCTTGAATTATTGTTTGCTGTCTAGTCCATAGAAGCTGTGAAGAGTAACACTGTGGATATTTGGTTAAATATCTGCTAATTCTCTCCAGCCAGGTCCCCTTAGTGCTTACTGCTGTGAATGCCCTGAATAATTTACTCTCTGGACTCCTCAGCTTGGTGACCTTCTTGTTACTGCCATGCAGGTGGCTCTTAACATACGGCTATTTCATTTTCCATCACATTGGTATGTTAATGCAGTTGATAAAATCTGTAAAAAGGAGTGAAGTGTATATAGTAATAATGTTGTGTTATAAATTAGAATATTGCTTCTGTTTAAAGCTTCCTTTATAACGCATGAGCCAGGTGTACTAAAGGGTCATTTTGTGTCTTTGGGAAAAATGCTTAATACATATGGCCCATTGACTTAAGAATTCAGTGTTTGCTGATTGGCTTTCAAATACAGTTGGAATATGGCAACTTGCTATGATTTGTCCACAAGTGTATGATACTTACCTAACTCATGTTGTCATTCTTTCTTGATATTGTATGATGAATAAATGGATCCAGGGGCATGCCATATTCAATTGATCTGCAACAAAAATATCAGGGAACAGGAACGGGGAATTTTTTTTCAAGAAATATCTAAATATTTTCAGCTTTTGGGGTTGACTGATTTTGCCAATGAGTTAAGGACAGGTGGTGGTGGGGGGGGGGGGGGTGATAGAGTATGTGCAGGGCCGGTGCAAGGGTATTTGGCACCCTAGGCAAGCCTTAAAGTCTGGCGCCCCCTCCCCATACACAATTTTAAATTATGCATTTATAACATATTTTACATGAACAATGACATTCTGAGGTAAAATTAATATACAAGTTGTTGTGATAATTTCATGCACTGTTGTGATGCCAACAAGAAACCTTTGCATCTTGGAATTCATATGGCATCTTACCTATTGTGATATGTTTTGGCATAGTCCTCCCCTATCAGCACAGTATTATCTGCCAACACTCAAAGAATAACAACCCTATCTATGAAAAAGAAAAAGAATACCACAAATATTACACCAGAATCTAAAATATCAATACACCTCCTATCAGGAAAACAGAACAGGCCAAGCTACTACAGATCCCTACAGAGAAACCACATGCTAAAAGAATGCTTCATCTCAGTCTTTGCATGCAGAACACAAACCCTCACCAAATAAGAATAAAGCCACATAAAGTATAAATAGAAATGTACAGACAAAATCTAAACTGTAAAACGTATCACGCCAGACTCTATACAGTGCAACAATGGAAAAACAAAAATTTCACCATTCCTCGTGAAACAAATCAATAAAATAAAGATATATAAATCATTAATCATAATTATAAAATCATACAAATAAAATAATTTCAAAACAGCTGATGAATAGAATATCCAATAATTAAAGACTCATGCAAATTTTGAAAGCTTTACAAAACACCAATAAAATATTTCAAACAGCAGACACATCACATACTACCCAATAATTAAAATGATAGTCAATCAAGAAAAATTAACTTAAAAAGCCACCTTTACTTACCCTCTCCAGCAGTTCTCCTGCTCCTTTCCCTTGCAGGCCATACCAGAAGCAGCAGTAGCTGCTGAAGCTGTCCTCACAGACCTCTTCCTTAGGGACCACAACCAGTCTCTTCTCTCTCTCACACACACACTAGTCACACCCTCAGGACCAGTTTCTGTCTCTCACACACCAATAACTCCCCAACCAGTCTCTCTCTCTCTCTCTCTCTCACACACACACACACACACACACACACACCAGTCATCTCCCTGATCAGCCGTTCTCACACATACACACGTCACCTCTCTGGCCAGTCCCTCTCAATCACACATGCTCTAGCTCTATCTTACTTACACACAGGCTTTCAATCACACACATGCTCTATTTCACTTACACACAAGCTCTCAAACACACACATGTTCTATCTCACTTACAAACAGGCTCAATCACACACATGCCCTCTCTCACAGCCACAAGCCAGCCAAAAACATGCTCCATCTCTCTTGCGCACACACATTGACACACACAAGCACCCTCCCTGCCTCACATATACACCACACACACATACAGAAGCACCCTCCCTGTCTCACATACATATTACACTCTCACAGAAGCACCTTGCTTTCAGACTTGCAGCATTTTTCACTTTTACTAAAAATGAAAGTGATGCTCCCAACCGTTAAATAAGAAAACCACATTCCTATCAAAAGGCGAAATGACACCCTTCCTTCAGGTTCTGTCCTCCCAAGGGACAGCCACCCACACAGTATAGCTTCTCTTGTTTTACGCTTCCAGGCAATAAAGCAAGTGTCTTCTTCAAACTATCAGTCGTATGATTATTCATGTGGGAGGTATGGAACAGAAAGACATCCTTAGTCGGCTTCCCTTTTAAATGGGAAGATTCCAGTCTTAGTCATTTAAAAATATACATTTTCTAAAGGCTTAAAAAAAAAAAGCAAAACCATTTCAGATTCTATTCTAGTCTTCATGCTTAAATTATGCTTCAAAAAAAAAAAACCAAACAAACCCCACCTGGCATCAGTATCTTAAATTTGTGATTTTGCTGAGATGAACATTTTAAAAACTTGAATTTTTTTTGCTTTAGTATTTGTCTCCACCCACTTTAAGTTAAATTTTATTTTCCAGAAGAGGGATGCTTAAAATTTAGTAATTTTATCTTTCATCCAACTTTTCAAAAGTTCAGCTATGTGTATTATCGTATTTCATTTTTTTAAACTGGCAGATTCCTTTCTCACATACACACACACTCACAGAAAGAAGATCGGCGCCGAGACTTAGGGGGCCCCGCGACAGGCAGCCAGCTCCCGACTCGCCCTGCCTCCCCGCCAGTGCCACCCTCCCGACACCCCCCTAGTGGCCCAGCGGAGGTCCCGGGAGCGATGTTAAAATGCAGCTTGGTATTAAAGGTGACTCAGGTAGTAACATGGTGTGAAGATCATTAATAATTATTACTAGTTAATTTTCTGAACCAGATCTTTCTCACCTGACACAGCATTGAAGCAGCTGTGAATGAGAAAGATGTTTGGCAAAAAATGAACTAATAATCAGGCTGTGTTACTATTGCAGTAGTGGTGGTTGAGTATTCACCTAAAGCATAGATCCCAGCAATGTGGTGCAGTAGGTGCTTGAACACTCCCAATATTATGCAAATCTCTCCACTGTGTCCAGGGAGGAGTTTTTGCTCAGTTTATAATTCTCAGCCTACTTCCAGCTTTACTGCAGTTTCTGCCTGCTTCTCTACCTCTGCTGCCTCTTATATACCTGTGATTAAAATCAAACAGACCTGGCTAGGAATACCAGTGGGACCTATAAGTTTTAGTTTTACTGGAATTCTGTGCCAGGGACCCATTAGAATGCAACAGTCTGACCTCTACCAGTATAGTTAGAGGCTAGCATTAACTCCTCCCTGGTGCTTTTTTCTTATTAATATTCATCAGGTCCGTGTGCATGATCTCGGTTCACCTTGTCAAATCCTTAAACACTGGAAGGATCATTAATATCAATTATAGAGGCATGTCGAGTATGGGATACCTTTACCAGATATTTTCTCTACTTGCATCTACCATGGTGTAATTCTCAAATATAATACTCATTTCCCCTTGATGCAGAACAAAGTACAATTCTGTATCAAGCACTGGGGGTAGTTTAGTATGTCATTAGATCATTTTGAGAGTTATCACTAATACGGAGAATTCTCATTTAGAAGTTTCTGTTTTATAGTCTGCCAGTATTAAAGTGATCACTTAAAAAGTTTAAATGTTACTTGAACAGTTGGAATTTGATTATATAGCTAAAAGTGGTACCATGAAAACTTGCAGCTTGCAGAGAAAACCCATAAGACTAATATACTATTATAAAATCAAGCTTACCATGATTAGAACAGAGCTTATGTCAGCATACTTTCTCTAATGAGAAGGCAATTTTAACTTAAATGTCTGTATTATTCTTTTAACAAGAGTCTGCACACTGGTCCATTCCTTCCTGCTTAGTCATGCTCTGTCCTCACTGATAAATTGCAAGTTCGTTTTTAATGTAGCAGCAGAACGCTTCTTCAAACCCACTGCATGCATCCTTACTTTAAGCTGCTTTTCGCCATACCCCTATAAAACAGAACATTTTTAAGCAAGAGCCTCAAAAAAGGCTACGTTTTTTTTAACACTATAAGCTACTTTCTCTGCATAGTAGAACTTGGTTCCCGCTCTATCTCATTTTATCTCTGTTTTGATCTTATGTTCACTACCAATACATACTGACACCTGAAATTTCCCCGCAGGTCTGTGTGAACTCCTGAGAAAAACCAAGTTATGTGATTTATTTTCCAATGGTGACAAAAGATGCTCATCTCTCCTTCAATTTTTTTTTAATTGCCATCATCTTTCATTTTTGTCACTGAGAGGGCCATTGTCAGCTTTAAGAACAAATTTAGGTTCTTGGCTCAGGTCTGTAACTTTATAACCTGAGGTGCAGGAGGTGCAGGAAGTGGTCAACTCCCCGAGAGCCAACAACGGGTCAGATTTTTAGGAAGCAATGCATGAAAATCTATCTCATGCATATTCATTGTGGATATCTTGAAAACCCAGCGTCTTTGTGGCTCTCGAGGACCAGAGTTAGCCATCTCTGGGCTATGGGGCCATGAGCCTTTGTACACAACTTCTGGGGTTTTTCTTCTTTTTATATCCCCACATAATTCATTTAGTTCAGCCATTACACAGCAAGAATCCTTGGGCCGCGGCCACAGATCAGGGCTCCCTCTGGGATCCTGGGCTGTGCTTCCTGCTTTTGCAGCATCCCCAACATAGTTGGTCCAGGAAGTAAAAGCCCAATCCTAGAGTCAACCAGAAGACCTCTGCATGGTGGCATGCAAGCCATGCCACTGAATCAGTGGGCTAGCCTTATTCACAAATATGGAAAATCCTGCTACTTACACCGATAACCTTCCATTCAAAAACCACCATTTAACATATTATGGGTGAATCTTCTAATGACTATTTGCCAAAAGTAAACATGAGAAAAATAACAACACTGTTTGATGAGAAAGAATAATCAGCATTGACTATGAAGGGCAATTAAAAATTGCAGCAAAATGTATTTCTGTACTAGAAAATAAAGGTCTGCACAAACAATTATATCAAAATATTTACAGTAATTTATGCATCATTAAAATAAATTTCTAGGACTGATCTGATGGCCTAGTGGAATTACTTACTCTGTGTGCTACTATGTGGTAGACCCAAATTCAATTTCTGGATTAATCACTTTCTCATTGGCCCAGTTAGCGCTAGGGAAGTTGCCAAGACAGTGTTTGCAGCCCTGAGAGGGATGGGGTTTCAGTTATGACTTAAAAGTAATTCCTACTGACTAGATCAAGAGAGCACTTGTATAGGGATCATGAGTGTTCCTAATTGTAGAGTACTTGCCACTGGGCTGGAAATCTAAAGCATCATGAGGAAGTTGCTGAAGCAACCAAAAGCAATAATTAAACTAACCTCTCCTATGAGTTGTAATCCAGGCCTAAATGCCTTGGTTTTGAGTAGCCCATGCATTATTGCCTTCTTAGTGCGGCTATCTATATATTACTTGCCTTCCTTATCCCAGATGAGAACTGGAGTACCAGATATCTTTGGCTGTTTTACTATTCCTAGAATTTGGTATAGTTTTTATATTCAAATTCTCTTACCTCTTTAAATGAGGATGGCAGACTTTTCTTTCCTGTAAGATTTCTCGCTTACATAGAGTAGTATTTTTGTTGAATTATGTAAGAGCAGGTGTATCCTGGCCAGATTCAGATCAGGGTCTGTTTCAGTTGGAGGCAAGTGTTTTGTCTGTGAACCACATAGCAGCTTGTGGAAATGCAAACTAGCAGAATCCGCATGGAGCCTAAATGATAACCCAGTAATCTTGCCCCTGAAAAGCTTGATTGGTCCTTAGGGCTTCAAAAGGGCTCTGGGAACACCTCCAGAGTTTCAAACAATTAGAGGGCTGAGGGCCAAGCCATGGCAACCTAGACCCATGAGACTCTGGCCTATAGTGATTAATAATGTACCTGATGTTGTTTGGTTGGAAACAACACTGTTGTGTCCGTCGCTGTCTGACGTCTCTGCTCCTCCCATCTTACCTCGTTGGAAACGCCCTCCGGGGTTGTTGGAAGGCTAGCTGCTGCGGCGTCTCCATGCCATCCTCCTCCAGCGTTCCCAGACCGGCTCGGCGCTGCAAGCCGCCATGTTGACCAGATGCCTAAGGGCGCGCACGCGTGGCCCGACTGATGTACCGGTGTTGGCGCGAACCTCAGGGGCATCCTCCTGAGATGACATCATCATCTCCAGATATTTAAGGTCTCTGTTTTCGCTAACAAGACAAGTTAGCAAGGGTTCGCTTCCTCCAGGTTGCTGCGGATGGGATTCGCTCTCCGCAAACCTAGCTACTCTGACTCCTCAGACTTCACTAGAGGTACCCGCTCCTCGGGGGCCTCGCTCTCTCTTTTTCTTTTCAGGTCGCAATCCGGAACCGGTACTCGCTCCTCGAGGGCCCACGTCCCGGACCAACTCCTGAATACCACTTCTGCTAAGAAGTCATCACTGCTTACAACATTAGTGAGTTTCCATCTATCTCTGAGCTTTCCCTGGGACCAAGTACTCGCTCCTCGAGGGCCTACTGCATTCCAACTCCTTGGCTGCCTCAAGAGTCTATGGTGTGAGTGTTATCATCAAGGACTTGTTCCAGAACTCTGCATATCCTATCTACTCACTTTCTTAGTTTCTCTACAGCTTAGCCACCTTGGAATCGCTGTTCCAATACCTGAGGGACTACAGCCCAGCTGGGCGCTTCCATCTCACTACTGCCACCTTTGGTGGTTTAATATACTGCTTACTAAGAAGCCTTTGTTGCTTATAACATCAGTGAGTTTCTATTTATCTCTCAGAGCTTTCCCTGGAACCAGGTACTCGCTCCTCGAGGGCCTTATGCATTCCAACTCCTGGGCTGCCTCAAGAGACTATTGTGCGAGTGTTACCATCAAGGACTTGTTCCTGAACTCTGCATGTCTTGCCTACTCACTTTCTTAGTTTCTCTACAGCTCAGCCACCTTGGGATCGCTGTTCCAGTACCTGAGGGACTACAGCCCAGCCAGGTGCTTCCAGCTCAGTATTGCCACCTCTGGTGGTTTAATATATTGTCTAATAAAAGAACTAGTATGTGTCTGTCTCCTACACTAAGCCTGACCAGTGGTTCCTCTCAGGAGCTCCCCCCAGGGCATGGTCACCTGCTACTGGTCCAAGGATCCACCCACAACTATCTCCAGCAACTCCGTTAATAACAGATTGCTATCTCTCAGTTTTAGCAACAAAGCTCTAATAACAGATTGTTAATTCCCAGCTTTAACAACAGAGCTTTAACAACAAGCACCATGCTTGTCCTTTGATGTAATTCGTTTAGCATCCCCTTCACTGTCACCATGACACTTGCTAGGTGCTGTAAAGTTGAAGAGTGGAAGAATAGGCTTATGCAATAAGGGGATTAGCACCTCTACAACGTGCCAACGCAGAGTGAATCTAATAGCGCTCATCACATGCAAATGCATGTAAATGAGGCTATTAGGCATTCACTCCCGATGCAAAAAAAAAAATGTGCATCTAGGATGCACATTTAGCGATCAGAAATTAATGCCTACCTGGAGCAGGCATTAATTGCTGAGTGCTCCTTAAACCAGTACAGAAAAGCAGAAAAAACTGCTTTTCTGTACTGCCTCCTACTTAATATTGTTGCGATATTAAGTAGGAGGAAAAACAAAATTAAATAAAGTAAAAAAAAAAAGTTAAATAAATAAATAAATAAATAAATAAACCATCGGCAGTCAGGTGCAGGAAATAGACGTTCAACTGACAAGCGTCTGTTTCCTGAACCCACTGGTTGTGTGACTGTGCGGCATTTAGGAAAACCGACGCCGATAAATTCTTCTGGACCATCTGGCTCTGCTACTGGAGAATGTTCACTCTCTCTTAGCCCTTCTGGTCTAGTCCCACCGCAGCTGCCCAATATACTGCTTCTGGGGCCTAGGGAGGACTTGGTTAATGTAACAAACGTATCCAACCAACCCTCGGAGGTGAGGCCCCAGGAGATAGGTAAATGCCAATGACACCTTGCAAAATGGATAAACCTGCTGAAATAACATTAGACTCTTTATGGTCTGCTATTACTAATTTGGAATCAGCTCTTTCTTTACGCATTGATAGTGTTTTTGGCTCTTATGGTGTCTTATCCGGTTCAATTAATGAACAGTCTCAAAAAATTGCTGATATAGAAAGTAAGATTGTTAATATTGCAGCTGATTGTAATAAATTACATGATACTATGGTATCCCTGTTTAGAGGTAATCAATCTCTAAGCAGGAAGGTAGAAAATATGGGTAATTACTCTAAGAGATGCAATTTAAGGTTTCTTAACTTCCCTCACTGTTCTTTACTTTCTCCCTTTGAGATGATTAAGAAATTCTATTTGGATTTCTTGAAAATCTCTAAAGAGTCCATCCCTGAGATTGTTAATGCTTTTTATATTTTAGGCAATAAATTATCTGATCAGGGTGGGATTGTAGAGAGAGAATTGGATGCGAGGGAGAAATTACTCAATCTTACATAATTTTTAAGAGTCCACTGTAGATGTTAAAGGTAGAACAACATTGTTGGTGACATTTGCTCGAGAATGTGATAAACATTGGACTCTCAAACTTTTTTTTCGTTTGAAAGATACTTTATTTCTTGGTTCTAAGATAAATGTTTTTCCAGATGTTGTTAAAGAGACACAAATTCGAAGGAAGATGTTTCTTATTAAGAAGCCCACTTGGTGCTTCCTTTTTACTTAGATTTCCATGTAGTGTTTAATCAAGTTTCAAGGTAACAATTATATTTTCTTTGACCCTATTCAATTAGAAAACTTCTTACAAAAAAAAAAACCTATTTCCAAATGATATGTTTATCAGCCATAGGAAGAAGGAATGGGCCATTAGTCAGGGAATACTAGTGATTCCCTAAAAATTTTTATCTTATGTTTTTCTCCCCATAATGTGGATTATGAAGCAATTTTCATTGCCCGTTTGGATTTGTAAAGATTTCTTGTGTTAATATTGCGATGTTACTTGAAATGCAAGGTTTTCTTATATAATTGATAAAACCTAATAAATTAAGAATAAAAAAAACAACAACCAATTTTATGCATATAAAAAATGTATCTGTATAAAGTACTAAAACAAATGAAAATGAATGCACACCTCTTTTAGTAACTTTGGATTTACCCTGAAGGACAAGGATCTTTATAAATAGTATGGTTTACAACCACCCAATAAGAGCACTACAATCACCTAATTACCCAGCTAGATTTGTCAGCTTGAATACTGCTTATTGATTTATTTGATTTATATTCCATCTTGTCCTTGAAGAATGGGTAAATATATCTACGTACTTTTACTTAGTGGCTATATAGCGAAAAAGAATGCTCCAAAAGGTAGAGTTAGATCAGAAAGAAAACATGCATGTATATTTAGTAGTCCTTATATAGTAAGCTAAAGTTAGCCAGATAACTTGTCCTGGATATTCAGTAGGATAAACGTCCCACTGAATATACTCACCTAAAGTTATCCAGCTAGATGGAGCTGGATAACTTATAAACCTAACTAGCGATGTTTGAATATAACTGGTTAGGATTTAAATTTATCTGGTTTGAGACGTTATATGGGCAATTAACTGAAGTAGACACGAGTTTGTTCAGCTCTGGGAGCCACCCCTGCAAACCATAATTTTATGAGCTTTCAGTTCCCTCTATTAGGCATTGAAAGTTATATGATGTCTTGGAACAGACTGTATCTCAATTTGAGATTGGAGCATCCTGAAATGACAATATGACTGAGTAGGCAAGAAAAAGGTGAAATCGCGGCCTGGTAATTCAAATATGGCAGATGCCTGTGCAGATGGTGCAACTGGAGGAGATGACTGTGAGACTTTAATAAAAAAAAGGTAACTGTTGCAATGGCTGCAACATTACAGTTGGAATTTGATAAACCCCATGACAAAATGGGAGTTTTCAGTGTAATGGAGGAAAATGGCAAGCGAGTGGAAGCTGTAGAGCAGGGCATATCCAAAGTGCCAAAACTCCCTGGTGGTCCAGCGGGGAGTCCGGGAGCCATCCCCTGCACTCTCACACCCTCGGTGCCGGTTTCATCATGGCGCCGATAGCCTTTGTCACAGGGGCTACTGGTGCCATTGGTCAGCCCCTGTCACATGGTCATCGGCGCCATCTTGTGCTCCTACCACATGACAGGGGCTGACCAATGGCACCAGTAGCCCCTGTGACATAGTATGGGCAAAGGCTATCGGCGCCATTTTGATTACTGGTAGCCGACGTTCCGCGTGCAGGAGGTCACTCCTAGACCCCCGCTGGACCACCAGGGACTTTTGGCAAGTCTTCGGGGACCCTCCTGACCCCCCCAAGACTTACCAAAACTCCCTGGTGGTCCAGCGGGGGGTCTGGGAGCCATCGCCTGCACTCACACCCTCGGCTGCCATTTCAAAATGGCCCCAATAGCCTTTGACCTACTATGTCACAGGGGCTACCGGTGCCATTGGTCAGCCCCTGTCACATGGCCATCGGCACCATCTTGTGCTCCTACCTTGTTACAGGGGCTGACCAATGGCACTGGTAGCCCCTGTGACATAGTATGGGCAAAGGATATCAGCGCCATTTTGATTACTGGCAGCCAACGGTCTGAGTGCAGGAGGTTGCTCCTAGACCCCCGCTGGACCACCAGGGACTTTTGGCAAGTCTTGGGGGACCCTCCTGACCCCCACAAGACTTACCAAAAGTCCAGCGGGGGTCCGGGCGTGACCTCCTGCTAGGTTAACTTTGCGTTGTTTTATGCTTCCAATTTTGAAGGGTGGATTAAATTTTTCTAATTTCAAATTTTACAGTATGGCTGCCTTGTTTGGCCCCATGTCATATTGGTTAAGTGATATTAGTAGTTTCACAGATATGTAGAAGGTAAAGAGGATGTTTTTCTCATTAGATTTGAAATATGTGGTGCATGAGGATAAGGCTCAGTTGCCAAACTATGTGGTCTCTCATATCTCAGTGGCTGCTACAAGAGCAGCCTAGAGGGTTTTTAGGAAGATTACTGGAGTACATGTGCGTGTGTCTCCTTTTCTGCCAGTTTTTGGGAATCCTTCATTCTTGCCAGCTTCATTATATTCTTGTTATAAAAAATTGGATTCTAAAGGTATTTTGTTTTTGGAGATTTAATGATCCCAAATTCTGCAATTATGGATTTTTTTTGAGAACTGTATTGAGCAGAAAGTTTTTTTTTACAGGAAAGACTGTTTTATGTATTTGTAATTGAGGCATTATCTCACTTCAACCTTTATGGCATCCTTTTGCATTTATGTTTCTGCTAATTTTAAATGTTCATACCTCCAGATACTTTTGGTATCTAACTCATATAACTAGTTGAATTCAGTTCAAAATCCTACTGCCCTAACAGTGCTAGCTGATGTGTGGAATAGGGATTGCGCCATGCAGCTTATGGTTGCAGATTTGGCAATATCTATTGGCTTAACCAAGATTACTACAATTATTATTGATCTCAGGGAGATGCAGTATCACATTTTTCATAGGCTTATAATTCTAGCTACCAGGTGAAAGCAGATGAAGCTTACTGACTGATACTTCTCTTAAATGTAAAGCACAGGGTACCTTATTCCATTGTTTATGGGAATGTCCACAAATACAGAGGTTCTGGAAAAGCTGAGTGTACTGTTAAAACTGTAACTTTTTCTCCTGCATTTTGTGTATTTAATTTTCTAAATAAGCATTTATTTATTGCAAAACTTTGTGTTGCTTTTGACTAAAGTCTGCTTGTTAGCTAAGAAGTGTATTCTCTACAACTGATTAAAGGAAAAACCTTCCTTCTCTGAGTGGTATAATTGCATGGTGAATATTCTTTGCATGGAAAATTGTACTGCTCATCTTAGAATATTGAAAGGCTATGCTAGTTTCAGTCTGATTTGGATACCTTTCATTGATAAGTTTCCAGAGGACTTGAAGAGCCTGCTGAAACCCTGCGATTCAGGGCAATGTGGGAAGTGTAATTCACAGAGATGTAGTGTTCTCATACTATATAGTTTGGGCTTCTGATGTTTTTGCTGGATGACTGGGGATTGAATGTAGGGAATAATGTAAAAATGGATGGCAATATGGCTGTTGTTACATTGACATTGGGGTTGAAATGTGCTAATAAAAAATGACAAATGTTTAACCATAAGATTATCTGGCCTTGTGTGACTGGATAACCTGCCACGTCACTAGATATCTTCAAAAATATACAGTTAAGTAGCACTGTCAAATAAAAAAAAAAAAGTGCATTTTAGGCTTGTGGCCTGATTTTTACCTCCATAATCTCATACATGGACCTGCTGGGCTGCATACCCATCACCCCCCCCCAAACCCCTTCAATGCCCCAAAAAACATAAAATGCTCAGGTCAGTTGTCCCTGTCCCATATCTTTCCCATTTGTTTTTACATTTAAATATTGCCTCTCTCCTGCTCCCCCTCCCCGCTCCTGCCACAACCACTATAAATCCTGGCCAACCCTCCGGATTCCTCCAGATCAAAAAATGTCCAGGGGTATCTTACGCTTCCAGCGCTTCTCTGACAGAGAGGCACTGGAAGTGTAAGCTACCTCTCAGTTTATGCTTCCAGCTGAATTTATATGGCAAGATCTTATAATACTGACAAAAGTCATTGAAGGTAACTCCTTTACACTAAAACAGATGTCAAATCGCTGTTTGAGTCAGATGGTATAAAGTTTTACTAACCCAGCCATGATCTCAACTTCATAATAAATCTGCAGAGTATTCCAGGTTTTAACAAAACTGTCAAGGGTCAAGTCACAGTTTTAATTCACTTTCAACCTCTCTTCTTAGTGCTTACAATAATATGCTCTTCAGCAGAGATCCCTTCACCTGGAAGTTCACATAATGTTGTGCAGTTGGAAGCTCTGTCAGAGAGCTGGGTGGGTAAAGATCACAGCCATTTCACTAACATCAGCTGCTTCCTCCTTCTCCAGGTCCTTCTCACAGTCTGACTCACATTCTCTGCAGGAGCATGGCCAGTTCCCTCAGACTGAACTAAATTTGTCTTCCGCCTGGGGATGACTGGATTATACCAAAGGGGTTTAGTAACAGCAGGTTACACATACTACTCCTGGAGAATTCATGTTGTTATGGCCCCGGGCCGTGCCCCGGGTCCTCCACTTACCTTGAGGCCGGCCCGGGCCACCGAGACACCGACAAGGCCTGTCCTGGCCTCGGCTGTGGCGCTCCCTCATGTCGGGCCCCGCCCCCCAGGCACGCGCGCACGCGGGGGCTCTGAACTTATAGGGGCCAGCGCGGGAAACTACTAGGACTGCCTCCCGATGACGTCAGACGCTGCAGGCCTACTTAAACCCTGCAGCTAGGCTCCTTCCCTGCCTTGCAACGAGGGTCGCTCTTTCTGAGTTGCTAGTTGCTGCTCCAGGACTCCTGTCTATCTTCTGAATTCTGGCTTCTGACCCTGCTTCGTCCATTGACTCCGACTTCAGCTTCCACCCCTGGTTTTGGCTTCAGACTTCTGACTTCTGGCTTCTGACCCTGCTTCGTCCATTGACTCCGACTTCAGCTTCCACTCCTGGTTTTGGCTTTGGACTTCTGATTTCTGTCTTCTGACCCTGCTTCATCCATTGACCTCCGCTCCAGTTCTCTCCTCGTCTACAGGTATCTGGTTCTTCGCTTGCCCGGAGGATTCTCCTAAGTCCCAGCGGCTCGGGCCCTCACGTGTTCCTCCCGGGAGGGCCGCGGGCTTCCAAGGGTGAAGTCTCTTCTGGCCTCCTGGGCTCAACCGCTCCCATCGACTACCTCTTCAGCTGCTTCTCTGGTCCTTGGTCACATAGGGTCACACCTAAGTCCAAGAGGCCCGGGTCCCTATGGGCTCCTCCTGGGGGGGAGCTCGGGTTTCCAATGGTAAAACTTTCTTCGGAGCACCTCTCAGCACCGCCTCCCAGCTGTGACGCCCACTGTAGGCCCCCACAGTGCAACACCATCAGTCTCAGCCGGCCCAAGGGTCCACTCCCACAACACATGTGCACAAAATTTTAAAATTCTGCGCACAAAATTTTAGAATTCTACAAAATTCCGCAAACTTTATATTGATCAACTGTCACTGAGTAATTAACATAAAATGTAATACAGAAAAATTATTATTCAAAGATGCAGAGTTTAAAATATTTTGAGCAGAATTTACCTAGAAGTATACTGTAGGCATGGCCCTTCCACTCTCTCTCCATTTCCTCCTAGCCAGACCCCTTTCACTCTGCCCTCTCAGGTTCTAACATCTCTGATCCTAACTATCTGTCCCCTGACCCTTCAGGCTCAACCCCTTCCACAATCTCCATCCTCCAGTCTTCCACTCCTAGAATTTGACCATTCTCTCTTACAGCCTTTCACATAGGCTCTGTCTGTCACACTCTCATACACCCCTTTCACACAAGCACCCTCTCTTTTACACAGACACACACATACTCACACACACACACACCCTCAAACAGGTTCCCTCTGTCCTTCTCTCACACACAACCCCCTTCATATCAGCTCTCTCTCTTATGCATACACCCTCTTCACACAGGCTCCCTCTGTCCTTCATTCAAACACACACCCTCAAACAGGCTCCCTCTCTCTCTCCCATACACACACCCACTCTCACAGGATTCCTCTATCCTCTCTCACACACACACACACCCTTACATAAGCTCCCTCTCTATTGTGCACACACACACACTCACACACACACACCCTCACAAAGACTCCCTTTCTTTATTGCACACACCTCTCCCCCCTTACATAGGCTCCATTTCTCTCAAACACAACTCACACAGGCTGCTTCTCTCTCTTGCATACTCATATACCCTTGCACATAGGCTCTCTCTCTCACTCACACAAACCCCTTCACATGGACTCCCTCTGAAACACACACCCTCATAAAATCCCTCGCTTATACACACCCTCACTCAGACACAAAGGCTCCAAATCTTATACACACCCTCCTGTCATTCTGCGCACACACACACACACACTAATACTCACAGGCCATGTCGGTGCTACTCCTTGGCTGTGACCCGCTCCTAGTCCACCAGCACCTCACTTATCATCAGCCACGAGCAGGATGGGCTCTACTCGTGGCCCGCCAGGGCTCCTTCCACTTTGGCCTTAAGGGGGATGAGCTCCACTCCTGACCCACCGGTGCTTTCCTTGTCTTCAGCCCTGAGCAGGACAGGATCCGCTCGCAGCCTGCTGGGTAGCTTAAAATTCTGTGCAAAAAAAAAATTCTGCGCAAGAGGGGAATCCTACACAAATTCTGTGCCCTGTGCAGATTCCCCCAGGACTAATTTACATACTATAGGTGTGTACTTTCATACGCATGGGAAGAGGCATTCCAGGGAGTTGAGTCTGCCTAGGGATAGGACTTGCATGTCTACTTTTTAATTTAAAAAAGCATGCACTTAAATTCTCTTGGCAAAATTACATTCACCAAATAGACTAATTGTTTGCGTGTAATTTTGCTTAGATAATTTTAAAAGCAGGTTTATGTACATACGTTTTCTGTGAAAATTGGTGTAATTTACGCACACATTTTCCAGCTAACCTGTATGTGATGTTAAAAAGTTACTTCTAAAATGCTTTGTGTCTATAAAGAGGCTCCATGCTAAAAATGTAAAACAAAATCATGTGTAACAGTGACGACAAGGAGAATCGGATGATAGCAAGCCCTTTATTAAAATGCCCGACTCTGGCCGAGTTTCGCTCCCTTGCACAGAGCTGCCTCAGGGGCAACTAAAAATGGACATACAAATAATTAAAACACATACATAAAAAATATTACATATATAAAAAACTGACAATAATCATACATTCACTTAAAATATGTCTCATAAAATAATTTTGTTTGAAAGACATAAAAACAAAATAAATACATATATATGTGTATAAAAATATGTATATAGAGATGAATATATAAATAGTGGAGTCAATATTGGTTGTGAATTGAATTACGAAATCAAATGTGAAGCTTCAAACAGGTTCCCTCTGTCCTTCTCTCACACACAACCCCCTTCATCTGTCTTCAGTGGCTCATCTTCCTCCTGTAGTTCTTCATCCTCCCTCCTTGCCTTTGTTCCTCATCTCATCAGATTAGACTTCTGGCTTTGACATGGATTGGACTTCTGGCTTGTCCTCAGATTGGACCTCGAAGCTGATTGACCTCCACCTGCCTCACATTTGATTTCGTAATTCAATTCACAACCAATATTGACTCCACTATTTATATATTCATCTCTATATATATATGACACAAAGTCACCACCTCCACTTTTCTGAGTATTACCTCGTTATTCAGTTCTGTATTAATTTCATGTTTGTCATACATTTATGTTGTCATTTAGTTCACTGCATCCATAAGTATATACATATTTTTATACACATATATATGTATTTATTTTGTTTTTATGTCTTTCAAACAAAATTATTTTATGAGACATATTTTAAGTGAATGTATGATTATTGTCAGTTTTTTATATATGTAATATTTTTTATGTATGTGTTTTAATTATTTGTATGTCCATTTTTAGTTGCCCCTGAGGCAGCTCTGTGCAAGGGAGCGAAACTCGGCCAGAGTCGGGCATTTTAATAAAGGGCTTGCTATCATCCGATTCTCCTTGTCGTCACTGTTACACAGCTCACTGGATCGGTTACCGCTTTGCTTTTTGGGTCCAAACAAAATCATGTGCAATAATTTATACAAAGAAATTATCATCTCTGAAGAAAGATAATGAAAATGAAAGAGAGTGCTGATAAGAGGGGGCTTATCTTGGGATCCTGCTGTCCAGTTGGCAATCAGTGTTACTTCCAATCAAAAGGGAGCAAAAAATATTTCTTGTAAATCTGTTAAAGTGCTTGTGCCATTCTGTATGCATGAATAGTACACATATTTTAAAAGAAACAAAATGGGCCTTTTTGCATACAGATTCTGGAATTTCTTCCATCTTTATTGTTTGCGGCACTTAATGGCATCCGCATATCTTTAGAAGTTTAGAAACAAAGAGCTCGGCTTGGTCATGTGCCTTCTTCTTGTCCATATTTGTACAGAGAAATTGCAGAACATGGTAGAAACCACTGAGAGGGGAGAAAATTTAAGCAGTCTGTTCACACTGAAAGTCACCACAGTGAATAAGAACATAAGAACATAAGAAATTGCCATGCTGGGTCAGACCAAGGGTCCATCAAGCCCAGCATCCTGTTTCCAACAGAGGCCAAACCAGGCCACAAGAACCTGGCAATTACCCAAACACCAAGAAGATCCCATGCTACTGATGCAATTAAATGCAGAGATAGAACAGAGGAGAGGGGGAACATGCTACTGATGCAATTAAATGCAGAGATAGAACAGAGGAGAGGGGGAACATTTGAAAACAGACAGAAACCTGAGTTCATCATTTTAGAAAATTCCATTTAACTAACATTGAAACAATCAGAAAGCAGACATAACCTTGCAGAGCTTTGACTGCCTTGATATGTCCCTTCTCCCTCATTCCCCTGGCATAATCATCTGTCATTGTCCTTCTCCTATCCTCTCTCTCTCTCTTGTACCAAACTGATGAAATTCCTCATTTGCTGGCAGGTCCCTTTAAAGTGCAGGTTCATGGCTTCAGGAAACGAAATGCCCTTTTTGACTCCTCCCCAGATTTGAAATCCCCCCCCCAAGATCCCCTGCTGGAGAACCTCCTCCAACAGGGCTGTTCCCGATTGGACCTTTTCACCCACACATGTCAGTGAAAGGACCAATCCCCTTTCAGAAGACTGTCCTGAAAGGCGATTGGTCTTTTCACTGACACGTGTCAGTGATAAGGACTAACTGGGGACAGTTCTGCTTTTATTTTCTGAAGCATTGGACCAGCACTTTACAGGGACCTGCCAGCCAATGAGCAATTCCATCAGGTTGGCATAAGAGAGACAGGACCCCCTGGTCTGGGTCTAGACCCAGACCACTAAGCCCACCAGGCCAGACCTTTGGGGGGAGAGGAGAGAGTTTGGCAACCTGGGGAGGGGAGTGGGACTCTTTGTTTTTTTGTTTGTTTTTTTGTTTGTTTTTTTAGAGCGGGTTGACATGCAAATAGACCAAGAGTAAAAAAGAGCACACTTTTTCAGTTTAGTGTGCTTTTTCCTACATGTGCTCTATTTGCATATCACTATCTTGCTGCTTCTCGCAGAGACCACCAAATGTAGTGTGTGCGTAAAATAAGACCCATGGTAAAATCTAACTTGTTTTAGTGTGGGCTTCATTACATCGGCCTCTCTGAGTTTCCTCGCTGTGGCCAAAACAATTTGCTGGCGCACCGGTTAGGAACCTCTGGCAGAGAGCGTTCACTGACTACCTTGAAGGTCCTAATGGCACACCACTATATATATATATATATATTTCTTATTTTATATAGCTCTATAGGTTCATATAGTACCTTCCAGCAGCCTTTACAGGAGGAGCAGTTGGTCAAGAGTGTAAATCTGGAAGAAAAAAAATATTGCATTAGGTGGATACTAAAGCTTTAAAATATGAGGAGGCGAGGAGAGAGGGACAACTCTGCCATGAACGAGAATAAGTGGTTATTAGAATGTACTAATACATGTGACAGTCTACATCTAATTTGTTTTACTTATTTTTTCTTCAACATAACTGTGTATTGCTGTTAAGTGGCAATCTTCATCTGTCATTGGATAAACAGCAAATTTATAATTAAAGGTCCCTGTCAAACACAAAGCAAGATTAGCTTTCTCCACTGGAAAACCCTAATTTTTTTTTTTTTTAATGCATTAGTGAACAGTTCCATCTTCAATGTCTACCTTCCAGAAAATGAATCCATCAGCATCAGTAACATGAAATGAGATCTTTTTCTGGTTTAAATTTCATAAAATAATTAGGTCATGGTTTCAAATATTGATATTTGTTCTACAGTAATTCATGGCTGATAGTTTAATTGAATTTTCATATGCTATAAGCTCCCTCCCACACCAGTGCGGTTGCTGTTACTCATGCAAATTTATAATAATGTCTCTCTTTTATTGTGCTCATCTTCACATTTATCTGAATTTGCAATTGTCTCACTTCACTGTGAACAGTGACACTAGCCATGGAATTTATGCATTTAATTAGAGACATGATCTGATGTAGAATTAAAAAATTCCAAAATGAAGAAAACACTGCAAAAAGCACCTTCTAAGTGCTTTTGCAATGCTTTGCTTACAGAGCAGCTTTGAAATAATTAGGCTTATGGCTTGTTACCCTTACAGTTATCTCAACTTGTTAAAGTTGCAAATTAAAAAATTAGAGCGCTTCAAGGAAAAGGTTAGGAGCCTATGCTTATATGACCTGTTATTATAGCTAAGAAGGAGTTCTGCTGAATAGACAGAAGCAGCAGCTGTATGCAGTCTGACACAGGAAGAGACGGTGTGTGAGAGCAGGGAGAGGCAGAAAAGCAGGATGCACAGAGCAGCTGGGGCTGCTTTGGAGGAAAGTAACATCTACCTTGCTGAAGCTGTTCTGGACTTTACCTACTGTGTCGTGAGAGGCCAGTACAGCACTTCTAGTTTCACCAGCATCTCCTAGATGATGTTCCTCGCTGGGAAGCCACTTTGAGAGAGGCTAGCAGTTGCCAGCGAGTCCCTGACAATTTAAAGAAAAGAACACAGGATGTAACCAGCATTATACTTATCACTGTATGGGAGGGGCTTTGGTTTGTCTCCAATGATTTTTAGTTTCTTTTGAAACAAAATGAAAGATTTTGCTTTAATGCTTATTTAAATATTGGGCATAATAGCTATACTAATTGCATGATTACAACTTAATTCTATTTATATTTATACCTTTCTGTTCTTCATCGCAGGACTCGGTTTAGATATACAATAACCATATTGTTTTGGAAGTGGACCCTTTGGCCAAGGTGGAGTTGGCTCAACCTGCAGAGAGAAGCCCTGAAGGTCCCCACCATCGGCAGTTGATGCTGACTGGAACAGAGGCTCAACTGGAGCTTAACCAATACCAGCTTTCATTCTCCTTAGGTTGAACCCTCGAGTGCTGGGGCTGCCTGGACTTAGATGCAGGCCTCTGTGGAGGTGAAGATTCATCATGTAGGAGATGTTGCAGGCCAAGACAGAGAAGAATGAGTCTGAATGAGCAGTGGTTGGGACAGGCGGCAGGCAATGGAGACAGATTCAGGCTGTGGTCAATGGCGGGCGGAATTCACTCAGTGACGTGGTTTAGGCAGTGGTCTGGGCAGGTAGAATTCGAACAGTAATGGTAAACAGACAGTGATCAGAGGCAGGTGGAGGTCAATCAGCTTCGAGGTCCAATCTGAGGACAAGCCAGAAGTCCAATCCATGTGAAAGCCAGAAGTCTAATCTGATGAGATGAGGAACAAAGGCAAGGAGGGAGGATGAAGAACTACAGGAGGAAGATGAGCCACTGAAGACAGATGAAGAAAAGACTGACCATAAAACCAAGAACTCAAAAGACAAACCAGACTTCCAAGGAACCGAGACCATACAGTGGAAGCAGGAATCAGGAAACAAGGATCAGAAACCCAGGAATCAGGAATGCAGAGGCAAAGCACATCTTCAATGGAGTCAACCTATTGCCGAGGCAAGGAACAAGTGCAGCAGTGGCCTTAAAATAGTTCCCCAATGGTGATGTCATCAATGGATGCCATTTGCCTGTTTATACCACTGGCCCTTTAAGAAAGGGCAAAGTTGGCTGCATGTGCCTAGGGGGGGCCCATATCAAGTTCGGAGGCCAGCCTAGCATGGCGGCCAGCAGCAGGCAAGGAGTAGAGAGCAATGGATCCCAGGCAGAGTGGCAGAAGCAGGAGCAGGTCAGCAATTGGCCACATCTCTCCCTGGGGGTCTCCCCAAGCATCTGGCAGCATCAGCATGTGGCTTAGAGCTGGAGAGGGAGATGGCATTCCCACCGTGAGTAGTGGTGTGAGCTAGAGGAGGGCCCTCATCACGCTGGGTCATGGCACAATCATTCGGGCCAGGCTGGAGGTGAGAGCGGTAGTTCGCGGGGATAGCCCATGGATCACCGATCATAACAGTGCCCCCTTTCTTGAACTCCCCTCCAGATACCTTGAGTTGTCAGGACTATGGCCATGAAGAGTCCTTCAGACCCCTACGAGTTTCTTGGTTCGGGAGGTAGGTTCTACAACCAAATGATTGGTTTCTTCCTCTAGTTCATGCACTCCGAGGGACTGAACCTGAGCTGCAGGTGAAGGGATGGTCACTTTTGGGTTATGTTGACAGAGAACAGGCCCCAAAATTGGGGTGAAGATAACTTTTACCTTCTCTGGGTCCAGACACGCAGGGTCAAACAGAAAAGGTTTATTTTCTCTCTCTTGTGTTGCACAAAATACCACCTGGCGTCGGAATCCACCAAGGCCTGGGTGGTGAAGCACATGGAGGGTTGTTCTAGGGAGACAGGCAACAGGAACTGTGGAGACGGAGTAACAAGACCAAAGATTACTTGATCTGGTGCCTTGAGAATAGGATGGTTCCCCTTCTTTCCAGGCACTTAGCTAATAGGTGACCAGAAGTTCCATGATAAAGGCAGAGGCTTAGTTGACAGCGTCAAGTCCTCTCTTCATCTGTGAGATGGGAACCACTCAGCTGCATGGCCCCTCTGGTAAACCCCCCAATTGGGTGATGGGGTAAAATGTGGAAGGATGTGATTTATTGGAGAGACCTTTTTGAGCTGAGTGTGTTCTCGAGCTCACTCCTGGAGCCATCTGTCAATTTTCCTATGAGATCAATAAGGACTTCAAGAGAGACGGGAAGTTCCTGCGCCCTGAACTCTTCTTTAATCTTGGGAGCTAAATTTTCCAAGAATATTATGTGTAAACCGTCCTCCTGCCAGTTTAGTTCTGTGGCCAGGGTTCAGAACTCAATGGTGTAATCCATTAACAATCGATTTCCATGGTGCAAGTGCAGGAGGTCCAAGCCCATTGTGGGCAGACAGGCAAGCTCATCAAAGACTTGCCTGAAGACCAAGATGAATTGTTGGAGGTTCATGAGAAGGGGATCAGAGTTCCCATAGTAGCCTTACCATCGAGGAGGGAGAGAATGAATGTTGCAGAGGCGTAGGTATGTGTGGGCCTGGGTGGACCATGGCTGACCCACTTTGGGGTCAGGCCCACCCAATCAGCCTTGCATGGTGGCCCAAGAAGAGAGCCCTTGTCACAGGGCCGCAGTAGACACGCCGAGCAAGAGGAGGAAAAGGTCTGCGAGGCCACCTAGGAGAGGAAGAGACCCGTGACACTGCCGAGAAGAGGAGGAGGCCCCTGATGCTGCCAAGAAGAGGAGAAGGCCTGTGGCATTGCCAAGAAGATGAGGAGGTCCGCGACGCTAGCGGTCAAAGAAAAACATAACTCTAAAATAAAAGGTGCCCATTCTTCTGCTCCTCCACTTGTGCTGGCCCTGCACATTCAAAACCCATATGGCCAGTAAGTTCTCTATGCTGATCTTGTGCATTGAGGAGTGCTAGCCGCTTGAGTTTTGAATACCTCGGGCAGACACATGGGAAACAGCAGCAGAACAGGCTCCCCCTGTAATGTGTTTTGTGTTTGTGTGAGTATGTGAATGGTAGCGTGTGTATGTGTGTGTTTGTGTGTGAATGGTAGCCTGTCTAGGGGTGTGAATGGGAGCCTGCCTTGGGGGTAAGGTTTGTGTGAATGGGAGCCTGCCTGTGGTGGGGGTGTGTGTGTGTGAATGGGAGCCTGCTTGTGTTTGGGGAGGGGATCAGGATGTGTGAATGGGAGCCTACCTCGGAGTGGGGGTAGTGGTATGTAAATGGGAGCCTGCTTGGGGGTGGGGGTGTGTGAATAGGAGCCTGCTGGGGTGGGTTGGGGGTGAATGTGAATATAGCATGCCAGAATGTGAGTGTGTATGTGGATGGTAGCCTGCCTGGGGGAGGGATGTGTGTATGTAAGTATGAATGGTAGCCAGCCTGGGTGTGTGCGTGTGTGAATGGGAGCCTGCCTGAGGGGTTGGGGATGTGTGAATGGGAGCCTCCCTGGGGGGCTGGGGGTGTGTGTGTATGAATGGGAACCTACTTGGTGGAGATGTGAATGAGAGCTTACCCAAGGAGGATGTGTGTGAGAGAGAGAGATAGCATGTGGGAGTGAGAACTTGTGATATGGGAGTGGGAGCCTGTATGTGAAAGAAAGCATGTGAGGATGGGGGCCTGTGTGTTTGTGTGAGAGTGGTAGCCTGCAAATAAGAGTGAGAGCCTGTGTGTGTATATATGTATGGAAGTGGGAGCAGGAGCCTGCATGTGAGAGAAAGCATGTGAGAGTGAGAGCCTGTGTGCTGTGTTTGTGGGAATGGGAGCATGTGTGTAAGAGCATGTGAAAATGAGAGCGTGTGTGTGTATGTTTGTAAGAGTGGGAGTCTGTGTGAAAATGAGCATGTCAGAGTGAGAGCCTATATGTGTATGTGTGTAGGAGTGGGAACCTGTGTGTATGTGAGAGAGAACATGGAAGAGTGGGATCCTATATGAGAGAAAACATGTTTGTGTGAGAGAACATGTGAGAGAGAGTCTGTGTGTGTGTGTATGAAGGAGGAAGGAAAGAAGATAGAATAAAAAAGACCCTGAGAAAGGAAAAGGAAAAGACAGACAAGGTGGAAAAAGAGACTGGGTCCAACTGATGAGAAAAATAAAATCAGACAACAAAGGTAAAAAGAAAAAATATTTTGCCTTTCAGCGATTAGAATATGCCATCTTTGGGAATGTGCATTTCTTATATATTTATTTTCTGCTTTTTCTTCAGTATTCCAGTGCTCACAGAGTCTGGTTTCTCAGGCTTTCCATTTCAGTTTTATTTGCATGTTTGGTTCTAATTTGTTGTACTTTATTCTGTCTTAGATAAGGGTCTGTCTATGTTGTGCATGTGTGACAGAGATGCAGTATTTTGGTTAGCATCTAGTTTCTCTGTAGGGATTTATAGCAGTATGGTTTGTTCTGTTTGCCCATTAGGTATTAGTGTTCTAGGGCCTGGTGTAATGTTTGCCTTGCTGCCTTTTCATAGATAAGGTTACTGCTGTTTAAGTCCTGAAAGTTACTGCTCTTATGGTATGGTAAAGTTCTAGTTATTTTTTTATTTATTTGCAGGGTTTGTGTTACTTCACAAAGTGTTTGGCAGTGAAGGGAATTTGTTTTGCAGTCATTGAGGAATTTGAATTTTTTTTTTTTTTTGCATGACCTAGTTCTGTTCTGCACTTGTTGCAAATCTTTTTATGATGATTATTATGATTATTGCTGTTTTATTGTAGTTTTATGCATTTTTGGAAAGAGGATTCATAAAAGAATATTTATTACAAGATTGGATCAAATGTTTCAGAAATGTTCTTTGTTTATTTTCTACATGATATTATGTATTTAAAAACTGCAACAAATATAAAATAAGTTAATATAAATAAGGCATTTTTAATGTTGGTACGTGCTTGAAGTAATAGAATTAAAATATTTTAAAATGTCACTCATGCATGATGGCTGTTGCAAAGTACTCAGAAATCCATGGTAGGGTGCATGCTAAGGCATTACTTATTGATAAGAGTACAACTAGTAGGGCCTAGACCTGTATGTCTACTGCCCACCTATGTTAACATTGGGCCCCCAAAAATTCAGTTCTGGCTATGCCACTGGAATGTTGTCTTAACATATGGCATCTTAACATATGGCATAATCCATATGGCATTGATTAAGAAGTCCCTGGAACTACTTAGGATCTCCTGCATAAAGGGGCAGAGCAGGTAATGGAATTTTTGACCAACAGATTTCTGGAACCAGTGCAGGAACTGCAGCTGGTGGCTATAGAATAGTGGGTAGGATCAAGGAGTCCAGGCGAATGGCAAGGCGGTTCATGCCTTCTCTCCAGGAATTTGAGTTAAGCAACATCCATATGTACCAACGCAATGGATCCTGCTGATTCCCAGCTTCATTACTGAGCGGCTAATCTCAATGAAAATGCTCCGTATCAGCACGCAAATGCAAGCAGCTCTTCTGATGGATGCTTCTTTCTTCTGGCCAGAATAACAGTATAGCCTGCTGGATATACCATGGAACTGTGTGGCAGCTCTCTCATGCCAGAACTCCACCACCAGCACCCAATCAACCAATGCTTCATGCCTACCCAACACTTTCTCCAAGGCAAGAAACAGAATACTCTACTTCACGGCAACAACAAAACCAAATATTAAGAAAAAATATTCTTCATACTTTCTGGCAGTGCAATGATTGCTTAGAGAGTCTAAACTGTACCTACTGAAAATCTTTTCTTCTGGTTGTTTTTTTATAAACCCTTCAGTTCCTTTACTAGGGCAGAAAAATGTCTTCCTGTATTGCCATCTTTCAATGTATCTGCTTTAAAGGAATTATTCGTATTTTCTTGAACATAGCAGAAACATTCAATAGAGCATTGTGTGATTTTTGTCTTGTAGTGAATGGTAACATGGTAACATAATGGTAACATACATTGTAACATACAATGAATATGTTATTGTTTGTAAGGTTTTGAGTGGACCCTTGGACACTGTGGCAGCTGACCACGCCCATGGGGGGAAGTCCCGTGAGGGGCCACAGGTCAGCCTCAGCTTTGGGATTCACAACACAGAGATATCTTTTATTAAACAGAGTTGAGAAGCCACCAGAGGTGGCAGTAGTGAGTAGAGAGTTCCTTGAGGCGTCGGCGTCCTGTGGTGGCGGTCGCTGGGCCTTCCACTGCACACCAGGCCTCATGCTGGTTGTTCAGCGTCCTCCGTGGTGTTGGCCACCTACCTACGCGTGTGCACACGGACCGCCCGGTCTCTTGTAGGACCAGGGACGGGTCCTAGCTCCGCAGCGCATCCTGATTGAACGTACTACTTAAGGAAGTTACTGCCTGCACTTCCTTGCCTTGGCAACCGGGTCAGCACTGTAAGTGTACTAGTTTGCCTCCATGTTCACAGTCTTGTTCCAGTCTTGTTCCAGCATCTTTCTGTTCCAGCCTTGTTCCAGCATCCTTCCATTCCAGCATCCTTCTGTTCCAGCATCTATCTGTCCCTGTCTCCCCAGGTAGTACTTTCGGACTGTCTCTCTGGTACTGACCTCAGCCTGCTTCATTGACCATTCTGATCGCTGCCTGGATTCTGACCTTTGCCTGACTTCGTGACCTCGTCTGACCTCTGGAACCTGACCCCTGCTTCGTTACTGATTCCTGGTATTGACTCCTGTTTTGGCTGACTTCCCTCAGACTGATTCTCGGAACCTGACCCCGGCTGCCATTGACCATGCCTTCTTGATTCTGGCTCTGTCCCTTGCCTTGTCATCGTCTATGCTATATTGGCCTTCTCTGATACTCCAGGCCTACAGTCTAGAACCGACCATGCTCCCTTGCTACTGGTGGGCACACCCCTCTACTTCCTCTCCGGGAGACCCTATGAGGCCCACCTAAGTCCAAGTGGCCTGGGTCCCTAAGGGCTCCACCCGGGGGGACACGGGCTTCCAGTGGTGAAGCTCCTCCTAGCCTCTGTCTCCTCCTGTGCGCCACCCCCTGGGGGCAGGTGCTCCCTGGACCTGACCAGGGAGCCATCCTACACTGCTCCAGGACAAGGGGCCACCTCCAAGCGCAACATCTGCCACCTCAAGGTGTCCAGAGTCCTCTTACAGTAGTGGGGGAACTTGCTTTGATGGAATCTCATGAACTTGTTAGGAATATTAATGAGACTTTGGCAGTCCTGATTTCTGGAACTACCGCTGCAGTTTCAATTCTTCAGAGACCTGTACAGATTACATTAGAAATGCTCTGGATTGCAACTATGGGTTTAGAACAGTGTTAATTCAGTTGTTGTGCACGTTCAAAATCAAGTAGCCTCTTTAGAAAAACAGCATGAGGCTTTTGGAAAATGTCATCTGGCCTTGGTTAAAGGTCAGAAATTTTTACATCATCGATTGAAGGCACTTGAGAATAATTCTAGGAAATTAAATCTTAGAATACTTAATTTTCCAAAGTCTATAAGTGTTTCTCCAGTTGAATTGTTAAGGAAAATTTATGTTGATATTCTTAAAGTTCCTCAATATTCTGTTCTTCCTATCACCAAGGCTTTCTATTTACCCTTTAGACAAGGTGAAAATATTCGTGATCACTCTCCTTTATACTCTAATGTATTAGAAAATTGAACTGCTCTGTTGCAAGAATCTCAGATTGAAATACAGGGTACTGCTACTCTGCTTGTAGCATTTGCTATGGAACATGATCGTATATGGACTATGATAATGTTTTTTTGTTCTGATAATAAGAGTTTCCTAGGCCAACAACTGGCCTTATTTCCTGATGTCACAAAGGCGACCCAACTGAGATGGAAGGCCTTTAAGGATGTGCATTCGTTTGCAACGAATTAGGAAATAAAGACGCATTGCATTTCGGGGGGCTGACAAAACGAAAGGAAAACCCAAGAAATTTTGTGTGGTTTTCCTATCATTTATTTGGAGGGGGGGGGGGGAGAAAGGGCACATTTAAAAAAAAAACCCCAAACCCACCCCAACCCTTCAAATTTAATTAATTGCAAACCCCCACCATCCTGACCCCCCCAAGACTTGCCCGACCCCCCCCCCAAAAAAACTTGCCTGGTGGTCCAGCGGGGTTCCCGGGAGCAATCTCACCCTCTCGGGCCATCGGCTACCAGTAATCAAAATGGCGCCGGTGGCTCTTTGCCCTTACCATGTGACAGGAGCTACCGGTGCCATTGGTCGGCCCTGTCACATGGTAGGAGCAATGATAGATGCTTAGGATACTTAAAACAAAAGGAACTAGGTGCTGAGGAAGAGTTTATTTCATTGCATTGGTCTGTTGGTTCAAAATGTAGTGGTCAGCAGATGGTGTGGTGGAGCAGGCTCAGAAGTATTTTGAGGATCTTTCATACTGGCTAGGGAAAACCCTTTCCCCCCCTGTGGCTTGATGTACCCTTGCTGGATATGTCTGCCTCTTTAGACTTGTGGCGACCCCTGGTCATCTAGTAGGTGACCCTAGTATCCCACTGGATAGTTAGAAAGGAACGCTACCGTTCAACACTTCTTCCAGAGGCTGTCGGTAGTGGGTGAACCTTGTGCTTATAAGTAGAGGTTAGGATTAGAATAGGTGTGGGTTTTTTTAGTTCAGCTTTGGGGGAGTGAGGAGCTCCTGGTGTGTTTCTTTTGAGAGTGAGGCCTGTTCCCCTCACAGCTCTATATTTTGGAGACTATTCCTTCCTAGGCACTATCTGTCTGTCTGAATAGAAGAGAAATTTGTTTAGTGTTTTACTATTTTTTGAGAAGTTCACTGGAGTGGAAGTCTGGTCATTCTGGTGATGGCAGTTCCCTCCCTGGATCCAGAGTCCAAGACACTGAAGACCTGAAAGAACCCTCTCTAGCAGAGAGACAGATCTGTAGGACAGCGACTCCCTCTCAGAGAGAATTTTGACTATTAGACGGATACTATTTTTGTTGGTAGGAGGATTTTTAGTCCACCCCTTCTTGCTTGGAGATGGGCTGGGAAAAGCTCAGTTTTGAACTTTAACACCAGACCCCCTCCTTCAGAGAGGTCCAATATCTATAAGGAAGAAGGTTAAGAACACCGAAGACCCGCAACAGGATCTTTATCCTCAGGGACATAGGCACGGGCTGGGTGAAAGGACAAAACAACTGTAGACCCTGGTAGGACCTTTCTATGTTCTAAGGGAACCCCACACAGACAGAGTAGGATTTTCTCCAAATACTGGACATCCATTACACTCACAGCAGGAGTGGTAAGACTGTCATAAGGAACCTCAGCCAGAGACACACAGCAGGAAGAAGACAGTCAGCTGCAATTCCATTTATTCATAACTGGAAATAGATTTAACGTTTGCAGAATCAGTAAAATGTTATTTGAACATCCAGCTCTGAGTCCAGTGAATTTGTCCCTGCAGCATTACTGCATCACAGACCACAGAGGGAATTACATACAAGTTACAGGAAACAGCACACCACCATCTGGGCCATAAGCATCAGCTTTCCCCCACAGAAAGAGCACACACCTTGGGCATAATAGAGGGGAAAGAAGATATCAGTGTAGAGACCGAAATGACTTTAGTGTGCTCTTGGAGAACATGCCACTACCAAGAAAAGGGTTACAGACCTGCCACAGCTCAAAGGCATTTTCCACCTTAGGCGAACTCAAACCCTGGGAAAAAGACTCAGTCCACAATCCAGATTGGTGGTTTCAATAATGCCTAATTTATTAAACAACAACAAAAAAGAAACGGTGGTATTCCAGAAGAGTTCCACAGGCTTCCACAGAAAAGAATTCAAACAGCAAGTAGAAAAATAAAACACTTTAGCAGCACCACAAAATCCTCAGCGTGGGGAATTTATCTCTGACACAATCCAGCACAGTTCATCTGAGAAAAGCAGTCACTAACTTAATTCTGAGATGGAGTTAAATAACAAGACTTGCAATGCAAGCTGCTCTCTTTGATGGTGCCCCCCTAATTCCTCTGCTAGGGGCGTCTCCAACTCTAAGTGCTATGCTATAAGCCTAGGAGTCGAGTATAAAAGTTACTCTTTCCATAGAAAAAAATATTCCTCCTTGGGTTTCTGCACTAGGGATCCAAACAACACAGCAAAGAGAGACTACAGCTGGCAAAAGATTCCTGGATATACATTCTGAGCTGAAAAAGGACCCTTCAAACACTACAGTCTCACCCTTTATTCCCACAGATGTCACTGTATGACATAACCTAGGCTTAAAGGCACATATAGCTCATTACACCATCAATCATTAAAAACAAATGCAGAACATCACCTCCTATGGGTAGAGTTTAAGTACTGGATATGTAGAGGTTAAAGGATGAAAACAGTAATAGCATATGGATCACAGCTGGAATCTACGCTGCATACAAATAAAAATCAAACCTGTATTTATGTGCTCTTTTTATTGTGTGAAATGTACTTCTAGCACAAAGGGAGAGCCTTGGATCAAGAATACTTAGATGCAATACAATTTTTTTCTCTGCTGTTCCTTGTGGTTTGGTTGAGGAAAAATGCAAAAAAGCAGAGGAGACCATGAGACTACATGTCTTGTCTGCTAGCATCAAAAAGTGCAGTATGTAAAACCTTTCATGGTGTTCTGTCCCAAAAATGTAATTTACATTCTTACCCATGGTGTTTTCTTCTGCATGCAGTACCTTTGGGAATAACCCAGCACATGGTAGGCAAATGATATGATACTAAAATAGCATCCTACTCATCTGTCAGCAAGTACTGAATGCTTGTAAATAGCTGAATCTGAATAGGATGAATGTAAACATGTTGCATTTTTAAGCAACTAATGATGAGCATAACCTGTTGAATGAGTCTCCAGCTAGTTTGATAGATGATTAAAATGCAGTTAATATTGTGCTCATGCTATTCTGCAGATTGTTTTTGTATAGATACATTCAGAAGTGTGGCAAGTGAGCTAAAGCATGAATTCTAAAACAGATTGAAGTTTGGTACTTACTGGATCATTGAGCAACGACCATGTGCAATCTCAGCAGCTCTTTTTGTTGCATGTTCTGCATTCTGTCTGATAAAACTGGCTGGTGTGTTGCTTTTAATAGCACCATACTAGAAATGCAATTATTAGGACAATTGTTTAGAGCTGGAATGTTTGCAGTCAGGGCCAGATTTACCTGTTAAGTGCCCCTAGACACAGGACCAGAGGGGAAAGGGAAGTCCTCTCTGAGGATGTGGGAGCAGGCTGGAGATGTGTTTTCCCTCTGAAGTTTAGGGTCATTTAGTTTATTTACTCTTGGTATCACACTTTTCAAAAAGTAAATCAACACAGTTTACAATTCAATACAGTATATTAAAATATAATATAATAAATAATATCACAATACAAATAAACACATTACAGAATCTTATCATAAATAATAAAATTCAATAAAACATGCATAATAACTAAAAAAAAGAAACCCTATAACAATCAGCAAAAGGAACAATCTTAAACAGAAGCCTAAATTATTAACCAAATGTTTGTTTGGAATCTAGGCCTCCACTGCTTTCTGAAATTTAGCAAAATTAGTTCCCAGTCAAATTTCAAATGGTAAGGTATTTCAAAGAAGAGGGGCTTGGTTTGAAAATGTTGAGCACCTTGTATACTCTAGTCTGATATATGAAAGAGTCATAAGAAGATCTTTCAGTGCAAACTGTAAAGACCTGAATGGCTGATAATAAATTAACAAGTTAGATAGATACTGAGTCTGATCCCTATAAATCTATCTGAAAGCAAAGCACAGGATTTTAAATTTCAGTTGACAGCCAAAAGGCAGCCAACGTAAGTTTCCCAAAGCAGCTGAAACATGATCATACTTATTAAAAGAAGAAGTAATCTTGCTGTGGAATTTTGTAATACCTGAAGTCATCTAAGCCTAATATTTGGCAAGCCATGGTCGAGAAAAGAGAACATCACAGTAATCTGCTCTCGATAAAACAGATGCATGAACTAGTGTTTCAAGCTCATGCTTGCTAATAAAAGATCTCAACTGATGAATAAGTCATAAACAAAAAAGAAAAAAGGAACAGCTCACTGAAGAGATTTGTTGTGACATAGTAAGTTTAGCATCTACTGTAATCCCTTGGGAATTCAAAACCTCTCTTAATAGAATGTCTGTACCTGCAATTTGCGGAATTATCTTCAAAAGATAAACTTCCTCTGCCTATCCACAGTGCTTCAGGTTTTTCTGGGTCAACCTTAAATTTATATTCAAAAAACCATTGTGCAATAAAATCTAAACAATTATTAAATCTGACTAAATTCAACCGACAAGGCTGGTGGACTGGCTGGCGGTGTTGGGACTGTGATTTCTTCCATTGATGTAGGAGCAGAGCGAGGCCTGGAAGTGCACATCATCCCCCCACAGACCCTTAGAGAATTTGGAGATCTTGGTTTTTGAGGTTTCGAGGGAGGAAGCTTGACGGGAATGTCGGAGTTGGGAATGCCGATGACTGCAGTGGGGAGAGCTGAGGTGCTGGCTTCCCCTGCATTATTGGGATTGCTATTGTCGTCGATTAAATTATTGAGCCCTGGAAAAGCAGAGGAGTTCTCATTGAATAAAGTGTGGGGGAGCAGCCTAGTGGTTAGCGCAGTGGGCTACAAACCAGGGAAACCAATGTTCAAATCCCACTGCTGCTCCTTGTGACCCTGGGTAAGTCACTCTACCCGTCAAAAAGCAGAGTATAAATAAATAAGGAAGACAGCAATGGGACTGAGTTGGTGAATGGTAATGCTGTCCTGTTGAAGCCTGTAGTTTTTCACTCTATCATGGGAGGTCTTCTTGGAGCTGGGGTAAGACCATGTGATGGGGTGATCCTATTTCCCCCCCTTTAAAATGTGCGGGACAAGGCATTTAGCCTGGTCCACCTTAAATCCTACAGAAGGAGAGAGCTCTGTGGGCAGGACCCTGCTGGGAGGGGAATAAGAATGTGACCCCAGCTGGGATCAAGAGGCCCCCACATCTCCAGGAGCAAGGAGCTCCTGACCCTCTCTGAAGTTGTGTTGGAAGTATACTGCAAAGGTAGGCAGTTATTGTTAGTGTGATTTTCTGTGTATGTTAATAAAAGTTGAGATTGCATTAGAAAAGGCTGGAGTCAGTGGGGTTTTCCAGAAAATGTGCTCATTTATCCTCACAGCTCAGCTAAAGAAGTTTCCAGTGTAGAATTATGGCATCAGATGCATGGGACAGAGGTGACCTTTATGGGTTGTTCTTCCCAGTTTTGGACCTTTTCCAAAAGGATTCTGTCCACCCAGTAGATACAATATCCAAGAGGGATCAATTTAGGTTTGCCATAAATCAGCGATTGTCCTCTCAGAGTGCAAGAGCTTGAGCAAACAAGAGGTGTTTTGATCAAAGATAATATAAATCTAAAAAAAAGGTGGAGAAGAATTTAAGATTCTTGAATTTTCCCTGGATTAGGATGATTGCTCCAAGAGAAGAGTTGAAAGACTATTTTTTTTAATGTCTTGAAGATTTCTCCTGAGAATCTGCTATCTTTAAGTAAAATGTATAACATTCTTGGCTCTATTCAGTGGATCCAGGAAGAATGTGGGTGGCATAAATAAATATCTCCAGTCTGAATTTGACCCATATTATAGAAACATCATTGAAGGAGAGGACAATTAGAGCTACTTTGGTGGCCATGTTTGTATCAGAAGTGGCCAGAGACTTGAAGATGTTTTTTCAACATAGGCTTGTTTTTTTTCATATGGTATACAATCAATGTATTTCCTGATCTTTTCCCCCTTACTATCGTGGTTCATAAGCAGTTTCTTGATATGCTCTCTTTGGCACTGTCTGTTGGGTCTTTGTTATTTATTAAATTTTTTTCTAAGTGTATTGTCAAGTATGCAGATAATATGTATATTTTTGTTGACCGGGATCAGTTGAAATGATTTCTGCTGCAAGGGAAATCTCCATTACTATCATCTGTGCCTGGTTCAATAGGTTTGGATGACTGAGATCTTTCCCAGCCAAGCCCAGCTTAGGTTTCTTTATTAATTAAGCAGCCAGAGTGTCTAGTAAAGAGGACCTGGGGGTCATCGCAGATAAAGCTTTTTCCAAACCAACAATAGCAATTTCATTAAAAGAAGAAACTTTACTTATAAGAAATAAGAATGGTGAGACTGATTCTTGTGGTTCATTTAATTATACCATTGTCACCACTGCGCATTAAATTTCACTATGAATCTCAGATTTATCATCAAAGAAAGAAGTAATGTTATCTGCAGTAAAAGCAGTGATTTCTGCCATAGATTCTGTACATTTACAGGAAAATTGAGACACTAATTTAATTAACTTTTAGGCCTGTTCGCATGCATTTGCATTTGCCTTCACAAATCTCTCGTAGCCTTCTTAATTGTTTTTGCAATATAGGGCAATTTATTCTGCTCAGTTTTATGTTTCTTCCATTTACGTTCAGAATGATAAACTTGTTTTTTAAAGTACCAAGGACAACTCAATATGGTCTTCTTGAGTCAGTGAACTAATGGGACAGCCTTAATAAAGGCAAGTACCAACATCTTACACCAGGTACCAACCTGTGCCTCAAGAGAGCGCAATGCATAGTCCTCTGGAAAAGCATTGAGCTCAGTTGCCAATGAATCCCAGTCCACATTCTGATCATTTCTCTAAGTAACAATAAGATCAGAATTTATATTAAATTGCAATGTGAAATTTGTAGCAAAAGTAATTAATTAGTGATCAGCCAAGAAAGAATCAGACTGAAAGGAGTTTTCAACAAAATCAAGCTGATGTGAGGTAAAAACAAGGTCTAGCATATGACATGGCGAGTCAGTCTGTCCACTCATTGATGAAATCTGAGGTCCTACATAGTCGATAGAGAATTACTATACTGATTCCTATCTGCATTCTCTCCAGGAATAAGAACATTTCCTAACACTAAAAAATGGTCATGCTGTGACAAAAGGGACACCTCCTCCTTCATTCCAGTGGCACTCTTCCTTAGTTCCTGGGACCTGTTGGGAACACCAAATCCTAAAAGTATAAATGGGAGAAAACGTTCTTATGTATGTTTGTGTTAATTCAACTAATGCAGAACTATGTGAAATAAGATCATGTTAAAATGTATTCTCCTCTTTCACTGTCATCACTTACTGCTTGTGATTGGAGAAGGGGTTTGAGCTGATGCCATAAGACACACCTTGCTTCTCTCTCCCTCCTCCTGTTTGCCGCTTTCAGTTTTTCACTTTCTGATCTGTGCTGCAACGATGCTGCTGCTTCTAACGAGAGTAGGTATTCTTGTTTCGCATAAATGTTTTGTTTTCTCAAATAAACCCTAAACATTTTTTTTGACCTTATGATTAAATACAGTGAAATATAAATAAATAAATAAATGACATGTGACGGTTGATTGTTATTGTTCAATGTTCTATGTAAAAAACCCCGGTCTAACCTCCCAGACCAGGGCAACCTTTTTGTTACTTGTAAACCGGATTGATTTGTATTGCATACAGGAATTCCGGTATATAAAAATTAAAAATAAATAAAAATAAATGTGCCTTCCTTCTCCTGGGTTATTTACTATGAACACTGCGGTTAAAGCACAGCCTCCGACAGGTCCTCTGACTCCTTCTCCTGCCTCCTCTTGGTTTCTCCCCTTTCTGCCTCATACTCAATTCTCTCTCCCTCCCTGCCCCCTATCCTCTAGGTTTCTTCTCTTCTTCTCAAAGCCTACCCCCATGATCCTTGGTATTCTCTATCCCACAACACATCTTCTTTCACCCCTCCCTCAGATATGGCCTGGGTTGTCCTCCTGATCCTCTCTCTACCTCTGGCTGGCAGGACCAGTGATGCATGATGCCATGCTAGCATCCTGTGCCTCCTCCAATCCTCCTCCAATCCTCCCCAAACATCCATCACCTTTGCAACTGCTTCCACTCACCCGCTTTCAGCATTCCCCTCACTTCACATTTGTCTGACTGGAGCTCTAGATGACCACCTCCTCTTCACCTCTGCTGTCGGTCAGAGTGTCAAGTCCCTGCAGCCCAGACATCTTTGACATGGGGCAGTGACTCACCAAGCAAACAGAACACAGCAGAGAAGAGCCCTATACCCCAGGCAGCAGGTGGAGGCTGGGGTAGACAAAAGGGGAGGAAAGGGGATGGAGGAGAATCAGATGTTGTTCTCTGCCATTCACCGCAATTGTATGAACTCTCTGCTCCTGTCCCTCCCCTCTTGTCTTCTGCAGTGCTGCCAAGTTGCCATGGGACAGGACAGAGGGACTATTACAGCAAGCAGGAGATTCAGGGCCCTGTCCAATAGAGTTGAGGCATGAGCCTGGGGAGGAGGATCATACTGGAGCTGCCAGCAGTGCGACAGTGGAGGGAGTTTCTTAAGTAATTTCTGTGGCACAACAGTTGAGAAGCACTGTTTTATAGGGGCAGTCTGATGGGACACCTCCAGTCTGAAAGTGCTGCTGGAACAGAATTGGAAGTACACTTTTCAGCCAAGCACTCCTAAGCAGCTACCTACTCTGAGAAATCAAGGCCTGTTGCCAATGCAAACAACAGGGTACTGCTTATGAAATCTCTATTTCTGGATATATCTGAAAGAAATTTGACTGTTTAAATAGTTTGCTCTTTTTTTTTATACATTGTTGTTCTGGCTGAAAATGGACCAGCAGTCCACTGATTGTAACCTTCTTCTAATTACCCTGGCAAAGTTAATTGCTCTTTTGTAATCAAGTGCAAAGTACATCTCTAGTAACAAAAGGTAAAAAGTGTGCAAGAGGCGTGGTCATTGGTAAAAAATGCCATCCTAGAAGCACAGTCCAGATGTATTCCACACATTAAGAAAGGTGGAAAGAAGGCAAAACGATTACCGGCATGGTTAAAAGGGGAGGTGAAAGAAGCTATTATAGCTAAAAGATCTTCATTCAAAAATTGGAAGAAGGACCCAACAGAAGAAAATAGGATAATGCATAAGCGTTGGCAAGTTAAATGTAAGACATTGATAAGACAGGCTAAGAGAGAATTTGAAAAGAAGTTGGCCATAGAGGCAAAAACTCACAGTAAAAACTTTTAAAAATATATCCAAAGCAGAAAGCCTGTGAGGGAGTCAGTTGGACCGTTAGATGATCATGGGGTTAAAGGGTTACTTAGAGAAGATAAGGCCATCGCGGAAAGATTAAATGATTTTTTGCTTCGGTGTTTACTAAAGAGGATGTTGGGAAGGTACCCGTACTGGAGAAGGTTTTCATGGGTAATGATTCAGATGGACTGAACCAAATCACGGTAAACCTAGAATATGTGGTAGACCTGATTGACAAACTGAAGAGTAGTAAATCACCTGGACCGGATGGTATACACCCCAGGGTTCAGAAGGAACTCAAAAATGAAAATTCAGACCTATTAGTAAAAATTTGTAACCTATCATTAAAATCATCCATTGTACCTGAAGACTGGAGGCGCACAGTTAAACTCTGGAACTCATAGCCAGGGGATGTGGTTCAAGCAGTTAGTGTTACTGGGTTTAAAAAAGGTTTGGATAAGTTCCTAGAGGTTAAATCCATAAACTGCTATTAAGGTAATTAATAAGCAATAGTAGCTTGTGATGTATCTAATGTTTGAGTACTTGCCAGGTGCATGAGACTTGGATTGGTCACTGTTAGAAACAGGATACTGGGCTTGATGGATCCTTGGTCTGACCCAGTATGGCATTTCTTATGTTCTTATGGTCTCTATCATATCTCTCCTCAGCCATCTTTTCTCCAAGCTGAAGAGTCCTAACCTCTTTAGCCTCTCTTCATAGGGGAATTGTTCCATCCCCTTTATTCTTTTGGTCACCTTTCTCTGTACCTTTTCTAATTCTGCAATATCTTTCTTGAGATGTAGTGATCAGAACTGAACTTAATGCTCAAGAAGAGGTTGCACCTTTGAGCAATACAGAGGTATTATGATAATCTGTTTTATTCTCCATTCCTTTCCTATCCCTAGCATTCTATTTGCTTTCTTGGCTGCTGCTGCACACTGAGCAGAAGATTGCAATGTATTTTCAACAATGACATCTAGATCCTTTTCCTGAATAGTAACTCCTAATGTGGAACCTTGCATTTTGTAGCTATAATTTGGGTTACTCTTCCCTAAGTGCATTAGTTTGCACTTGTACACATTAAATTTCATTTGCCATTTGCATGCCCAGCCTCCCAGTTTTGCAATATCTTCTTGCAATTTCTCACAATCCTCTTGTGATCTGACAACTTTGCATCACAAGCACTAAGTGTTTAACAGAAAAAGAGGGGAAAACATTTTAACATTATTTTATTTTATCTCGTTGTGTATTAGTTCCTTTTCAGGTTTTAGACTTCTTGAGAATAATTCCTTTTTTTTCTGTTCTTTAGTTGTTCCTTAGTTGTTCTCATTCATAATTATATTGAAGTATTTATTTTTTTCTATTGCAGTGTTCTACCTTGGTATTATTTTCTTCTAGATGATTTTTTATAGTGTATCAATTCATGTAGCTATTGAAATCTTCCTTCACTTGGACTTTTTAGCTTTAAATGTTTAAGTAAGGTGACATACATTACAATAAAGTAAAGCTTTTGGGAGTCAGTTCATAAAAATTTAAATCCCCAGGCTGCCTTCCATACTCTGCCTGCTTATGCAACAGAAACTCAGCCAGCCTGTAGAGCTTTAACAGAAATACAAATCAATACATGCCCATATGTGCCTATAAACTGTCAACAGGAAGCTAAAACTGAAGAGATGCACAAAGTGGAGACCTCATGCTAACAAGCTCCCTTTGAAAACTCCCCAATGGAAATTAATTTATAATTTGTCCTCTGTGGCTGATTATAGCTTTCTTTTATAGCCTATACAGTTATTTCGCTGAATGATGGCCACCGATTAGGGAGCAAGCTTAGTGGATCTTTTTTTCAGATTTTACATGGCCTGTTGTCGAGGTTGGAATATTTTTTGCATTGATTTTCTCTAAGGCTATACATAGCAGAGCTTCAGGTTCTGCTCTGCCATGGGGGAAGGGAGTGGAAATCTTTAATAAGTTACTAAAATGTGAATAATAATAATAATAACAAAAAAACACCGTAAGATCCCTGAAAGTGATCTCGTGATCTGGAACGAGAAATGCCAGGCCCTCCAAAAGCTGCTAAAGGCCCTAGATTATCCTCAAATGGTCAAGAAGCTGCCATCTGTGACAGAGGAGGTAAAGATATGAAATGCGAATCTAGCAGCAGCCTTGGACAAAACGGCCCCACAAAAAATGTTCGATGTCTTCCCCACAGATGCTTCTCTTGGCACTCCCAAGAACTTCAAGCTATAATGTGACAAGTGAAGACTTGAACAAAAATGGTGTAGATCGCACCTTGAAGAGGATAGACAACAGTGCAAAGTGCAGTTGAGAACTTACCACAGAGCCATAGGGCCATAATATACTTTTCCCAATGTACCGAACAAGCGCAAAATGCAACCAAAAAAATTATTCAGAATAGTAAATGGCCTTCTACAACCCCCATCTCAGTGAAACCATAACCCTCATTCTAAATTATCAAATGACCTTGCCTCCTTCTTTGAGAATAAAATCAGGGATCTCTATTGGAACTTGCAAGATATCTCCCATTCAGAAAAAAAGATAAACTCATACTTGCCAGGTTCTTATGGCCTGGATTGGCCACTGTTGGAAACAGGATGCTGGGCTTGATGGACCTTTGGTCTGACCCAGTATGGCATTTTCTTATGTTCTTATGTTCTGCGAGCCACGAAAAAGAGACTTAAAAAATTTTGTCCACCTTACACCCAACATCTGCGCCCCTGACCAATGTTCTTACAAGTTAGTGAATCTGGGATCCTTTTGCTCTAAAATATTCAACTGGTCCAAGGTATTTCACTGTAGAATTAAAGTTTTATCACTTATGAATATTCAGAAAAGGATGAGCTGGCATGTTGGGGTTGGATTATCCTGACTTAGATTTCAGCCATTTTGTTGAAGTTTGAACCCTACCTTGACAGGGTTCAAGCTTCAAGTTTTCTGCCAGGCTTGAATTTTCAATCTGAGGAATTTCAGATTTTTTGGATGCACACTGGTTTATCTATAGGCTTGCCTCAGAAATGCAACCCAGCTAACAAGTGCTCCGGGAGATTTAGGCTGGATTCACGAAGATTTAGGGCTGGATTCCCTGCTTTGGGGCCGGAGTCCCCCACCCTGTGTCTATAGGAAAAGAGCTTTGTAACTCATGCCTTTAAATTCCAAAAGCAGCTAATTCTGTTTTTCTATTATAGGCACTGTTCGACCATCTAGTAGAGCTTAGTGCAGGGGCGGATAGCTCTGGTCCTCAAGATCCACAAACTGGCCTGGTTTTCAGATATCCATAATGAATATGCATGAAATAGATTTGGATATAATGGAGGCAGTGCATGTAAATCTATTTCAGACATATTTATTGTGGATTTCCTGAAAACCAGAACTATTTGTGGCTCTCGAAAACTGGAGTTGCTCACCCCTGGCTTAGGGGCTCATTTGGGAGTGCTGGAGGCCAAGTATTGACCCCTGTTCCTGCGTTCTTTCCTGATAGGGAGAAAGTAAACGTTTCAAGACCCTTAGGTTCTTTGGTGGTCTCCTGAAACTTTCCAGCAAAAACAACTCACTGCAACACAATCTAGTGATGTTAAAAAATTGAACCTTTGCTAGACTATTGGTGCAGTTGAATAAAGTCAGAAGAGTGCACAATGAAGAATGGTGCAAGCCGTACTAAAAAATTAAGTCCAGAAATCCAAAAACAGAATCACAGTCAATGCTCGATCTCCACACCACTAGGGATTTCTTCCTCTGCTACTCATTAGCTCTGAGGTGCTCTTAAGAGAATAGGACCCTCCCTGGGCGTCCCCCTTTTAGTACCTGCTCTCTGGCACGCAGATCTTTGGAGTCCACTAACTGAACTAGAAAGCTCTCTTGCACTGGCAAGGATGAACTTCTGTATTCTCGTCTCATATAGCAGCTCAGTTCTGGCAGTTTTCCAGTAAGAACTCCACTTTCCAGAACTCAGCCACTGAGGACATTTCTCACAGCAAACAAGGAATATAGGACTAATCCCCCTCTCTCACAAGATCATCCTCGGTCTTTTCTCTCTCAAAATGATCTTTGGACCCCAAGAAAATTTCCTAAGTCCTAGGGCCTGCGAACCAGACCCTTGGGCTCTAGCCACCGTCTTAGGACAGCAGATGAAGGACAGCAATAGTAAGTTTTGAGAAATCCCACACTTTGATAAGACACCTCCCGCTGGAAATTGTCAGGGAACATTACCACTCCTACGCCTTCTGACCTCATATATACAGTGCCTGAGAATACTTTGAGGTGCTGCATAAAGTAAGGAATACTTTGATGATGCCAAAGTTCCCTGTACATAGCCAGATCAGTCCAGACTCCTGGAGGCAGAGATCTGTGGTACTACAGGAACGAAAATTAGCAGGGAAGAACCAATTTTCCTATTTTGGAAATAGAATGGCAAATAATTTCCAAAATGTTAGAAGGACGAGTTAAACATAGAAGCAATGGAGGCATTTTATGCCCACAGGAAACACCCGTCTGTCTATTACTATGTGGCTCCATCTTGTTGGATTTATGATGTGCATAGGAAAACGAAATTAAACACCCACAAGACACGTAATACACATTATACATGAGAGCCGGAGCCCTTGCAACTTGCTGCTGCTGCAGGCCGGAGGTGCTGATATCATCAGTGAGTCTATGAACCCGGAAGTAAGCACTGGGTTAGAGTGCCGCTGAAACTATTGCCCCGGGAGTCTTGTTTAAATTGACTGTGCAGCAGCTACCCACTTAACCCTCTTGACTGGACATTACAATGTCTGGTCAGCTTTGTGACTGGACACTGCACAATTGTCCCTACGACCGGGCTGATTAGTCTAAAACTGGGCAGTTGGTTATCCTAACTCTACATCCCAAACAATTCTCTGCACCCCTGTAAGAAACAAGCTCCTTCTCATTTTTGTGCTTCACCTCATCATTTGTCTATTGTAAACTGCCATTACCTCTCTTCCAATCCAAACAAAAATATGGGATGGATTTTAAAAAGCGTATGCACGTAAATCGGGTTATGTGTGCCGGGCCTATTTTAGAAAGGCCCGGTGATGCGCGTAAAGCCCTGGGTCACGTCTAAGTCCTGGGGCTTCAAAAAAGGGGAGGGACATAGCGGTCCAGGGGGCAGTCCAGGGTGGGGCCAGAGGCCTCTGGCACAGCGGCCATTTGCCACTGTGTTGGAGATCTCGTGCCAGCAGGCTGTGCAACCCGGAGGCAAGTGCAACAGGTAAAATAAAGGTCAGGGGGGGGAGGGGGTTAGGATAGGGCTAGGGGAAGAGGGTTAGGGGAAGGGGAAGGGAGGTTAGTTTAGGGGTTTGGGAATGGGGGAAGGTTGCGGATGTTGGCGCGCGCAAGTTGCACAATTGTGCACCCCCTTGCGCGTGCTGACGCCCGATTTTATAACATGCGCACACCGGCACGCACATGTTATAAAATCGGGTGTCCATGTGTGCGTGCTGGGTAGCGCACGCACATGGATGCCCGCATGCAAGTTCTTAAAATCTACCCCTATGTGAGCATATATTGGACACATGGTAACAAATACTAGGTGTGTGCATTCATTCCCTACGAGTTGGCAATCCGCAACGTATAGGGCCATATTCGTTGTATTCGTGGGAAGCGAAACGTATCGCGATTCCCCACGAATACAACAAATCTTCGCCGAATTATTCGGCCGTCTAAAGGAGCAAGACTTACCAAAACTCCCTGGTGGTCCAGCGGGGGGTCTGGGAACCATTTCCTGCACTCATGCCCTCGGCCGCCGGTATTCAAAATGGCGCCGATAGCCTTTGATCTACTATGTCACAGGGGCTACCGGTGTCATTGGTCAGCCCCTGTCACATGGTAGGAGCAATGGATGGCTGGCTTGCATTAGGAAATTAAAATATCAAAAGGGCACAAAGGTTTGCAGGGTAGTGTGCCTGTGGGGAAGGGGAACAAGGGGAAAACTACTATACATAGAAAACTGACTTAGGGCATGATGCTACCAGCACAAAAATATATGAAGAATCAGCCATGATCTTATCACAATCTCCATTCTCTTCCGAAATACATTTCTGAAATATGTTAATGCTGTTTAGGATTTTAGACCATCCTTTATGATTAAAAATATATTTACAGGTACTCTCAACCCATGTGACAGTCTTCAGCCTAACAGTGGACCACTTTTCCTGGATCTGTAAAGAGAATTTCCTAAGTGCATGTAGCCCCTGGTTCAATATACAGAGAACCTCTATGAGGGAAGACCATGTTATTATTTATTTATTTTATTTATTTAGAAACTTTTATATACCGGCATTAGTGGGTACATCATACCGGTTCACATAATAACTGAAAGTTTGGAAAATACATTTCAACAGGGAGACAGTAACTGGGCAGGGGATAAAATAAATAGGCAGTAGGAAAGATAGTTAAAAAACAAGATATTATAACTAGGGCTTCTGATTTTAGGTGTCTATAGATTGCAAATTTAGGTGTTTGTGTTCCAGCTTTTTAGGGGTTCTTTGTGGGACCCAAACATTGGTGTTCATTGGTGTTTTCACGGCACAAGTACTATTGCTGGGTACCTTTTTTGGATGAATCAAATACACAGATTTGTGCAGCTGAGGAGTCGCTAGCATGGAAAAGGCACAAAAACAAAGCAGAGGATCCAGGCTAGGCAAAGGGGAGGTGAGAGAATACTAGGGGAAGTGGGGGTTTTCCGGTGTTTATCTAACAAACATCTTTGGTTTGTTTTTTTTTTGTATAGGGGGTATTTTATTAGAGTTTATCGGTTAAAACCTAAAATCAGTAGCTGTAATGATAACTTAGGTGAACCTATGGGTTTGGAGAGCTTTTGAGCTCTATCCCAATGTATAAGTGGGCATGCTCTGGAACCAGAGAAGGAGAGAGCCAATGAATGGAGAAACAGAAGTACAGAAAGGAGTTCCTATAAGAGAGTAGAAAGCAGACAGCATGGAGCAGGTGAACCCTCATCTAACTTCCTCTCTGGGCATAATAATAATACAAACTGGTTAAAAGACAAGAAACAGAGGGTAGGATTAAATGGTCAATTCTATTTATTTATTTATTTATTTGGACATTTCCTATACCACTGTTTCAAATGAAGATCATAATGGTTTACAAAAGTAACATTCATATTATATATAGATCAACAGGGATTAATATAATTCTACTGTGATTTTCTAAAACACATTAACTAATGGTCTAGGTTTGTAGTGCAGAGGTTCTATTTCAACAATTTTCACATAATAGTCAGTAAATTGTCTTAAGATACTTAAAACCTATCATTACTTATTACTCATTCTTCAATTATCTTTGTCCTTGAAATTGTAGATCTCTGCATTCTGATATTTTTAAGTTAGGTAATATGCATTTTTGAATAGCTCACGTTTAAATCTCTTTCTTTCTGGTATCAAAAGTAATGTCCCAGGTAGAGAACTCCACAGCTTTGGGCCTGCTATGGAAAACACACAATCTCTTATTTGCGTCAGATGTATACTCCGTATTGTAGGCACAGTCAATAGTCCTTTATTTTGAGATCTTAGTGTTCGCTTCAGTGTGTATGGTTGTAGCATCACGCCTATCAGACTGGGCATACTGGAGTGCATGATTTTAAATATTAGTGTTAATACTTTATAATAGATTCTGGATTGTTCAGTGCAGTGATATCAATGAGGGTGTGATGTGATCAAATTTCCTTGTTCCTAATAAAGGTCTTGCTTAGGCAATTTGTAATAAATGTAATGGTTTTAATAGGCCTGAGAAAATTAGTGTGTGTCCTTGAAAGTTAGTAAAGGTTTCAACCGATGTTGTATGTGCAGTTTGCGATAGACTGCAATAATTAATTTATTTATGTGCTTTTTCATTGTAAGGTTTCCACTTATCTGTATAAACAGTGGAGTGCCTCAGGGATCTGTACTTGGATCGGTGCTTTTCAATAGATTTATAAATGATCTGGAAAGGAATACGACGAATGAGGTAATCAAATTTGCAGATGATACAAAATTATTCAGAGTAGTTAAATCACAAGTAGATTGTGATAAATTGCAGGAGGACCTTGCGAGGTTGGAAGATTGGGCTTCCAAATAGCAGATGAAATTTAATGTGGGTTAAAAAAAAGGTTTGGATTACCGTATTTCCACGACAATAACCCGCCCACGTATATAACCCGCCCACACACATAACCCGCAGGTTTTCAAGATTTATGAAAAAAAGTTTTAATATACCCCGCCTCCTCATATAACCCGCGGGTCCACTCAGCCGACCACGAGGCTCCCTCCGCAGCGATCCCGACGCCGCCGCCTCCTCGCCGCAGCGCTCCGCCTCCCGCTGCCGTGCTGACCAACCCGGCGAAAGCTCCCAGCAGCCCTCAGCGACTCCCCCACCGGCTTCAAAAGTTGCGACGCCTCCGGCTCCGCTTCCTCTTCGACCGCTGACCACGAAAGGGTGCAGGCCTGCGCGATCGGCGCGAGGAACCCACCGGGGTAAGGCCCAAAACTTTTACACTCACCCCAGCGGGTCCACTCAGCCGACCACGAGGCTCCCTCCGCAGCGATCCCGACGCCGCCGCCTCCTCGCCGCAGCGCTCCGCCTCCCGCTGCCGTGCTGACCAACCCGGCGAAAGCTCCCAGCAGCCCTCAGCGACTCCCCCACCGGCTTCAAAAGTTGCGACGCCTCCGGCGCAGGGATAGGACGGACTCCGCTGCTGTAAAATTTTTTCTGGATAACCCGCCCACGTTTATACCCCGCGGGGGGCATGCGGGGTAGGTAAAAACGCACATTACCCGCGGGTTATGTGCGTGGAAATACGGTAGTTCTTGTAGGAGAAGTCCATTAACTGCTATTAATCAAGTTGTCTTAGGGAATAGCCACTGCTATTAATTGCATCAGTAGCAAGGGATCTTCTTGGTGTTTGGGTAATTGCCAGGTTCTTGTGGCCTGGTTTGGCCTCTCTTGGAAACAGGATGCTAGGCTTGACGGACCCTTGGTCTGACCCAGTATGGCAATTTCTTATGTTCTTAATATTTATCCTAGGGAGGCTCATGCAGTAACGTAAGGAGAATCTCCTTGGACCAATGCCTAGAAGTGAAACAGTTTATTTTCCTACCTGAAGTATCTATGGGAGCCACATTTAACTCCAAGCAGGAGGTTGGAACAAAGAGAAGTTTTGACTACTAAAAGGGAATATCAACTCATGCAATTTTAAAGCAAAAGAACAAAGATTAAATAATGTATATCACAATTCACAATAGCAGCTGTACACAAAGATATGCAAACAATGGGGTAGATTTTATAAATTTACGCACGCGTGTACTTTTGTTTGTGTACCAGGCGCGAACAAAAGTACGCTGGATTTTATAAGATACGCGCGGCTACGCGCATATCTTATAAAATCCGGGGTCGACGTGCGCAAGGGGGTGCACATTTGTGCAACCTGCACGCGCTGAGCCCGGCGTGCGCTGCCTGTTCCCTCCGAGGCCGCTCTGATTTCGGAGCGGCCTCAGAGGGAACTTTCCTTCCGCCTCCCCTCACCTTCCCCTCCCTTCCCCTACCTAACCCACCCCCCCGGCCCTATCTAAACCCCCCCCTACCTTTGTTGGCAGATTTACGCCTGCTGAAAGCAGGCGTAAATCTGCGCGCGCCAGCGGGCTGCTGGCGCACCATCACCCAACCCGGGGGCTGGTCCGGAGGCCTCGACCACGCCCCTGGGCCGGCACCACGCCCCCGGTCCTGCCCCGAACCGCCCCCTGACCCCCGGACACGCCCCCTCCCGCCCCTTTTACGAAGCCCCGGGACTTACGCGCATCCCGGGGCTATGCGCGCGCCGGCAGCCTATGCAAAATAGGCGTGCCGGTGCACGAGTGCCCTGCGCGTGTAAATCCGGCTGGATTTACGCGCGCAGGGCTTTTAAAATCCGGCCCCCTGTATGTTGTGGATTTTTTCTTTATCCACTGGTGAAACTAGCTGGATATTCCCCAGTACATCTGGAGAAAATCAAAAGCAAATCTGAAAAATTCAAAGCTCATCCAAAAAAATCTTCTTCCAATATTTGAAAAATCTTAAGTGGATTTTGTTGGATCTGTTAATCTGCTTCGGAGTTTTATTTTTTTATGTAAGTTCCAAAACAGATATTTATAGCTGCTTTTAGTCAAAAAAGTTTTAGTGAACTGATTTTTCAAATGCTCGAAATTTTTCTGGGTTTAGTTAATAGCACATTGGGTCTGTTTCGAAGGAATTTGCACTTGCTTAGTGGTCAATCAATCACCTGAAGTCCTCTTATGAGATCAGTTTTGAAAGGTTTTTGGTTGGGTAACTCGCGAGTTATTTGGTTAGATTCCCTGGGGTGGAAATTGCACCACCCCTCAGAATGATTAAAAGTATGCATGCACTTTTCTAACACATACTTTAAATTGGATTAAAATGAGGCATCCCTAGGATTGGGTTAGGTGAAGGAGTTAATGTAATTTTTTGAAATGTATGCATGTTGTTTTAACCTTGTCCTGCTGTCTGCAGAAATAGCAGGTGAAAAATGTGTGAGTATCTTTGTAGTTGAGTAACTTATTTACTTATTTAATAAAAGTTAATTACACTCTTATCATCCGAAAACATAATAAACATGGTACAATAAAACATAGTTGCCAAATCCAATCTACCCCCAATCCCATTAGTCAACCCCCATCCCCATCCATCTAACCAATACAATATAGGCAGTTTTCAAAGGGAAATTGAATTACTGGTTCAGGCCTGTGGTTAACTCCTAGTGTGCAAGTTCAGTATGCTCAGAGTTAATTTCAATATGTTAAGTCGTTGTCAACATCATGTCCTCCTGATCAATGTCAGCCATTCTTCCTCCTCCTGGCAACATAACCAAATTCCCTGGATTTTCCTCAGAGCAAATCACTCCCTGGACCATCAGCCTCAGTATCAAGTCCCTTTCCCATCCATCCTGCCTCCTAGACTCTATCATCAATCTGGTGCTGCTTAGTGGCACTGCAAATTTTGACCCATGAGCATGCAGGAGTGGAGGAGTAGCCTGGTGGTTACAGCAGTGGGCTGAGAACCACCGAAGCCAGCATTCAAATCCTCCTTCACCCATAGATGCTCCTTGTGACCTTGGGCAAGTCATTTCACTCTCCATTACCACAGGTACAAATTTAAATTATAAGCCCTGTGGGGAATGAGAAGATACCCATTGTACCTTAATGCAACTCTCCTTGAGCTACCAATAAAAAGGTGTGAGCTAAATACTCAATAAATAAAAACATCAGTGATGGAGGCCAGTCCAGTAGGAGGTATGATGCTCTCCTTTTTCTAGCTTAGGCAGAGTGATCTGGGTGGTGGATGATGTTATGGTCATTCAGTTTGGATGACCCAAACCAAAACTCAATTCATTCAGATCAAATTTGACATTTGAATGACCCAAGTGCATCCTTAATTTTCACATGCTACTTGAAGTGTTTTTCAAAGGTGTTATTGAATTCAGCAAACAAATTAATGGAAACTGTCAGATCATTATTCAGCAGGGATGTGCGTTCATTTTTAATGAATGCAAAAAACACAAGAAACGAGGCCATTTTTGGTTTATACGAATGATACTGTCTGGCAGTGGAAGGGATTTATTGCTGTTGCTGAGGTGATCCCAGAACCTGAATGTCTTTTTTGAGTGGTGACTGGTGAGTGGCAAGGGTTGACATCCTAGGTCTGTTGCTGGGGAAATTTCTGTGGATGCAGAGTGTTACAGAACTGGAGGTGCAGGATATATAAGGTTCTATCCCTTCCTGTATAGACTTTAGAATTCACACCCATGTCCATATAGAAGAAATGGTTCATTGAGGCTATCAAAGATGCTTTATTGAGAGGTTGAAACGTAACATAACATAGTAATGATGGCAGAAAAGGACCAATTGAAACAGACCAGGTTTTTTAAAATTGCATCGAAGAGCCATGGGACTTTTTCTTATTGTGTCTTTTTCAGCCAGTTTAAAGGCAGGGGGCCATGTTATCAGGGTGAGAGTGTTGTGTGGAAATGTCACTTTGGCTTACCTACCATCTATCCTTAGCTTGGCCTCGGATGTTGCCCCAAATACTTCTGTCTAGAGACACCACTGCACCTGAGTTGCCAAAAAATAGCCACGGATATTTGCAGCTAACACAAAGAGATGGTGCACAGGTGTTCTGGGGGCAAGGCTTAAATTTAGCCTGGCTAGTATTGATATTGAACGCTGGCTGGATAAAATTATCCGGTCAATGCAAGTCACAACAATTGCAGGCCTAAAGTTAACTGGTAAATAAATTTAACAAAACATTGCAGCCCAGCTGGGTCAATCCTCCTTTCTTCCACCACCACCTGAGTTACAAAATAATCATATAGCTGAGAGGGCAATCCCCTTGCCTCCCACCCCCACCCAAGTTGCAAAATAAACAATAGCCATAGCCAAGCAGCTGTCAGTGAAAAGACTGATCAGTGGTTGTTTGCGGTGAATAAATGAGCACTAGCTGGGTAAATTTAAGCCATGACTCCAGAGCACCTCAGTTTTTAAATTCAGGTAAGTTAATTCTGGATTATATTCAGGTACTGCAGACCAGATTCATTAAGGCTTTTCTCCCATTTTGTTTCTGGGAAAAACCCTTCGCGAATCAGTGACTAACTGGGTCATTTATCATTAATACCTTAATGCTAGTGTTAAGGTCCTAACATATGCAATGTGTGCTAATATACGTTTGGGGAGAGGCAGTTTTCATGCACAGTCAGAAGTACAAGCAGCAAAGTTGACATGACTGAAGATTTTCTGTATCTGGAGCGAGGAAAGGTGAAAGAGGAATTGATTTGTACAATGTACTCTCTGTCTAGATTGATGCACTCTCTACTTAGCTTCAATCACCCTGAGTTAAAATGTACCCAGTAAGAGAGTAATTTTCAATCTCCTCATTCAGTTTATAGGTCTAGGGTTACTTTATACTCGTAGACCTGCAAGTTCATTTTCAAAGTGAAACTCCACATGTTTAACCCCATAAAACCTCTTGAAATATTGTCTGCCATCTGTTTGGTTAGACCAGTGTTTCCCAATCCACTCCTAGAGACACACCTTGGCACTCTTGTTTTCTGGAGAACCACCATGAATAAACACAAGATAGATTTGCATGCACTGGGTCTCCAGATATCCTGAAACCCAGACTGGCTAGGTGTGACTCCAAGAGACGGTTGAGAACAAGTGTGTTAGACCAACTGTATCCGGGGGAAAGGCAAGAGCTGCTCGGGGCCCTCACAGACTAAGATGAAAACCTCTGCATTAAAGTAAACTATTTGCTTTCCTGTACAGCATGAGCACTGGCGCATATTCGTTCCCTTGTGCGTGCAGATTTCTGTATGGATATTGATATGAGATTTTGCAAAGCTCAAAGCTCATCCGCCTTAATAAACTGAAATAGAAATGTATTATAATACCATGCTGGTATTTCAGCATTGCTAAGTTAACCCACAAATGAAAACAGCTGCACTGGGAGTAGTACAAGTCTTTCTGTAGAAGGAGCACAAATGTAATGTTTCATTTTCAAGCACTTACTTATGTCTCATTTTTATCTGCCTGTCTAGGCATTATAATTTTCACTTGCTCTCTGATCTGCAATTTGAAATTAAATTTTTCATTTTGATTTGGTATAAACTTTTTTTTTTTCCAGTGTTCTAACATATCCTCTGCTTCTACGTGCTTGCGATTCTTTGAGATGCATTTAGCATTCCAAGGGATTGATGAAATAAAGTGAGCTGTCATTGGCATGCTTATTTTTTTTTTAGTGCACATTTTGTATGCTAAAATTACCAGTTTAATAAAGGTTTTAGCACACAAAAATGTAAGCTAAAACAGTAGATAAAAAGTATGGTAAAAAAGCATACTTCCATGCAAAGCATCATAATGAGGGAATTATCTGTTACTGTACTTCCCGATGCAGAGATTCAACATTAAATAACTATTGATTTTTACTTCAGGGTCTGAGGTAAAATAAATGAGCACTTTTATTTACTTTATATTGGAAACAAACTGAAGTCACGCAGCCATAGATGTGGGATCCCCAAATAGGGCACTCTTGAGTCAGGGACTTCTGGATCCAGGATACATGAGATGCAAACCCCCTGGATTTGGGACCTCTGAGTCAGGAAACTGGGCCCTGGAGCCTCAAGTCAGGGAACCCCAAGCCAGAGAAGCCTGAGGATGAACTCCTAGACCCGACCGTGTTGGGTCAAGGGTTCCCAGGCCTCAGTGTCCTGATTACAGGGTTCCCAGACTTCACAGCCCTAGAAGCAGAACCTAAAAGCACATTCTTTTAATTTTTTGTTACCGTAAAATACTTTTGGGCCCAGTGCAAAAGTACCCTGCATACAAATAATCAAATTAGCCAGCCGAACCCAGATATTCCCAACATGCAAATTCTACAGGGGAGACGTGTCCAGGTCAGACTGATGTTTTACACAGATGAGTTATTAACATCCTCTATCAGTCAATAACAGTTTCCATCCTTTGGTGTCTTTGTCTTGCTGTTTCGGCTCAATGTGTCCGGTTTTCTCTCATTCTTTTTCCTTACCTCTGTTCCTCTTTATTTATTTTCCCCCTCCCCCTCTCTAATGTCTTCCTTCCTTTTTCTTTGTCTCTTTCCCTCAGAGTGGAATTTCTTCCTTCAGTCTTTCAGCTCTCTTTCCTTGATTCTCTCCTTTCTTCTCGTCCTTCTTGTTTCTTTGTCTTCCGACTGCTCTCCTTTCTCCGTTCCTCCTCCTTTTCTGCTACTCTCTCTCTCTCCTCTATTCCTTATCCCCTTCCTCTTCCATCATTATCTCCCAGGATTCCTTTTTTGCCCCTCTTCCCATCCAGGGCTACTCTTTTTATCCCTTGCCTCAATTAAATGTCCTTTTCCCCTCTCCATCCACCCAATACCTGATCTACTCACTGTCTCCCCTCCATCCTGGGTCCTCCTTCCCTCTACCTCCCCCTAGAGAGTGTTTTCCTTTCCTCTCCCTTAGTCTCTAGTCTTCCCTTTCTCATCTTCTCCCTGCCCCTTCCCTTCTCCAAATTTCTCACATTTCTCCCCTATTCCTGAGTCATTTCTCCATCTCCCTCTTCCCAATACTTGATCCTCTTTCTTCTTCCATCCTCAGTCTTCTTTCCTTTTCCATCATCTTGCCCATTTTTCATATTCCTTTCTCCCTTTTTCTGCTCCCTCCCCCATCTCAGATAATCTCTCCCTGCTGTCCCTCACTATCTCTCTCCCCTTCTGCTGTCCTCTCCCCTCCTGCATTCTCCCTCCCATGCCATCATACCTGGTCCTTTCTCTCTCTCTGTTTCTTCACCCCGTCCCCTATCTCAAGTTTAGTCGTCTTCTCGCCTCATCCTTTTCATTGTCCCTGGCATGCTCTACCTCTCTCTATCCTCCTTCTGCCAATATGGCCCAGCTTGTGTTTCCGATCCTTTCTCAATCCCAGCTTGCCAGATGTGACTAATACCACATCCGTGTTTTGTGTCCCACCCCCAAGCATTCACACTCCTTCTCACCTTCCCCACCTTTCGCACAGCTTTCCCCAAGTATTCACTCCCTCTCTCAAAAAGAGCATTCAATCCTTTCTCTCCTCACCCCCTTTCAGCATTCAACCCTTTCCCTTCCAACGTATCATTCTTGCCTGACTGGAGCTCCGATGGGCCAATGCACTAAGACAATGAGTTAAAACAGGCACTCGTATTGAGCACCCGTTTTCCTAATACACACACAGCCACATCCCCTGGGTGCTCGATACAGTATGTAAATGAGGGGCTGTGTAAAAAAGGACACACTAGGAAAGAATTGTGCGTCCCTAGTGCTTAAATTCATCGGGCACTCAATACGAGCATCCATTTCTATTCTACTTCTGGCCAATTTTGCTAAGGTTCCTGGATGCCAATAGTTAAGCACCCCTTGCTATTGCATGTGTACATTGTGCATCCAGAATTTCTTTTATAAATCAAGCCCATATACCTTTATTTTTAAACACGGCAAACAGTACATTTCACAACAATGCTTACTAGAGGGAACCACAGAGGGCCATAATTTTTCATTTCTCATGAGCCTTTGACTCGCGAATAGACTTAACGCCACCTCTGAGTTAATTTAGCTACGTTAAAAAGTGTGAATTGTGCGCCCTGTGATTTTCTGCAATGGGGGGTAATAACTAATAGCCTCACCTCCATGGAATTTACATGTGATGAGTGCTATCGGCTATGCATTCATTTGGGCGCATGTTTTAGATGCCCAAATCTCCTTATTGAATCGGAGGCTAGTCTAGCGTGTCCAAAATGCACGTCCAATCACGCGTAAACCTGTGCACTTTATTGCACTGGCCCCTGAGTGATTCTGTCCTGCCCACTCAGCTGGAACAGACACAGCACATCAGAGAAGAGGCTTGTACTCCAGGCAGCAGGTGGAGGTGGAGTGGACCAAAGGAGGAGCTGGAGTAAGGAGCAGAGGCTCTTCTCTGCCTCTCTTTATTGCTGTGTGACTTCCCTGCTGCTGCCCCTCTCCTCCTGTCCTCGCCCATGCTGCTTGGTCACTGTGTGGATAGGAGGATGGGGCTGGAGCTGGAGGCAGGGGATGCGGGGCACTGTCTGATAGAGTTGGGGCATGGGCTCAGAGGCGAGGATTTCCTGGGGCTGCCAGTACTGCAGCACAGGAACAACTTTCCCAAGGCATACCAGTTGAGAAGCACTGTCCTATATATCCAGTCACTTTTCAGTCATCTCTATAGAAAAGACTACACATAGGGGAGGATTTTCAAAGGCTACGCGCGTAACATACGCACGTAACCCGAGAAAATCTGCCCCTGCAAAATAGGCTTGGCGGCGCGCGCAAGACACAGGACGGGCGTGTGTCCCGGGGCTTACAAAAAGGGGTGGTCAGGGGGCGTGGTTGGGGCCATAGTGGCGGTCCGGGGGCAGTCCGGGGGCGGGGTCGAGTGCTCCAGCACAGTGGCCTGTGCTGGGGCATGGCGCACCGCTAGCTCGCCGGCACGTGCAAGTTATGCGTGCCTCGGGCAGGCATAACTTTTGGAGTAAAGGTAGGGGGGGATTTAGTTAGGGATGTGGGGCAGGGTTGCGCGAACAAATCTACACCCGCATGTACGGGCGGATTTTAAAAGCCCTGCTCGCGTAAATCCGCCCGGATTTACGCGAGCAGGGCCTTGCGCGCCGGCGCACCTATTTTCCATAGGTCGCCGGTGCGCGCAGAACCCTGGGACGCGCGTAGGTCCCGGGGTTTTTGGATGGGGGCGTGTCGATGCGTGTCGGGGGCGGGGCCGAACGACGCTGCGTTTTGGAGGCGGGACGTGGAGTTTCGGGGGCGGGCCCGGGGGCATGGTTTCGGGCCGGGGCGTTCCGGGAGCGTGGCCGTGCCCTCCGGAACCTCCCCCGGGTTGGGTCTCGGCGCGCCAGCAGGCTGCTGGCGCACGTTTATTTACGTCTCCCTCCGGGAGGCGTAAATCCATGGATAAAGGTAGGGGGGGTTAGGTAGAGGAAGGGAGGGGAAGGTGAGGGGAGGGCAAAAGAAAGTTCCCTCCGAGGCCGCTCCGATTTCGGAGCGGCCTCGGAGGGAACGGAGGCAGGCTGCGCGGCTCGGCGCACACCGGCTGCCCAAAATCGGCAGCCTTGCGCGCGCCGATCCAGGATTTTAGAGGATACGCGCGGCTATGCGCGTATCTTATAAAATCCAGCGTACTTTTGTTTGCGCCTGCTGCGCAAACAAAAGTACGCGATCGCGCAGTTTTTAAAAATCTACCCCGTAGATTTTAAGATCTGGCCCATAGATTTTATTTAAATATATATATATTTTTTTAGGTTTTGTGAAAGAGGTCCGATTGGATCGGATAGTAGATTATTCCAGATTATTATCACCCAATCTGCCAGAAATGTATACCTTCTTCAATCAAGATCCAGATATCTTCAGTTCTAAAGTGAAATAAATTATATTCCATTTCTTAGACAAATATTATCAATCTTATGTCATGCTGATATTCCCTCCTTTTCCCTACTGCTAATCATCTTTTACATGTATGCAAGAACATAAGAAATTGCCATGCTGGGTCAGACCAAGTGTCCATCAAGCCCAGCATCCTGTTTCCAACAAAGGCCAAACCAGGCCACAAGAACCTGGAAATTACCCAAACACCAAGAAGATCCCATGCTACTGATGCAATTAATAGCAGTGGCTATTCCCTAATGGGCTGATTCAGTAAAGTCCGTGGGAGAGTGGACGAATGCCACCTCAGGCTACTGTCCTGTGCGCGCGATTCTGTATTTAAATGAGGCTCGGCAGTAAAAACGGGCAAAAGGAGGCACTAGGGAGACTAGCGCATCCCTAGCACCTCCTTTTGGACTGGAGCAGCAGCTGTCAGCGGGTTTGACAGCTGACGCTCAATTTTGCTGGCGTCTGTTCTCAAGCCCGCTGACAGCCACAGGCTCGGAAACCGGACGCCGGCAAAATTGAGCATCCGGTTTTTGACCCGACAGCCGCTGGCCGACTGCAAATCTTTTTTTTTTTTACTTTTGGAAAGTTTCAGGACCTCCGACTTAATATCGCCATGATATTAAGTCGGAGGGTGCACAGAAAAGCAGTTTTTACTAAATGTGCGGCTTGGCTGCACATTTTATTTTCTGTATCGCACGGGAATACCTAATAGGGCCATCAAAATGCATTTGCATGTTGCGGGCGCTATTAGGTTCGGCGGATTGGACACGCGTTTTCGGCCCCTTACTGAATAAGGGGTAAGGGAAAACGCGCGTCCAGTGGCGGGTTAACAGTGCGCTCCGACGGAGCGCACTGTACTGTATCGGCCTGAATGTAAACTTGATTATTAACAGTTAATGGACTTCTCCTCCAAGAACTTATCCAAACCTTTTTTGAACCCAGCTACACTAACTGCACTAACCACATCCTCTGGCAACAAATTCCAGAGCTTAATTGTACGTTGAGTGAAAAAGAATTTTCTCTGATTAGTCTTAAATGTGCTACTTGTAACTTCATGGAATGCCCCCTAGTCCTTCTATTATCCGAAAGTGTAAATAACCGAGTCACATCTACTTGTTCTAGACCTCTCATGATCTTAAAAACCTCTATCATATCCCCCCTCAGCCGTCTCTTCTCCAAGCTGAACAGCCCTAACCTCTTTAGTCTTTCCTCATAGGGGAGCTGTTCCATTCCCCTTATCATTTTGGTAGCCCTTCTCTGTACCTTCTCCATCGCAATTATATCCTTTTTGAGATGCGGTGACCAGAATTGTACACAGTACTGGAAACTTTCTCAGCCATTGCCTGACTCTACCCTCCTGTTTAGTTTCGATCTAGATGCCTAGATATATATATTTTTTTACTATATAATTTTTTAAACCTTATTTAGAAATAGCAGGCTTATTTTTGTTTACAAAATACATGTCCTTTACTATTTATTTACCCATTCCCCTAAGTTATCAAAATAACCTGCAGCTTTTCAATATCTGTTGGATTATCAGCAATTTTTGTGGCATCTATGAACATTGCAAGGGTGCTCTTCACACAGAGGGGAGAATGAGTAAGGTATGGCAGTTTTATAAACATGATATTAATCACGCTTTTCAATATGGCTGCATGCTACATCTCAACGAGTTAAAACAGAAATGTACTAGGAGAGATGAAAAGTAGAAGAATGCGTTTCATAACAGAATGTCAGGGCGGTCAATAATGCACGAGAGTGTGTGAGTGCGGTGGGCAAACGTGCACGCAGTATTGAAAATCCTTGGCCCTCAAGGATCAGAATCTGAAAGAAGTGATCAGGATGAATGCAACACAGGCAGTAAGGTGGCAGAGGATGACTGAGAGGGATGGCGTTTATGGCACCAAAAGAAATTAAACAATGAAAGAAGCAGGCACACCGGTAATAAATCCTAAATCAATAATGCATACTGGATATGCATTATTGATATTGAACTTATTACCGGTGTGCCTGCTTCTTCTGCTTTTCATTTTTTTTCCCCAGGGTGAGAGGCCCCAAAAATGGCTTCCTATCTAGTTCTTTGCTAGATATATTCCTTGAAGAAAAATGCAGGGTGCCACATGCGATTTGAATTTAACAAATGGAGTCACACCCAAGATGTACAAAGAAAGCATGGTCTGATGGGACAGTGAGGTGGAAAGCTTTGTGGGTCATACAGATTTCTTAGATTGGATCAGCAGTTTATTTCTTTGTGCTGTATATTATTTTAGAATTTTTAGCCCTAATTGTCAAATCTACCTGCCAATGAAAAGGGAGAAACTTGGAGGTCAGAAGGATTAGAAAATACATGGAAAGATGCAGATGTGCCGTTGCTGTGGCGAGTGCTGTGCATGCACGTAATCCTTGTTGCTGTCTGGTTTTGTATACCGAATCTCTCAGAAGCGTCTTCCTTTAAGATTCTCTTCCGATTGTAATTATTCAGGGGTAGTTTGTTCTTACTGTCTGTGCCTCCCTGTCCCCTGCTATACATTAGCAGAACACTGTGAAAGATAAAAATTAGGATTTTCAAACACTAAAAACATTAGACATAAACGTCTTGCAGTCCCTTTTGTCTCGCATTGGGTAGACTTGCAGCACTCAGAACCGGATCATTGTTTCTGTGTAACTGTATACTGCTCTCCCCGGATATGGGGAGGCAATTTTCCTTCTCACCTGATCTGTCATGAACAGCATTGGGTTTTTACGTGAAACGCTCTCCACCCTTACGGCCTTAAGCACAAAACTTACTGGTCATCATTTTTCTAATGCCTCATTTCATGCTTTACTATATGTGCTAGGGATGTGAATCGTTTTTGAACGATTAAAATTATCGTCAGATAATTTTAAAATCGTTCTAAATCGTTAGAGTGCACGATACAATACAAATGCCCCCGATTTATCATCAGGGGCATTTGTATTGTATCGTTAAATAGGGCACGGGAATTATTTGGGGGAGGGCGGGAAAACCGGCACACCAAAACAACCCCTAAACCCACCCCGACCCTTTAAAACCAATTCCTTACCCTCCCCCACCGTCCCGAACCCCCCCAAAATGTTAAGTTACCTAGTGGTCCAGTGGGGGGGGGGGGGTCCTGGGCGATCTCCCGCTCTCGGGCCATCGTAGCCATTTTGGCTGCCACTAATTAAAATGGCGCCGATGGCCCGATAAAAAAAAAAAAAACCCACCTGACCCTTTAAATTGACCCCCCTTAGCCTCCCCCACCCTCCCGACCCTTTTTTTTTAGGGAGGCCCGCACCGCTAAAAAAAGCAACCCACCCGACCCTTTAAATCGACCCCCCCTCCCGAGCCCCCCAAAACCTTTTAAAATTACCTGGTGGTCCAGGGGGGCCTTGGGGGGCCTTGGGGAGAGATCCAGGGGGGCCTCAGGGTGAGAGGAGAGATCCAGGGGGGCCTCAGGGAAAGATTTCCCGTTCCCAGGCATCAGCTGTTCTAAAAAAAATGGCGCCGATGCCCCTTTGCCCTTACCATGTGACAGGGTATCCGTGCCATTGGCCGGCCCCTGTCACATGGTAGGAGCACTGGATGGCCGGCGCCATCTTTAAAGATGGCGCCGGCCATCTTTACTCATCAGCCCTATAGCCCTATAGGTTCCCTTTGCCCTTACCATGTGACAGGGTATCCGTGCCATTGGCCGGCCCCTGTCACATGGTAGGAGCACTGGATGGCTGGCGCCATCTTTAAAGACCTGCCTGGTTCCTGCTTGCCTGCTACGGTATCTGCCTGGTTCCTGCTTGCCAGCTACAGTGCCTGCTTGGTTCCAGTACCCGAGTCTTGCTACAGTTCCTGCCTGGTTCCAGTACCCGATCCCTGCTACAGTTCCTGCCTGGTTCCAGAACCCGAGCCTTTAAAGATGGCGCCGGCCATCTAGTGCTCCTACCATGTGACAGGGGCCGGCCAATGGCACGGATACCCTGTCACATGGTAAGGGCAAAGGGGCATCGGCGCCCTTTTTGTTTTAGAACAGCTGATGCCTGGAAACGGGAAATCTTTCCCCGAGGCCCCCCAAGGCCCCCCTGGACCACCAGGTAATTTTAAAAGGTTTTGGGGGGGGTCGGGAGGGGGGTCGATTTAAAGGGTCGGGTGGGTTGGTTTTTTTTTTAGCGGCGCGGGCCTCCCTAAAAAAAAAATTAGCGATGTGAATTGGAATCGGAAACGATTCCAATTCACATATCTTAACGATCAGATTTCCCCCCCCCCCCCCCAGCCGAATCTGATCGTTAAGACGATCTGACACACGATTCACATCTCTAATATGTGCACTGTAAATAGTCTAACATTGATGCTTTTTCTGAATGGTTGTTCGTCTATTGGCTGCTTCTTATCAGGTGACTGTTTTGCACCCTTTTTCAATTTATTGTATACCTTGTGTTTATGAACTTTGGTGTTTAAAGATTTATACTTACTGTAAGTTGCTACAAGTTTTCTATGTAAGTTTTTCATGTGTGCCTTTATAGATATTTTTGCAGATTTTGAGTCTTTCATGTTAATTAATTTGTATTGATGTTGGCCTAATTGTTTTGCCCCTGATAATTTGTATTCTGTTTCTTTTTAGATATTTGTTATCCCCTTTCATAGAGATTCCCATGAAACCTGGCTCGTGATGGGGGTTATGTTGTTTCTTTTGAACTTTTGTTATATGACTAGTAGCTTCTACATGAATTAACTATGCATTAAATTGTGTTGCGGTTCTGGCCTCGAGTTCCGCGACCAGACCCTTACCTCCGTGCTCCTGGACCCACTCCCGCTTCTGGAGGACTGGTTTACGCCCCGTTCGGTGGCGTCCCCGTGGGGGCCGCGCCGCCGGGAAGCTTCCCATGGACGCCCTGCTTCTAGGCGCGCACGCGCGCCACTTGGACGCTTTTCTAGGCCGTTTCCCGCCAGCGGTGACTCCGCCCAGTACCTGACGTCAGACGCCGCGGCCTTGATAAGCCGGCCGCGGACACTCAGTCTTTGCCTTGCAACGGGTTTACCTCCCGGTTCCCTGTTGCGCCGTGCCCCGGAGCGAGTTGCCTTGATACTCGCTCCGTTCCTGCTCGCCTGCTACAGTACCTGCTTGGTTCCTGCCTGTCTGCTATAGTTCCTGCCTGGTTCCTGTTTGCCTGCTACGGTACCTGCCTGGTTCCTGCTTGCCAGCTACAGTTCCTGCCTGGTTCCAGTACCCGATCCCTGCTACAGTTCCTGCCTGGTTCCAGAACCCGAGCCTTGTTACAGTACTTCCTACTGTCCTAGTCTGGTTCCAGTTCCCAGTCCTGATCATCGACTCGCCTAAGTCCCTGGGGGGGGGGGCTTCGGCTTCCAAGGTTGAAGCCGCCTAAGTCCCAGCGGTTGGGCTCCTACGGGCTCCTCCCGGGGGAGCACCAGCTTCCAGGGTGAAGAGCATCTCTACGTCCTGCCTGAACATCTGCCTCCTGGCCTGCCACATACTAGAGACATTGACCATCTTTCCCAGTCTCCTGCAGGTCGGCCCAAGGGTCCACTAAACTGAGACTCCATAACAAAATTGATTGAGAAACCCACTCCAGTTTGTTGGATCCAGCTTCATTTTGGACATTTTTATATACTTTACCTCCCCTTCATATGCCTATCCTTGTTTTTATACAACCATTAGCTGTAATAGCCTGAACATGTATACTACAAAAGTAGACATTGTACATTAAGTACAAAGAAATGTAATTAAATGTTAAAACAGAGTAGTGTTAGCAAAGAAAATAGCACACCACAGCATCTCAGAAAAGGCTCTTGAGTGATCCAGCTGCTTATGACCCCCCCCTCTCTAACTCCCTGAACACTTCCTCCACTGTCCTTACTTTGTCCTTAGGTCACTGGTCCCCAGATGGACAATGATATCGAGTTCTACTACCCGTCGTGCTTCAGGGGTCCTAATGATGTGCTTTGTCTTCTAGAGGGCTGTGGAATGTGGTTAACACTGAATCACCTTGTTTTTCATTTCCAGCTCCCAGTTCTATTTACCTGATAATGGAGTCCTCCACCAGAAGATGCCTCCTTATCTGGGTTCCCCATCCATTACTGCCTGCAGTCACTAAACTGCACTACTCTGAGGACGTCCGCTTCATTCAGAGCAGACATGAAGACAGTAATCTACTCATTCCTAATTACTGTTTCTAACTCCTTTTTAATGGTTCATTGACTGTTTTCCTCACCTGGCTCTGCTAACCTGAATCTGTGATTGAAGGGTTTTCTGATGTTCACTTCAACTATTCACGCTTCCACTCTATCTATCTATCTATCTATCTATCTATCTATCTATCTATCTATCTATCCTACTTTACTCCTCTGCAGCCTCCAGACTAGGAATGAGCCTGACTTTTCTGCTGCTTCCCTGTGCTTGCATTTCAGTCAATTTTGTGCACACAAGGACTTTTACACCTTGGGAAGCCACTCCTTGTACCCACCCCTAGTCACAGCCTTGTACCTATTATCTGCCATCACACACTAGAGATGTGAATCGTGTCCTCGATCGTCTTAACGATCGATTTCGGCTGGGAGGGGGAGGGAATCGTATTGTTGCCGTTTGGGTGTTTAAAGTATCGTGAAAATCGTGAAAATCGTGAGCCGGCACACTAAAACCCCCTAAAACCCACCCCCGACCCTTTAAATTAAATCCCCCACCCTCCCGAACCCCCCCCAAATGCCTTAAATTACCTGGGGGTCCAGCGGCAGTCCGGAACGGCAGCGGTCCGGAATGGCCTCCTGCAATTGAATAGTGTTGTCTTCAGCCGGCGCCATTTTTCAAAATGGCGGCGCAAAATGGCGGCGGCCATAGACCAACATGATTCGACTGCAGGAGGTCGTTCCAGACCCCCGCTGGACTTTTGGCAAGTCTTGTGGGGGTCAGGAGGCCCCCCCAAGCTGGCCAAAAGTCCCTGGGGGTCCAGCGGGGGTCCGGAAAACGATCTCCTGCCGCGAATCGTTTTCCATACGGAAAATGGCGCCGGCAGGAGATCAACTGCAGGAGGTCGTTCAGCGGCGGTCCGGAACCCCCGCTGAACGACCTCCTGCAGTCGATCTCCTGCCGGCGCCATTTTCCGTACGGAAAACGATTCGCGGCAGGAGATCGTTTTCCGGACCCCCGCTGGACCCCCAGGGACTTTTGGCCAGCTTGGGGGGGCCTCCTGACCCCCACAAGACTTGCCAAAAGTCCAGCGGGGGTCGGGAACGACCTCCTGCAGTCGAATCGTGTTGGTCTATGGCCGCCGCCATTTTGCGCCGCCATTTTGAAAAATGGCGCCGGCTGAAGACAACACTATTCAATTGCAGGAGGCCTTTCCGGACCGCTGCCGTTCCGGACCGCCGCTGGACCCCCAGGTAATTTAAGGCATTTGGGGGGGGGATTCGGGAGGGTGGGGGATTTAATTTAAAGGGTCGGGGGTGGGTTTTAGGGGGTTTTAGTGTGCCGGTTTTCCTGCCCTCCCCCTTCCCCCGATTTACGATTTTTTGACGATAAATCGGGGGATTGGTATCGTGGCTCTAACGATTTTTGACGATTTAAAATATATCGGACGATATTTTAAATCATCAAAAAACGATTCACATCCCTAACACACACACACAGGATGCCACTGGATAATTAGTGTGATATATTCTAGTTCATGCTTGGTAATAATCCTGGGGTAACAATATTGAAACAGCAATGTCTAATGCAACTGGACATCTTTAAATGCATTCATAATTTCAACCAGTAAAGAGTCACTGTTATGTTTGAGTATTGTGTGGACCCTTAGTCGCTGTGGAGATTACTCCTCCCACAGGGAGGGGCCCTGTGGGGAACCACAGCGATAGGCTAAACTCAGATAGCAGACACTAGTAGATGGAAAGCTTTATTGTAGTGCTGTAGATAGATGGTATGAAGCAGGAAGGCAAGGCACTGATGTCCGCAAGGTGCCAATACTTTCCAGACAGTCTCAGATGTTGAAGTCTCACCCAGATGTTCCAGATAGATAGGACCCACAGTGCAGGCAAGGCCTGAGCCTGGTGGCTGGAGTTGGAGCACCGGATCGTAGAGGTACTCACAGGAGCGTAGTGCGGGTGTTTTCCTGGCAATGAAGATGGTGGGACCGAAGGTCCTTGGTGCAGGATACAGAGACTGGTAGGCCCTCAAGGAGGTAGGCCCTATAGAGGTAGGCCCTATGAGGAAAGGCTGAAGAGGTTAGGGCTGTTCAGCTTGGAGAAGAGACGGCTGAGGGGGGATATGATAGAGGTCTTTAAGATCATGAGAGGTCTTGAACGAGTAGATGTGACTCGGTTATTTTCACTTTCGAATAATAGAAGGACTAGGGTGCATTCCATGAAGTTAGCAAGTAGCACATTTAAGACTAATCAGAGAAAATTCTTTTTCACTCAACGCATAATAAAGCTCTGGAATTTGTTGCCAGAGGATGTGGTTAGTGCAGTTAGTGTAGTTGGGTTCAAAAAAGGTTTGGATAAGTTCTTGGAGGAGAAGACCATTAATGGCTATTAATCAATTTTACTTAGGGAATAGCCACTGCTATTGATTGCATAAGTAGCATGGGATCTTCTTAGTGTTTGGGTAATTGCCAGGTTCTTGTGGCCTGGTTTTGGCCTCTGTTGGAAACAGGATGCTGGGCTTGATGGACCCTTGGTCTGACCCAGCATGGCAATTTCTTATGTTCTTATGTTCTAAGGAGTGAGTACCTGATAGTTCAAAGATCCTGAAATAAAATAGAGAGAGAAAGAGAGATCCCCGAGGAGCAGTTGTCTAGTTAGTAGAAACCCTGAAGGATGGTTGGAAGCGAGAGACCCCCGAGGAGCGGGTGCCTGGAGCTTCGTAAGGAGCGAGATCCCCGGAGGGCAGTGAGGCGTCTAAACATGCAGCTTAGAGCGGTCAGAGTAGCTAAACTGAAGTCCTTGCTAACTCAATGATGGTAGCGTAGTAGAGGCTTTAAATACCCGTAGGTATTGACGTCATGCGGTGGGGACGCCCCCGAGGTTCCCGTCATGACGTGTATTTGAGCGTAGTCAATGTGCACGCGCTTTTCCTAGGAGGCCAAGGGATGGAGCATGGCAGACTGGGATGCCTATGCTGAGCTAGAGACACTGAGGCCCTTGGCACTCAGCACTGGAGGCAGCCATCTTGCCCAAGAAGGAGGAAAAGGGAAGAAAAGAGGTAAGGCAGAACGGTCGCAGCCATCTGCGACCGATGGACGCAACAGTACCCCCCTTAAAATGGCCCCCTCCAAGACCTCTTCCAGGAGGTCTGGGTTTTTGTGGGTGTGCCAGGTGGAATTGACGTACCATCTTTTTATCTGTGATGTTGGCCAGCAGTTCCCATGAGTTCTCTTCTGGTCCATAATTCTCCCATGAGATGAAATACTCCCATGTCTTGCTTCTCTTATGAACATCCAGGATGTCATCCACGGCATATTCGATGTCATTCTCAATGTCCAGACTAGTAGGTTATGGGGTCTTTTTGGAGAACTTGGAGAGAATCACGGGTTTTAACAGAGAGACATGGAATGCATTGTGTATCTTCATTGATGGAGGTAGTTTCAGACTGTATGTCAGATTCCCTAATCGCCGAAGGACAGCAAAGGGTCCAACATAGTGAGGTGCAAATCATGCTGAAGGAAGTTTAAGGCGAAGATACTTGGTACTTAACCAGACTTTGTCTCCAGGCTGAAACTGTGGTGCCTTTCGATGATGAGCATTGTAGGTTCTTTTTGCCTTCTGTCCTGCTTTGAGGAGAAGCTCCTTCATTTGTTTCCAAAGTTGGGATAACTCTGCTGCAGTAGTCTGTGCAGCAGGAGAAGCCACTGATAATGGAATTGGCAGAGGAGGCAGCGGTTGTCGTCCGTAGACGAGCTGGAAGGGAGAAGACCCCGTCGAGGCAGCAGGATGTGAATTGATAGCAAATTCTGCCCAAGGCAGTAATTCAGCCCAGTCGTTCTGTCTAGAATTGACATAGGATCACAGAAATTGTTTCAGCGTTCTATTCATCCTCTCAGTCTGACCGTTAGACTGAGGATGGTAGGCTGAGGTTAAGTCCAAGGCGATGTCAAATTTTTGACATAAAGCTCTCCAAAACTTTGCAGTAAATTGTAGGGATGTGCAGAAGGGACGGATTCGTCCAATTCGGTATTCGTATTTATCAGGACCCAAATACGTTGCATTCGTTTTCATAGGGGGAAACCCGATTCATCCATTAGTTGAATTCGGTATTCGTTTTCCATTAAGGTTTAAGGTTTATTTGTACTTGTATACCGTTGTCTCAGCATAGCCTTCACAGCGGTTAACATGATAATAAAATACAATAAAAGAAAATTACAAACAATAATAATAATAGGAGATAAAATTTAACAAAAACCTTCCCGACCCTTTAAATTTAATTAACTACAACCCCCCACCCTCCTGACCCCCCCCCCAAGCCTTGCAAAAAGTCCCTGGTGGTCCAGCGGGGGTCCTGGAGCGATCTGCACTCAGGCCGTCGGCGCCATCTTGTGCTCCTACCATGTGACAGGAGCTGATCAATGGCACCGGTAACCCCTTGACATAGTAAGGGCAAAGGCTATCGGCGCCATTTTGAATACCGGCAGCCGATGGCCCAAGTGCAGGAGATCACTCCAGGACCCCCGCTGGACCACCAAGGACTTTTGGCAAGTCTTGGGGGGGTCATAGGGGTTGGGGGTTTATTTGTTAATGATAAATTGCATTTGTGGGGGTTCACCAATCGTTTCGGGAACCCACAAATGCAATGAATAGGGACCTATACGTTGCGGATTGTGCATTCGTTCAAACCGAATACACATCCCTAGTAAATTGCACTCCTCTGTCGGATAGGATATGCTTAGGATTCCCATGAAGGCAGAAGATGTGTTTAATAAAGAGTTTTTCTAACTCCCTAGCAGAGGGTAATCCTGGTAACGCTACAAAATGTGCCATTTTGGAGAAGCGGTCAACAGTGACCCAAATGGTGTTGTTTCCATTGGATGGTGGCAGGTCTACCCTGAAATCAGTTGATATATGTGTCCAGGGTTCATCCGGCGATGGTAGAGGCTGTAACAGACCCCAAGGACATCCAGCTGGTGGTTTCTGCTTGGCACAGACAGCACAGGAACCCACATAGGCTTGTACATCCTTTTTCATGGTTGGCCACTAGTAGTACTTTTGTAACATAGCTAGGGTACAACTCTGTCCCGGATGGCCTGCCAGACGGGAATCATGCGCCCACTTCAACAGCTTCTTCCTTAGATTTCTGGCCACCACCATCTTCCCGGAGGATACCGCATGAGTGGCTGCGAGGACCACTCTTTCGGGATTAATGATGTGACAGGGTTCATCTGGCACATCCTGAGGGGAGAAGGATCATGACAAGGCATCAGCTTGAGTGTTCTTCTCTCTTGGACGATACTTCAGAAGGAAGTCAAATCTGTTAAAGAACAGGGACCATCTTGCTTGATGGTGATTGAGTAGCTGAGTATGTCTGAGGTACTCCAAATTCTCGTGATCGGTGTACACTACTATTTGGTGTTGTGAGCCTTCCAGCCAAGAATGCCATTCTTCAAAAGCCAGCTTGATTGCAAGTAGCTCTTTCTCTCCGATTCCATAATTTCTTTCGGCAGGTGAGAACCGCCTTGAGAAGAAGGAGCAAGGATGGAGAACATTAGACTCACTGTACTGACTTAGAACCGCTCCTACACCAACATCTGATGCGTTGACCTCGACGATGAATGGGCAGTGTGGGTCAGGATGGCCTCTTTGAGCATCAGAAAGGCTGATATGGCTTCTGGAGACCAATTGGCAGGATTGGCTCCCTTCTTGGTCATAGCAGTTAGAGGGAGTGTCAATGATGAGTAGTTTTTAATAAAGGATCGATAGTAATTGGTGAAGCCCAAGAAGCAGCGCAGTGCCTTCAGGCCTGTAGGTTGAGGCCAGTCCCGAATACTTTCTAATTTCTTGGGGTCCATCTGAAACCTGTTCTTGGAAACAATGTATCCCAGGAAGGGTACAGATTCCTTGTGGAATTCACACTTTTCAAGTTTTGCGTATAGGTGGTACTCACACAGGCATCTTAAGACTTTCTTAACATCCTCCTGATGAGTTTGCAGATCTTGAGAGAAGATCAATATATCATCGAGATATACTACTACGCATTGATAAAGTAAGTCCCGTAAGATGTCGTTCATCATATTTTGAAAGATTGCAGGTGCGTTACTCAAACTGAACGGCATGACGAGATATTCGAAGTGTCCATCGTGGGGTTAAAAGCAGTCTTCCATTCCTCTCCTTCATGAATACACACCAAGTTGTAAGCTCCTTTAAGGTCTAATTTGGAGAATATCTTGGCTCCTTAGAGCCTGTTGAACAGTTCAGAAATTAAGGGCAGGGAATACCTGTCCTTGATGGTACTCTCATTCAGACCCCTGTAATCGATGCAGGGGCGTAAGGTGCCATCTTTCTTCCCTACGAAAAAGAAGACTGCACCAGCAAGAGACTTGGAGGGTCTGATGAATCCCTTTTGTAGGTTCTCTTGTATGTAGGAAGACATAGCTTTAGTCTCAGCTACTGAAAGAGGATAAACTCTTCCTTTGGGAGGTTCTGAATTAGGCTTCAGATTTATGGTGCAGTCAAATACTCTGTGCAGTGGAAGTACATCAGCTGCTTGTTTTGAGAAAACATCCTGGAAGGAGGCATATTGTGGAGGTAAGCCAGGTAATGATGGTGTAGTGGGCATGCAAATGAGCAGCAAAACTTCCACAAGGCACCGACCATGACAGTCAGGCCCCTACTGGGACAGTTCCAATGTGGCCCAATTAAATTGTGGATTATGATCTTGAAGCCAAGGCAGACCCAGTACCACCAGATGCATGGCCTTTTCTAATACTAGAGATGGATTCAGAGTGTAAAGCTCCAGTGCGCAGGCCAATGGCCTGGGTAGTCAATTAAACTTCTCCAGAAAGTGGTTCTCCATGGATAGAGGACAATAGCAGTGGCTTAGCTATTGGTGTGGTAGGAATCTGTAGATGTTCAACTAAGCGCTTCAAAATAAAATTACCTCTGGCACCGGAATCAATGAGAGCAAGAGTCTGAAATTCAAGGCCTCCACAGAGCAGAGATACTGGTAAGGATAATGGAGAAGTAGGAGAGGTGAGGCCCAGGAGAAGTCCTCCTGCAGATCCTAGGCCCATCAGTTTCCTGGACAGATGGGACAGGTTTGGACTGCGTGGCCCGATTGGCCACAATACATGCATAACCCTATGTGTTTGCAAAAAGTCTCTCCTTGAAATTTAAATGGTTTCAGCCTAGTTGCATAGGCTCTTCCTCTTCTAAGGATGCAGACGGTAAGCTGGAAGCAATAGGCACAGGTTTAGGACAGTTAGCCCCCACTGTAGACGTTCGTGGACTCTTAGCCTCCTGAGTTCGGTCTCGGATGTGGCGGTCAATTCTCCCAGCCAGTTCCATCAGGGTCTCAAGGGTATCAGGCAAATCACGAGCCACTAATTCATCCTTTAAGCGAGAGTTGAGGCCTTCCATGAATATGGCATGTAGGCATCCAGTGTCCCAATGTAGTTCGGATCCTAAAGTCTTGAATTCAATTGGAAAGTCTGTAAGTGGCTTGTTACCTTGCTGGAGATTGAGCAAAGCAGATCCAGCGACAGTCTGGAGAGCCGGGTCATCAAAGACAGACTTGAAAAGTTTTAGAAATCCTGGTAGGCCATTCAGGATAGGATCTTCACGTTCCCATAATGGTGAAGCTCAAGCCAAGGCTTGTCCTTCTAGAAACGATAGGATGTAGGTGGTCTTGGACGCTTCAGTGGGAAAGAGGGTAGACTGTAATGAAAAATGCATGCTACATTGATTAACAAACCCTCTACACATCTTGGCTTTGCCCGTAAAGTGGGTAGGTGTGGATAAGGGTACAGTGGTATTGAGGGTTACCACTGGAAACAGCAATTCTTTTACAGGTGTTGCTGAAGAAGTCGTTTGATTGAAGGCAGTAGCTAGGCTCTCCAAAGACTTTTGTTGTTCTGTGATCCGCTGGGCTAGGCCAGGAATGGCCTGCAGGGCTGCGAGCTGAGCCAAGTCCATGGAGTTAAAATCTGTTCTGTTTGAGTATCGTGTGGGCCCTTAGTCACTGTGGAGATGACTCCTCCCACTGGGAGGGGCCCCATGGGGAACCACAGCGATAGGCTAAACTCAGATAGCAGACACTAGGAGGTGGAAAGCTTTATTGTACTGCTGTAGATAGATGGTATGAAGCAGGAAGGCATGGCACTGAAGTCCGCAAGGTGCCGATACGTTCAGACAGTCTCAGATGTAGAAGTCTCACCCAGATGTTCCAGATAGATAGGACCCGCAGTGCGGGCAAGGCCTGAGCCTGGTGGGTGGAGTTGGAGCACCAGATCATAGAGGTACTCACAGGAGCGTAGTGTGGGCGTCTTCCTGGTAATGAAGATGGTGGGACCGAAGGTCCTTGGTGCAGGATAAACAGACTGGTAGGCCCTCGAGGAGCGAGTACCTGATAGTCCAAAGATCCTGAAATAAAATAGAGAGAGAGAGAGAGACCCCTGAAGAGCAGTTGTCTAGTTAGTAGAAACCCCGAAGAGTGGTTGGAAGCGAGAGACCCCGAGGAGCAGGTGCCTGGAGCTTCGTAAGGAGCGAGATCCCCGGAGGGTAGTGAGGCGTCTAAGCGTGCAGCTTAGAGCGGTCAGAGTAGCTAAACCGAAGTCCTTGCTAACGCAATGATGGTAGCGTAGTGGAGGCTTTAAATACCCAGAGGTATTGACATCAAGCGGTGGGGACGCCCTCGAGGTTTCCACCATGACGTGTATTTGAGCGTAGGCAACGTGCACGCACGTGCCCTAGGAGGCCATGGGACGGGGCATGGCAGCATGGGACGCCCATGCTGAGCTGGAAATGCCGAGGCTCTCGGCACTCGGCTCTGGAGGCAGCCATCTAGCCCAAGGAGGAGGAAAAAGGAAGAAAAGAGGTAAGGCAGAGAGGTCGCAGCCATCTGCGACCAATGGACGCAACGTCAGAATAACAGTTCTGACGTTCATAAGCAGGAAAAAAGCCAAGTTTTATTGGCTTAAATTTTCCAAAGCTTAGCTTAATTAGGATTTAGGTGTATAAATTAAGGAATTATCCATAAATTAGCCATAGGCATGGAGGAGTAGTCTAGTGATTAGAACAACATGCTAAGAATCTTGGGCAAATCGGTTCATCGATCCTTGCCTCAGGAACAAACTCTGGGGGAAATTTACAAAGCTGCGATGAGGCTATACCTCATAGTAAATAGTTTTGCCATGTAGTAAATCCATTAACACAAAGATAACACAAGGTATTTCAGATTCATGGTTAAAGTTATTCTATTCAATTTTTTTCCTTGAAAATTGATCCTGAGTTTAATGTAATTTTTATTCCATTATAATTTTTATCTTTTCTTTTAATTTTAATTTATTTTAAATTAGTTGGGGAGTTAGTTTATAGCCAATTTTAATTTACTTTGGAAATGTATTGTAAACCGCTTCGGTCATTTCATGTATTTGGTGAAACGGTATATAAATGTTTTAAATAAATAAATAAATAAATAAATAAATAAGATTCCATGCATTATTCACCTTCACAAAAACAACTAATGCAATACAGATATTAAAATAAGTTGACATGTGCAAATGCATACAAACCAGGTCATAAATAGGGAAATTGTATGCTAATCAAATAACACACTTTGTCTTATGTGGCACACCTATGGGTTGGCCACTAGATGTCACTAGATCCCTGCTTAGAACCCTTACATCAGTGAACCTTCCATCTCTCTCAGCCCCTCTGAACCTGGTGGACTGTGGTTGGTTGCTTGCTCCTATCTACTGCAGCCATTTTAGTAATCTGTGGAATCATTTTGAGTTAGCATCAGAGTAGAGACGATGCAGTTTTTCCATTACCTGATGATGCCTCCCAGCCTTATCCAGAACTTTGTTTTTGAAGAGGTTACTCTCTGTACACATCCTGCCAGAAGGTTGTCCTGTATTTAGTTGTAGTGAGATAGATTTTTCCTGGATTCCTTATAGGGCAAAAGAGTTCACATCCCAGAGACCTGAAGACCTGTGAACCCATTCTACACTCTAGGTGAGGCAAGCACCAGTGACAGATCCTTATGTGTGAGATTGATGATGACCAAGATGTATCCTGACCTTTATCAGAAGGGACTCCTGCTGAAAACTTTCACCCTTTGGGGAAAATACCAGTGATAGTAAAGCAGCAGTCACAGAGAGATTTTCAGAGAGCAAGTATTCCTATTTTGTTTGTTGAATTCTCTCTGCCTTCTTCTTCCTCTCCACGGGGATCCAGGGCTGGCATACCCTGGTTCCCACATTCTAAAGACTTTTTCTCCAAGAAAACTCACTAGTAGTAACATGGAGGAGAAGGGAAATATCTCCTTAGGGCTCCCATCTTCACTCTGGTAGACTTTCCCAGACAGGCTCTGACACCTTCTAGTACATTCATCCCCAATCCTCATGACCCTCTTCTTCAACTTCTGGACTTCCATTGTTTGCCACTTATTGCCGAATATGCTGCTATTTTTAAACTGCCATTCCAGTCATTCTAATGTCTGAAGATTGCCTTTCTAAAAATAGGATTAACAGCACTACAAGCGAGGCAATGTGGATTTTCAGAGTAGGTGAAAGTTCACTAGTTTTCTGTAGTAAATAAGCTTTTCTGTTGTGCAGAAGGAGGGAGAATCTTGGGGTGCTACTGTGTTAGGAAATCTCACTGATATGGGGAATGTAATTATTATTATTATTTTTTTTAAGTAAATCCGTGACCTGACATTAATTGTTGCACTTGCCCACAGGGATCCCAAAGCTGATCTGCATGGAAAGAAACCTCCATGATTTTGTGTCATTTGACTGGCCCGTGGGGGAAGAAGGGGGAATAGAGATTGGGTTTGGACTAGAACCCGTCTTCAACAAATAAAACCCAACACGCCCCCCCCCCAAAAAAAAAAAAACCAAAAACAAAACTAAAACTAAAAGGATCAGAGAAGGCACTAGTACAGAAATTGAAAAAAGAAGACTTGTTTCTAAATCTTCCTTATGTACCAGATCTAGGTACTTAGCACTTTTAAACGGTGGAGCAAAAGTTGTAGGTATATTGTGTTTCTTATTGTATCATTTGATACGCGGTAATGAACATATTTAAAACTCTAGCCAGTTAGATCTTGTCCAGCAGACCAAAAGCGGATCTATAAAATGGATGAGGTGTCATGCTTAATTTGTGGCCACTTGGACATCTGTAATAGATGCCAAAAATTGCACAGTTGTGAACTTTACTCTCTAATTGCTACTTTACTTTCTCTTTTTATACCCATTTTGTGTGAAGTAAAGTGAAAATTAAGTGGCAATTAGGGGACAAAATGCACAATTGTGTGATTCCAGAGTTCCAGCGCACAGTCAGTCAGTAAAGGCTGATCCTAACGAGCAGCATCACAATTGATGGGATAACAGCTCCGGCTCCACTGGGTAATGCATTTTAATGCATTGATCCTAGCACCTCGAGCCGAGGATGTGAAATTTAGCAACTAACAGGCAAGTTAAAAACCAAAAAAAAAGACAGCATTGCTTTTACTTTTTCAGTGTGAAGGCAGGAAACCCAAATTTATTGCTTAGTAGCTTAATTTGCCAGGAGAGAAATTTGGATCTGGCATATTAATTTGATTGGTCAGTGGATACTTGAAATGTGAAAAGAGAGGATATGTGAGAGGTCTTCTGAAACTGTACAGTGAATTGGAAAAAAATGTTCATCACAATAAATATGAAATACGAAGAATAACGTACAGTTGCAGGAATCGCAGTATGGTGATAGCAGGGTGGGGTTTAAGAGTTTTGTGCTCGTGGGCAGAGTTAGAGAGTGGTGGGGGGAGGGAGACCATAGAGATCAGAAAGTTGGCGGATTCCCTTTCAACCCAGCTCTCCCCAAAGTGCCATGGCAGTGCTCTTTTGGATTGCTGGAGCAGGCTCCTCCTTGGCACAGGTGCACTCCTTTTTGGCGGTTGGCATCTTCAAAAATTGGCATCCTAGGCAATTGCCTCGGTTGCCTGTGCCTAAATCTGGTTGGTAGTAAACTATGTTTTTGTTTTTTGTTTAATACTTTGGAAAATATATTGGTGAACTAAATATTTAAATATTCAAAATTTATTTTCCAAAACTTATATTCTGCCTCTATAGCACACAGCTAGACAAAGCTGATTACAATTTCAAGCCTATAAACTATCACAATAAATAAACACGTCATGAATTAAGACAAGCAATTAAAAAAAAGTCTTAAAACACACAAACCACAAAGTCGTTTTACACACAAACCACAAAGTCACACAAGGCCAACATCCACAATATAAAACATCTCAAACACAGGGAATGTGTGAGTGAGTGAAAAGTGTTTTTTCTTTTTTTTTTTAAGGCTGCGGATCTGTATGTAATAGATATCAGGAGAACATATTGACTAGGCGGAAAGCTTCATTAGCAAGAGAGAAATGACTTTAGATTGTCCTTGTTCTGTAAGAAAACATATGGGGGGAATTCCAGGTGGAAATGGAAGTTACTTGATATTCCAGTGGAATAAAATTGTTCAGATAGGCAACAATAAGACTTTTCCCTCTCCCATGCCATTGCAATTCTAATGAGTGACCTTTGTTTCCTTTAGTCAAAATGTGTACCTTGAAAACTAACTGGAAGTATTCTTTATTAGTCACCTTAATGGGGCAGCTCTCTTAGCAAAATGGATACACTTTAGTCTGGCAGGCTTTATGGTAATTAAATGTCTTAAATCCTTTCCAATTAGAGCTTCATAATAAGTTGCTCATATAGGTACATTTATTTTAATACTCTCCACACGTTCCCTGCTATAGCTCTTGCACTATAATAGCTAATAGCCTGCCCTATGTTTTGCCCAAAAAATCATGGTAAAATTTGGTTTTACTTCAAACTGCTGATGACACTGAGGACATATTGCCAGATGGTGTTGGAAAACATTGTCGTAGATCAGTGATTGCTTGCCAGATGTTGCGAGCAACAGCTGTGCACCTGCTCAGATGTGATATGTATATTTCACAAAAGGAATCCTGTTGAAAGTTGCAGGGGTCATATCTAGTCTTGGCATTGCTTGGGTGGATGAGCCATTATAAAAAAAACAAAAACAACTTGCTTTCTGACAGGGGGAAAGCAATTTTCAAAGCCATGTCTGTGGGTAAAGAAGTATTTTACCCACAGAAGTGGGCTCTTTGAAAATTGCCCACTCTCAGTCCAGGTAAAATTATGCACATTGTTCAACCATGCGAGTAATTTTAACCACATTACTGAGAGGCATTCAAAAAAGGTAGAGTTAGATCTGGTTGGGGGAGGCACCAAAGTGTGTTGCTTTGCATTTTCAATGCTATGCATGTTACTTTGGCTAGAAAAAGTGCCCACAGAAATAGCAAGTGCACATTTTGGAGGAATACTTTTTCCTGGGGGCAGTGATCAAAGCTAAATGACATCTAGTGGTGCTTTGATCAATGGTGCACACTCCATGCATACAAACTACACTGGCAGTTTGATTATTGTCCCAGAAAGAGAGTAATTTTCAAAAGCACTTCATGCTTTACATGCAGAAATGTTTTGTTTTTAAACTGCCCACTCACTGTGCAGGTAAACTTGTGCGAGTATGTCCTGTTTGCGCATAAGTTTACCTGGACTGAGCGGTGGCATTCTTGGGGTGGAATTGGGGAGGGGTTTGCACTTATGCAAATACTTAATAGATTTTCCAAAGAATGCACTTACATTTTCCTGTAAACTTTCTGCTTACATTTTAGCGGGTGTGGTTATGTGTGGGCGTAGATTTGGTAGAATAATTTTCAAAACAGGCTTATGCACATAAGTCCACTTTGAAAATTGGGGCAACTTCTGCATGCATTTGCCAGCTGATTTATGTGCTGTATTATAAAATCAACCCCAAGGTGGACATTTTCAAAGCTGTTTACTTGAGTGCATTGGGCCTTATTTTACCAAGGCTATCGCAGGCTTGCGCTGTTATCGCAAGCCTGCAATAGCCTGCGAAGGTAGCGCACGCCTGCGCTACCTAAATTGGGGTGGAGTCGGCCGTGGAAGAGGAGGAGTCAGGGCGTCACCAGGGCCGACTCCGCGAAGACGCCGCAGACGATGAAAAGGTAAGGGCCTTTTCGCATCCTAGTTCGCGCCCAATAGCTACACCTTCTATGGTGGCACTATTGGGTGCGAAACCGGCAGCGATCGCACTGCAGCGGTGCGATCCCTGCCGGCTAGAGCAGGACCGCTCCCCCACTTCGACCCCCACCCACCACTAGCACCATTTTCTAAAGTATTGCAGGCCTGCAACCCTTTAAAAAATGAGGCCCATAGTGATTTACTCTGGTAAATATGCTGTCTGAGTATTGCCGTCACTCAGTCTGGCTAAAATATATATCTGGATCGAGGAGTGGTGTTCCCGGTGACATGTTCATAGGGAGGTATGTGTGTGTGTGGGGGGTGTTCACAAATAAAGGGGCAGATCTTCAAACCTGCGCGTGGGTGTAGATTTGTTCATGCAACCCGGCGCGAACAAATCTATGCTCGATTTTATAACATGCACGCGCTGCCGCGTGCATGTTATAAAATCCAGGGTCGGCGCGTGCAAGGGGGTGCAGAATTGTGCAACGTGTGCGCGCCGAGCCGCACAGGCTTCCTCCGTTCCCTCCGAGGCCACTTGGAAATCGGAGCGGCCTCGGAGGGAACTTTCCTTCTGCCCCCCCACCTTCCCCTCCCTTCCCCTATCTAACCCGCCCCCCAGCCCTATCTAACCCCCCCTACCGTTATTGTTGAAGTTACGCCTGCCTCTGGGCAGGCGTAACTTGTGCGCGCCAACCGGCTGCTGGCTCGCCATCCCCCAGCATGGTGGCTGTTCTGGAGGCCTCGGTCCCGCCCCCGGAACGCCCCCGGGTCGGCGCCCCGTCCATGGCCCCGCCCCTGGAACGCCCCTTTTTCGAAGCCCCGGGGCATACATGCGTCCCGGGGCTTGCGCGCGCCGCCGAGCCTATGCAAAATAGGCTCAGCGCGTGCAGGGGCAGATTTTCTCGGGTTACACGTGTAGCCTTTGAAAATCTGCCCCAAAATGCGTAGATGGGATTTTCAAATCTGTACATGCTGGTTTCCATAAAACATCTGCCCACAGAAAAAGCTGGTGCAAAGCCTGCAGGCCATTTATTTATTTATTTAATTGAATTATTTATTATGCACTTAATTAAATATTCTTAAATAAATAATATGATATAATAAATACATAAATATATTAAACACATATAATGTTAGAAATGCACAGAAAAATAACAAATTAAATATTAAACAGCAGAAAACCAACAATCTGTCATACATTATAAGGAGCATTTTACCCACGTATTAAATAAAAATGAAAGATGATAAACCTAGGAATTGAAACAAACAAAATCTTAATAATTGTTTAAGTCTTTGCTGTAGGTCTCCGGAGGAAGAACTATTTGAAACATCAATGTCAGGGTTTGCCTTCTTTTTGTCAAGAACGCTAGATGGTCTAAGTTAAGGATCTTGTTGGCATCATTGACTATGTTTTAAGAGTTTCTAATTTTGATTGCACAATACATCAAGCACTGTTTTGGACACTTCTGATTTGAAAAAAAAAGAAAAACATTTTTTTTTGGCAAATGATGACATGGGGTGGAGTTTTTCACTTTCAAAAAATCTTGGTGAAGCTCCATGTTTGATGATCAAAACATCTTGGTGAAGCTCCATGTTTGATGCCTCCTTTATACATTATAACTCACCTCCCCATCCAAAATCCCTACAATAAAATCCACAAATATTGTAACTCCAGACCAGCAACCAAAAATGTCCTGATGGTATTAGCACCAATGCTTCTCGGTGCACAAGACAGGCTCTCAACAACGTAGGAAATATGCCCACACTCTATACATGTCACCCCATTATACCCATGGGCAATTTTCAAAGGGAAAGTCACCAGGTGATTTAAAACAAGCAACAAATACATAAATAAATGTTCTTTCCCTTTGGGAATTAGATATACAAGATCTGCAAGTGTAAAATACCTATGAATTATGCACCTAGGAGGGCTGTTTGAAAAATGCTCCCATGTTTTTACAATTGCAGATAAAAATTGTTCTTGCTGGTCAGGAGAGAATGCATAATGAGGAGCTCCTGCACTGCTCAGTCTATTTTTCCTGTAATGGTTAAGCAGAAGGGTAAACCAGGGGAAAGGGAGTCACCTCTACTTACCCATAGCCCACCCCAATGCAACACAAGGTGATTCTGGAGCTTTTCCAGGTTACTCCTTCTTTGTTGGGAATGAACCTTATTGCTGCTGTGTCTAAGGGAGCAGCGCAGTGGCCAGAGGCAGACGTGGAAGTTTCATTGAGCCCCTGATACCAGAACTCTTCCTGGCATTCTTTATATTGGAATCACTACTGAGCACTCCAGATCTTGATGGTGGTGACTTGGAAGTAAGTGTAATATCTGGAGAAACATCCTTTGGAGAAGTCAACTGGAGTGAAGGCCGGAGTTAGCAATGTGTGGGGAATGGAGCAGAAAACTTGGAGAATAGCAGAACATAAGTACTACCTGTGGTGGGGACAACCTCTCCAGTTATTGTGGACTTTTCCTGGTATCAAGGTATGTTAGCTGATGCCCTGGTGCTTAGACCGTGCTCGCCCAAGCCCTCTCCCATTACGTTGGACAGTATTTGGAAGGTTCTTTCTTCTCTGCAGCAGTCTTTTGCTTCTTTAACGGTTACCACAAGCAATATTTATGTTGTATTTTGGACATTGAAGCGTGGGCCCTTGGTCACTATAAGAGATAGCACCTCTCACAGGGCGGGGCCCTGTGGGGATTTGCAGCGATAGGCTAGCTCAAGGCAGAGATGTTATGTTTATAGGAGTTTAAGCATTTTCTTGGAAGGGATATGTTATTTTTTTATTTGTTTTTCCATATATTTCTGGCCCCCTTTCCATATATATAAGTCTTTGTAAGCAAATATTGTGTAATATTAGATGCTTTTCAATATAACAGTGGGCCAAATTTTTCAATATAACAGTGGGCCAAATTAAAAGGAGCTATTACAAAGGCCACAAATCTATGTTAGAAAAGTACAAGGAAAAAGAAATGGATTTGGTTTTCAAAGGAGGTGGATGAAAAAATGAAGGCCAAAAGAACAGCATTCAGGAAGTAGAAAGGATCCCAAAAAGAGGAACAAAGGGAACAATACCTAGTGAAACTGAGGGAGTCAAAGAAGAAATCAGGAAAGCAAAAGGTCAAGCAGAAAAAAGGATTTGCAAAGAGAGGTGACAAAACATTTTTCATATATTTCAGAGCCAGAAGGAAGGCCTGAAGGAGTATACTGAAACTGAAAGGTGGCAAGGAGCAACGTGTGGAGAAAGATGAAGAAATGGCAGAAATATTAAACAAATACTTCAGTTTGATGTTCACCAAAGAAGACCTGGGAGGACTATTGTTGGTTGAAAAGACTGTAGATGGGAATGGGATAGACACAATTCCTTTTACAGAAGAGAATGTATGGAAAGAGCTAGGAAGACTGAAAGAGGATAAAGCCACGGGACCAGATAAGGTATATCCCAGGATACTACAGAACTAAGACCTGTTCAATAGATCCCTGGAAATGGGAGTGTTGCCGTGAGTTTTGTGAAGAGCAGTTGTGGTCCCACTTCACAAGAGTGGTAGCAGAGGGGAATCTGGAAACTATAGGCTAATTAGCCTCATCTCTGTGGTGGGAAAATTAATGGAGACTCTGCTGAAAGAAAAGATTGTGAACCATCTACAATCTGGTAAGATGCTGGATTCAAAGCAACATGGATTCATCAGGGAAAAGTCCTGTCAGACAAATCTGATTGATTTTTTTGATTGGGTAACTAGAGAATTGGATCAAGGAATAGCACTCAATGCAATTTACTTGGCTTTCAGCAAAAGTTTTGGTAAGGTCCTGCATAGGAGGCTTGTGAATAAAATGAGAAGCTTGGAAGTGGGTACCAAGGTAGTGGAGTGGTTTATAAACTGGTTGACTGGCAGGAGACTGCATGTAATTGTAAATGGAACTTACTCTGAAGAGAGAACGGTATTAAATGGAGTGCCATAAGGATTGTTTTTGGGACTGGCTCTGTTCAATATCTTTGTAAGCGACATTGTGGAAGGGATAGAAGGTAACATTTTTCTATCTGAAAACATCTGCAACATGCCTGAAGAAGTAGAGAAAATGAAAAGTGATTTAAGAAAGTTTGAAGAGTGGTTAAAGATTTGGCAGCTGGGATTCAATGCCAAGAAGTACAGAGTCCTGCATTTGGGAAGTGGTAATCCAAAAGAGCTGTATGTGATGGGGGCTGAAAGACTAATGTGCATGGACTAGGAGAGGGAACTTGAGGTGATAGTGTCTGGTGATCCGAAGGCAGTGAAGCAATGTGACAAGGCGATAGTTAAAACCAGAAGAATGATGGACTAACGAGAGAAATAACCAGCAAGAAAAAGGACCAAGGACCTTGTACAGGTCCTTGGTGAGTCTAGAGACTTTGCATTCTATTTAAATACAAGCACAGTTTGGCCCCATGTTACTGTTAAGAGTAGTAACTACTGTTCTGTGCAGATTATGCTCAGTCCTTATATTAAGGGTAATAATAATTTCAATCAAAATCAAGCAGCTATCAAACCCAAAACAAAATTAATGCTAGCAACATTTTTACGGGGTGAGCAGCATTCATAATAATTCATACAATGCTGCGGTCTAGAGAAGGGTGATCAAAATGGTGTGGGGGTCTGTATCGGAAAAGTTATGAGGAGAGACTGAAGGCTCTAAACATGTATACCTTAGAAGAGAGGAGGCGTAAAAGACACATGATACAGACCTTCGGATACCTGAAAGGTTTTCATGATGCATGAATTTTGAACCTTTTCCATTGGAAAGGAAACTGTAGAACTAGGGGGTCATGAAATAAAACTCCAGCGCAGATGATTCATAACCAACATCAGGAAATATTTCTTCATGAAGGGTGGTTGATGTCTGGAATGCTCTTTTGGAAGAGGTGGTGAGGATGAAAAAAGTAAACAAATTCTAAAGGACATTGGATAAACATTGCGGATTCCTAAAGGCGAAAGTTTGGAAATGAAGAAAAGGGTACATTGGGATAACCTACATTGAGTGGCAGTTACTACTCAACAGAAGACATGGGGATTACTACCCTTAACCAGTTAACCTTGATGCTTATGAAGCAATTAAAACATTAGGGATGTGAATCGTTTTAGGACGATTAAAATTATCGTCCGATAATTTTAATATCGTCTTAAACCGTTATGGAACACAATACAATACAGATTCTAACGATTTATCGTTATAAATCGTTAGAATCGTGAGCCGGCACACTAAAACCCCCTAAAACCCACCCCCGACCCTTTAAATTAAATCCCCCACCCTCCCGAACCCCCCCCAAATAACTTAAATAACCTGCGGGTCCAGCGGCGGTCCGGAACGGCAGCGGTCCGGAACGGGCTCCTGCTCCTGCATCTTGTCGTCTTCGGCCGGCGCCATTTTCTAAAATGGCGCCGAAAAATGGCGGCGGCCATAGACGAAAAAGATTGGACGGCAGGAGGTCCTTCCGGACCCCCGCTGGACTTTTGGCAAGTCTCGTGGGGGTCAGGAGGCCCCCCACAAGCTGGCCAAAAGTTCCTGGAGGTCCAGCGGGGGTCAGGGAGCGATTTCCCGCCGCGAATCGTTTTCGTACGGAAAATGGCGCCGGCCATACGCGTATGGCCGGCGCCATTTTCCGTACGGAAAATGGCGCCGGCAGGAGATCGACTGCAGGAGGTCGTTCAGCGAGGGTTCCGGCGCCTCGCTGAACGACCTCCTGCAGTCGATCTCCTGCCGGCGCCATTTTCCGTACGAAAACGATTCGCGGCGGGAAATCGCTCCCTGACCCCCGCTGGACCTCCAGGAACTTTTGGCCAGCTTGTGGGGGGCCTCCTGACCCCCACGAGACTTGCCAAAAGTCCAGCGGGGGTCCGGAAGGACCTCCTGCCGTCCAATCTTTTTCGTCTATGGCCGCCGCCATTTTTCGGCGCCATTTTGGAAAATGGCGCCGGCCGAAGACGACAAGATGCAGGAGCAGGAGCCCGTTCCGGACCGCTGCCGTTCCGGACCGCCGCTGGACCCGCAGGTTATTTAAGTTATTTGGGGGTGGGGGATTTAATTTAAAGGGTCGGGGGTGGGTTTTAGGGGGTTTTAATGTGCCGGTTTTTCGATTTTTCGATTTTTCGATTTTTTAACGATTTTTCACGATTTTTCACGATATTTTACCCCCCCAAACGGCAACAATACGATTCCCTCCCCCTCCCAGCCGAAATCGATCGTTAAGACGATCGAGGACACGATTCACATCCCTATAAAACATTGCTCTCCTCTTCAAAGGTGGGGGTAAAAAGGGGAATTGGATTTAGACGATAGCTAATGCTGGGCTAACTTTTATGGCCCAGGGTACTGATATGCAGACATTAGTGAAAAAGCACAGGACTGCTTCTATGGCCAAATCCTAAAGCAAAGCACATTCAAGCAGCATTGTATGAATTATTATGAATGCTGCTCACCCTGTAAAAATGTTGCTAGCATTAATTTTGTTATGGGTTTGATAGCTGCTTGATTTTGATTGAAAATATTACTACCCTTAACATAAGGACTGAGCATAATCTGCACAGAACAGTAGTTACTACTCTTTTTTTTTATTTCAATTTTTTTTAATTAAATTTTCACAAATATTACATTATGAAAACAAAGAAAATATGTACTACAACATAAATAAAACAAAGAAACAAATCTCACATCATTATTCCTGTTGTTACATATTCCATAATTGGGGGAGACATTAAATAAACATTATTAATATATGTTCCTCACATATAATAATAAATCAAAGCAATTCTATCATTCTGTTATTAAACAGCAAGAAACAGAATAAAGAAGGGAGGTACTCATTTTTTACTGGACATCTTCCCTCAATGGTTCAGCTTGAGTTTTATCGGACAAGAAAGTTTCTAAATGTGTAGGATTTATAAATCCAAACCTCTTCCCTCTATAATTAACAAGACATAAACAGTAACATGAGGCTAAACTGTACGGAGCGGCAGTTATTACCATAAGAAATGTGCTGGGCAGACTGGATGGACCATTTGGTCGTTTTCTGCCATCATTACTATGTTACTATATAATACTTTATGTTTATTTCTTATTGACTCCTTTTTCTTTACAAGTTTGTGCTTGTATGCAAATAAAAAGGTTTTTTTTGCTAAAGATTTTAACTTCTTTATTATATACAGTCACACCTTTAACAGGAAAAAGTGTTTCCCTATCTGGCTCAATTGTGTTAGCAAGCCAGAGGTTAAAATAAACTACATCAACTAAGAAACAGACAGGAAACAGAGAGTAGGATTAAATGGACAATTTTCTCAGTGGAAGGGAGTGGGCAGTGGAGTGCCTCAGGGATCTGTATTGGGACCCGTACTTTTCAATATATTTTTTAATGATCTGGAAAGAAATACAGTGAGTGAGGTGATCAAATTTTCAGATAATACAAAATTGTTCAGAGTAGTTAAATCACAAGCAGATTGTGATAAATTGCAGGAAGACCTTGTGAGACTGGAAAATTGGGCATCCAAATGGCAGATGGAATTTAATGTGGATAAGTGCAAGGTGATGCATATAGGGAAAAATAACCCATGCTATAGTTACACAATGTTAGGTTCCATATTAGGAATTACCACCCAAGAAAGAGATCTAGGCGTCATAGTGGATAACACATTGAAATCGTCGGTTCAGTGTGCTGCAGCAGTCAAAAAAGCAAACAGAATGTTGGGAATTATTAGAAAGGGAATGGTGAATAAAACAGAAAATGTCATTATGCCTCTGTATTGCTCCATGGTGAGACCGCTCCTTGATTACTGTGTACAATTCTGGTCGCCGCATCTCAAAAAAGATATAGTTGCGATGGAAAAGGTGCAGAGAAGAGCAACCAAAATTATAAAGGGGATGGAACAGCTCCCCTATGAGGAAAGACTAAAGAAGTTAGAACTTTTCAGCTTGGAAAAGAGACAGCTGAGGGGGATATGATAGAGGTGTTTAAAATCATGAGAGGTTTAGAACGGGTAAACGTGAATCGGTTATTTACTCTTTTGGATAATAGAAAGACTAGGGGGCACTCCATGAAGTTAGCATGAGGCACATTTAAAACTAATCGGAGAAAGTTCTTTTTAACTCAACGCACAATTAAACTCTGGAATTTATTGCCAGAGGATATGGTTAGTGCAGTTAGGGGTAGATTTTAAAAGGAGTGCGTGCGACACATGTGCGCGTGCTACCCAGCGCACGCACATGTACACCCGATTTTATAACTTGCGCACGCAGGCGCCTGCAAGTTATAAAATCGGGGGTCGACACGCGCAAGGGGATGCACATTTGTACACCTTGAGTGTGCCGGGCCGCGCTGCCTTTCCCCATTCCCTCCCAGGCTGCTCTGAAATCGGAGCGGCCTGAAAGGGAACTTCCCTTCCCCCTAACCTGATTTTCCCACCCCTTCCCCTAATCTTTCCTTCCCCTAGCCCTATTCTAACCCCCCCCAAATTTTCTTTTTACCTTTTGTGCCTTCCCCCGTTCCCTTCCCCTGTTCCCTTCCCCCTAACCTGACCTTCCCACCCCTTCCCCTAACCTTTCCCACTCCTAGCCCTACTCAAACCTCCCCCCCTGTCCTTTGTCTCCGACACAGCAGCAATGGCTGGTGCTTGTAACCTGTCTTATGTGCGCTGGGCCTATTTAAAAAAGGCCCGGCGATGCGTGTCAAGCCCGGGACGCGTGTAAGTCCTGGGGCTTTGCAAAAGGGGTGGTCCAGGGAGGGGCGAGGCCAGAGGCCTCCGACAGAGCGGCTATTGCCGCTATATCGAAGGATTGCGTGCCGGCAGCCTGCCGGTGCGTGCAAAAGGTAATACAAAGGACGGGGGAGGGGGGGAGGGGGGGTTTGAGTAGGGCTAGGAGTGGAAAGGTTAGGGGAAGGGATGGGAAGCTCAGGTTAGGGGGAAGGGAACAGGGGAAGGGAACGGGGGAAGGCAGCGCAGCTTGGCGCATGCAAGGTGCCCAATTGTGCACCCCATTGCGCGTGCCGACCCCTGATTTTATAAGTTGCGCACGCCTGCGTGCGCAACTTATAAAATTGGGCGTACATGTGTTCGCGCCGAGTAGCGCAAGCACATGTACACCCGCCCGCACCTTTTTAAAATCTACCCATTAGTTTTTGGATACTTGCCAGGTTCTTATGGTCTGGATTGGCCACTGTTGGAAACAGGATGCTGGGCTTGTTGGACCCTCAGTCTGATCCAGTATGGCATATCTTAAGTTCTTATGTTTAGCCTGCCTTTCCAATTTATATCCAAGGTGGTTTATACCATTGTTAGTATTCAGGTACAAGAAGTCCCTTATCCAAAGAGCTTACAATCTAAGTGGGTACCTGAGACAAGGATAGATACAAAGACTCATCCAAACTCACAAGAAGTGTCAGTGAGAGAAGCAGGATTTGAATCCTGGTTTCCCTTGTTCCATTACTCTAGCCCCTAGGCCACTCTCTTCCACATATTTTATGCAGCACATTCTGAATCACAAGGTTAAATTCTGATTTTTGTTTTCCTTCCGATCACAACAGCTCTACGGCAAATGATGCCAACTGAATGTTGAAAGATTTTATTTCATGAATATTTCACATACGTTTTACATGAAAGTGCATAGACAACCAGAAGATCATAGCTCTGGATTGATACATGAGTTTTTTCACTTAAGCTGTCAATGTGAACAGTGGCAATGTTAATATCTATTTGTTTTTATCGTGCCTTTCAAGTCAACAGGATATCTTCATTCACGATAGGGCTGGAGTCACTCAAAATACTGTTGACCTCTAAGGGTTCATGTAGCAGGATTTTGTTGAATATGAACTGTTGCAGAAGGAACTATTTGGCTAATATTTGCTTGAGAAAAATATATTCATCATGGCCAGAAAAAAAAAAAAGGTATTTGTGCTGCCCAGGAGGAGGTGCTGTTAGAGATGGTTCAATAATACTCTCAGCTCAGCCCAGGGATATGCCCACAAGAAATGATTCATTCAACTACCAACATGCCATTTATTAGCCTCTGAGAACTCCGATCTCAATATATTTCCTTGGGGTACTAGCTCCAAATAGGTTTGTTTTGCATCTGCCTTGACAGGAATGAGCCTCGTTTGTAGGCCTCCTGATGGAGAGGGCTGCTGCTGCACATCTCCTATTCATTTCAGTGGGTGCTATTGTAGCGCTTTGAAAACCGTTGTACGTTTTGTCAAATAGTTTATTGTAGTTACAACAAAAGCTGTACAGTAGTCACACAGTTCAGAAAATTATAATGGCTTCCAAACCCGTGGCATTAAAATCCCTTTTAAAGAGCCTGTGCCATTTTTCTTTATCTGGGGCCATGCATAGGTAGCATTTGGCAGGTAAGGACCATTTAGCCCACCTGGTCTGCCTAGTTGCTGCTGTCTTCACTGCTCTAGTTCTGGTTATCACCTTTCCTTGCTCTTCCTTGCACCCTCTGCATCAAAGCGATCTACCAGCTGTCAACCATACAGACTTGACTGCCTGAGTTTGCTTATTATCCATTTTGCTGTTGGCTAAGAACTAAAGTCAAGTTGTCCTGCCACCTATACTAGGTGATCTGCCAGTTGCCCGCTTAGCGATAAGCTTGCCTTTAAAAAAAAAAAAAATGTGTATTTTCTTTTCTCTAAGGACTTTAATTATTTCCTAACTTACACACCAGCTGTCTGCCTTTTTTTAAGCCACATCTGCCTTCCTGTCTCTCTGGGAAAGCTCATTCGTTCACGCTGGAAACACTCAACACTTTCACCCTCCATGCTTTACAAACAGACAGAACTCCAGACTGACATTACAACATCTCACTTCATCATGTGTACAGGATCATTATTTGCCTTCAGTCACATTACCTCTTACACTTCAACCCTCATCTATGCAATTGCACACATCTTACAGCAGACTTTAAGTAAATACATCAGACATAGCACTTAGCAAAAATGAAAAAGACATTCCTTATTGTAAAACAGACATAAAATACATTTTAAAATTGGCTGCTGTGTAACTGTCCATGGAGCTCCTCCTTTTGCTCTCTGAAGGCCTGTGAGGCCCCCGTCTCTCCAGGCTCCACCTTCCCTTTCTTCAGTGGAAGCAGGTCATTAAGTGACACAGAAGGTAAAAACATTAAAAGTGAAGCATTTAAACCCATTCTTAAATTACTGAGTACAGCTGTCAGTTTGTAGAGAACAGCTACATTAAGAGGTCAATATTCAGAGGGCTGCTATGTAATTTTACTCTGATATTCAGCGGGACATACCTGATTAAATCTGTTGCTGAATATACCTGGATAAACCAGATAACTTTAGGACATATGTTTTCCAAGCAGACTTATGTGTATAACTTTAGCTGGAGAGTGTTCAATATGGAATATGGAAACAGTGGAGGAGAAACCATACCAGGATGAGAAGGATCAAAATCATGCAAACACAAAGCTGTGGACTCCACAACCACTGCACCTAGGAGATGGAGGGTAGTGGAGTTTGGTGACTCACTTCTGAAGGGCACAGAGGCATCCACCTGCCAACCAGACATGTTGTCCTGGGAGGTGAGCTGTCTGCCGGGTGCCTTTATAAAGAGACTGTTGAAAATCGTCAAGCCTACTAACTACTCTCGATGCTGCTCATCCATTTTGGCACGAATGATACTGCTAGGTACCACACAGAATGTATCAAAAGTGACTCCATGGCTTTGGGAGAGAGAGTAAAGCAGATAGGTGGTATTTTACTCATCCTTGCAGGCAAGGATAAAGGCCCGGGTAGAGAAGCTTATATTCTGGAGATGAATGAATGTAAGGAAGGTGGAGCCTTACTGCTGTGGTGTTGTTGGAACAACCCAAAGAGCGAACGCCCTAGGCCCACACCAACAGCTGGCGAGCATACCCTGGGACAGGAATGGAAAAAGAGCTTCACCTTTACTAACCCCTTTCCCCGCAGGTTGAGCCCTTGGATTCCAGGGGCCTACAGGACTTAGAAAATAATCCAACAGGGTAAGGAAGATGGAGAGTCCTGAGCCAAGCTGGGTATCTTGGCAGGCAGCAATCAGAGCGAGGCACTGAAGACAGATCAAGGGTCAGGACAGGCAGCTAGCAATGAGGTCCAGTTTCCAGGCAAAGGTCAGTGACAGTAGGCCCGGTGCGACCAGGTGTGCATACTGTGTAGTTGCATGGGGCGGTGGGCTGGTAGCAGCAAGAGAGGCCGCGGGACCACCAGTAGAGCCTAACTTGCCAGCGGCCGAAGTAGAGAGATTGCTGGCTGCTGGCGCTCAACCTGCAGGTGGCTGAAAGTGAGAGGCCAGGATCTTATGCACAGCTCATGCACAGCTTCTACTCCCCCCCCCCCCCCAAAAGCAAGAAGGTCAGTAGGTTCTGGTGGAGCTCATCCCACCACGACCCGAAGACAACAGAAGGCCTGTGGGACCATGATAGAGCTCATTTTGCCATGGCCCAAAGACAACAAGAGGCCCAAGGGGCCGTGGTGGAGCTCATCTGACCATGGTCCAATGAACAACAGGAGGCCATTTGTATGTGTGTGTTAGTGACTGAGAGCCAGTGTGTATGAGAGAGCCTGTGTTTGTGCATGTGTGTGTGACTGTGTGAGGGCCTATGTATGTGTGGGGGTGTGTCTGTGTGAGAGCCTGTGTATGTGTGTGTCTGCTTGAGGGCCTGTGTGGCTGTGAACATGTCTGTGTGAGAGCCTGTGTGCATGTTTGTGTGCCTGTGAGAGCCCAAGTGTCACATATAGGCTCTCACAGTCATGCACACATACACACACATAATGTATCTGTGAGGGAGAGGGAGCCTGTGCATGTCAGAGAGAGGGAGTGTGTGAGAGAATGAATTTGTCATTGTGCGTGTGTGGAGAGAGAAGATAACATTTATGCAGCCCTACCTCCTCCCAATCTATGACAATCTCAGGGTGACTGGAAATCAGAAGATCACAGGTAGGGAGAGCAGAAGTTTTCTAAATATTAGTTCTAATTATTGGGTGTAATTTGATTATTCTGCTCTTTGAAATATTTATTTTGTTTGGGTGGGGTAATAGAACATTTTTTAATTATTGTTTTTTTTATTCATCAGATGTTTTGAAATACAGGTAGATTCACTCGACAGAGGTCCCAAATATTCTGTTATAACTTCCGTTAGGATGAATCAACTGAACCAAAAAATACGCTACCTACCTTGATGTATGTGTAATCTTTTGCATTACGTGCGATGCTGCAAGTGATCGCTGTTTTCTGCCAGACACATTTCGACTCAGTGCTCCATGTTCCTGAAAGTGTCTGAGAGCATATCGGGGGGAATAACAGCAATTTCACGTTGGATGTTTTCCTTCAAATCTTCCACAGTGTGAGGCTTGCTCCGATAGACTTTTCCTTTGAGCATACCCCAAAGGAAGAAGTCTGGTGGTGTCAGATCCGACGACCGTGGTGTCCAAAGCCCCTTTGAAATTACTCTGTTGCCAAAAAAGGACTCAATTTCTGCTATGCTCCTAGCCGATGCGTGATACGTTGCTCCATCTTGCAAACGGAAGTTAAATGTAACGACGGTTGTCTGGCGCCTATCTCATCAATCCAACATGGGGGCATCCCAGCTTGTTCGAAGTTCCATATTCTGAGGAGCACATTGCATATTGTTTCATTCTGATTGCTTTGTCCTAGTGAGAGTTATTACAGAATATTTGGGGCCTCTTTCGAGTGAATCTCCCTGTATTTTATTGATGTTTGGGAAATTTTGGATATTCTATTTATTAACTGGTTTGAAATATTTATTTTTTTATGAATATGACTTAACTATTATTACTGATGTTTTATATTTCTTAATTTTATTATTTAATGTTTTATGAAGAATGGTTAAGTTTCTGTTTTTTTCCATTGTTGCTATGAGGTATTTAGGTGAGGTATTTTGCTGGCATGTAATTTCTGTGTAGGGATCTATAGCATTCTGGTTTTCTAATAAGATTTTATGGTGTTCTAGGGCCTGGTGTAATATTTGAGGTGTTGCCTTTTCATAGATAAGATTGTTAGGGTTGTTTTTGTATGGAAGGTTTACTATATTGTTAATTCATGGCTTTCTGAGGGTCAAGCTCACACCCAATACGCATTACAAAAAGTCTAATTCCATAGGAGTTCCAAGTGTCTTTTTTGCAGAGTTTTCTGGTTCGCACCACAGAAGTACATGTAAATATAATATGCATGTTGCAAGAGTTATTATTGCCTCAGAAGACTGCACTTTTGAATGTTCTTTTTCATGTAAAATGTGTTATAAATGCATAATTTAATTGTGGGTGTCTGTAAAGGGTGTGTGTGTGTGGGGGGGGTGGCATGTCAGTTTTTAAAAATATACATTGCAGGACAAAGCTGGGCTTTATTTAATGGGCTTGGGACAGACAATGAATGAATTGGGGGGGGGGGCAGCAGAGTATTTTTTTGCACAGAGCAACAAAAAAGCTAGCACCACCCCTGAGTGGCAAGGTCCAGGCAAAGTAGTTATATCCAGGAGTTAGTCTGAGGCAAGGTCAGGAGCAGGCTGGTAGGAGAGGAAAAGCAAGGCAAGGCAAGCTGGACATGACGAGACAGGGCAGGCTGAAAAGGCATGGCAAGCTTGGCTGGATGAGATGAGGCAAGGTAGGCTGGAGAGGCGAGGCAAGGATGAGGCAGGGTCGAATGCAGGCAACACATACTGAAGAGCAGAAGACACATTGCTGAGGCAATGACCGGAAGCACAGCTGGGGTTTAAATCCCTAGCCGGCTCTGATGTCATTTCCCTGCACCTCAGGCACTTTCCTGCCGCGGAGCCTTTATTTTCAGGCATGTGCTCTGTGTGCGCACCTGGTGGTGGTGGCATTCCTGCCACAGTGGAGTCTCCTTTGGCGTTGGCGGCTCTCGGGGGTGAGTGTGAATGGTTGTGGGGCTTTCTCATGACTGGCCTATGTAACAGTATCTCCCCTTTTAAGCCCCTTCTCCAGGCTTCCAGGCTTCAGTTTTTGGGAGAAACGATGATGAAAATCTCTCACAATTGAGCGGCCTGAACATTAACTGCGGGTTCCCAAGTATTTTCTTCTGGTCCAAAATTTTTTCAGGAGACCAAGTATTCCACTTGGTTGCTCAGTCTCCTGGAGTCTATAATTTCTTGCACTTCAAATTTGGTGTCAGTCTTGGATACTGTATCTGTGGGTTTTGGGGGTCATCTTGATGGCCAGGAGAGAATTAAAGGTTTTAGGAGCAAGACATGAAACATTTATGTATTCTAGGCATAGGTGGTAAATTCACTTGATATGTCATGGATCCAACTTGTCTTAAAATGAGAAATGGTCCAATGAATCTGGGGAGAATCTAGTTGAGGGTATTTTAAGTAGTAGGTTTTGAGTCCTTAACTACACTAGATCCCCTGATTAAATTGAGTGGGTGTTCATTGTTTTGAGTGGCTGCCCTGGTGAGCAGTTTGTTGGTCTTATGCCAGAGATTCTTGAAGTCCTGACTTTGTGGTATTGGCTGCCGGGCAAGGTACAGAGAGTGGGATGGGGAGAGGTACCCAGGATGTTTACCATAGACAATCTGGAAGGGTGATGAGCCAGTGGAACTTCTGATGTGGTTGCTATGGCAGAACTCTACCCATGAGAGAAGAGCATGGTATTAGAGTCTCTTGGTTGTTGTGTTGGGTGAGGACAGCTCCTACCCCATGGGTAGAAGCCCCTACCCCATGGGTAGAAAGGTTGGGTGGGATCCAGATGTCTCAGACAAGGTCTTTGTGAGAATAATCTCTTGAGGGAGTGGAAAGCCAAATAGCTTCTTCCGGCCAATGTCTAGTATTTAAACCATTCTTGATAAGGGCAGTAAGTGGAGCAAGAGAGGAATATCCAGGTATGAATTTGTTGCGGCTCCGACCGTCTCTCCCACGACCGGGGTCAGGTCCTCTTACCTTTGCCCGGGTCCACGGGAGAAAACCCCAAATGCCCAGTCGAGTAGGCCGCATGGCTGTGGCATCTCCACGTGGGAGACACTGCCGGGGCCCTCACGAACTCCGTCCTCAGCGCAGACCCTGCGCTTTTGAAGGTCCAGCACCCGGGGAGACGGGACCGCCTCTGGGATGACGTCAGACGCCGGCCGAGTATAAAGGTCGGGCCCCGGCTTCAGTTCCTCGCCTTGCAACGAGGTTCCTCTGCTGAGACTCGAGTTGCTTCTGTTCCTGCCTGCTGCCGATTCCTGGTTCTTGACTCCGATTACCCCTGACACTGCTGTTCACTGCCTGCCTCGATCTCGGACCTGCTACTGACTTCTCTGCCTCGCTTACTCTCGCCTGCCGCCGCACACAGGTACCAGCAGTTGTTGTGAGAAGGACATCCAACTTAGGGTTGCCTATCCAACCAACCCAAGATGCAGAAGTTTCCCAACTTCTCTGGGCAATGAGAGGTGAAATGCCCAACTGGCACAGTACAAATACAATCTGAGCTGTCGTCACCTCTGTTTCTCTTCCTGAGAAAGTTTTGAATGTCCTAATTGCATGGGTTCCTCTGCTGGATTTTTGTTCTTGGTTGGGCAGAGTCACAGGAGAGTGCTGGAATCAGGGGGCCAACTGGATACGCTTCTGGGAGGCCTTGCATTCCTGAGCCTGCTGTTGATATCTCTGGTCTACCTGGGTGACCAGAGTGATCAAGGCATTGAAGGTGGACGAAACATCACGGATGGCTAGCTCATCTTTAATCTGGCCTGACAGCCCCTGCCAGATGACCATTAAGTTATCTTCTCTCCAGTGTAACTCTGAAGCAAGGATCACAAACTCTCCTATGGTAGTAGTGCCCTGCTGAATACAAAGGAGCTCTGCTGCCAAGGAATTTGTCAAAGACAAGGTGGAACTGGCACAGAAACTCCTGAAGATCTTGGAGCATGGGGTTCTCATGCTCCCGCAATGGGGAGGCCCAGGCAAGGGCTGTACTGCCCAAGATGAAAGGATGTATGTTACCTTGGCTCGATCAGTAGGAAATAGGGAAGACTACAGTTAAACATGCATCCTGCACTGGTTCAGGAAGCCCCTGCAATCCTTAGGATCCCTGCGATAATGGTGAGGTGGTGGCAACTACAGCGTGGGCCTCAGAGCAGAGGGAGGTGGATTCAACACTGGAAGTAGAGACTCCATGGTGCCCATTCTTACAGTAAGTCTCTCGAGCATGCCGGTTACCTGATCCAAGATGCCATGCTGCTGTTGGTGCTGGGTGAGCCCCGGAATGGTTTGAAAGGCAGACAGATCTGCCGGGTTGATGGCCTCAGCAGTCTGTATGGAAGGTGGACCCTTAGTGCTGTGGTGTGGTTGGCACAGCCTAGAAAGTGAATCCCTAGGCCCACACCAAAGCTGGTGAATGTACCCTGGGATGGGACTGGACATGATCTTTACCTTTACCAACCCCTTTCCACGCAGGTTGAACCCTTGGATTCTGGGGGCTAGCAGGACTTAGGCAATAGTCCTACAGGGTAAGGAGAGATGGAGAGTCCTGAACTGAGCTGGGTTTTTGGCAGGCAGCAATTAGAAGGAGGCACCAAAGACAGGTCAAAGGTCAAGGCAGACAGCAAGCAAATAAGTCTGGTTTCCAGGCAAAGGACAGTGGCAGGCAGCAAGCAAAGAGTAGTCAAGGTCCAGGCCAAAGTCAGATCCAGGAAATAAGTCTGAGGCAAGGGCAGGAGCAAAGCAGGAAGGACTGAATGAGACAAGGCAGGCTGGAGAAGAAGGACAAAGCTAGGCAAGCTGGACAAGACGAGACAAGGCAGGCTGGAGAGGCAAGGCAAGGATGGCTGGACGAGATGAGGCAAGGATGAGGCAGACAGAAATGCAGGCAACATGTACTGCAGAGCAGGAAAGCTATTGCTGAGGCGCTGACTGGGAGCGCAGCTGGAGTATAAATTCCCAGCTGTCTCTGATATCATCTCCCAGTACCTCTGGCACTTTCTCGCCGCTGGGCCTTTAAGATCAGTTGTGCACCATGAATGGGTGACTGGGACGCCGCTGCAGCATGGCAGCGGCGTCCCAGTCACAGTGGAACTTCCCTTGATGTTGGCAGCTCTTGGGGTGAGTGCAACTGGTTGTGGGACTTGCCCCGTGACTGGCCAAACATAACTCCATAGAAACTGAGATGTGAGATCCATTGGAAGAAAATGACATTTAATTTTTAACTGGTTCAGGTGCATCTCAGAGACTGTGAACAGAGATTCAAATCAGCTTGAAGGTAGGTGTGAATAGTTGACAATAGAAATGATGGTCTTGCATAGCTTTGTTGAATTAAATAGCCTGTAATAGCTGTACAGTTACTAATATGCTTCTCTTATGTTTCCTGTTGTCTGCTTTGTGAGTCTCAGGATGTTTCTGGTGCCGAAGCCCGATGACCAGTTCTTACTGTTTCCCTATGCTCCTACCCTGCCTATAAAATTAACAGTGTAACAAACACTTAGTTCTGTTACTATTAAGACTTGGACAAACCCTTAGCTAGTAAGACTATAGGTTAGTGAATGGGGGAAGTTTCCATTCAAAATCAGTTCTCTCCAGGGACTCTGGAGGCAGTCCTTTATGGTTTGCTAGCAGTTAGGAGGTAGAGAGGAGCTTTTTCTGAGTTGATTTTTCAGGCCCAGTCAGAGGAGCCAGGCAAACCCTGCCAGGGGAGATGGACCAAGGTCGGGAGGGTTTTCCTTATCAATTCCCCTCCCTGGCTGGTTAGGATTTCGGGGCTCAGGTCATAGGGATTAGGGAAGACCTGCTCTTCCAAACCCTCAATGATGATGAAGGAGGTAGTTACCTGCTGTAGGAAGGCCCTCCGGTCTTAGCATTTGTTGCAATGGAAAATGACTTTCATTTCAAATGCAGGAGGAAGTTTTGGCTGCCTCTTCCTTCCTGCATAGCAGCAGGGTGAACTGCTTGTTGCAGGGGATCCCTCTCATCAGGGATCCAGCAAGAGTGTGAGAAACCAGAGATATATCAGAAGCACAACTGACCATGGGTAAATCCATTCTTGAGAACATTGAGGACACCCATCCGGCATCTTCACTCCCTGGGGAGAGAGGGAATTGACTCTCGGTGCAAGGAACATTGTTAACTTTTTTTTTACCAGCGTTGGAAAGGGTTTTACTGTTCAGCTAAATGATGCCCTGCCCACCTGGGAGCTCCATTTTTCCATGCCCTGGAGGGTGTAAGTTTTCCTTGGCCCTGGTTCAGAGATTCCTGCACAGATAGAGAGGGAAAAAGACTGTACTGTAAAAGGAGTTCTAAGGTGGTGCTGAAGATTAATTTGTTGTGCCATATATCAGCAGTATTTAAACAGTAAAGATTTTAATTTTTGGACACTCTCCAAGTGACTCCAGAGTGTTTATTTTGGTACCTACAGCACCACAGTGAGGATATATACCCCCTATCCCAGGGATAATGGAAGGAAAGTCACCCTTAGCATTTGAGGCCCTGGAAGTTCACTCTTCCCCTGCCCCCCCCCCCCCCCCCCCCACACACACACAAAATAAACCCTGGGGAAAGAGAATGAAGGAATAGCTAGCCAGGGCTCCAGCCCCAAAGAGACAATAAGTTTATGGCCCACATTGGAGTGCAGTCTACCTCACAGGATGGGGTTACAATAGTTTTCTCTGTATTGTACTCTCTAGAGATGCCAGTTCATCCTGTCCTAGAGGAAATGGAGTAAAGAAATAATCATTATTATTGTTGTGCAATGAAGATTTATGATGTTTGTGAAAGAAATAGTTATATTAGATGAGCTAATCTACTTGGAAGCAAACAAAGGCAAGGCCAGGTCTATTAGGATGAGGCAACAATTAGCTTTTTTGATCTAACATATACAGTTGTGCTCATAAGTTTACACACCCCCTGGCAGAATTTTATAAGATGTGCAGCATTTTAAGAAAACATGGGTGATCAGACAAAACATGCCTGTTATTTTTAATGTGTTTCAAATTAAACTATTATGCATCACAGAATAGCACAATCATTAAACAAACCATAGAAATAAAGGAAATAATAAAATAGCCCTGTTCAAAAGTTTGCATTACCCTTAGTTTTTCATATTGTGTTTTTCCCCCTTTTGCATTGACTGCTTGCAGTCTTTTTTGATATCTGTGAATAAGGCCCTTTATTTTCTCATGTGGTAAAGCTGCCCATTCCTCTTGGCAAAAAGCCTCCAGATCCTGTAAATTCTTTGGCTGTCTAGCATGGACTGCATGTTTCAGTTCTCTCGAAAGTGGCTCAATGATGTTGAGATCAGGAGACCGTGATGGCCATTCCAGAACCTTCACTTTTTTCTGCTGCAGCACTGAAGGGTTGAGTTGGCCTTATGTTTCAGATTCTTGTCATGTTGGGAAATCCAAGTGTGCCCCATGTGCAGCTTCCTGGCTGATGAATGCAAATTTTCCTGATAAGATGCTGCAATCGTCCTGCAATCAATTTTGACTAAATTCCCTGTGCCGCTATAGCTCACCCTCCCCACTCCCAAAACAGCAGAGATCCATCTCCATGCTTCAAGGTAGGGATTGTGTACTTTTTGTCATAGGTCTTGTTGACTCCTCTCCAAGCATAGATTTTATGGTTGTGACCATAAAATTCAATTTTGGGCTCAACACTCCAAATTGTTTTGTTCCAGAACTTTTGGGGAGTCTTTATGTGCTGTTTGGCATTTTATAAGTGTGATGTTTTGGCATATTATAAGTGGGCTGTTTTGTGGCATTGGCGTTGCATTGGCTTTTTTCTGGCAACTCTACCGTGCAGCCCATTTTTGTTCAGGTATCTCCTTATTGTGCATGTTGAAACATCCACACCATTTTCTTTCAGAAAAGCCTATATTTCAGTAGAAGTTGCTTGTGGGTTTTTCTTTTCATCCCAAAATGTTTTCCTGGCAGTTGCGTCTGAAATCTTTCTTGGTCTACCTGACCATGACTTCGCATTAACAGAACCTATAATTTCCCACTTCTTGATCAGAGTTTGAACAGTACTAATTGGCATTTTCAAATCTTTGGATATCTTTTTATATAATTTTCCTGATTTATAAAATTGGACTACTTTTGCTCACCGATCCTTTGACAGTTATTTTGCTTTCCTCATGCTTCAGTAACCACCAAAGTGCTGCAAGGGTTTCTCAAGAGCTAAGAAATGAAACTCATTAAAAATAACAGACATGTTTTATCTGATCACTCATGTTTTCTTAAAATGCTATGCATCTTACAAATTCTGCCAGGGGTATGTAAACTTATGGTCACAATTGTATATTCACAATCTAGATGCTTGCTAGAGTGTGATTTGCAAGTTGGATAAAATGTATGATTTGACTGAGAAAAAATGATTTTTATTTTGTATTTCCTTTATTACTGATTGATGGTTACTATAAAATTACATTGGCTAAAGAGCATTTACAAGAGTAAATGACCAATATACCTAGGATTTTATGAAAACACAAATCTTGGACAGTGGATAGAGATATTCTGAAAGATTTTCTCTATGATAAATGATTTTATATCTACAGAATCAATAGGGTTGATTTTCTACTGTTCAGTACAATTATTAGGACAGTTTTTGTGACAGACAGATAAACAGATACCCACATCCAAATTAATAGCATGTTTCAATTTTTAAAAACATACAAAAAAGAATGTGGGTTGGGTGTTGAAGCTTGGGTAAGGGATTTTGGCTTCTTGATCAGATCATGAGCCTGCCTAAGGAGGACCCCCATCCCTATTCCATATATTGCTGACATCATGCAGGTGCTGTGTAAGGGATAGTATAAAAGTTAATTGCCAGGACACCTACAAGCAATATTTCAATACATCCCATAAAATTCCAGTTAGGAGAGCCATGTTATATCCTATCTTCCTGCCAGCCCAGAATGCCTTTCTAACTGTCCCTTTCCCTGTTGATATGGGTGCAAAGAATCCTGGAATTATTCCCGGGCTTTCCGACTGATTGTGATGCTAGTTCTATGAAAACAGTACTCAGTGCAACTTTAGTATGTGAACCGGTACTTAGCATAATAGGCTTGTTTCTGGGAAGGTTAGCATAATAGCTGGCTGGTATGGAAATGGGAGTGAGAAAAACAAGGAGAAGTAAGAGATTAGCAGCCAAAATGGTTAAAGAAATCATGCATGAATGACACTGCCTCCCTCCCTGCGAAAGGGCAGCTTGAATTTTCATAGCTGGGATTTGCATTGCAGATTACCAATACAGATACTGACCCTGGAAGTATTATAATATAATATTGTTGCAAGAATGGACTCTTCTATCACAATTTCTTCACTCTGCTGAGTAAAAGTCTTATTTCATTTAATTATAGGAACGCATCAAGACCCTCCAGTCTTTCCATTATTATGTCTTTAGCAAACATGCTAATTAAAATCAATTTTAGAAAAGTACTCGTTTAATATGGATGTCTGATCTTTTATGTCCCTCTCACAATACCTCTATGTACTGTACTCTTTTAATAGAAAACAATAATTTGCTCCAAACTCATGAACAGATAACTCGCAATAGAAACCTCACTCTTTCATTCAAGCCTTCAGTGTTGTGCAGCAACTGGTTGTTCGGCAGGCATGTTCTGTGTGCCTGTCGAAGTCCGAAGTGAGGCATGTTCTGCATCATTTCTGTCTCATGATGGTTGAACCCGGATAGTAGTGCCAGAGTTCATAACTCAAATGATAGTGTTAAGTCAGTTCACTTGCTGATGGTTAAAGGTTTTATTTCAGGGGGGGGGGGGAGGAGATGCCTTTCAAGGCCCCTCGCATTGCTTATCATAAAGCCCAATTTTTATTATTGTATACGGCAGTGATGATCACAGCATGGATAAGCATTAAAGTCACTACTCAAGGAAACACAATGGAGGTTTTAGTGCTTTCCAATGATACTGTTTACTGATTAGTTGTAAAATGGTGAAATAAAGATTTTTACAGCTGATTGATTCACCACCTTTCAGTTTTATTTATCTATTTTTTTCTTTTCTCTTGATTGATTTTCGAAAACTTTACAAAGCATCCACTTTGAAACAGAAATATGGCATTATCATACGGAAACAGAGAAATAAATTAAAAATCTAAATTTTCTTTAGAAAGTATTTGCACATTTAGGAGACGGGCGGTGAACAACCTCAATTACCGTGAGGTGAAAGAAGCTATTTTAGCCAAAAGATCTTCATTCAAAAATTGGAAAAAGGATCCACAGAAGAAAATAGGTTAAGCATAAACGTTGGCAAGCTAAATGTAAGACATTGATAAGACAGGCTAAGAGAGAATTTGAAAAGAAGTTGGCTGTAGAGGCAAAAACTCACAGTAAAAACCCTTTTTAAATATATCCGAAGCAGAAAGCCTGTGAGGGAGTCAGTTGGACCGTTAGATGATCGAGGGGTTAAAGTGGCACTTAGAGAAGATAAGGCCATCGCAGAAAGATTAAATGATTTATTTGCTTAGGTGTTTACTAAAGTGGATGTTGGGGAGGTACCCGTAATGGAGAAGGTTTTCATGGGTAATGATTCAGATGGACTGAATCAAATCACGGTGAACCTAGAAGATGTGGTAGGCCTGATTGACAAACTGAAGAGTAGTAAATCACCTGGACCGGATGGTATACACCTCAGAGCTCTGAAGGAACTAAAAGATGAAATTTCAGACCTATTAGTAAAAATTTGTAACCTATCATTAAAATCATCCATTGTACCTGAAGACTGGAGGATAGCAAATGTAACCCCAATATTTAAAAAGGGCTGCAGGGGCGATCCGGGAATCTACAGACCGGTTAGCCTGACTTCAGTGCCAGGAAAAATAGTGGAAAGTGTTCTAAACATCAAAATCACAGAAACATATAGAAAGACATGGTTTAATGGAACAAAGTCAGCATGGCTTTACCCAGGGCAAGTCTTGCCTCACAAATCTGCTTCACTTTTTTGAAGGAGTTAATAAACACGTGGATAAAGGTGAACCAGTAGATGCAGTATACTTGGATTTTCAGAAGGTGTTTGACAAAGTTCCTCATGAGAGGCTTCTAGGAAAAGTAAAAAGTCATGGGATAGGTGGTGATGTCCTTTTCGTGGATTGCAAACTGGCTAAAAGACAGGAAACAGAGAGTAGGATTAAATGGACAATTTTCTCAGTGGAAGGGAGTGGACAGTGGAGTGCCTCAGGGATCTGTATTGGGATCCTTACTTTTCAATATATTTATAAATGATCTTGAAAGAAATACGACGAGTGAGATAATCAAATTTACAGATGACACAAAACTGTTCAGAGTAGTTAAATCACAAGCAGATTATGATAAATTGCAGGAAGACCTTGTGAGACTGGAAAATTGGGCATTCAAATGGCAGATGAAATTTCATGTGGATAAGTGCAAGGTGATGCATATAGAGAAAAATAACCCATGCTATAATTACACAATGTTGGGTTCCATATTAGGTTCTACAACCCAAGAAAGAGATCTAGGCGTCATAGTGGATAACACATTGAAATCGTCGGTTCAGTGTGCTGCGGCAGTCAAAAAAGTAAACAGAATGTTGGGAATTATTAGAAAGGGAATGGTGAATAAAATGGAAAATGTCATAATGCCTCTGTATCGCTCCATGGTGAGACCGCACCTTGAATACTGTGTACAATTCTGGTTGCCGCATCTCAAAAAAGATATAATTGTGATGGAGAAGGTACAGAGAAGGGCTACCAAAATGAAAAGGGGAATGGAACAGCTCCCCTTTTCAGCTTGGAGAAGAGACGGCTGAGAGGGGATATGATAGAGATGTTTAAAATTATGAGAGGTCTAGAACAGGTAGATGTGAATTGGTTATTTACTCTTTCGGATAGTAGAAAGGGGGGCACTCCATGAAGTTAGCTTGGGGCACATTTAAAACTAATTGGAGAAAGTTCTTTTTCACTCAATGCACAATTAAACTCTGGAATTTGTTGCCAGAGGATGTGGTTAGTGCAGTTAGTATAGCGGTGTTTAAAAAAGGATTGGATAAGTTCTTGGAGGAGAAGTCCATTACCTGCTATTAAGTTCACTTAGAGAATAGCCACTGCCATTAGCAATGGTTACATGGAATAGACTTAGTTTTTGGGTACTTGCCAGGTTCTTATGGCTTGGATTGGCCACTGATGGAAACAGGATGCTGGGCTTGATGGACTCTTGGTCTGACCCAGTATGGCATTTTCTTATGTTCTTATGTGCGATAGCTAGATCGGGGCGGTGTTGGCACCGGAAAAGGAGTAATCGGGGTGGTGTCGGGGCGGATGTGGCGCTAATATCGCTGGTGGTGAAAAGGTAAAACCCCTAATCGCCGCCAGTAGCGCGCCCAATAACACCACCTTTCACCCGCTTCGCCCCCCCGTTACCGCCAAATTCAGAGAGGCTTGCGCCACTGGAAAATCCAGCCCTATGGTAGGATCTGTTTTTTTTTCTAATATTTTGTTTGCCTGGCCTGACAAATAATTTTATGCGAGGAATTAATTTTTGCTAAATATATTTTGAATTTAACCTCTCCCCCAATAGTTTTGTAGATCACCTAAATTAATATTTTTGGTCATCTGTAACCAGTCATGCATGCAAGTGGAATAAAACATTCTTTGCTATAAATCATCTTGAATGGAACTTTATTCAAGGAAGGCGGTCTACAAATTTAAAATAACATAAAAATGTCTTATTTCTGGTATTTTCCATTCCTAAATACTGAAAATCTGGTATTAGGTGGGCAATATAGGTTCTGAACTATAATTTTATTGTGAGAGATTAAAGGAGCTGGTCTTGTGCGGATAAGAGGTTGGTAGGTGAGGAGCAATTTAAAGATATATATCGAATTTAAAATATTATATAGTGCCTTTCCAGGAAAATTCTGATCAAGGCAGATTACAGCAACTTAATAACACACCTTTGTTACATTGCTTTTCAATTTATTATCTATCTTGTCCAACAACTTGGACAGAGTCAGTCCAATGTGTCAATAATTATATGTAGTATTATTGTTTATTGCTTATAGATAATTTATGTAGCCAAAGTGGCTATATAATGGCACTGCATTCTGTCTTTGATATCATTATATTAAATTAAATACTAACCACACAAAATTTCTAGGGAGTGTGCACTGCCTGAAAAATAAAAGGACAAGATAGCCATTAAAAATGAGGGATTGCTATACAGAGATGAATAGACAAAATCACTTCAACAGCTAATTAAATTGATTCATAGAGACTCTTGTAGTTAGTCACTTCACTTGGGATGACATGTGTTACGTGCGCTCATAGATGAGCAATCTGCAGGAGCACTGCTTTTGAATTTGATAAGCAGTCATAGAGTGTATTTGATTCCTAGCAATTACTTCATGCAAAGAGCTAGAGAAAGTGAGAGAAAGGAATGGAGAAAGAAAAACAGAAGGTGGCATGGAGCATATCATTTTAACTTGGAAGGACCATGTGTAATAGTAAATATTACATAGTCAATAGCTAATGTGGGAGCAATTTTCAAAAGCACATGTTGATTGCCATGCATATGGGTGTTTTTTGCCCATGTAGTCAATTTTCAAAGGGAAAAAACGTGTTGTTTCCCCTTTGCATTTAGGAAGTGAAAAGTGCATGGGCTCAAAGGAGCCTTGTGTACTTTGCAGCTGGTATCTATGTAAGCAGCATAGAAAAGGGGCAAAATAGCGCATGCACATTTGAAAATGTCAAGCAAGCGTGCAATTTTACTCTCCCGACCTGAACACGCTCATGGGAAAACCATTTTATCATGGCTAAAAATAGGAGTGCTGTGGGTTCTTAAGCCTACTTTTAGCCAGGCAGAGGAGGGCAGTCTACAACTAAGACATTGTACACCTCTAAATCTCTGTGTACCAGGATAAATGTCTGTGTAGAACTGTACACGTCATGTCTTACACTTAGTTAAAGAATATCTGAAGGCCGTGCATGAAGGATTTATGTTGGTATAGTTGACCCTTTGTACCATGGTATGACTGAGTATGGCAGCAAAGTTGGTTATCACAGCTGCACAGAACAGACTGAGCACCGATAGCTATGCCCTTCGGAATAGTGTTTATTTTGGCATATCTAGAGGAAGAATGGCAATGGTAAAAAATATCTTATTCAGTCAGAATGTTGGTACATTCTGCTGTTCTTTTTCCCTTGTTGGTCTTGACTGCATAGGAAATGGTGGGAGGTCAGAAGTCAAAACAGAGATGACATTTTCTTTCAACCTTGATTTTATCTGATGGCGATTGCACATGAGCTCGCTGTATAAGAGAGACAGAACAAAGTCTGCTTACTTAAAATCAGAGATGACTTTAAGACCACTCAGCTAACAAATGGCAGACATTATTATCATTATCCCTTCCATATATGTATGTGTGTGTGTGCCTGTGCGTGTATATATATATATATAGAGAGAGAGAGAGAGAGAGAGAGAGAGTCACACACATATAAAGCACAGTGTATATGTATACTGTATATTTTATATATGTGTTCATGATATAGGGCTGCGGCAAGATCCATATACAAGATGAAGAGAAAACTGAAAGATTTAAGCCCAAGAAATAAGAACCTCTCTGTGCTGTGCCCCCTGGAGCATTTGGAACAGTAGAATCTAGCCAAGCTATAGGTAGGCAAAATGGCAACAACTGGATTGTGGAGTTGACTGAATAAAGCCATAACGTTTTTGTACCATTTTGTGCCTATGGCAAACAAAATAATTGGGCTCTAGGGGTGAACTCTGTAAGCAACAAGGCATCTGAGGTCCACAGCATCTCCTGTGAGTTTTTTAAATTCTGAGATAGTAGTGCTAACAGTGAAATGTTCCCAGCAGCAGTTTCTGAAATATGATATGTGGCTGAGTGCCTATGACTTGTTTACTGCGCTAACAGATCGTTCAAAGAATTCAACTCCAATGAGGGCAGAAAACAGTATTTTCAAATATTATTTACAGTTCCATAATAGCGAGGTTACTCTTGTGTGGCGTGGCACACCAGTACCTGTTCAGTACACAATGCCTTTGAAAGCCTTGGTAATTAAGCTCAACTTTTATGGCTGTTTCTCCCATTTATGTAAAAATACTAGAGGAGCCAACACACCATGCATTAATAACAATTAACATTAAAAAAAAAATAACGTGAATGCACAGTTAATCAAACCTTACAATAACAATTAATGTTTATTTTAAATTTTTAAGGCATCAAACCTGGAGCTTCACAATAATTATTTTTCTGGTGAAGAACTCCACCCTATGTCATCACATGCCAGTCTTTTTTGCTTTTTTCTTCAAATGGTGATCGGACCAATATCCTTAAGTACAAAAAAAAACAAACCAGTCATAACTAGAGTGGGTGTGCTTAAACATGTAGAATACTCTGACTGCATTGCAAGTCCCATTTAACAGGTTTTTTTTTTTTTTTTCAAACGTGGATAGAAGTGCAGACTAACACTGGATATTTCAGAGCTTTGGTGAGACATGTGGGGACATATGCTATAATATATCAAACATCAAAATCCTGTTTCTTCATTCAGACATACTTGCAATTGACTGCATTATGAACATTTGAAAGATGCAAACTTTCTACCTCACATAGAACAGAAAATATAAAAGCATGCAATATTAAAAAAAAAACTGTTTTAAAAGCAGAAGAATCCTTATGTGTGAAAAGAAAATGTATAAAACAGCTTGTCAAAAAGTCTTCAGGCACGTGAAATACAAATCTGACATAAAGAACTCTGAAAAAAGCAAATTGAACAAAGAGATGGTTTCATTGTTATCTCTGAAACACTTAGTTCTGCCGACAAAAGTGAGAGAAGAGAGAGCAAGGCTTTCACCTTCATTTACATTCAAATTTTCTTCTAAAACAGGTTTCCTATTTCATCTTTAAATATCATGAGATTTCATGGGGATATTGCTCTAATTTATGAATCCTGTTAATAGAACTAGACTAAGACAGTTCCTTTTTTTGTGAGGTGTTTATAACTGCAGTTTCACTGGCGAAAAATTAAAGTACTCAAGAAGATCCACGAGGTTTCATTGGCAGGATGGCATAGATTTGACCAATAACGACGAGATTCTGATTTATTAAGATGTTATTAATAAATAGAAGTTATTAAGATTTATTAAGATGTTAGCATGCATTTGCTGTCGATCATTATGGACATTTAAGGCCGGATTTTAAAATGGCTGCGCGCATACGAATAGGCACTTACATTTTCAAAAGGGTCCAGCCATGGGCATAAGTGCCGATACACGCACAGGTGCCAGGCCATGAAAAAGGGGCGGGCTGGGGCAGCGGCCATGAGCTGTTGTCCCGAGGAAGCGTGCGCCGGCACGGCTGGCACGCGCAAATTACTTCTGCGCGTAATTTACTAAATTTTCAGCTGTTCGCACATTTTTTTGCAGACTACGGGGTAGATTTTAAAAGGTTTCTGCCGGCACGCGCATGTTATATAATCGGTGCGTCCATGTGCGTGCGCCTGAAACCTTTTAAAATATTACCTTGTAGCTTGCAAAAATGTGTGCCATTCACTACCAATCAAAGAAACCACGGTCTAGGGCTGGAGACAATGAGGCTTTTTGAACCACTGTTAAGCAGAAGTGGGGAAGGGGAGCATAGAGATTAGGAGGGGGAGGTTTTGAAGTCTTATCCTTTCCCACAGCCAAATTAGCAGAGGCTGAGAGTTCTCAAACTCCCTCTCTCCCCTCCTCTGCTGACCTGTGAACAGAGCTCAGGTTTGGGGGTGTGTGTGTATATGTGTGTGTACTGGCGACACCTGGGAAATCTCTGGATGTCAGCCCATCCTCTCCTAACTCTAGGCTTTTGGGGATGGGAGGAGAAATAGGTTGGAGGGGCTGAAATAGGGAACAGAATAGTTCTTTTATTTGTTCTGCTCTGTCCATTCCTAGCTCACCCCCACTCCTCTTGTTCCCTGCAGAATAGGAGGGAAGGGGCGAGATTAGGAAGCAGAGTAATTCCACCCTTTCCTGGGGAAGCAGGAGAAACAGTTGTTATAGCTGCATAATATGTTGTGTCCTGCCAGCAGGCCAGATACTTGATTTGACCAGGAATGTTATGGACCAACATTGCCCTCTCTGCAATTTAATCTTATACTTCCTATCATTATTTTGTTATTTTTCGCTTTTGCTATAATGACATCGCTTTTGCTATAATGACACCCTGGTCTGACCACCACCTCATCCAAGCTAACCTTCATACCAACATCAACCTAAAACCTTCTCAAACCACTTCAATTAAAATTTCCTACCGTCCACCTTTCAACAATGAACTTTTAATAAAAAATCTACAAAACGAATTAAACAACATTAATCTATCCAGCTCTGAGAACGCTATCTCATCTTGGCTACTCATCACAAAGCAAGTTGCAGACAACATTAATCCCATCATTACAAAAACTAAACAACAACACAAACATAACAATCAATGGTATAATGAAAGCATCAGAACTGCTAAACGCATACTCCGGAAAAAAGAAAGAGAATGGAGAAAAAACAAAAACACTACCACTCTAAACAATTACAGATCTAACCTAGCTCAATATAAAAATATCATCAATAACACAAAAAAGGAATTCTACTCCAAAAAAATCTCCAAATTTCACCATAATCCTAGAATGTTATTCACAATAGTCCAGAAACTTACCAAAACCACCCAAGAACCCTCATCCTCCAAACATGGAAGTGATGATTTTGCTGATTTCTTCAATGACAAAATTAATCTTCTAATCCAATCCAAATTATCTAACAACATCCAAGACAACAAACCAAACAACAAAACATCCTCATCATGGTCAAACTTTGACACTACCTCCACCATTGAAATTCAATCAATAATAAATAAAATGAACCCTGCCAGCCACCCACTGGACAACATCCCGATAACAACCCTCAAATCAATCGAACCTACCATATCAAAAACCATCACCAAAATTGTCAACTTATCTCTGAACGAAGGCAACTACCCCAAATGCCTCAAATCTGCTATTGTCAAACCAATACTTAAGAAAAACAACCTTGATCCTGAAAACCTTAACAACTACCGTCCCATATCTAACTTATCCTTCCTAGCCAAAACAATTGAAAAAGTTGTTCACACCCAACTAGATGACTACCTGGAGACAAACAACATCCTATCTCCATCCCAATATGGCTTCAGAAAAAACCTAAACACCGAATCTCTCCTCATATCTCTAAATGACATCATCTTAAGAGGCTTCGATAAACAAGAAAAATTTCTACTCATTCTTCTCGACCTTTCAGCCGCCTTTGACACAGTGAACCACAAACTGCTACTAGAACAACTATCCCAAATTGGTTTAACTGGAAACACTCTTCGTTGGTTTTCCTCTTATCTATCTGACCGCACTTACCAAGTTTCAGTAAACAGCAACCTTTCAAAATCAATCAACCTCAACACCGGTGTCCCTCAAGGATCAGCTTTATCAGCCACCCTTTTCAACATTTACCTTCTCCCCATATGCCAACTACTGGAAGAATACAAGATCACACATTTCCTCTATGCTGACGATATTCAGCTACTCATTCCCATACAAAACTCGATTGATGACACATACAAGAAAACCTCTGAACTACTTATCTCTATCAAAAACCTACTAAACTCCCTTAAACTCATAATTAACTTTGACAAAACTGAAATATTACTCATGGATAAAAAACCTAATCCATCTTTGCCACCCCTGACAATTCCTGACAAACAAATCATAACGATAATCCCTACCAATTATACCAGTAACCTTGGAATTACAATTGATAAGGAACTCTCTTACAAGAACCACATCACAAACAAAACCAAGGAAGGTTACCTCAGACTCCTTACCTTAAGACACCTGAAACCTTTCCTCAATCCCCACAACTTCAGAACTGTACTCCAACTTCTTATCTTCTCCACTTTTGACTATTGTAATTCCCTACTAATTGGATTACCTCTCTCAGCCCTCAAGCCACTGCAAATCTTACAGAACTCTGCTGCCAGAGTCCTAACCGGATCAAAAAGAAGTGAGCACATCACACCAATTCTAACAGCACTTCACTGGCTACCTATCAATGCACGTATTGCATACAAATCAATGACTATAATCCACAAAATCCTAAATAATGATAATCAAGGTCTCAACTCACTAAACATAATCCCTCAAAAACCTTCAAGAAACCTGCGATCCAATAACTCTGGTTTCCTGAACATCCCCCTGTCAAGGATGCTCATCTGGCAACCACTAGAGAAAGAGCCTTCTCAATTGCCTCACCCAAAATGTGGAATACACTACCTAAATTCTTACGAATTCAACACGACCTAAAAATATTCAAAAAGGACTTAAAAACAATAATGTTCCGCAAATTCCTCACTGACTTTCAATCATCTAAGGATCCCGACCTCCAACTAAACTCCCAATTGTTTACCGCATAATTTCACCCCTTCCTCCCTTTTCTGCCTTCCCTCCCCTTCTATCCTCTTTAAATCTTTCTGGACTTGATATCTTTTTCTCTGATATTGTTTAATAGTTCAAATGGTTATGTACTGCTACCTATCTGTTAAGTACTGTTCTTTCTAATGCTAGATATTATACACTTTTGTAAACAGTTATGATGGCTCAACCGAATAACGGTATATAAAACTCTTCAAATAAATAAATAAATAAATAAATGTACAGTATCACTTTTATTTATTTATTTATTTATTTATTTAGGGATTTTATATACCGATTTTCTTGATACAGATCAAATCAACTCGGTTTACATAGAACGATAGTACATTAACAGTAACTAGTCAAACCTCAAAAGAGGAGACAGATTGTGAGCAGAAGGTAAAAAGTTACATTATAACAAGGGTGAGTAACTAGGAATTGGAAATGAGGAGACAGATAATCAAAGTAGAGAGATATAACAGAGAGAAGGGGCTTGAAGCCAACCTCAGGAGAATAACTCTAGCATTATAACATGATTATATGACATTTTGTATCTGCCAGACAAAGGCAGCATGAAAAGTAATGTGCTGGAAAGGACTAGTACACTATGGACATTTGCTGAGATATATGACAGTGTGCATAAGCCAATACCTGCATATAAGGGATTAGCCCCTGTACCCCTCCCTGATCTGTGCAGGACTAGGCTAGAGGCCTGGTCCACCTTAAACCCCATAGAGGGAGAGAACTTTGTGGGTGAAGGGGTTAATAAACATGTGGATAAAGGTGAACCGGTAGATGTAGTGTATTTGGATTTTCAGAAGGCATTTGACAAAGTCCCTCATGAGAAGCTTCTACGTAAACTAAAAAGTCATGGGATAGGAGGCGATGTCCTTTCGTGGATTACAAGCTGGTTAAAAGACAGGAAACAGAGAGTAGGATTAAATGGTCAATTTTCTCAGAAAGAGTTAACAGTGGAAAAGGGTAAACAGTGGAGTGCCTCAGGGATCTGTACTTGGACCAGTGCTTTTCAATATATATATAAATGATCTGGAAAGAAATACGATGAGTGAGGTTATCAAATTTGCAGATGATACAAAATTATTTAGAGTAGTTAAATCACAAGCAGACTGTGATACATTGCAGAAGGACCTTGCAAGACTTGAAGATTGGGCATCCAAATGGCAGATGAAATTTAATGTGGACAAGTGCAAGGTGTTGCATATAGGGAAAAATAACCGTTGCTGTAGTTACACGATGTTAGGTTCCATATTAGGAGCTACCACCCAGGAAAAAGATCTAGGCATCATAGTGGATAATACTTTAAAATCGTCAGCTCAGTGTGCTGCAGCAGTCAAAAAAGCAAATAGAATGTTAGGAATTATTAGGAAGGGAATGGTTAATAGAACGGAAAATGTCATAATGCCTCTATATCGCTCCATGGTGAGACCACACCTTGAATACTGTGTACAATTCTGGTCGCCGCATCTCAAAAAAGATATAGTTGCGATGGAGAAGGTACAGAGAAGGGCAACCAAAATGATAAAGGGGATGGAACAGCTTCCCTATGAGGATAGGCTGAAGAGATTAGGGCTGTTCAACTTGGAGAAGAGACGGCTGAGGGAGGATATGATAGAGGTCTTTAAGATCATGAGAGGTCTTGAACGAGTAGATGTGACTCGGTTATTTTCACTTTCGAATAATAGAAGGACTAGGGGGCATTCCATGAAGTTAGCAAGTAGCACATTTAAGACTAATCGGAGAAAATTCTTTTTCACTCAACGCACAATAAAGCTCTGGAATTTGTTGCCAGAGGATGTGGTTAGTGCAGGTAGTGTAGCTGGGTTCACAAAAGGTTTGGATAAGTTTTTGGAGGAGAAGTCCATTAATGGCTATTAATCAATTTTACTTAGGGAAATAGGTGGGCCAGGGCCGGATGGCCAGTGACCACCCAATAACGAGCGCGCCACCCCTCGGAGGGAGACGGCCCGCACCAAAAAGAAAGGGAGGGAGAAGGGAGAACACAGAGCGTCATCAGCGGGCGCCCACGGCGCCAACTGATGACGCAACGGGCCCGTTAAAGGGGCAAGGGCGAGTAGTCGCAGCCCCTTTTGCACGCTAGCCAGCCAAGCGACCGATCGGAGGGTACTTGGACGGCCAGCACATCGGAACGCGGGACCGAGAAAGCCTAAGGCGGAAGCGGCAACAGGAGAGCAGGAGAGCCGAGCAGAGACAACGCGATCGCAAGTATATATATAAAAAAAAAAAACAAAAAAAAACAAAAAAACAAAAAACAAAGACGGCAACTCGAGGCAAGACCGGCGGCCGCGTGCAGCGGCTCTGGACCCGCCGGCGGTCGCGCGAGGGGGCGGGCCAGGCAGGCGAGGGGAACCCCGCGCTGCGGCTCGGCGAATCGACGCGAGGCGAGACCGACGGTTGCGCAGGGGGGGGGGGGCAGGTAGGCAAGGAGAGCCTCCGTGCGGCGGCTCGGAAGCGGGTTGCCTCTGCCGCAGATGCAGCGGGGATGGTAGCGCGGGCCGCTCCGGCCTGACCGCCAGCCAGGTAGTAGCGCCGCCCCGTTGGCTCCGGAAGCAGGCCCGAGTCAAGAGGCGGAGCGCGGCGCGAGCCGCACCAGACTGGCTGCAGCCACGTGGGTAAGCCGTCGCTGCCGGCTCCGAACACCTTCGGGATTCGAGCGGGGGGTGCATAAGTTCTTTGTTTTCCGGCCGGGGAAAGCAATTCGCGAAGTCGCACAGTGATAGGTTAGATGGTTGCTGCCGGGGCGAGTTGGGCACGATCTCGAGTGCACGGTGTGGGGGGGCGTCCGAGGCAGAGGAGGAAGATGCAGGGCAGATCTTGGGCCGCAGAAGGTGAGGGCCACGAGGAGAGGGGTGAAGTGCGCATAGCTCGGTTACGGAAGGCAAAGCAGCCACCACATGGGCGCCAGGCCCGAGGACCGGTGGGGCGTGCCGCGGGGGGGCAAATGGGGGAAGCCACGTGGTGGGCAGGCAGAAAGGGACAGCAAAATGGGCGAAAAGGGACAGCAAAAACGGTCGATAGGTCGCCGCAAGGTATGTTCACCGATACAAAAAAAAAAAAAAAAAAAACAAAAAACGAGGGCACAGGGGAATCAGGCACGGGCGTGGAGGCACGACAGGTTATGGTACCACCCATAATTCCCTGGGGGCGTGGCAGCGGCGGAATGCAAAAAAAAAATAAAATAAAAATAAATTATATATATATATATAAATATATACATATATTCATACAGCAAACAGATGGACAATTAAGAATTAAATAAATAATATTACACGCCTGCAAACACGCCCATCAGGGTACAACGGAGGGGAAGAGGGGCACAGGGGATAGAGCAAAGCGAGTCGAGGAGTTCGCGGGGAACCCGAAACATTAGGGGAGAAGAATTGCGAGGATGGACTATTAAGGGATGGGTTATTAAAGGAATTCCAGTCAAAAAAAAAAAAAATAGTTTAAGTCAGGGAGGGGTATTATTGTTAATAACTTATGTTAAGAAGGTAGGAAAGAGAACCTTGCCGGTTCAGGAAAGAACTGATGGACTATGCATTAATAACGAATTAATTCTTTATTAGATTCATAGGAGCAGTATGCCACCCCGCAAAGCTGCAGGAGTGGCACAGAGGGCCAAGAAGGCGGGCCAAACTCAAAGGATAACAAGATCCAAGGCCCTAGCGGAAGGCAACAACAAAGGCAAATCAAACTCCAAACCGTCAAAGCTACAAAAAACCCGAGGCGGGAAGAGGACAAGAGGAGAACGTGGACGAACCCGAAAAGCAGGCAACAGGGCACCAACCAACGCTGGGAACGAGCCGAGCGAACCGGAGACTATCGAAGCGCCAGAGGAGGACATAGCAGCGGAGCCAGTCAGGAACGAAACAAAAGAAGGCCACGGCGGAGATATGAATCGCGAGAGCGAGCCCACGTCCAGTCAACAGAGACCGAGAGATCGCTCTCCACATTACGGCTACTGGAGTGACGAACCATGGCCGAACAACACAGCGGGATACGCGAGATACCACGACAGCGAACGTCACTGGCGTAATCAATACGAAGACGAATACCAAGCAAGTCACCCTTGGCAGAGACGAGGCAGCACAGACAGGTACCAGAGGGGAAGCCCTAGAGGGTACAATAGAGAAAGGCGTGGCCGGGAAGAGCCGCATTCCTACCCATATGGCGAACAGACAGGGTGGCTGCCAGAGGTACAGCAGCGAGGAAGGCATTACGAACAGACTTGGCGACCAGCAGAGGAGGGCTGGACAGAACCCAATCCAAGATGCGCACATCTACAAGACAGCGAGGTCGGGCAAGGGCCACACCCGCACTATAAAAAACCGGCTTTCAACAGTCAAGGGAGAGAGCGACAAGTTCCAGATGAAACAGCTAGACGAGGATCGGATAGAGCTAGCACGGAGGGAATACAAAGAAGGTTGCAGAGCAGCGAGCAGAACGATGAAGAACAGCCATCTACAAGTCAAGCCATACAACAATCAGGCGAGCATCATATTATGGGTGAGTGCTCGAACAAAGAAAGGGGACCAGGGCTCGGGATAGGGCCCATGGGGGCGCAGGATGGCGCAGGATCAGGGAAAAAGAGGCAAAAAACAAAGCGCAAGCGTAGAGCAAGCTCCAGTCCTAGCAGCTCTTCCAGCTCCTCTAGCTCGTCCTCCTCGGAGTCAGACAGTGAACAGCAAGGACTCAAGATAACGAAAGATAAGGAGTCAAGAGGCCCGCCCGCGCTTACCACGTTATCAGAGCTCTGGGAAGACGTGCCCAAGCGCTTAAGAAAAAAAATACAAAAAAGAAATATATCGACATATTCAGTATACTATTAGGAAGACGGAAAGCCGAGGGGCGGAGGAAACACACAGAAGGAAAACACAGCAAAGAAAAGGAGAGGAAAATCCCAAAGACAATAGTTAATTGGATGACATCATTCCTATACTTGGCCAGTGTGGTCGGACGGAAGGACCAGTCACAATACGGACCGATGCTAGCATACGCAGTTAACATCATGAAAGCATATCAGCAACACGGAGGCTGGGCATGGTTGAATTATGACGAGCAGTTCCGAGATAAAATGGAAGAAAACCGTCATATGACATGGGGGACACAGGACGTCAGCTTGTGGATTCAACATATGACTTGCAAACCTTACGAACAGGGGATGAGAATCAGGAACGCGCAAAGGCCATCCCCATACAGATACTCATCAAAGCAGGCAGTAGGAAATTCTCAAGACAACACCTGCTGGCGATACAACAAATCCACTTGTACGTTTCAAGACTGCAAATTCAGGCATGTTTGCACCATTTGCGCAGCACCGCACCCAATGATAAAATGTAACAAAAAACCATCAACAGGGAGTAATGTTAAAACATGAGAAGGCAGAAGTCAAAAAAGCTCAGTCTCCAATACGGCTAGAAGCTTTAAAAAAATGGCTCGAGGCATACCCAAACAAGGAGAAAGCAAACAAGATTTGGAAAGGATTCAAGGACGGTTTCGTCATACCATTTCAGGGGCAAATTCAGGAATCAAACATCAGCAACTCGCCTTCGGCTATTAAACACACAGATATAGTACATCAGAAGCTGAAGACGGAACTAGAACTAGGAAGAATAGCGGGCCCATTCGAGAAGCAACCATTCAACCGAATGTTCTTATCACCGCTAGCGGTCATCCCTAAGAAAGAAAAAGGAAAATTCCGCCTCATTCTAAACCTGTCATATCCACCGGGACAATCTGTGAACGACCATTTGCCGCAAGAGGATTGCTCAGTGCAGTACGCATCTTTCGACACAGCACTGGCGCTGCTTCGATCCTGTGGAAGAGGTGCGTGGATGGCAAAAGCAGACATAGAATCCGCGTTTAGGTTGCTCCCCGTTCACCCAGACAGTTTCCCGCTTCTGGGGTTTACATTTAATAACCAATTCTTTTTCGACAAGTGCATGCCCATGGGATGCTCTATTTCATGCGCATATTTCGAGCTCTTCAGCACCTTCTTACATTGGGTAGTATCAAAGAAAGCGGAATCACACAACATCATACATTACTTGGACGACTTCTTATTCGTGGGTCCCAAAGATGCCAACACATGCAGTAACTTACTAGACGATTTCCAGACAGTGGCAGCGGAGCTGGGTGTGCCACTGGCCAGCAACAAGACCGAGGGCCCAGCGACAACAATATCATTCTTAGGAATAGAGTTGGATTCCAAGCAAATGACAGCAAGACTTCCAGAAGATAAGGTAGAGAAGCTGCGCAACTTGATTCAGCAAACGGGAGGATCAAGGAAGATAACACTTCAAGCAGCTCAAACCATTCTGGGAACTCTTAATTTCGCTTGCCGAGTGATACCCATGGGCAGAGCTTTTATGAGAAGACTGGCAGCGGCAACGGTAGGCATAAAGAGACCGCATCATTATCTGCGGATATCCAAAGAGATAAGGGATGACTTCAGGATATGGAACGACTTCCTAGACAATTACAACGGCATTACAGTCATTCAGGACCCCCCGATGTCGAACCAGGACCTGAGCATACAAACTGACGCATCAGGGGGATGGGGTTTCGGCGCGTTATGCCAAGGGGCATGGTGCGCGGAACCTTGGCCGGAAGAATGGAAAAAGAAGGGCCTGACAAAGAATATAACCTTCCTGGAACTCTTTCCGATATGGGTCACGCTCGTATTGTGGAGCGACAAACTCCGGGACCGACACATAATATTCTGGTGCGACAACCAGGCAGTCGTTCATGTATTGAATGCCCAGTCCGCAAAATGCGGGATAGTGGTTAACCTATTGAGGGAGATAGTGTTAGAGGCGCTGCGCAACAACGTAACCGTAAGAGCGAGACATGTACCGGGGGCTTTAAACGGCGCGGCAGACGCGCTATCCCGTGCTAAATGGCATTTATTTCGCAAGCAGGTACCGCTGGCAGACGAGACAGCAACAACTATGCCGGAGCGTTTATGGCGAATTGGTCTGCAATAGCAAGGGACCTGCTTCAGAGGTCGGTTGCACCGTCAACATGGACCTCGTACTGCCGAAGTTTTGACGTGGTTTCCAGTTTCCTCAGAAAAAACGGATGGACACAGGGACCAGCGAAAGAGGAGTTATTAAACAGGTTCATCGTACACGAGAAAGAAAACGGAAGATCCCGGAACGCGGTCATCAAGCGCCTGGCGGGAGCAGCATTCTTCTTCAAGGCGCTGGGATGGGGAGACCCCACAAAATCATTCCTAGCGAAGAAGATGTTGACAGGCTGGGCAAGACAGATAGGAATAAAAACCGATGACAGGTATCCCATCACGCACCACAGGCTGAACGAGCTCTGGGTATCCTTGGAAAAAATTTGCACATCAGATTTCGAGACCAAATTATTCAGGTTCGCCTTTTCCTTGGCATTTTATGGAGCCTTCAGAGTCGGCGAATTAGTGGCTAGCAACAAAAGGGACGAAGGAGCGAACGGATTGTTGCTAAGGAACGTCCTGTGCACAACAGAGAACCTACGCATAACGATTATCAGATCAAAGACCGACCAGCAAGGGAAGGGATCCACGCTAAGGCTCAATCGAGTTATGGGTTGCAACACCTGCCCAATATCCAATGCCAGAGAATACCTAGCTATTCGACCAGCGGGCCAAAAGCACTTGCTCATACATAAAGATGGCTTACCGCTGACAAAATTCCAACTGATAGCGGTGCTAAAAGCAGCAGCAAACGCGTTGAGATGGCACACAGGGAAGTTCAGCTCGCACTCGTTCCGAATAGGGGCGGCTACAAGCGCAGCCCAGGCCGGTCTAGACAAAGACACAATTAAGAAGATAGGAAGATGGAGATCTAACGCCGTAGACGCCTACGTACGGCTGGACAAGGCGGCGGCGGGACAAGGGCACATCTAACCAAAATTAATCAAAATTATTAATTCTATTTTACAGAGCAACGGAGGGTGCGGCAGACAGCATGGATTATTGGCCATTCGTATGTAAGATGGGCGGCCAAGAGAGCGAGCGAACGACCATATGGACAGCACCTGGGCCTGGCACCACAAGGGTGGATGGTTACGTGGATAGGAAAGCCCGGCATGCGCTGGAAACAATTATTGCCCTTACTACGGCGCTTGAGGGAGGAGAAGGCGGCTCCAGACGTAATAATAATACATCTGGGGGGCAATGATTTGAATTCCTCGACATGCAAAAACTTAATCCAATCAGTGAAGGAGGATTTGAAAATAACATCAGGATTATACCCAAAGGCAGCGGTGGTGTGGTCAGAAATTATACAAAGGCCCAAGTGGATAGATTCGAAGTTATGGAATAGAGGTCGAAAGAAAGTGAATAGACAGCTGGAGAGGTGGGCAAGAAAAAGGGGGTCACATCAGATCAGACACAAGTGGGCTGACGACAAGTGCCCGGGTTTGTTTAGAGAAGACGGGATACACTTGTCCGACATAGGTTATGACATATTTAACAATACGTTACAGGACGCAATAGAGGCAGGATACAAGAGGAGGCAAAAGGCCGCAGCTAATTAGGTCAGTGGGGGGACGCGAGGCAAGGAGATACCTACCTCGCGTCTTGGCGGTTACCCGGGCCGGTGGAATATTGAGTAAGGGGTGCCGGCGGCAGCACAAGACGGAGTGGGAGCCGTCAGCGCCAGGGGAGGCGCCGTAAAGGCGGGGCGCGTTGGAAAAGCGCCAAGGGCGGGGCCCCCGCCGGCGCGAGGTCACGCGGCGGGGGATCCTGGCTAACGGACGCCTGGCTCGGTTTACGGCGGGCGGTCAGAATCAGCTTATCGGCTCGGGTACACCAGGAATATTATTGCATATATTAAGTAAATAAAAGCTGCGGCCTTTTTTACGCCAAAGAACAGTTGTAGTGTGTTTTCTGTTATGTGTCACTATCACAAGAGTAAGCAAGCGGGGGGCGAGAGAAGGGGCAGGAGGGAGGATGACGACGCACGGAGAGTAAGTGGTGGCTGAGAACGTTATAGCCACTGCTATTAATTGCATCAGTAGCATGGGATCTTCTTAGTGTTTGGGTAATTGCCAGGTTCTTGTGGCCTGGTTTTGGCCTCTGTTGGAAACAGGATGCTGGGCTTGATGGACAACCCATGTAAAAATAGTCACACCAATAATGTTATCTTGATCTGTCTGCTCCAGCCTCAGTTTCACCTCCTCCTCTCCTGTTAGCTGCATGCTGCCTGAGAGGGCGTGAACTGAAGCAGGAAGCAGAGGGCTGTTCTTTGCTGAATGAGATGCTTAGTGAGTGAGGGAGCTCTGGGGTCAGGAAAGGGGAATAGTGCTGGGTTTGAGCTCGGTGGCTTGGGGGATAGTGCTGGGGTCATCCCTGGAGAAAGAAAGTGAGTGTGAGACGGTTGTCATCTGTGGCTTGCCACAGGAATGAGTGACCTAATGTCTGGAGAGGCATAACTAGGCCATTGGTGATGGTGAAAGCAGGAAAACATCTTCTGCCTAGGCCAACCACCTTTCTCTTAGGTTGAGCCCTCAGGTGCTGGTGGCTGGCGTGGCATGAACAACAGGGTATCCCCCATTACCAGCCAGCTTGGAATCAGAGTGATGAACTGGAGCACACCAGAAATCCAGGAAGGAGAACTGGCTGAACGCTGATTTGTAATACGGAGATGAAGAAGTCTTCTGGATACAAGAATGGATCCAGAGCGTGAGGATCAGAAGATAGGACCAAGCTCTGGCAACTGAGTGATGAAACTGCCTCAGTATAAATACAGGTCTATATAGGAAACAAGGTGGCCACCAGGGGAAGTGAGGGGCACAGAGCTGAATGGACTGGATAGATAGTTTGAGCAGCTCAGCCGCAGGCTGGTATTGAATTCGGCAAAGAATCCTTACAATGCATGTGTAAGAGAGTGTAGGGAACCCCCACCACCCCAGATCTCAAGATGATCACAACTGAAGCACTTCCAGGTATGTTCATGCGACCTGGTGCAGACTTGTGTACCTTAATATTGCAACATTTGGGCATTAATTGGTTGCTGAGAAGGGGGAGCCACTGCCATATGAAGGAACAGGGAGTTCCAGAACTGCCTGCTGATAACTGTTATTAGTCACCATAGTAATCAGCTTCTCTTATAATGTTATATAGGTAGATGCAGGATTTAAAAGCAAATTAGATTTTTTTCCCTTTCTTTCCTTTCCTGCTAGTAGTACTACTTCTCTATGAGACATAAACTAGAAATATTTGTTGTCTCCTGTGCATAGCAAATATACTGAAAGGAGATGAGTTCTTGCACAACTAAAACAAGATGTATACCCTAGAGGAAAGGAGGGACAGGAGAAATATGATAAAGACCTTTAAATAACGCCAATGTTTCCATGCAGAGGAGGTGGCCTCTTTCAAAGGAAGGAGGCTTTAGAACGAGGGGTCTTGGGATGAGGGTGAAAGGGGTAGATTCAGGAATACTCTAAAGAAATATTTCTTCATAAAGAAGGTAGTGGATGCATGGAACTGCCTCCTCATGGAGGTGATGGAGATAAGGACAGTTCCTGATAGAGATGTGTATCGTGTGATCGATCGTCTTAACGATCAATTTCGGCTGGGGGGGGAGGGAATCGGATCGTCGCGGTTTTGTTTTTATAAATATCGTGTAAATCGAAAATGGGGAGAGGGCGGGAAAACCGGCACACTAAAACATTTTGCTGTACGGCAATATGGCCATATGGCCTGCGCCATATGGCCATATTGCCGTACAGCAAAATGGCGCCGGCCGTACGGCAACACGATTCGAGTGCAGGAGGTCGTTCCCGGACCCCTGCTGGACTTTTGGCAAGTCTTGTGGGGGGTCAGGAGGCCCCCCCAAGCTGGCCAAAAGTCCCTGGGGATCCAGCGGGGGTCCGGGAGCGATCTCCTACGCTCGTGACGACGGGGAACAGGAACCAAAATGGCGCCGGCGCTACCTTTGCCCTGTCATATGACAGGGCAAAGGTAGCGCCGGCGCCATTTTCTATCAACGTGCCCGACGTCCGAGAGTGGAAGATCACAACGGGACCCCCCCACTGGACCCCAGGTAATTTAAGACATTTTGGGGGGTTCGGGAGGGTGGGGGATTTATTTTAAAGGGTCGGGGTGGGTTTTAGGGATGTTTTAGTGTGCCGGTTTTCCCGCCCTCCCCCTTCCCCTCCCCCTTCCCCCGATTTACGATTTTTGACGATAAATCGGGGGAATTCCTATTAAATATCGCCTCTAACGATTTTTGACGATTTAAAATATATCGGACGATATTTTAAATCGTCAAAAAACGATTCACATCCCTAGTACCTGAATTCAAGAAAGCATGGGATAAACACAGAGTATTTCTGAGGGAGTGGAAAGGATTGTAAAGCTGAATAATTGGTGTGGATGGGCAGACTAGATAGATCATAATGATCTTTTTCTGGTGTCATGTTTTTATGTTTCTATTGTAGGGATCCTGTTAGTCCCCTACTAGAGTTTAGTCAGGAAATACCATTTGTGAGAAGAGAGACATTGTGTTAAATTTGTGGATTTATAGCTTCCCCATGTGGAAACTGGAAATGGAGGTGTCCCTCAGCCTTATATGGGCGGACTACCATTTTACATTGTGGATTTCCTGTTTTCAGTTGAGGAGGTAGCATGCCTTGGCTGTCCTCTGACTTTTCTATTAATTGGGTTAACGCCTCCATGGAGACTTTTATTTGGATGGGAATTTCTTTCCATCCTTCCAATCTTCTCTATAGTCTCTAATTAATTTATTTAAGTTTGGAGTACCAGTAACTTGGGGCTAATTTAATTTCTGCTCTATAATCTAATGGGAAATGTTCCTTTCATGCAAGATAACTCTGTGATCATCAGATCCAAAGAGAGGATGACTTTCAGCCATCCTGAGAGGAAGGAGAAAGGGGAGAGAGGAGAAGAGATGGATCCATCAATGGTCCATGTACATCTTCTGGAGATTTGGAGAAGAGAAGACAAAGTTATCAACCTGATACTGAAAAAGAGATAAAGAGAAGGACTTATGCCATTCTGGTATATTGAGGAGACTGAGGAATAAAAGGAGACCACATGGAGGAGGTAGGAGATAAATGACTGTAGAATATGAATTCTATCTTTGACACCTCGCCTTCTATCAAAGGAAAGACATTAACTTGCCTGGAATCCAATGGGAGGAAAGATGTCAGAAATTTAAAGAACTGAATCAATTGACTAACATCATATGCTTTATAAAAGATTGTAAGAAGTTACAAACTTACTAAATGCACTTGTACCATCTTAAAAGTGAATACATCAGCCGTAAAGACTTTAACTCATCATTTTGTACTTTATCAGTAAAAAGAAATATTGGATATCACCAAACTCTTATACATTTCATTGAGTAATAGTTACAACACTTATTTATGCTGTTATCATCTATGCTGCATGCAATATGAAGGGCCTTGTAGGGATGTGCAGCAGGGACGGATTCGTCTGATTTGGTATTCTTATTCGTCGGGACCCAAATCCGTTGCATCCATTTTCGGGGGACCCCGATTTGTCCATTAGTTACATATGGTATTTATTTCCCAATAAAGTTGAAAAACTTTAATGGGAAATAACATCCCAACCCTTTAAATTTAATTAACTACAATCCCCCACCCTCCTGATCCCTCCATGACTTGCCAAAAGTCCCTGGTGGTCCAGCGGGGGTCCTGCAGAGATCTCCTGCACTCGGGCTGCCGGCTGCCAGTATTCAAAATGGCGCCGATAGCCTTTGCCCTCACTATGTCCCAGGGGCTACCGGTGCCATTGGTCGGCCCCTGTCACATGGTAGGAGCACAAGATGGCATCAGCTGTCCATTGCTCCTACCATGTGACAGGCGCCGACCAATGGCACTGGTAGCCCCTGTGACATAGTAAGGGCAAAGGCTATTGGTGCCATTTTGAATACCGGCAGCCAATGGCCCGAGTGCAGGAGATCGCTCCTGGACCCTGCTGGACCACCAGGGACTTTTGGCAAGTCTTGGGAGGGTCAGGAGAGTGGGGAGTTTATTTGTTAATGTTACGTTGCATTCATGGGGGTTTTCCATATGTTTCGGAACCCCACGAATGCAATGAATAGGGACATATACGTTGCAGATTGCGCATTCGTTCAAAATGAATGCACATCCCTAGGGCCTTGAAAGGAAACTTTCCGCTTCTGCAGGAAACCTTGGAATTATATCTTTTGGCAAACAACAGTGTTCCATCTAAAAATAGAAATTTGAAATATGGCCTCTGAAACTAATATCCGGGTTCAACTATCACAGGGGGTTACACTATGTAGGGAGTAGGGTAGGAGCAGAATACAATGTAGGATGCAGGTGCAGATTAAACCATGGAAATGTTGAAGATCAGGAAGTTGACATAAGGCAGCAGCCAATCAATGAGAAGAATTTGTTGCGGCTTCCGGCCGCGGTAGGCCTTGGCCAGTCCACCCTACCTGTTCCACCGCCAGCCTCTGCCGCAGCCCGGCATGGCGCGACCTCCTCCGCGGCAGGCCGACCACGGCCTACCACATGGCCACAAATGCCATCCTACTCCGTCTGGTGAGGGCTCTTCCTAGGCGCTCGGGCACGGGAGGCCCTGCCCTTTAAGGGGGCCGTGGCGGGAAACCTCGATTCGGCCCGGGAGATGACATCTCAAGGGAGGGGTATTTAAACCCCACAGCAGTCTGCAGTCCTTTGCCTTTGTAACAGGTCATCTCCTCGGAGTGCTAGTTGCTGTTCCTGATGTGTTTGATCCTGTTCCTGGTTCAGTTCCTGCTTCTGCTCCAGTACTTGTGTTCCTGAGTCCTGTCCTGGCATTCCAGTTCCCGCTTTCCTGCCCGTGCCTTCATTCCAGTCTCCGGTCTTTTCCTTGATGCTCAGTTCTTGTGACCCCATCCTCGGCTTGATCTCTTGGTGTGACCTCGGCTTGTCTCGTCTCTGCTTGTCTGCTGCCCGCTTCGACCCTTGGCCTGTTACTTCGTTCTTGCTTGTCTGCTGCCTTCCCCAGATCTTCGGTTTGGACTCCATTCCACTCCTTCGCTGCCAGCCCAGACCCGGACCTCTGACCCTCTCTACATCCTCAGCTCCATCATCTTCCTCGAGGCACGTGCACCTAAGTCCTGCCGGCCCCGGCACCCAAGAGCTCAATTTGTGGGCAATGAGGGCTGGTATAGGTGAAGGTCCAGCCGAGTTGTCCTCATCAGCTCCACATACAGGAGATGAGATCCATTGGGGCAATCCCTCAGTGGTCACATCACCACTCCGGTTCAAGGGTCCACAACCATAACAGAATTTACCATACTATGAGAAACTGCAACCTTTACAATATACTGAAGTAAACCACCTGTAATCTTTCAGAAATATGTGATAATCTTGATGTAAAACTCATGGTTTGGGGTTTTCCAGGAAGTAGTACCTAGAAAACCTTCCCCCTCATTTATCAAAATGCTATAAGGCGTTTTTGCATGCGTTAAGACCTTATCGCATATGAAAAGCCCCGTTAACGCATGCAATAGCACCATATCGTATGGTGAGATGCAAATCTGAAAAAGAGGAGGAGTGGGCTGGGTTTACCATTTTGTGAAGCCCTATTGCATTGCTTTTAACTACAAAGTTTTCATGTTAAGCCATGTGAGAGAGAGAGAGAGAAAGAGAGAACCTAACCATAATACTCTACCTCTAGATAGGTATTTATATCTCTATGGGAGGCCCACCTAGTAACTCGAGGTGAGGTTTAGGTAGTAGTGTAGGGGTTAGGGGCCACTGACATTCAAAGTGAGACGTACGAACAGAAGAGTGCTCTCTTGTGAAGATTTGATGACCCTTGGAGTGAGGAAACTCACCCAAAGATGAGATTTGTGCAATGTTCTCTCAACCTAGTTTGATGTTACCCAGGTAGAGAGTCCTTCTCCTCCAAGAACTTATCCAAACCTTTTTTGAACCCAGCTACACTAACTGCACTAATCACTTCCTCTGGCAGCAAATTCCAGAGCTTAATTGTGCATTGAGTGAAAAAGAATTTTCTCCGATTAGTCTTAAATGTGCTACTTGCTAACTTCATGAAATGCCCCTTAGTACTTCTATTATCTGAAAGTGTAAATAACCGATTCACATCTACTCGTTCAAGATCTCTCATGATCTTAAAGACCTCTATCATATCCCCCCTCAGCAGTCTCTTCTCCAAGCTGAACAGCCCTAACCTCTTCAGCCTTTCCTCATAGGGGAGCTGTCCCATTCCCTTTATAATTTTGGTTGCCCTTCTCTGTACCTTCTCAATCGCAACACAAAGATGTCAGAAGTATCCCTAGGGATTAGTACCTTACAAACCCAGGACATTTATTATAAGTTACAACTCTGTAGCAAACAATAAGAATTTATGTCAAGCTTTATTTAGGAAAACTCTTTCTCCTTAGCATAAGCCTGTGAACCCAGCTCTGGGTTTAGTAGAAAAAACCCAAAAATTATTGTCATGATTGCCTCTCACCCAAATTGAACCAGGAATGTCTTTGGAGGGATACCTATGTTGGCCGACTGAAGGTCTTCCAGCCAAGTTCCATGGTTCAGCATGCTCCTTCTCTCTTGGGTACTCTGCTCTCAGTGTAATGAACAATGTGATCTTCTCCTTTATTACAGTTCAGCTACTGGTGCAAATTCAGCTACAATTGCAGAGATTCTTCTTTCCTACAATGATACATGTGGTTTTTCTTAGTACACATCAGAGCAATTTTGCCAAATGAAATGTTAGGTGAGGCCAGACATACCATTGGCTTTTGCTGTCCAGCTAGGTAATGACCACATGCTTCTAACAAAGGCCTGGATCTATCAAAATGCAATAAATACCGCATGCAATAGAAAAAGGGGCATGTTTTATGGTAATAGGCAGTTTATTGTAATAATACCTATGTGAAGAGCTAAGTTACTGCAAATTGTGATACCTTTTTTGCACTGAGATAAGTGCCAGAATGTGGTATTTCCTACATACAACCACTAGGGGGACCATGTTTACTACCAGGGCCACGGAGGGGGGGGGAGGGGGGGGGGAGAGAGAGAGAGAGAGAGTAGCCATAATGCCCTAACCCTAGATAGGTATTTATATCTCTATGGGAGGCCCATAGCCACTGCTATTCATTGCATCAGTAGCATGGGATCTTCTTGGTGTTTGTGTAATTGCCAGGTTCTTGTGGCCTGGTTTGGCCTCTTTTGGAAACAGGATGCTGGGCTTGATGGACCCTTGGTCTGACCCAGCATGGCAATTTCTTATGTTCTTATGTTCTTAACAGGAGGGCAGCCACGTGCTTCCTTCTGCTTCCAGTCTGCACAGGTTGAGGGAGATTTTCAGCACACAGGAAGCTCCCTCACCCCTAAGATCTTCCAGAAAAATGACAAGAGAAATCTTAGTTATGCTGATGACAACATTGCACAATCTCTTGAACTTCACAGTCCGGTATCTTATATGACTTTAGTTATTCAAAAATTCCCCATTCACTTGAGCTTTTATTCTCCTTCTTACCATCTTTCTTTGTTCTCTCTTAGTCCTTTCTCCTGATCTTTCTCAATTTATTTCATTTTCTTCATTCTTTTCTTTAGATTCATTTTTCTTTTTGGTATGTATTCATTTTCAACATTTTTAACATTTCCCTTTCCCTTTTATTTATAAGTTTTTTTCATCTCTTACCCATTCTATTCTCAGCCTTTTAATCCGCTGACACTTTTCTTTTCTTGGAGACATCATTCCCATTTTTTCTGTCATTTTTGTCTTTTTACTTTTGTTTATCTCTATCCCCCTTTCAGGTGTTTATCACACACTCCTCTCTTAAGTGTCTTTCCTTCCCAAATGTACCTTATTTTCCTCTTCTTACTATTACTACTACTACTTAACATTTCTATAGTGCTCAATGACATACAAACATACAAAAAGAGCTTACAACCTAATAAGAGAACCATACAGGACATCCTTCCTTCTCACACACTCATCCTTAATACTCCTCTACTTCTGTTCCTCTCTCACACACACACAGCCTCTTTCTTCTCCTTCATTCCTTTTCTCTTCCTCCCTCTTCTCTTTCCTTACCCTCAACTCTCTTATTTCTCTGATCCTCGTTTTTCTGTCCTGACTTTCATCTCACCCTTTCCCTCCTTCCCCTCTTCACTTATTTATTATTGTTATTCTTCCTGTCATTCATCTCTTCTCCTCCTTCCTTCCCTCATCTCCTGCTGCACCCCTCCCTCATTTATCTTTTCTTCCACCTATTCCTTCCTTCCTTCTCTCTCCATCTTGCTACTACAACCTTTCCTCTCATCTTACCTTCTTCTGCCTTTTCCATTCCATCACAGCAAACTTAGCCTCTCCCCGGCAGACAGTAGCGTGGGATGCAGGGGTTTACAATATTCCATCTTTCCCCTGCTTCTGTTGGTGCTTGAGTTAGTTGTGGGTGGATCCTTGGGCCGGTGGCAGATGACCACGCCCCCGGGGGAAGATCCTGAGAGGGAGCACCAGTCAAGCTCAGAGTATGGAGACAGACACACACTAGTTCTTTTATTAGACAGTATATGGAACCACCAGAGGTGGCAGTAGTGAGCTGGAATGCCCGGCTGGGCTGTAGTCCCTCAGATACTGGGACAGCGATCCCTGGAGGCTGAGCTGTAGAGAAACTGAATATAGTGAGTAGGCAGGGTATGCAAAGTTCAGGAACAGAGCCTTGATGGTAACACTCACACAATAGTCTCTTAGAAGCAGCCCAGGAGCTGGAATGAAGTAGGCCCTCGAGGAGCGAGTACCTGGTTCCAGGGAACGCTCAGAGAGAGAGTTGGTAACTCACTGGTGTTGTAGGCAGCGATGACTTCCTGGCAGAAGTGGTATTCAGTATCAAGTCCGGGAACGTGGGCCCTCGAGGAGAGAGTATCGGTTCCAGACTGCGATCTGAAAAGCAAAGAGAAACGAGGCCCCCGAGGAGCGGGTACCCCTGGTAAGTCCGAGGAGGCAGAGTAGCTAGGAGCGTAAGGAAACCTTTCCCTTGTAGACTAACTCCTTGCTAACTCCATTAGTTAGCGATTTCAGAGACCTTAAATATCCGGTGGAGATGATGTCACCTCAGGGGGACGCCCCTGAGGTTTGTGCCACTGCTGGTACTTGAGTCGGGGCTGCGCTGCGCACGCGCCCTTAGGATGCTGGGAAACATGGCGGAGTGCAGCGTCTAGCCGGTCTGGGGACGCTGGAGGTGAACGGCACGATGATGCCAAGGCAGCCAAACTTCCAACAGGCAAAGAGGGAGTCGCCAAAGAGGTGAGGTGGGCGTAGTGGAGTCGTCGGGCAGCGATGGTCGCAACAGCTTCATTTCCCCTTTTCCCAGTATTTCTCCCCTTGGCTGTCTCTCCTTTCCCAGCATCTACTCCCCCTGCCTCTTTCCCCTGCCCCAGCACGTGCCCCAATCTTTCTCCCATTTACCCCCGCTCTTTCCCCCTTTTCACCTGCATCCTTCCCTATCATCCATCTCCCCACTCGTATCTATCATTGCTGCCTTCCCCCCCCCCCGCCCACGACACCCATCCTCACTCTTCCTTGCCTTCCCTCTGCCTCTACATCAGCTGAGTGGTGAGAATTCATCCGTAAAAGCCAGCAGAATGTCTCACCTTGGTCACACATGAATAACACAGAGCATCGCCCAATGCAAAATAAGTGACCACTAATTAGAAATAGAAAAATGCAGCAAAAGTCGAATACTCAGCATTGCTGTCTACTCCATCCTGGACCCTTCCCTCTTGTTCCCTGCAGACAGAAGAGGAAGGGGGGGGGGGGCTGCATTAGAGAGCAGAGCAGTTGAGCAGTTATTCTTTGCAATGTCTGCTGCAAGCTCACTCCCTCTCTGCCTATTGCTGAATGACAGGTGGGGAAGGAGCTGTGTGCTCAGACTGCTCCAGGATTACCCCCCTCCGGACCTGTTCTCAACAGCTGCCTGGTAGGGGAGGTGGGAAAAGATGAAGTAGGAAGCAGAAGGTTCTTCTTTGCCGCTTGAGGTTTGGGGACTGGCAGGCCAACAGAGTCATCAGGGCAGAGCCTTGGGTGCTCATACAATAGCCTCCCCCGCCCCTGCCCTTTTTGCCTATAGGTAAAAAAAAAACAGCCCTGCACAGAGGGGCTGAGCTGGTTACACCTGAGGGTCAAGTTAGAGCTGGACTACTATTGGAGAAAAGGTTTCTGTTCTCTTAGAGGGCACTCCCCTCCCTCCCCTTAAGCCACACACACACAGAGCAAGTCAGGGAGCTCTCATCAGTACAAGAGAGAGAGAGAGAGATATGATTGATAATACTTAACACCCCTTAAAGCTAGATCTTCCATTACAAGAAAAAGGTATTTTGGTGGTGTATCACATCATTACACTTTAACACCAACTGACAGAAATGGACGCTTATCTGCCTTTTTTTTCCCCCAGAATCAGCAGATGACTTGTTTTGCTAGAATGTAAGCACCTCCCCTCCACCCAGGTTTATTGAAAACTCATAGAAAATATTACCAATTAGATTCCCCCGAGTACCGTGATATTATTGCATGTGGCAATGACTTTAAGACAGTTCGACAAATGAGTCTTAGGTATTATCAATCATGTCCTGTCTCAAAACTAAATGAAACCAACAAAACAGGTTGTGTAGTTTAAAATATTGTTTTTTTTTAAGAACAAAGCTCGACTGTTGATTCTCCCCAACTGTGTTTTCCATGTTAATTAAAATAATGCATGTGCTAGAGTAGGCAAATGAAAATTGTGCCTCAGACAAAAAAAAAAAAAAGCGTCTATATGATTCCTCTCCTAATTATGTTATCAGTCTTTTCAGAGTGAGCCAAGGACAATTTGAAGATCAGCTCCCAGCTACTCTGCACTTTGGAAAAATATGAACATATACGATTACATTGGGTAGTCATGCAGAGTGTGAATACTATGAATATCTGCCCAGGACCTACTAAACAAAGCAGCTGCCGCCTTCCTACCTAACACAGATAATGACATTTAAGAGAGGCCGGCACCAAATGTTATTTCTTTTGCACAGCCACTTTACTTACAGTAGGTTGAAAGGAAATGCGGAATGAAACCAGAATCTGATGCATAGCTCTCTCTTTTCTCTGCTTGTGGAATGCCATCCACCATAGCAAAACAATTTTTATTCCTTCTTTTTTTTTTTCCCCCTTCCTCTTGCTCCTGGTCAAAATAAATCTAAAATCTGAAAAAATAAACCTACACACACTAAGTATGCATTGCAAGGCGGTGCAGGGGGCACGATTGTAGGATTTGCTTACAGATCATGTTGCATTTGAAAGGTTTTGCTGCTGCTCAGTTTGGACATTTCAAACTACTTAAATTAGTTGTAAGTTCCAACAACATAACTCGAAGGATTTATTTTTGGGGAGTGGGAGGAAACTGTGTTTCTTCTGAGCCACAAGAGGAAAAAAAAAAAAAGAAGTAGCATATTTTCCATGGCAAAATAAGCAGCAGGTCCTAGTGAACCTCCTTTTATGAATACTAACTTGTAATCTCTGGATACGAGGTGTTCTGGAAATTGTTTTCCACAGCTTTCATCTCCGAGAGAACTGGGCAAGGGCAGGACTGCCAGTGTGAAGATCGTACAAGAGCTTATTAGTTAGGGCTATCCCTGCCTAACTGAAGTGACTTGTAAGAAGGGATCTTTATGGAGCATTTGTTGGCATATTTTATGTTTTGTATGCTAGCATGGAAGTAAACTTGGGTAGGTGGCCCAGTCTGCACCCTCAAGGTATATTCATCTTGATGGCACTGCTCAATTTGTTTTTCGCAAAGAAGTCACAATTCTCCAGGGTTGAATCAAGATATATATATTTCTGTATTTATTTATGTATGTATGTATGTATGTATGTATTTATTTATTTATTTATTTAGTGTTTTTATATACTGGCATTCGCGAGAATAGTTCACATCATGCTGGTTTACATTTAACAAGGGGTGTAAAATGAAAATAATATAGAACTGTAACAAGTGAGGAGAAAGTCTGCAGTTACAATAAAACAGCAATGTTTAAAACTGGCAGAAGGAAAAAAGGCGAGCGAAATTTAACAGAAGAGCAATTATTTACAATTAATTACAGTGCTCTAGGGAAGTCTGACTGTGTTGTCGGAGAATTAGGGATGTAAATGGACTAGACCAAAACCTGAGACTAGTCCTTGTCGTTACACTTTCTGTAACCTGTACATTTACTATTGTTATTTTGCAATTTTTTTTTTGTCCCCTTTTTATTTTAATCGTTTTATGTACTATGTGAAATTGTCACACCAATAAAGTTATCTGAACCTGGATCTGAAATAATCTTAAAGTGGTTTCTTGATCAGATCCTTAAAGGCTTTGCAAAAACATCCTAGGAAGAATATCACCATTTGCAAAGGAATGACAGCAAACTTCTGAGAGGAATGATTCCTCACTCCAACGTTTCCTGTGGCTTTCTTTGGTTTTAATGGTCTTCACTAGTCTTAGGTTTCCATAAACATGAGAATCTGGGCCCACCAAATCTGTATCACAATCACCTACTCTTCCATGTGGTCAAATGCAAAACAGAATCAGATGATAAGAGGACAAGACATTAATGTAAGTAAACTTACGAAACTAAAAGAAAATTAAGGTGTTTAAAGTTTTTATTATGACATAATAATTTGATGCTACTGAATAGTGTGCCCAGTCTGATTGGAAACTATTTGGACTTAGAAGACTGGCAGAGGAAGGCATTACATTGCCTTCAAGCTTTGCACAGATGTTTCTTGTTTACCAGGAGCAGAAATTACCATTTTAAGAACATGTGTGGCCTAATTAGTCATTGAGTGCTAAGACCTTCATTTCCTACAGAACTGGCATCACACTGTGTTTACTGTACTACAAACTGCAAGTTTAGACTAAGGAAAGAGCAAAAAGGGCAATGTCCTGAGGCTCTGAGCTCTCAGGCACATCCCCCGATTCCCAATTTAGATCTTCCGAGTGTTTCTTACTACATTTTAAATGCAGCCTCACTCTTGCTTAAATGGTTTAGATTGATTTTTATTGTATGGTTTGAAATCCTTAAATGTTAATGTAACCCCCCCTCCCACTTCAGAGGCTGCTGAGCACTGGCCATCTCGTTGCGGCTTCAGGAAATATACACTGATTCGTGAGCAGATTCCCCCCCCCCAAAAAAAAAAAAACCAAACCTGTAATCATGCAAGAGGTTGTTTCCAAAACGAGAAAAATAATTTATTTAAAGACCACAGTCCAGAAAATGGCAAAGAAAACCAGCAAAGCAGTCCAAAGCATACATAAGCTTCTTAGGCAGTCCACAAATTTCAAAATGATTACTCACTTTCCTCTCATGCAGTCTGAATCCTCATATAGAAGAATTTTCTAAACATCACCATCAGGACCCATTTTTTCCTCAGGCCCCAGTGTCAGATAGGAGATGTCTTTTATCCAGGCTTCCCCATTTATAATGGTATCCCTGAGGGTAGGGGTTCTGCTCCTTCCAGATGATCTAATGCCCTTGCCAGAGAGAGAGAGAGAGAGAGAGCGAGAGAGAGAGAGAGAGAGAGAAACTCGAGCAGATCACTGGAACTCAAGACTGGATTCCTCCCCTAAGCTCTTAAACAAGATGTCTTACTCCAGAACTCCTCTTAACAACTCCTCCAGTGCCTAGGGGAAGCATCATATATATACCACCCCACTTTGCTCATCCCCTTTGAGGACAGAACCATCCTAACAATCACAATACCACTAACACCCCCTGAACCTCTCATTGCTAGAAAATTCTTCATTTTAAAGCATAGTATACTCTAACGCAGTGGTTCTCAACCTTTTTTTTCTATCGGGACACACCTGGCAGAGGACGCTCACGTGCGAAACAATGATGAACACATGACTGTCACGGAGCTAAATGTAAACATATATTCTGCACCCTTAGGAACCCCTGACCCCCAACAATAGGTGCAGGGCAGAACTAGGATATTTTCCCATAAAACTTACCATAGAAAAAAAAGATATTCTGGTGTCATCACAACAGCAACACACACTCCCTCTACTACCAGGTGGATGTAAAATACAAAACTCGCACACCATAATAGCATTAACTCTGAGGACTCAAACAGCAATAATTCTACATTGAAAAGGCGGCAGTGCACCACCAGTGCATGTCCTATTGAGAAAGCACAACAAATAAGACTGATACAGATCCCTACATGCTAGTAAAATATCTCACCTCAATCGCACACACAGACTAAAGGACCACAATTTTCAAATGTGGAGACAAAACTAGAATGGAAACCCCAAAAAGCCACACTGCATGCAGTGCATAACTGGAGAACTAAAAACAGAAATGTATTTCCTCCTACACTAAGCAAAGTACAACGATAGTTTTGGCAATGTGCATTTCTTTTGGCATTATTATGGCTCTTGCACCCTGTCACTCCTCATCCATGCCTCCTTCATCCCTCAACTTCTCCCATTTACTCCTTTTCAATCATCTCCTCACACCCACACTCCTGCCCAGCATTCCTGAGTCTCCCTCCCCCTCCCCCTTGCTCGTCTCTTTCCCCCTCTTCCTCCCTTCTCCCCCTCCCTGCCCACCTACACCTAATTTTCCACTCCTTCCTAAGCAGCAGATCCTACACTCCCTCTCTCCCTGCCCTGCATCCCCAACCTCCATTCCCCTACTCCCCACCAGGTGAAGAGAACATTACTTCCAGGCTCAGTAGGGGAAGTTAAAGTTGGCGTCCTATTGGGTCCAGAAGAGCAGGAGTAGGCAATGTCTCTCCAATATTGGTGAAGGAGGAAACAGCCTCCCATTGGGCCAGAAAGAGGAGAAGGGAGCGAGAGTAGCCTCCTGTCAGGCCTGATAAAGAAGAAGTCAATTGATTCCCACCCGGGTTGATGAGACAGCAGCCTCCCACTGGCCCTGTGACACACCACCCAGGACCTCGCGACACACCAGTGTGTCCTGACACACCCGTTGAGAACCACTGCTCTAGTGAACCCAGACATGGATCACTCTAACTATATTGTCTTTTGATTTGATTTTGATTGGGTATGAAAGCGTGGCAATAACAAGGATGCTGAAGAGGTGCAAATATTGAACATGAAATTATCTTAAAGCCTATGAAACCGTATAGTGTTAGCATTATTTCCCTAAAATACTTTAATTCTATTGTATCAGGAGGTAATGTTCCATTTCTATGCCATTGGTGGCCTCATTTGTATTTTAACAGGTTGTGATAATGCTTTCCATTGTGGTGCTTTGATCAATTTAAGTTGCAGTGTCTTAAGTATGAATCTTAGCATAAATGCTTAGACCTTCTTGCTGGGTATGTGGGATAAATAAAACTAGGTTACATAGTAGACGTTCAGGAGAGCACTAATATTCTCTGCAAATTTTAAAATGTTCAATAGTATAGTGTCTGTTTGATGACCTCAAGATTCACAAATCTTCATTACAAAAACCACCATAATATTTGGTCCTCTGTGGTCAGTAATTTCTGCAAAGTAACTAAAGATTGAGTGAGTATGGAAAATGAACAACTTTCCAACTGTGAGAATTGGAGAATTCAGGATTATTATTTATTATGTATACAGTACCATCATTAACACCACAATATATGTGAGCGGTTTTAAAATCCGACAGGTTATGGAAGGTTCATTTTAAAGGATACACAAAGCTCTCGTATGGAGAGAGAGAGAGAGTCAGAGAGAGAAATTCTTATCTATTAGCTTATTATATGACCTATAAGCATTATACATAATAAAATTATGCATTCATTCCAATCCTCTGAAGCAGGAAGCTATGGAAACCTTATGTAGTTCATTTTTTCTATTTTTCTTTCTCTTTCTCTCAGACCTTCCTTCTCAGAGGGAGGTTCATCTTATTTGAATTAGCTCCTGTATATCCCTACTGACTCCCACCTACAATTATTCTAGTTTAAAAGACTGTTGACTCAGTAGGAAATATACAACCATAAATTAAGGATGTGAATTTATTTAAAATGAATGGTCATCGCAAAACAAATTATACCTAATTTATTTCTTTCAGAGGTCCCTGAAACAAATTGGGAAAGACCCCTGAATTAAACAAATCCTATTTGTTTCATTTTTCTCCCTTCATGTGTATGGCTATTAAAGACTACGGAGACTAACAGGTGCAATACAATTAGTAAGGAATTGTTACAGTATAGCTATTAGTGGCCAGCTCAGTTATTAGCAGCCAGCCCCATTTGTGCTTTGTCAGACCTTGGCAGGACATGTTGTCAAGGAGACAGCATATCACATTGAAGCATTTTTCTAAACAACCTATCACTGCTCTACATAGACACTGATCTTGAAGACTTGAGCACATTTAAGATGTGCTTTGCAACATGAGCATTCCTTCTGTAGTCATTATCATGGTCTATCTGCTGCTTGAGGCCCAGCTGTCATACCCCTAGTACCTCCATAGGGGACTTGCTGCCTTATATCTAGCTGCCATACCATTATCACCAGGGGTCCTTGCTGGCACAGGCTTACTTGCCATGCCCCTAATTCCATGAAAGGGGACTTGCAGGCACATGCCTACCTGCTACACCTCTTGTACTACAATAGGGGACTTGCTACCTGATACCTGCTATACCCTAGTAGCAGCAGCATAGGAGGCTTGCTGCCTAATGCTCAGCTTTCATACCCCTAGTACCACAATAGGAGATTTGCTGCCTCACTCCTACCTGCCATAATTCTTGTACCAGCATAGAGGACATGTTGCTGGTCTAGCTGCCATGCTCCCAATTCTATCATAGAGGACTAGCTGGCACATGCTTACTTGTCATGTCCCTTATGTCACTACAGGGGCCTAACTGTTACTGCTGTACCTGCCTGCCATGCCCCTTATATCATCACAGAAGACTTGGTGCTACTACTCCATCTGACTGCTATGCCTGCATAAAATGCATGAGCATGAGAGTTTTGGTTTGCTTTTCTTTGTTTCTTTGTTGTGTTGGGGTATTTGCTTTTCCCCAGAAAAAAAGTAAAACATTTAGAAAAAAAATTATTCTCCCCTCCACTTAGTTTAGAAATCTTTGTTTTTGTCCAACCCCTCTGTAATGATCCTAGCTTGGTTTCCCCAACCCATTTGTTGTTTATGCCCTGGTGGTTTATCCATAAAAGCCCTCAGTTTTAAGGAAGAAATACAGGCATAACAGAAAATATAGAGGACAGAAAACATTTACATGTTGTAAGTGTGTTAAAAGAAAGTCAGGAAATGGAACAGCCAGCATTCAGATACAGAATATGGGAAAAATGTTCTAAATAAAACCCCTCACAACTTTCTATAAAAACCTAACCACACTCAGAGTAACCATTTATATGTTCTGAGTATATTAAAACTATCAGTCAATAAGAGAGAATTCATGCAAAACAAAAATATCAAGCAGTATAACAGTCAAAGTTCAGCAACAGAATATAGGAAACATTTTCTAAAAAAAAAAAAAAAATCCTGAAAACTTACTATAAAACAAAGCCACACTAATATGTGAAACTATTTACATGATCTGAATGTGATATCAGTTTCATTTGGAAAGCCCATTTCACAAGAAAATCAAATTTCCTCCCAGTACCTTGGAGTTCATTGTGCCACTCAATCTTGCTTCCATGCCCAGACCTTAAACTTTGGAGTTCTCTTTGCCACTGTGCCTTTCTGTTGTACCCCAGACTTTACATCTTGATTTGTTGTTGCCAGTCTGGGGGGTTGCTTTGCACATCTCATGTTGTTTTGATGTCATAAAGCCACTCTTTTTGCTGCTTGACCCGTTTATCAGTGCTGTGTTTTTTTAAATTACACCTTTTTTGCTTCGTTCCCATTTCATGGTGCCTTAGAATGCTGATGCCACTTTTGGTGCCAGTTTGAAACTCGTGATGCCATCAAGTGTTAATGTCACAGTTGCTGGTGCCCTCTTTTGGAGTCTTGGTGTATTTGTCCCACTTTTTTTACTCCTCTTATGGTGACTTGGAGAGCTACTGCCAATGCTAAGAAATATAGAAACATGTCAGCAGGAAAAGACCACATGGCTCATCTAGTGAGCATATCCATCCAATTAATTTAGCATCCTTTCTTAGAGATCCCCTGTATTTATCTCATGCTTTCTTGCATTCATATACTGTTTTTGTCTCCACCACCTCCACTGGGAGGCTGTTACATGCAACTACTAACCTCTTTGTAAAGAAATATTTCCTAAGATTACTCCTGAATCTACTCCCTTTCACCTTAATCTCGTGACCCCTTGTTCTAGAGCCTCCTTTCAATTGAAAAGGCTCACCTCCTGTGCCTGGAAACCTTTGAGATATTTGAATACCCCTTTGCTCCATCACAGAGCCTTAGGCTATTCATGTCACTTTTGGTGCCACTTTCCACAGTCATTCTAGGGACCTTGGAGTTCTTTCCCCATTCTGATGATTTCTTCCCATAAGTTCTAAGATAATTGATTAGAAGACCCCAAATCTGGAGCCCAATTTAGGCTGCAATGCTTCTTCCATTGACTTTAATAGCAAACGAAAAATGAATCAAACAAAAAAAAAAACAAAACCAAATTTCTTTTGGTTTTGAAACTAAAGAAACAAATTGGGGTCCCCACAAAATTAATTTTGAAATAAAACATTTTTTTCTTCTGTATATCCATACTATAAATCCAAGAATAATTTAGGATGGAAGTTAAATTCCTCCCCACCCTCCCCCAGGGCTGATGGAAAATGTCCTGATCTTTATAGGCCCATAAAAAACCTTTGCTCATTCAATATCTGTATTGTGCATACATGGAAAGTTTAAGTTATCTATTGTCAATTTGGCCTGCATCATGAGTATTTCAGTAGGAAGATGAGCATAATGCAGGCTTTTCAAAACTCATCAATGCATCTGTATTGTGACATATTATTTTTGAATGTAAATATCTGCTCTAGCTCCCTGCAATATAGCACTATGTTCTACAGAGTGCAGTAACCATCCTCTTCCAGCTTCCTTCCCCCCTCACTCAGAAATGCAATAGTACTCTTGAAATTTAAATGTACTTCCTTAGAACAAAGAACTTGACCTTTATAATATTCTCCGTCTTGACTAGTAATTCCTTCACTGCCTGTATTTCTGAGATAGATGTGAGGACTAAATTCTTATGAGAGGTGAGTGACTGCAAAGTAACATGACTTGAAGCCTTGACAATGGCATTACTGCTCATAAGCTTCACTATTCTGTCAGCTGAACTATTTTTCCATAAAAAAAGACAGTAAGATAACTGCCAGCTAAAATTAGTGCCTAGTAGTTGATAAATTATCTGTAATAATTACTGCTGAAGGTTAGGAGAATGCTCGATTTAGACTAATGCAAAAATTATGGGCTGCCAATTTTTCATAGTTGGTGATAGGACTGGGCCATGGATGTACATCTTCATTCTATGCAAACTTGAAAAATAAGGTCAAGTGCATGTCAGTATTTAATCCACATGCCAGTAGGCCTATGAGGAATGTGTTGGAATGTCAGAGGTGTCTGAATGTGACATCCTTCAGGAGCAAAATTTAAAGTATGTAGGAACAGGGCAGACAGACTACTGAATTACTAAGGTAGTTTGTTTTACTTTTTTAGCTCATCAACTTGACCCTGCAATAACACTCTCCAATTCAGAGAACAAAAACTGTGGCCAACTTTTTTTCTATTGTCTAGCTAGCAATTGAATTATAGCTTTAGGACCCTGAGGAATTAGGAAGGATTTGTTTAGGCTTTTAAAATCTGAGTGCATAGCAGCAAAGATATCAACCTGTCAAAGAACAAAAGCTCAGTGCATGCTCAGTGTTATTACAGTGGTTTTCTAACAATTCATTATTCTTTTTAACCAAATCTTTGACCTTTTTATGTTAAGCTGGTATAATTTGCATTATATTTTCATGAGTTCTCTGTATTTTCTGAAAGTCATAAGAAAAATTCAGATGCATCACATGATATAGAATCAGATGTTGAACAGTGCATACTTTATACTTTTCAACTTTCTTTAATCAACGATTCTTCCATCAAAGATGTCATCAGTCAGGAGAAACTGTAGCATGTAAATAAGCAAAAAGGCACAGCTATAACAACCCCCCCCCCCCCAACAGAGCCATATAGAATATCTCATAACCATCTCTAACAACTGTCTTTCAGAAAACTCAGAATAATTGGTATAAAATTTTACTATGTCCTAAAATGTTATGTGGTTTATACCTTGGTAGCAAATTGTGAAACATTGAAAATGTGATTATAAAACAGAATATAAGAAATAATAGTATAAGCATCTATTGATCGTGAAAATTTCTTTGGATTCAAGTAGCTGACACCTGTGGAGATTCTCCAGAAGCCCCTATGAATTGCCTTCACCCCTCTCCCAGCCCCAACACAGCCTACTCCAAGTCCCAGTATAGCCTGTTCAGCCCAGTCATAGCTTACTTCTCCTCCACTGTAGCCCCAGCCCAGTTTACCTTCCCAGCTCCAGTCCCAGCCCTAGCCCCTTCCCCAGCTACAACAAGCTATGCATGGAAATTCCCCAGAGGCTCCTATTTATTGCCCTCCCCCCTGCAGCCCAAGCACAGCCTGCCCCAACCCCAGCAGAACCTGCCATTACCCCCCAGCAGCTTCAGCACAGCTTGCACTCCCCCAGCCCCAGCACATCCATTCTCCCAGGGTAAGCCTCTCCCCCAGCCACAGTGCAGCCTGCCCTCCCTCCAGTCCGAGCTCTAGACATTCTAGCATCCAGATAGGTTTATTCTCTGAGGGCTAGAAGCTCTTTGTCACACGCATGATTATCTACCTCTCACAAACTGGTAGATAATCATATATGTGGCACCCAATGCAAATGACTAGATATGACTAGATAGCCCTCCCCCCCTCACTGCCAGACTCTTGTCTGCATCTTAATTTTGTTCAGTTGTTAGTGATTTAAAATTTCTAAGGGAGTAGGGATGTTCAAACTAAGTACGTTTAATCCATTGGTTTTGTTTAAATTTGTCTGATATACGTCAGAGAATCCTAAAAAAGGGTAAGTAACACCACTAATTTTTAAATGATTTTAAAGATGCTTAATGTTGTAAAACTATTCAAAACATAAAATTAATACAATAACACACACATATACTTATCACCTGCCCTAGTCAATCATTCCTCATTCACACCACTTCTAAACTCTCTTTAGTGTTATGCATTTATAGCAAGTATAAATATCCACCTAAAACTGTCAAAATATATATCAAGTGCTTGTAATAAAACATTTGCAATAGAGGTGGACTTCAAGAAAGATACTTTGTGAATTGCAAATGAGTCACATAGATGACATCTTCATTAAAAAGGGGATACAGTTGAGCCACAGTCTACAAGAGAGGATACTTTGTAATTGTTTCACAGGAATGTTGTCCCAATGATGTTTCTGTATCTTGTGTAGCATCTTGGTGGCGGGGTGGCGCTTTATGATGGGATGGCATATAGTCCAACAACATAAAGATCCTGCATAAGACTAAATGCACAATCAAATCTTTATGAGTAGAAATCCCTTGCATGTTGGGGAAGAGTATAGTGATAGGAGTATACTACCATCCACCTAGCCAAGATGGTGAGATGGACAGTGAAATGCTAAGAGAAATTAGGTAAGCTAACCAAATTGGTAGTGCAGTCATAATGGGAGTTTTAAATTACCCTAATATTGACTGGGTAAGTGAAACATCAGGACATGCTAGAGAGAGAAAGTTGCTAGATGGGATAAATGACAGTTTTATGGAGCAATTGGTTCAGGAACTGATGAGAGAGGGAACAATTTTAGATCTAATTCTCAGGGGAGCACAGGATTTGATGAGAGATGTAACGGTGGTGGGGGTCACTTGGCAATAGTGATCATAATATGATCAAAGTTGAATTAATGACTAGAAGGTGGACAGTAAGTAAATCCACAGCTGTACCACTAAACTTTCAAAAGGTAAACTGAGAAAATGAGAAAAATAGTTTAAAAAAATTGAAAACTGGAAAATTGGGCATCCAAATGGCAGATGAAATTTAATGTGGATAAGTGCAAGGTGATGCATATAGGGAAAAATAACCCATGCTATAATTACACAATGTTGGGTTCCATATTAGGTGCTACAACCCAAGAAAGAGATCTAGGTGTTATAGTGGATAACACATTGAAATCGTCGGTTCAGTGTGCTGCGGCAGTCAAAAAAGCAAACAGAATGTTGGGAATTATTAGAAAGGGAATGGTGAATAAAACGGAAAATGTCAAAATGCCTCTGTATCGCTCCATGGTGAGACCGCACCTTGAATATTGTGTACAATTCTGGTCGCCGCATCTCAAAAAAGATATAATTGCGATGGAGAAGGTACAGAGAAGGGCTACCAAAATGATAAGGGGAATGGAACAACTCCCCTATGAGGAAAGACTAAAGAGGTTAGGACTTTTCAGCTTGGAGAAGAGACGACTGAGGGGGGATATGATAGAGGTGTTTAAAATCATGAGAGGTCTAGAATGGGTAGATGTGAATCGGTTATTTACTCTTTCGGATAGTAGAAAGACTAGGGGGCACTCCATGAAGTTAGCATGGGGCACATTTAAAACTAATTGGAGAAAGTTCTTTTTTACTCAACGCACAATTAAACTCTGGAATTTGTTGCCAGAGGAGGTGGTTAGTGCAGTTAGTATAGCTGTGTTTAAAAAAGGATTGGATAAGTTCTTGGAGGAGAAGTCCATTACCTGCTATTAAGTTCACCTAGAGAATAGCCACTGCCATTAGCAAAGGTAACATGGAATAGACTTAGTTTTTGGGTACTTGCCAGATTCTTGTGGCCTGGATTGGCTACTGTTGGAAGCAGGATGCTGGGCTTGATGGACCCTTGGTCTGACCCAGTATGGCATTTTCTTATGTTCTTATGTTCTTAGGGCTGTCCCAATCAACAGCGCCATGACCATCATCAGGACCTGCCAGTCAACGGACAAGCCCTTGGGCCAGCATTGCCATTGCTGGTAGCCAGACAGAAACTGCCTGCCTTCCTGCTTGTACCTGAAGACAGACACTGAACAGAGATCCCTACATCAACTCATCAAGCTGAAGATTCTTATACAGAAGCCACATCTCTGCCTTATCTCCTGTGACCAGCTTACAGATCGCTGACTCTGAAGTCTCTGTATCTGAGCCATACAATTCCAGTGTTCCTAATCAGTGCACTTCCTCAGCTTGTAGAGAGACCGCACAATGCTTCAACTACAGATTACTTGTTAGTATGCTAAGAAAAGAGACTTTAACTTCTAATTCAGAAAAATGATTTTAAGTAATCTGGGGTTAGTTAGCTGGTAAGATTTGTGTGTTGGTGAAATTTGGGCAAGTTTACAACTGATTGATCTGTTGCCATAACTTAGAAACTATAAAAGTGCATTTATATGTTTTGCATTACTAAAGCAATTGCAATATAATGTACACTGTAAAAACGTAAAACAAATAAATCTTTAATTGATTAAAAAAATGTTAATAAAAAAAATTAGTGAATCTTGACAAATCAAGGAAGTTTCATTCAGAGGTTGAAAATATATAACACTCTGACATGTTTTTAGGGATTTGGAGTTTTCACTATACAGTCTGACAAGTTATTCCTATCCACACTACAGGGATATATCCCATCAATAAAAGCTTGATGTCTTTCACAACATCACTGCTTTGCCAATCTTCTTTTGTAGCTTCCTCATAAGTTCTCCACTGTCCTGAATAGATAGCCACACAAGATCCCATCTCCAATCCAACTCCTAGACTTCCACTTCCATCATGCCTAATCACCAAACTCCATAATAATCTAGAGGCCGATGTAATATAAAGCGCGGAAAGCGGGCGCTGAAAAGTCAGTGCCCGCTTTCCTAACACGCCCACAAAGGGGGCACCATGCGATACCCAAATTAGGGGGTTGCGCTAGCAAGGAGGCACTAGGGTCGCTTGCGCAACCTTAGCGCCTCCTTGCTAACGTGACCCCACCGCGGCTGCCAGTTATGAAGACCGACACCGGTAAACTCAGTGTCGGTTTTCATAACCAGCCATCTGCCAGTAATGAAAATTGCCGCCGAGTTTACCGGAGTCGGTCTTCATAACTCGGTGGTCTGCCAAGTTATTTTTTTTGTATTTTTTACTTAAGAGAAGTAGTACAGAAAAGCAGTTTTTCTGCTTTTCTGTACTTCTTTTACCTGCATCCATCTATTACGCCTGTTCCACAGGTGGAGTGTTAGCAATACTGCAACTTCCCAACCCTGTTCCAGGCAGGCATTAATAGCTGAGCGATAAATGTGCATCTGTGACACACATTTATTTTATTGCATGCGGAGTAAATGAGTAATAGCCTCATTCACATGCATTTGCATGTGATGAGCACTATTACATTCACTCCGCATCGGAGTATGGGTTATACAGTGCGCTTGGCTGAGCGCACTGTATTGCATCGGCCCCCTAGAGAGCCACACATTAGAATCTGTCTTCATGTGGCCTTACTGGACACCACCAACCTGTTGACACTGACACTCATTATTCCTATGGATTTGTAGCCAGCTGGGCCTGGTACCAACCTGGCTACCCCATGACCTGCAGAAACACTAGGCTTGCTTTGTCTTTTCTCTCCTTGCCTCTGCTCTTCAGAGAATCACGGATGGAGTGTTAGCAAGTTGCAACACTGCAACTTCCCAACCCTGTTCCTACTACTGCTTTAGACTGTGATATAGAGAGGACCATTACGTCCATCCAGCCTCTCCAACTCCATCCTTAATGCAGTGCCACAGACCCCAGCTCATCTCTGGCTCTCCTCTCACATCCTCAACACCAGGGATCCTCTGTGCTTATCCCATGCTCTTTTGAAATCTGTTATAGTGTTTTGTTTCTGGTGGAATTTCATTGCATTCAGCCACCACCCTTTCAGTAAAGAAATATTTTTTGATGTTCCTCCTGAATCTATCTCCCTGGAGTCACATTTTGCATTCTCCTGTTCGAGAGCATTCTTTCTTCTGAACAAGATGTGCTTCTTGTACCTGATTTACACCAATGTGATATTTCTCTTTTCTCTCTTCTCTTCTAGCATATAGGTTAAGGATTTCAGGATATCCACAGTGAATATGCATGGGTTGAATTTGAACACATTGAGGACCATTGTTTGCAAATTTACCTCATGCATATTCATTGTGGATATCCTGACCATCTGACTGATTGTAGGGTCACTAGGAGAGCTATGGGTAGCCCTGACATAATGCTCCTTTTCTGGTGCACAGATGAAAGAACAGCTAAAAAAGAAGATACCACAGCTTCCACTATTGGGTGAATATTATGATTTAGCTCATGTCTTTTCATTGGCAACTCAAGGGGAGTTACATTCACATATAGTAGATACTTCTCTGCATTAGCAGGATTTGAACCCTGGCTTCCCTTGATTGCAGCTTGCTGCTCCATCCTCTAGCTTACTCCTGACGTAGATGCTGCCTTTAGCTGAAAAGATTGGTTTTCCAAGTTGACTGAAGCATTTTATTTTCATAAACTGACAGATTCATCAAAATAATTATGTATTATGGTATGGTACAGCATAGGAGTAGCCTAGTGGTTGGAGCAGTAGGCTCAGAACCAGGGAAGACAAGGTTCAAATCCCATTGTGACCTTGGGTAAGTCACTTCACCCTCCACTGCCTCAGGTACCAACTTAGACTATGAGAGCACTGGAGACAGGGAAATAGCTACAGTACCTGAACATAACTTCCCTTGAGAAACAATGAAAAGACAATGAGCTAAATTCACTGAATAAAAGTGCTTCATTGCTCCTTTCTTGCAAAAATGGCATGAGATATATCTGAGTGTCATTTGCAAGGTGGGGTACAAATAGGAAAGTTACCTGCACCAGCTGAGATTTAATACTTCTATTTTTTTTTTTTTAATTTACGATTTTTATATACCGATGTTCATTTCAAAAAGAGATATCACATCGGTTTACAATAAGGTACAATAGGTAATTCACTATCCCCTAAAAGGGCTTACAATCTAAACTTTTTGTACCTGAGGCTAAGAGATTACAAAAATAAAATCATCAAAATCAAAGTTCTTAACAGTTAAGCAAAAGGTATAACAAGGAGCATATTAAAGAAATAACACAAAGGGTTGCATGAAGGGGTGCTTGCTTGGTGCCTTTCAAACTGCCCGGCTCTGTTTGCGATGATGTCAGGGGAGGGGGCGGGTCTCAGAATCATGGCTTTCCCCACAGAAATCTCTTCTCAGTTTCAAAGTTTTTTTGTCTTTTTACCTTGGATGTTAGCTGTTACAAGGTGATCAGCACTGGTGGGTAGCCCTCCCCATCACAAGCGCCTGCAATGAATTCTATTCTTAGTATTGTATAATGCACTGGGGTATGGGTGTCTGAGCAGTAGAGTCAATTGTCAAGGAAGCTAAATCTTATGCATTGTGAAAGAAAAGCAAAATAGCAGAGAAAACAACAGGTAGCAAAACTGGGCAGCATTTGAGCAGGAGAGGAACGGTGCCAGGGTTCAAATGCTAATATTATAGCATATACAAATTCAGATTTTATCCTGTATCATGCTAGACCCCATCCAGGATCTACAGTAACAGATCAGAGGTAACTGTCAAGTTTACCCAGTTCCAGGAGGGAGCCCTTATGGCCTGTCCTAGTTTAGAACTTACATTCCAAAGCAGTGTGGCATTTGTAATCCCCAATTCTACCCATTGAAATCAGTGCTGAAAGTCTCCTAATGCATCAGGGAGAGCTGGCCTAAAATCTCCTTCCTGGAACTAGGTAGCTTGGCAGCTCTGCCAAGAGTATCACTGAGAGGAAGGATGGCCCAGCTCTATCTAAAACCAACATTCTAGTGTGAAGGCAAATGGATTAGGAGGGTGCAGCCCCAAATCTTCATTTTTTTTTTATTTGTTTTATTTGTTTTCATTTTTATTTAGTTCATTTAATGTTTTTTTGTTTGTTTTTTTTGGGGGGGGGGGTTCAGTTTGGTTGCCAAAATGGAAAAAACAAACAAACAAACAAAAAAAAACACCCCAAAGCAAAAAAATACAACCCCCTCCCCCGAATTGATAAAAAGAAAAAAAAAATATGGGCCGTCCATCTGGAAATGTACAGCCATACTTCAAAGTGGCACCAGTGTACCAGTGCACCAGTGGAAGGGAGACAAAGTGAAGTTACTTTGATGGACAGTGCCATTTTTAAAGTTCTGGGACCAGGGCAGAAAGGACTGGGTATCGCTCCTGCCCTTTTGCAAGCAAGATCCGGGAAGAAGGTAAATGGAGTTGGGGTAGGGAGCTCCATAGCCCTGGCACTTTTATAAAAGAGGAGGGGCTGAGGCTTAGGCACCAGGTCAGGCTCTAGTCCTAGGCCCCAGTGCCAGGCCTAGCTGCAGGGCTAGCCTGGATTCATTTTTGTGGCCTTAGAAGGCCCTGCCTGGACCATTGGAGGCCCATTCTTTTTTTTTTTTTTAATGCCACAAATGCAAAAATACCTGAAAATTTGTGGAGATTTTTGTAGGCGGATTTTTTCACTTTGTTCCATTTCCAATGAAGTGAAAATGGCCTTGCAAGTAGCATTTTTGGCATTCAACAGAAACAAATGCACACCCCCCAAAATGGATGAATATTCTGATCAGAGGATATAAGCGGCGGGTGTAGGGGAGTAAGGCAAGGATGGTGCAGCACAGGAAAGAACTTGCTGTCTATTCCGATACTTGTCACTGCTCCTGGGGCTGTGATCCTTTTCAAAGCAAATTATGCTAAATGTAATATCTTTTATTGATTTACACACTTATTAATGAGAAGAGCCTGCATTTATAATTCCACCTGACCCAGAGGTTCTTGGAAATGACAGTTTAAGCTTGCATCAGATTTAGTCGGAGAAGGGTAAAATGGAAAAAGCAAATGGAAATTGTGTTGCATTATTCATACAAATCCACTAAAATACCTACAGGAATACCATTAACTCTTGTTGCTTATGAGCTTGGATCTCAGATAATCTATAAGATGCCTGTTTGAGAATCAGAATATGCTGTACAACTGGTGACATGAAATGGCTTTGACTTAAAAATGTTCAGCTTTTTGAAAACTGTGTCACAGAAGATGACAGATGGTATTTACTGTAAGGAGAAAAGCAGCCTTGCTAATCTTTCTCGGATTTGTGCAGTGCTATGCGCATTTGCATGCAATCATTACACAGAGCACTAAATTATGGTTAACAAGGAAACTTAGTTGCCTTAAATGCTCCAGGTATGAACTCCAAAATGGTGTGCTGGAAACAGGTCAGAGGTTAAGACATACGCAAACTGACCTAACTGTACTCATTGAGGGCACATTTCTGATTCTATACATATTTATTTTTGATATCATGAAAGTCCGACTGTTTTGTGATATTTGAAAACTAGATTTTCCTTGAAGATCAGGGTACTTTCCATTCAAGACACTACCATATAAAAAAGAAAAATCTATCAACTTTATTTCTTACTCACCTAATCCATTAGAATGTTCATTGTGAGGTTACTAAATTAAACCCCCCTATATTTAAAAATGAACAAACATTGAATAAAATCATCAAATAATAACATACCTGCAGAATAATCAAAACATGTACAATATTTTCAGAATTAAGTCATTAGCTAGAACCATTTGGAAGAGCCAGGTTTTGAACATTTTACTAAAGCCAGGTAATTCTTGGTTAGGTGCATTTCACTGAGTATTGAATTGCACAAATCTGATTGAAAATATCCCATTTTGTGTTCTGGTCATCCTTAGCTCTGACAAAGTAGGTAGTTAGGTACAGCATTATAAGGAGAGCTTCATTAACTGACCACATATAACGGGTTGGGATTTAAGGTGTTATATTAGGATTCTTTTAAGTATATATTTATATATATATATATATATATATATATATATATATATATATATATATATATATATATGTATATGTATATATGTATATATCTATCTATAACAACATAAGAACATAAGAAATTGCCATGCTGGGTCAGACCAAGGGTCCATCAAGCCCAGCATCCTGTTTCCAACAGAGGCCAAAACCAGGCCACAAGAACCTGGCAAATACCCAAACACCAAGAAGATCCCATGCTACTGATGCAATTAATAGCAGTGGCCATTCCCCAAGCAAAATTGATTAATAGCCATCAATGGACTTCTCCTCCAAGAACTCATCCAAACCATTTTGAACCCAGCTACACTAACTGCACTAACCACATCCTCTGGCAACAAATTCCAGAGCTTTATTGTGCGTTGAGTAAAAAAGAATTTTCTCTGATTAGTCTTAAATGTGCTACTTGCTAACTTCATGGAATGCCCCCTAGACCTTCTATTATTCGAAAGCGAAAATAACCGAGTCACATCTACTTGTTCAAGACCTCTCATGATCTTAAAGACCTCTATCATATCCCCCCTCAGCCGTCTCTTCTCCAAGCTGCAGCCCTAACCTCTTTAGCCATTCCTCATAGGGAAGCTGTTCCATCCCCTTTATCATTTTGGTTGCCCTTCTCTATACCTTCTCCATTGCAACTATATCTTTTTTTAGATGCGGTGACCAGAATTGTACACAGTATTCAAGGTGTGGTCTCACCATGGAGCGATATAGAGGCATTATGACATTTTCTGTTCTATTAACCATTCCCTTCCTAATAATTCCTAACATTCTATTTGCTTTTTTGACTGCTGCAGCACATTGCTGCAGCACACTGCTGCAGCAGACTGAGCTGACGATTTTAAAGTATTATCCACTATGATGCCTAGATCTTTTTCCTGGGTGGTAGCTCCTAATATGGAACCTAACATTGTTAACTACAGCAAGACCTAACATTGTTAACTACAGCAAGACCGCACCTTGAATACTGTGTACAATTCTGGTCGCCGCATCTCAAAAAAGATATAATTGCGATGGAGAAGGTACAGAGAAGGGCTACCAAAATGATAAGGGGAATGGAACAACTCCCCTATGAGGAAAGACTAAAGAGGTTAGGACTTTTCAGCTTGGAGAAGAGACGACTGAGGGGGGATATGATAGAGGTGTTTAAAATCATGAGAGGTCTAGAACGGGTAGATGTGAATCGGTTATTTACTCTTTCGGATAGTAGAAAGACTAGGGGACACTCCATGAAGTTAGCATGGGGCACATTTAAAACTAATCGGAGAAAGTTCTTTTTTACTCAACGCACAATTAAACTCTGGAATTTGTTGCCAGAGAATGTGGTTCGTGCAGTTAATATAGCTGTGTTTAAAAAAGGATTGGATAAGTTCTTGGAGGAGAAGTCCATTACCTGCTATTAAGTTCACTTAGAGAATAGCCACTGCCATTAGCAATGGTTACATGGAATAGACTTAGTTTTTGGGTACTTGCCAGGTTCTTATGGCCTGGATTGGCCACTGTTGGAAACAGGATGCTGGGCTTGATGGACCCTTGGTCTGACCCAGTATGGCATGTTCTTATGTTCTTATGTTCCCTATATGCAACACCTTGACTTGTCCACATTAAATTTCATCTGCCATTTGGATGCCCAATCTTCAAGTCTTGCAAGGTCCTCCTGCAATGTATCCCAGTCTGCTTGTGATTTAACTACTCTGAATAATTTTGTATCATCCGCAAATTTGATAACCTCACTCGTCGTATTCCTTTCCAGATCATTTATATATATATATTGAAAAGCACCGGTCCAAGTACAGATCCCTGAGGCACTCCACTGTTTACCCTTTTCCACTGAGAAAATTGACCATTTAATCCTACTCTCTGTTTCCTGTTTTTTAACCAGCTTGTAATCCACGAAAGGACATCTCCTCCTATCCAATGACTTTTTAGTTTTCGTAGAAGCCTCTCATGAGGGACTTTGTCAAACGCCTTCTGAAAATCCAAATACACTACATCTACCGGTTCACCTTTATCCACATGTTTATTAACCCCTTCAAAAAAAATGAAGCAGATTTGTTAGGCGAGACTTCTCTTGGGTAAATCCATGTTGACTGTGTCCCATTAAACCATGTCTTTCTATATGCTCTACGATTTTGATCTTGAGAATAGTTTCCACTATTTTTCCCGGCACTGAAGTCAGTACCGGGAAAAATCTATAGTCTATAGTTATATATATATATATATATATATATACACACCCCTCAAAGATTACTAAGATCAGCAAAGAAAGGACTCTTACACATTCAACACCAGTAAATTCCCGCACAACTCAAAATATAATTCTCTCAAGGCCAGGTTTAAACAGACAATCAGAGGGAAAGTCCGAGAGCCGTCTGGAGTCCTGGTTTCATCTGCAGCCTCTTTTCTTTCTCCTTACTGAGCTTGCAGAGGGAGGTGTAGTGCAGCCCAAAAAAAAATACAGACTTTCCGAACAGTTTGTAAATAAAAAACAAAGAAACCTGGAATAGTCTGCAGTATTTCTAACAGCAGAAGGGCTGCTTCTGGGCCCACCCTCTTGGTAGCTAGGTGAGCTCTGGCTCTTCTCCTCCTCCTTTTCTTTTCTTTCTTCTGGCTCACCCCTTTGCACGGTGTGAGCTTTTCCAATGCAAATTTCAGAGTCCACCTCCCCCTGCCAATAATTATTCACTGGCGTCTGTTCTCCATTTAGGCTTCGGGTGCTGCTTCTCTATCCATGGGGGTTGCCTCTCCTTCTCCCAAGAGGCCTCCACCCAAGGCTCTGTTTCTTCTATGTATATCTCCTCCTGCTTGGAGCTGTAAGAAAGAAACTCCATTTCCTTTTTCCCTCCGCGGATCAGCCACGTCCCTCTCTAATGCAGTTCCTCCTTTTTGGCAGTCAGGGGGTTTGCCTGAGGAGCCAGGTTTTCTGTGTCCTGCCCCGCCCCCACACCCCCCTCTCTTGATTCAGCCTGGGAATACCTAGGGATTCTCGCATTCCCGGGCTTCTCCTTCAGCTTGGGTTTTATTTGCTGAAGTCTGGCCCACTGTTTCTGTTGCAGAAGACAATTAGGGACAGGCAGATCCTCCTCCTCCTTTCTATTACAACAATACAGAACAAGGTAGAGTGGAAGAGGGAAAAGGAGGAAATGTAGAGCAATAAGGAAAGAATGCCTTTTGGGAACTGAGACTATAACCATTAGGAATGCATGTTTCGAAACCAGTGGGTAAGATGTGATGAATGAGTCCATATTTATTTCATTTGTTGTCTCCCAAAATGAATGGAGGGGATACCATGAATGAAACAAAAATATTAGTCTCATGCATTTATGTTTCCCATTCAAGTCTATGGCTCATTGAAGTCTATGGCTTTGCTCTATATAAATAAACAAGTGCAGATAACTTAGCAACAGCTTTGTCAGAGCCTTATCAGAGCTAAGGCAGGATAAGTTGGTAAGGAAACCACAGAGAGGACAAATCAAGGTGCAGCATCTTTTGAAATTGCCTATAGCTGCTAAATGGATCAAGCAATGCTGATCCACTCCCACTGTAAAGTCTGAGCATGTGCAAGAATCAGTCTGTTTTTTTTCTCTAGCTCTTGGCAGAGAAGGATGTGTTAGCAGAAGCTCTCATAGAGTTTTAAAAAAGCTTAGAAACTTTGTATTTGGCACTAGTAAAAGGATGCTTTTGAACTTCTCTGTAATCCAGTGGTTTTATGCACTGTGCCAGAAAGAGAGGCAACGCACTGCTGATAATTTTGATTTTTCTCTTCAGTGGGGGATGGTGAAGTTGGGAGACAGTATGGAGATTGCATTTGTAGCAGTGCTAGTGATTTATTTTTGTCTCTCTCTGTCTAGATACTAATGAAGTGAGAAATGTACACTCAGAGACTGAAGAGAAGAATCTTACCAGGATGCCACTCTTTTTTGGTTCTGTTAGTGTTTAACAGTTTTATTGTATGTGGAGTAAGTCAACACCAGTGCACACATCACAGCATACATATACTGTATATGGGTCTGTGTGTGTGTGTGAGATAGACAATTCTCCAGTGAATGGTTCTGTGAGTAAGTGAACAGTTACAGCATGAGTAAATAAATTTATTTATAATATCTAAACCCCCAATAGGTAGTGCACTTCATAAAGTCAGGAAAATGGAGTGGATGGTATGTTACCAGGTTTAGCTGGGGTAGAGGAATTGGTACAGAGGCAGCCCAGCACAGCAGCAGTGATATAAAAAAGGGAGTCCTGCTCCAAAGCTAAAGAGAGACTTTCTTAGCCAGAGAGTGGCAGAATTGGAAGATAGCTCAAGGCAGAAGAAATTGAAATATGGAGAGCATGTGCCACTACTTCCTGTTTCTCCTCCTTCTATTTTGGAGCATAGGTGGGAGAGCCATCAAAGGCAGACAATAGCAGGGCAAGGGCATTGACTGGGGTAGCAGAAGTGCAACAATGAAAACCAGCTCCACGCTTCTGTACGTTGGTTACTGCATCTGATGCAATAGAGGCAGTGCTTTCAACAATTGATTCTGAGGAAGAATCTTGTCTAGAATCCCCTGAATCAGAGATTGAACAGCTAGTAGCTGAAGAGAATGTGGGAGGATTAGTCAGTAGCATCTTAGCCTCTAGTTCAGTCATGGAAGAGATAGATGATGATACTGAAGATGATGAGAGCAATCCCCAGCATGAGCAGGCTGTGCAGGTAAAGAGCATAAGTGATGCTCCTGGCATTTTATCTCAGGGTACACCCTCATCCTCAACTCCAGTACCAGCATCAACCCCAAAAGATGTGGAGAAGAGATCGTGAAAGACATCCCTAATCTGGAGGCAATTTAAAGTGAGGGAAGACCCACAGTTTACTCATTGTATATATTGTAGCAAGGATATCATTCAAGGGAAGCAAGTGGGGCATCTGACAAGCACTGGTATGCATCATTACATGCAGAAGCACCACCAATTAGCATTGGCTTTAGGGGAGGGTGGCAATAGTAGCCTGTGGATCTCTTCTGCAAGTCAAAGTAAAAGCCAGAGAAAGGGGGAAGATGTTTCCCCAAGCTGATCCCATGGCCTCTTCTAACAGTTAGGTGACAGGCCAGCAGTGCCCAGCCATACATCCAAGTGGCAACACACCACAAAGAAAATGGGTGGTGTTGTGTATCACTGTCCAAGAGCAAGAGGCAAGCACCATCTAAAGCAGTAAAAAAGCACATTGGGGAAATGATTGCCCTTGATGATCAGCCCCTATAGGTAGTGAATGTGGGCTTCAAGCATCTGCTGCATTGTTAGCCCCCAATTACAAAGTGCCCTGCAGAACTAAATTTAGTAGAAAGGTCACCCGTGCCCTGTACAACTAGTGCCATAGTCGCATGCAGGTGCAACTGGCAAAGGTAGAGGGGAGTAGCATGCATTTCAGCAGCGATATCTGGACCGACACAATTGCTACCCATGCTTACTTCTCCCTGATGGCATGTTGGTGGGTCTGGCTGAGGCAGGGGCTGGTAGCAGCTCTAGTGGGGGACAGAGCATCAGGGTGCAGGTGGGCTTTGCTGCACGCCCAGTTGATGCATAGATTCCATACCTTACTGAATTTTCTATCAGCCATAAGAAAGATGCTGTAGGGTTGGCAGCTAGACTGGAGAGGCAGATGTTTTGAGACAGGTTTCATTGTGACAGATGGTGGTACAAATATAGTAAAGGCAATAGAAGATGGGGGCTTTTAGAAGTTCTGTTGCTTTTAACCCTTGCCACATCTGGCAGTGAGGGATGCCCTAGGACTGGGGTCCAAGGAGCACAAGAATTTATTCCTGAAGGATCTATAGGAACATAGCAGGGCAAGAGGAAATGGAAGGAGAGGTGTTGCAGTTCCTGGACTCATTGCAGCAGCAGCAGGTGCAAGAGAGACTGAAACCTCTCACAGAAAACAAAACATATATGCTTGCTACACTTTGTGATCCATGGGTGAAAGGTAGTCTCATTCTCAGACATAGTGGGGATGTAGCACAGGACAGTGTGGCCTAGTAACATGGTTGCTTAGTAACATATTGAATGACAGCAGATAAAGACCAAAACTTGCCAGCAAGTTTTTTTTAATTAGGGTAGTAGCAATTGCTGCTCCGTTAAGGCTCCTCCAAGCCTTCTGTTAAGGGTAGCAGCAGTTGCCACGCGATGAAGGATACCCCCCAAGCCTTCTGTTAAGGGTAGTAGCAGCTGCCGCTCTGCATAGGCTACCCCAAGCAGCAATGTGTACTTTAGGTGTAATGGAAAAGTTACCCCCATTTCTTCATTTGCATTCTTAAGCTGGCAGGGATTCTCTGTGTTCGTCCCATGCCCTTTTTACTTCCATTACCATTCTCATTTTCATCATCTCTTTCGGGAGGGCATTCTATGTATCCACCACTCTTTCTGTGAAGAAATATTTCCTGACATTGTTTCTGAGTATTCTCCTTCAGAGTTTCATATTTTGACCCTAGTTTCACAGCTTCCATTCCATCGGAAAAAGATTTGATTTTTGTCTATCGTTAATTCCTTTCAGGTATTTGAAGGTCTGTATCATATCTTCCCTGTCTCTTCACCCATTTTCTTCTAGTCATTTAGCTCTCCCTTGAGGTACATCGCCATTTTACTAAAGTTTGTGTTTTTGAAATCAGGAGCTTTGATCTTTTCGTGACTTCCCTTCCTCTTGGCTGTTATATCAGATCATCCCCTTTTAAGCCTCTAGATGACTAATCCAGATCCTTGGGGGCATGGCCATGCTCTGGGCTAAAAACTAGTTTGAGCCTGCATTTATTTATTTATATGTTTGTTGAGTTTTATATACCGTCATTCGGTGCAGCCATCACAACGGTTTACAAAATTCAAACAGAATACAGGTAGTTAAACATTTGCTAATCATTGAAAAACAATGGGAGGGATTACGAGAGGGGGGAGAGGGAGGGAGGGAAAACAGGGGAAGAATTGAAATTTAAGGGGAAGGAGGATAGTATAGGCAGTGAGATTTATTACTCTTAGAGGCAGTCTCATTGTATTGTTTCTTATAAGTTCATTGTAGTAGGACAATGGTTGATGCTGGTTAAACTATTTTGGGGCCTTATCAGCAGGACATCAGCCCTTGAGAGATCTGATACTGAAGACAGACAATATACATATACAGGCTACAGCAAAACCATCAGTCAGAAGGAAGAAATGCAGGCAGAACAGAAAACATGCATAGAAGAGCACTTTTTCATGTTCTGAATGTGGGAAAGATTTCAATAAGAAGAGAGAACTAATGCAACACCAGAAAATCAATAAAGGGAGGAGGAGGCTGTGTTCAACTATAGAATATGGGAAAATATTTTTAATAAAGCAAACCCTCACAAATTAACAGGAAAGCCACACTGATGAGAGACCATTGTCATGTTTTCATTGCGACAAAAGTTTAAATTGGAAAGTAAGTTTAAAACACAACCCAAAATTCCACCTAGCAGCAGGATGAATTTTGAGACGGGAATGTAATAAACTATGTCATAAAAATGATACTGGCAAATGGCAAGTGCTTTAAAGGAGACAGACATCTCCCATGCCACTCTGCCTGGCTCTTATACTCCTTATCTTTTACCCTAGGAGTCTTTTTTTTTCTCCTCAGAAATTCCGCCATATCCAGACATTGCACCTTGAAGGTCTTGCTGTCATTCTGCCTTGCAGTCATATCCCAGTCTCTATACCTTGGGATGTTCTTGCCAGTTTAGGGGGCTGCTTTGCTCCTCTCATGGTGCCTTGGTGTGTTGATCCATTCTTTGTGCTACTTTGTCCCTTTATTAGTGCCTTGGGCTTTTCCCTGTCACCTTTTCTGCTTCTTTCCTCTTCTTGATGCCTTGGGATGTTGATGCCATTCTCGGTGCCACTTTGCATCTCTTGCTGCCTTCAAGAGTTCATGGAACAGTTGTTGATGCCCTTTTTTGAAGCCTTAGGGGCAGATTTTATAACCTGCGTGCGCGGCCTACATATGTGCATGCTACCCGCGTGCACAAATGTATGCCTGATTTTATAACATGCGCGCATAGCCGCACGCATGTTCTAAAATCTGGGGTCAGCCTGCGCAAGGGGGTGCACACTTGTGCACCTTGCACGCGCCGAGTCCTAGGGGAGCCCCGATGTCTTTCCCCATTCCATCCAAGGCCGCTCCGAAATCGAAGCAGCCTCGGAGGGAACTTCCACTCCCCCCACCTTCCCCTCCCTTCCTCTATCTAACCCACCCCCCAGCCCTACCTAAATCCCCCCCTACCTTTATTTCAGGAGTTATGCCTGCCACCAGCCAGCTGCCAGCGTGCCATCCCCCGGCATGACCGCTGTGCTGGAGTACTCGGGACCCCCCCGGACTGCCCCCGGCCCCACCCCCAGCCGCTCCTTTTTCAAAGACCCGGGACATACCCGCGTCCCGGGGCTTGTGCGCATCACCGAGCCTATGCAAAATAGGCTTGGTGCGCGCAGGAGCAGGTTTTCGGGGTTACATGCGTAAGTTACGCGCGTAACCCTTTGAAAATCTGCCCCATAGTGTGTTCTTTTGACTCTTGCTGCTTCTTTGCTTCTCTCATGATATCATGGAAATTCCTACCAATGCTGGTATACCTTTGCCCTTTGATGGTGTCTTAGGTCTTTGGTGTCATTTTGCCACAATCTAGGAGCCTTGGAGTTATTTCCCCCTTCTGATGATGTCTACCCACAAGTTTCATTAGAATTGATGAAAAGCCCTAATTTTGATGCCCAAAATTGCAGTTCTTCCCCTTTTGACACTAATGATAAACCAAAGAACGAATAAAACAAACCTTTTTATTTGTTTGAAACAAACGAAACAAATGGAGTTGACCTATGAAAGAAATCAATGAACTGAAATGAACATTTTTCCTCTGCACATCCCTAATAACCATCATCATACTCACATCTTATCGAGGAAGAGTATAATGTCCAAGAATCCCAGTTTCTCACAATTCTGTGGCCAATGCAATTATTGCAGAATTTCATCCTTGCCACAGAATTACAGAAAACTGTCTGCCTGCCTCATCTCTCCTCTTCAGCTAATTCGTGATTTTCCTACGGTCTGGCCTCCTTTTCTCTTCTTACTGCCCTTCCAAAGTTGCTAGCCTCATCCTGCCCCTCCTCCAAGTGCTGATATAATTTTTACTCAACATACAATAATGAAGGACCAATGAACCAAATCAAAACATATACTATAGGATGATATATAAATACTCAACCTGATAAACTGGAAGAAAAACATATGACAAAATGCCTATAACAACAGAGTTATATGAATTGTTTTCTTTGGTGGGACTGAAACTTCATTTTTAGTTTAGAGTTTAATATATATTGAGTGACATTTTCTTCCTTTCTTTTGTTTTTTTAGACCTGGTGGGAAGAAGAAATTGGGATAGCATGCTGTGTATAAAATTATTAAACTTTTTTTTGTATGTTATTTGATGGAGCAAGAAAAGGGAGGTTTTTCAATCCAGATTCCTTATTTTCCATAAAGTGAAAAATTATGTTAAGTGTTAACATCACCGAACATAGGATCAATGCAGCTGTGGCTGCACGCCAGCCCAGAGTTATTTCTGCTTACGGCAGGCATAAATGTGTTTGATTCTGAGGTCTCCTTCAGCCAAATAGAAAGTGCACATTTATTTGAGTGAATATGAGTGTTGATACTTTCCTATAGAAAAATGGAAGGTAAAATTAAATAGGCAGCCTATTTGATGAGCAGGTTTTTAAGGAAAGCATAATTTCAAAATATACTTAGGATTCATTTTTAAAATCAAAACTAAAAAAGAAGTTTCAGTCTTGCCACGGAAAACAATACATAAACTCAATAAATGAAAAGGTATATTTATTTAAAAGCTCTTCAAAAACACAAAACTGCACTCAACAATCAAAGCCATTTACAATTTTTGTAAAGTATTGGCATCAAAGGTGGGATTTTGGGCTGAACATATAAAACAAAAATCACCCACTGATAATTATCTCCTGCCAAGGTAAAATGGTTTGAATAAATCAATGCAAATTTAAAAACAGTCATCAAAATATTTTTTTCTGTGCATAAATATATTTGTATGGATCTTCTGTCAGATATTCCTTTGGTGCCCCTCTCCCCCAAGGGAGAGAGGATAAAGACCATGCTAATATTTAAATGAACTGCAGCAGTGAAAAAAAAGAGGACAATGCAGCTATTTAAGATGAGCCTCTAGCCTAGGAAACCTAGAATGAGATTGAAAAGGTTGCCAGACCCCTTACTGTGAAGGTGCTTAAATGACCATTGAATAGATGAGAGAGACTCAGGTAGGGGATTTGTATGTCCCAGCCCCCCTGGACTACTGTTGGTAACTTGCAGTGAAATATCACTTTATCAAAAGATAGGAAACGCCTAAATTGCAGAACTATGACTGGAAAAGTCCTACATTGGAGAATTCTGAATGAGAGAGGGGTTTATGAGAGAAATATACTGAAAAAACAGTCCTAGGAAGCAGATTCTCATCCTGGCTAACAAGGGGAGTCAGACCCTTGGGTACCCTGTTCTCAGACAAGAGAACAAGGCCAGGTAGGATAGAAGGGTATGCACATATTCTCTTTCCATGGTCCTGCCTGGGTCTTGGCCTTTTTGCTGAGAGAAGGTGAGCCATCCAGGCTGGGTAACAGTGGATGACTGGCCATGAGCTTAGCAGAGTTAAAATCACTAAAAGCTGAGACTGTGAAGGGCCTGCATCACTGAACTCTAAACAAGTCATGTGCCTAGTGGAGCTGTAAACCCAAGCCAGGAAAAGCCCTCCTGCCAAGGGAGAGGAACCAAAGGACTGTGGCAGATATGGAGGCAGAGCAGTCCCCAAAAGGAAAGGGACACCAGTGGCAGATCAGGAGTTGACCCTGGGATCCCCAGCAACAGATTGAGTGGTACCCCAGGAGGAAGTGGGCCCCATCAGCAGATCGGGAAGTGAGCCTGGGTCCCCCTTGAGCAAGGGGACCCCAGCAATAGATCAAGTGGTCCCCTTGGAGGGAGTGGATCCCAGCAGCAGATTGGGAGGTGACTCTGTGTCCCCCTTGAGCAAGGGGTCCCAGCGGAAGATCGAGTGGTTCTTTGGGATGGTGTGGGCCCCTTCAGCACATCAAGAGGTCCTCCTGGAAGGTATGGACCCCAACAGCAGATTGAGCACTCACCCAGGAGAGTGTGGACCCCAGCAGCAGTCAAGCGGTCCCCCAGGAGGATGGAGACCCCAGAAGCAGGTCCAGAGGCAGTCAGCTCCCTCAGGAGGGTGTGGACACCAGCAGCAGTCTGGGAGGTGGAGTCAGGTCCCCAGAAGGGCATGGACCCAAGCATTGAAACAGACCTTTCAGTGGAGCAGAAGTGACACAGAGGAGATGACAACAGATTAGATACAATGGACCCCCTTAGCCAATACTGCCCCCCACCTAGTTACATCTTTTCACATGGGTGAGACTTGGCACAAAAGGGGGGATAATAATAACACTTGATTAAGTGGGAACTCAAAAGATCACTTCTATTCTATATTGTGGTATATTGTGGGGGCCAACAACCCAAAATTGCAAATACTAAATGTTCTTGCTTTCTTATAGAAATGTATATAGTTGTGTGGCCTGAGACTACTAACCACGAGTAGATAAGTGTGCTGTATGACATCCTATTAGCAATATACTTAGTCATGAAGAAATGCATATACTTATATAGTCTAATAAACCTGGATATATTTGTACATACTGCCAACCTTGTTCACAGTCCTGTTTGTTTCCTAGGGTGAAGGGAGGGAAATTCCATCCACTCAGGGCCGGTGCAAGGGTATTAGGCACCCTAGGCAAACCTTACAGTCTGGCGCCCCCTCCCCATACACAATTTTAAATTATGCATTTATAACATATTTTACATGAAAAATGACATTCTGAGGTAAAATTAATATACAAGTTGTTGTGATAATTTCATGCACTGTTGTGATGCCAACAAGAAAACTTTGCATCTTGGAATTCATATGGCATCTTACCTATTGTGATATATTTCGGCATGGTCCTCCCGTATCAACATAGTACTATCTGCCAACACTCAAAAACAGTCACAACCCTACCTATGAAAAGGAATACAAAAAATATTACACCAGAATCTAAAATATCAATACACCTCCTATCAGGAAAACAGAACAGGCCAAGCTACTACAGATCCCTACAGAGAAACCACATGCTAAAAGAATGCTTCATCTCAGTCTCTGCATGCAGAAGACAAACCCTTACCAAATACAGACTAAAGCCACATAAAGTATAAATAGGAATGTGCAGACAAAAACTGAACTGTAAAACACATCAGGCCAGACTCTATACAGTGCAACAATGGAAAAACAAAAATTTCACCATTCCTTGTGAAACAAATCAATAAAATAAAGATATATACATCATTAATCATAATTATAAAATCATACAAATAAAATAATTTCAAAACAGCTAATGAATAGAATATCCACTAATTAAAGACTCATGCAAATTTTGAAAGCTTTACCAAACACCAATAAAATATTTCAAATAGCAGACACATCACATACTACCCAATAATTAAAATGGTAGTCAATCAAGAAAAATGAACTTAAAAAGCCATCTTTACTTACCCTCTCCAGCAGTTCTACTCCTTTCCCTTGCAGGCCATACCAGAAGCAGCAGTAGCTGCTGAAGCTGTCCTCACAGTCCTCTTCCTTAGGAACCACAACCAGTCTCTTCTCTCTCTCTCACACACACACACACACACCAGTCACACTCTCAGGACCAGTTTCTGTCTCTCACACACCAATCATCTCCCCAACCAGTCTCTCTCTCTCTCTCTTTCACGCACACACACACACACACACACACACACACACACACACACACACACACACACCAGTCATCTCCCTGATCAGTCTTTCTCACACTTACACACGTCACCTCTCTGGCCAGTCTCTCTCAAACACACAATGCTCTCGCTCTCTCTTACTTACACACAGGCTTTCAATCACATACATGCTCTATCTCACTTACAAACAGGCTCAATCACACACATGCCCTCTCTCACAGCTACAAGCCAGCCAAAAACATGCTCCATCTCTCTTGTACACACACACATTGATGCACAGAAGCACCTTTCCTGACTCACATATACACCACACACATATAGAAGCACCCTCCCTGACTCACATATACACCACACATATACAGAAGCACCCTCCCTGTCTCACATACACGAAACACCCTCCCTGTCTCACATACACATTACACTCTCACAGAAGCACCTTGCTTTCAGACTTGCAGCATTTTTCACTTTTACTAAAAGTGAAAGTGATGCTCCCAACCATTAAATAAGAAAACCACATTCCTATCAAAAGGCAAAATGACACCCTTCCTTCAGGTTCTGTCCTCTCAAGGGACAGCCACCCACACCATACAGCTGCTCTTGTTTTATGCTTTCAGGCAATAAAGCAAGTGTCTTTCTTCAAACTATCAGTCATATGATTATTCATGTGGGAGATATGGAACAGAAAGACATCCTTAGTCGGCTTCCCTTTTAAATGGGAAGATTCCAGTCTTAGTCATTTAAAAATATACATTTTCTAAAGGCTTAAAAAAAAAAAAAAAAAGAAAAACCGTTTCAGATTCTATTCTAGTCTTCATGCTTAAATTATGCTTAAAAAAAACAAAAAACAAATCCCACTTGGTATCAGTATCTTAAATTTGTGATTTTGCTGAGATGAACATTTTAAATACTTTAATTTTTTTGCTTTAGTATTTGTCTCTACCCACTTTAAGTTAAATTTTATTTTCCAAAAGAGGGATGCTTAAAATTCAGTAATTTCATCTTTCATCCAACTTTTCAAAAGTTCAGGTATATGTATTATCATTTTTCATTTTTTTAAACTGGCAGATTCCTTTCTCACATACACACACACTCACAGAAAGAAGATCGGCGCCGAGACTTAGGGGGCCCCGTGACAGGCAGCCAGCTCCCGACTCGCCCTGCCTCCCCGCCAGTGCCACCCTCCCAACACCCCCCTAGTGGTCCAGTGGAGGTCCCGGGAGCGATCTGCCGCTCCCGGGGCCTCGGCTGCCACTTAGCAAAATGGTGCCGGCTACCTTCAGCCCCTACCATGTGACAGGGGCTACCGGTGCTATTGGTTGGACCCTGTCACATGGTAGGGGCTGAAGGCCACCAACGCCATTTTGCTTAGTGGCAGCCGAGGCCCCGGGAGCGGCAGATCGCTCCCGGGGCCTCGGCTGCCACTTAGCAAAATGGTGCCGGCTACCTTCAGCCCCTACCATGTGACAGGGGCTACCGGTGCTATTGGTTGGACCCTGTCACATGGTAGGGGCTGAAGGCCACCAACGCCATTTTGCTTAGTGGCAGCCGAGGCCCCGGGAGCGGCAGATCGCTCCCGGGACCTCCGCTGGACCACTAGGGGGGTGTTGGGAGGGTGGCATTGGCGGGGAGGCAGGGCGAGTCGGGAGCTGGCTGACTGCCTGCCGCAGCGCCCCCTAAGTCTCGGCGCTTGGTCTCTACCTAGGCAAGTCGGAGGCGGGCAGAATTTTGAAAGGGCACTTTTTGCCTTTTCAAAATTCTGCTGCCTGCCACGGCGCCCCCTAAGTCTCGGCACCGTAGGCACAGGCCTAGCTCGCCTAGTGGTTCCTTTGGCCCTGCATCCACTAACACTTCTTCCCCAGGTGGGTGCTTCAACGGCAGGGGAGAAGAAAAACTAATACTTCACGCATAACCAGCATAGCTCTCTGCTTCAACGGCAGGGGAGAAGAAAAACAACCAATAAGGGCTGAATAACATAGTCTGGGTAAAACAAATAAGCATGGGTGTAGCTTGCTTATTGCGGCAGTTACTACCCCTACGACCCCTAACTAATCAAGCTTGATATTTCACTTGGTTGCAGCTCCATCACTGCTCTCTGCGTTGATGGTGGGGGTGGAAGGGAAATAGAACCAAAGAGCTAAGAGAAACAGATAAGTATGAGAGAAAAAAAATGTGTGAAGCTTGCTGGGCAGACTGGATGGGCCGTTTGGTCTTCTTCTGCCGTCATTTCTATGTTTCTATGTTTCTACGGAGGCACCAGGTATCAAGAATGTGAGGACCGACAGAGTCTGCCCTGGGGTGGCTCCCACCAGGTAGGTCCCGGACCCAGGAATTCCCTGTGAATTCCTGGGTCAAGGGAGCTTTACACATTGATTTTGGGATCTGATGCAAGCTAATGGGTGGTGGCAGCTTTTTCAAAACTTGAAGTTTGGATGGCTGCTAATTATTTGAAGATATTCTGTTCACACTATTTTCACGACTAACCATTTATCTATATAAGAGTTGGAGTGGGCTTTGTTTAAATCATGATTTTACAAAGTGACTAATGTGTTCTATTAATCAAATCCACCATGAGATAATATATACGTGAATGCACCTTTGCACAGAAAAGGAAACTCTGATGGAACATCCATATAAATATATTTATGCACAGAAAAACATATTTTTGAGGACTGTTTTTAAATTCACATTGATTTATTCAAAACCATTTTACCATGGTGGTTTGGCAGCAGATGATTATCAGTGGGTGATTTTTGTTTTATATGTTCAGCTCAAAATCTCACATTTGATGCCAATGCTTTACAAAAATTGTAAATGGTTTTGATTGTTGAGAGCAGTTTTGTGTTTTTGAAAAGCTTTTAAATAAATATACCTTTTCATTTATTGAGTTTATGTATTGTTTTAAGTGGCAAGACTGAAACTTCTTAGTTTTGAGTTTAACATTTATTGAGTGACATTGTTTTCTTTTCTTTTGTTTTTTAGACCTATTTGGGATAGGCATTCACCTGTTCCTGGTGGGAAGAAGAACTTGGGATAGCATGCTGTGTATAAAATTATTAAACTTTTTTTTTGTATGTTAATTGATGGAGCAAGAAAAGGGAGATTTTTAAATCCAGATTCTTTATTTTCCATAAAGTGAAAAATTATTTTAAGTGTTAACATCACCAAACATAGGATCAATGCAGCTGTGGCTGCACGCCAGCCCAGAGTTATTTCTGCTTACGGCAGGCATAAATGTGTTTGAGTCTGAGGTCGCCTTCAGTCAAATAAAAAGTGCACATTTATTTGAGTGAATATGAATGTTAATACTTCACTATATAAAAATGGAAGTTAAAATTAAATAGGCAGCCTATCTCATGAGCAAGTTTTTCAGGAAAGCATAATTTCACAATATACTTAGGATTCTTTTTCTGTGCTCCCTAAAAGCAGGTAGCCAAATGCAGAAATATTTCAAGAGTTACTGCTTGTATTTTAGGATTGTTATAGAAAATATTGCAATTTTGGACAGCCGTAAGCAAAATCATGATATTTTTTGTGCCAAACTAGTGGAAAAGGAAAGCCAAACTATAAAACCATTCCTCCAACACACCTCTACCAGCGCCTCCCCTGCAAACTGAGTCCTTGGGTTCTGGTGGCCGGCAGGTCTTAGATGGATCTTTAGGGTGAAGACCAGGTCCAGGCAGAAGGTCAAGCCAAGGGAGGGCGAAGACATACTGATGATGCTGGATGAGATGAATGAGACAAAGCTGGATGAGGTGGGCTGGACAAAGGAAACAGGGGAAGACAAAGAGAGCAGAACAAGGCAAGGATAAGGCTGGATGAGGAAAGGCAAAGCTGGAAAACACAAGGAAAGGCAAGAGAAGGCCAGATGAAGATGCAGGAACTTGGGAACGCTGGCAACGCGCACTACAAAGCAGGAGACCAGTTACTTTGGTGAGGAACTGATATGGGGCCTTGACTTAAATAGTCCAAGAGGCTGAGGTCATCTGGAGGCATCACTCAAGGCTTCCCGCCACTGAGCGTATATTATGCACGCACATGCCTATGGGAAGGCCAGGTCACATCGGCATGGCAGCGTGGGATGCTGGGTCCAGTGGCATTCCTGCCACGCTGAAGCCAGGTCATTTTGGGGCCTACAGAAGAGACAAGGCAGTGTGGAATGCAGACTCCAGTAGCTTCCAGTCATGCTGAGACTGACCGGTGTTGGGGGTGAATGCCGTGGCTCGAAAGGCCTAACTTTGGGCCACAAATCTTAACATTCTTTTCCCTTGAGCTGGACAAGGAGGCCCTTCCCCAGGACTCCTCTCTGTGAACTCCAGTCTCTCTCTTCTATTCGGTGGTTGTGAGCTGTCAAGGTGCCCCCAATCAATTTCCATGCTAGGTAAGGATATTACAATTTTGCTGAATTAATCAGAGTTCACATCTTATTTAACAAAATTAACAATAGGTTGTAATACATTTTTAAGACGTTGTTCAATTCTATCCCACTACTTTACCTCACTCTCCTCCAAACTCACTTAGAAATATATTGTTCACATTTTTACTAGCTCCCACAATCTAAACTACACTCACTTCTCCATCTACAACATATCTCACCCATGATATGATCAGCTCTGACAATGTGGGCAAGAATTACTTTTCCCTTTGTCCTGCACTTCTGTTTCCAGGCAACATTTGTGGGCATTCCCAGCATCCTAGACATACTCCTTCATGTGAACTTCTTCCTCTTCTCCTCTGCTTCCATTCTAGAAAGGGGTCACCTCCTACTGATCTCTTCTCTTGTGGGAAAACCCAGACTTGGTATCCCAGGACCCTCCAACCCTGTCGGGGCAGCTCTTACCCACCCCCAATCCATGGTGAGGTCTCCTTGAATCTTCTGAACCTCCTCCCATCTGTGTAAAGATTATATACCCTCTGGAACAATCCTCCTGAGGACAATCTACTACTTTCTTAAAGGAATCCAAACAATTAATATCTTTATTTAAAACATTCCCATGGACCCATATACAACCAGCTCATGTACCACTTATGTTTGTCATCTGGTGGTAATTTATGGGTACATCACACATAACATTTCAATCTTTCCAATTTTATCCAGAGAGTCAATCTTAGGGCTCTCCTACTCAAACTCTCCTCCAATCTATACTCAAAGACACAGACCTAATTTTGAGGTCCTGTCACAAGTATACGAATTACCACGCTTAAACTGACTCCTGCTCCCCCTTCCATCTCTTTTATTCAATCTGTCAATCCTGTTTCTACCACTGCCCTCTTTCTGTCCCAAGCATGTCCAAATCTTTTACAGTGTTGGCCTATCATTTGGAGAACCAAGGGTTGTCCCTTTTGCCTTTAACTATATAAAATGAAAATGGAGCTGATCTATCTAAGGGAGCAATTGGCCAGGTTTCAATTAACCTCCCCTTCCTTAAAACATCCATCATTTGTCACCCACCTCTCACAGAGGTTACAGAATCCCAGGAAAAATGGTTTACAGTGGGTTCTGGTAGAACTAGACATGTGACAAACAGGCACCTACCTTCCCCGAGTTTACAGCAACCTGTACCTCAACCCACTCCCACAGAGCTGTCAGACATCTAGGATTCAAAAATTCAGAATCAATTGGATAACAGTAAGCTCTGGCTGAATAAGACCTGTGAAGAACAGTCACTCACTCTCCACAATGTTACCCCTACATAATACTTTTTCTACACTGAAGATAGAAGAAACCTCAGCAATAGATTTTGATGTGGTTTCTAAAAGGGAAGTCACCCAATGCACCCTAAAGCCCTGCAACAGAACCAAATATCATAAAAGAAAACTGCTTCTGCTGGGAGACTCAATAATCAGAGAAACCAATTTGGGAACATATTTTGATGTTGACACTATAGTTAAATGCATTCCAGGATCCTCAGCCAGTAGAAATGCAGACCAGATAGTCCAGGTATTGAAGAAGAAAGTATGAACTTTGATGTCAGTGTTATCATTCTTCTGGGGACCGTTGAAATCAATAGAAATGGTATCCAAGAAGTTCAAAAGGATTTCCATAATCTAGGCATGAAGATAAGAAACTCTGCAAAGGCTATTGCATTTTCAGAAGTATTACCTGTTCATGGAATAGGAGATGAGAGGCTTTGCCATATAAATAAGTTCAATACCTGGCTCAAATCCTGGTGTACAGAAAATGGTTTTGGATACATTGGAGGCTGGGGTCGTGTATGGAGCAATAAAAGGCTATATGGAATGGATGCCTACATTTATCTGCAGCAGGAAGAAGGATGCTAAGTGAGAAATTCAGATCTTACATTAATAGATGTTTAAACTAAAGTATGGGGGAGGCAGGAGATGGACCTTGAAATTGTCTTGTTACCCCCAAGCAATACAAACACTATAGGACACACGAAGTGAAAATAACAAAATCATTCAGTTCAAAACAGAAAAGGTTCCTAGGAGGTGCAACAAAGCAAGGGAGAAAAATTGGAAAGCTATGACTACAAATGCTCATAGTTTGGGCAATAAAATCCCAGACCTGCAGGTCTTAATGGTGGAGGCGGACTTAGACGTTGTTGCTGTCACGGAGACATGGTTCACGGATTCTGGGATACGACTGGGATACGACCATACCGGGCTTTAACTTGTTAAGGAATGACAGAAGGGACAAAAAAGGGGGAGGAGTAGCACTTTATGTCAAAAATAATATCCAAGCAACTGAACTGCAAGGAAATTGGGGTAGAGAAGAAGCATTATGGGCCTTCCTAAAAAAAGATGACGGTACATCCATTTTTACTGGAGTGGTGTTCAGGGCTCTGACTCAAACGGAAGAACTAGAAAGAGATCTGATCAAAGACATTAAAAAGGTGGGAAAGAAGGGGAAAGTGTTGATCGTTGGTGACTTTAATCTGCCAGATGTTGACTAGAGAATCCCTTCTGCAGAATCTAACAGAAGTAGAGAGATAGTGGATGCCCTGCAAGGGGTTCTGTTCAAACAAATGGTAATGGAACCCATGAGGGAGGGAGCTATACTTGACCTAGTGCTCACTAATGGGGTTAATGTCTCTAATGTCTGGGTGGGTGCCCACCTCAGCATCAGTGATCAACAAACAGTATGGTTTGATATTGCAAATAGGATACAGAGAAGTCACACAAAGACCCAAGTTTTTGAAATTAAAAAAAAATAGACTTTGCAAAAATAGGGAAGTATCTGGAGGCAGAACTTGAAGACTGGGAGAAAATGGGAGAGGTCATTCAGAAGGCGTTTGACAAAGTTCCTCATGAGAGGCTTCTAGGAAAAGTAAAAAGTCATGGGATAGGTGGCGATGTCCTTTCGTGGATTGCAAACTGGGTAAAAGACAGGAAACAGAGAGTAGGATTAAATGGGCAATTTTCTCAGTGGAAGGGAGTGGACAGTGGAGTGCCTCAGGGATCTGTATTGGGATCCTTACTTCTCAATATATTTATAAATGATCTGGAAAGAAATACGACGAGTGAGATAATCAAATTTGCAGATGACACAAAATTGTTCAGAGTAGTTAAATCACAAGCAGATTGTGATAAATTGCAGGAAGACCTTGTGAGACTGGAAAATTGGGCATCCAAATGGCAGATGAAATTTAATGTGGATAAGTGCAAGGTGATGCATATAGGGAAAAATAACCCATGCTATAATTTCACAATGTTGGGTTCCATATTAGGTGCTACAACCCAAGAAAGAGATCTAGGTGTCATAGTGGATAACACATTGAAATCGTCGGTACAGTGTGCTGCGGCAGTCAAAAAAGCAAACAGAATGTTGGGAATTATTAGAAAGGGAATGGTGAATAAAATGGAAAATGTCATAATGCCTCTGTATCGCTCCATGGTGAGACCGCACCTTGAATACTGTGTACAATTCTGGTTGCCGTATCTCAAAAAAGATATAATTGCGATGGAGAAGGTACAGAGAAGGGCTACCAAAATGATAAGGGGAATGGAACAACTCCTCTATGAGGAAAGACTAAAGAGGTTAAGGCTTTTCAGCTTGGAGAAGAGACGACTGAGGGGGGATATGATAGAGGTGTTTAAAATCATGAGAGGTCTAGAACGGGTAGATGTGAATCGGTTATTTACTCTTTTGGATAGTAGAAAGACTAGGGGGCACTCCATGAAGTTAGCATGGGGCACATTTAAAACTAATCGGAGAAAGTTCTTTTTTACTCAACGCACAATTAAACTCTGGAATTTGGTGCCAGAAGATGTGGTTAGTGCAGTTAGTATAGCTGTGTTTAAAAAAGGATTGGATAAGTTCTTGGAGGAGAAGTCCATTACCTGCTATTAAGTTCACCTAGAGAACAGCCACTGCCATTAGCAATGGTAACATGGAATAGACTTAGTTTTGGAGTACTTGCCAGGTTCTTATGGCCTGGATTGGCCACTGTTAGAAACAGGATGCTGGGCTTGATGGACCCTTGGTCTGACCCAGTATGGCATTTTCTTATGTTCTTATGTTCTTAACAGTGGGCCAAACTAAATGGAGCAATTATAAAAGCAACAAATCTATATGTTAGAAAAGTAAACAAAAGTAAGAGAAATAAGAAACCAATCTGGTTCATAAAGGAGGTGGCTGATGTAATGAAAGCAAAAGAAGCAGTGTTTAAGAAATATAAAGGATTCCAAAAAGTGGAACACGGGGAGCATTATCTGGCAAAACTGAGGGAGATGAAAAAAGTAATCAAGAAAGCAAAAAATCAGGTGGAGGAAAGGATTACCAAAGAGATAAAGTGAGGTGACAAAACATTTTTCAGATACATCAGAGAAAGGAGACAGGTCCATAGTGGTATAGTGAAATTGAAAGGTGATAAGGATCAATGGGTGGAGAGAGACGAAGAAATGGCAGAAATACTAAACAAATACTTCAGTTCAATGTTCACTAAGGAAGACCCTGGAGAAGGACCGTCACTTGTTATCAAAACTGTAAAAGGGGGCGGAGTAGATGAAACTCCATTTATGGAAGATAATGTATGGGAAGAGCTTAGAAAAATGAAAATGGACAAAGCCATGGGGCCTGATGATGTTCATCCTAGAATACTGAGGGAACTCAGAGATGTGCTGGCAGGTCCTCTGTGTGACCTGTTCACTATATCCCTGGAAAAGGGTGTAGTGTCTAGTGACCGGAGAAGAGTGGCGGTGGTCCTGCTTCACGAGAGTGGGAGTAGAGAAGAGGCTGGAAATTACAGGCTGGTTAGCATCACTTCAGTGGTGGGAAAATTAATGGAGACTCTGCTGAAGGAAAGGAAAGTGAACTGTCTACAATCCTGTGGATTGCTCGATTAGAGGCAGCATGGATTCACCAGGGAAAGGTCCTGTCAGATGAATCTAATTGATTTCTTTGGGTGACTAGAGAACTGGATCAGGGAAGAGTGCTCAATGTGATTTACTTGGATTTTAGTAAAGCTTTTGATTCGGTCCCACATAGAAGACTCATCAACAAAATGAGAAGCTTGGGAGTAAGCTCCAAGGTGATGGCATGGATTACAAACTGGTTGAGGGACAGAAGACAATGGGTGATGGTAAATGGAACCTGCTCTGAAGAGAAAATAGTGTTAAGTGGAGTGCTACAGGGACCAGTGTTGGGACCGGTTCTGTTCAACATATTTCTGAGTGACATTGCAGAAGGGATCAAAGGTAAAGTTTGTCTATTTGCGGGTGATACTAAGTTCTGCAACAGAGTGGATATGCCGGAAAGAGTAGAGAGAATGAGATGGGATTTAAGGAAGCTAGAGGAGTGGTCGAAGATATGGCAGCTGGGATTTAATGCCAAGAAGTGCAGAGTCATGCATCTGGGGTGTGGTAATCTGAAGAACTGTATGTGTTGGGGGGTAAAGGGCTGATGTGCACGGAGCAGGAGAGAGACCTTGGGGTGATAGTGTCTAACGACCTGAAGTCAATGAAGGAATGCAAAACAGCGATAGCTAAAGCCAGAAGAATGTTAGGCTGCATAGAGAGAGGAATATCTAGTAAGAAAAGGGAAGTGATAATCCCTTTGTACAGGTCCTTGGTGAGGCCTCACCTGAAATACTGTGTTCAGTTCTGGAGACCGTATCTCAAAGGGAAAGAGACAGGATGGAGGTGGTCCAGAGAAGGGCGACCAAAATGCTGGATGGTCTCCATCGAATGACTTATGAGGAGAGGTTGAAGAACCTGAATATGTATACCCTGGAGGAGAGAAGGAACAGAGATGTTATGATACAGACCTTCAGATAGTTGAAAGGTTTTAATAATCCATGGACAACAACAAACCTTTTCCATTGGAAACAATTTAGTAGAACTAGGGGGTCACAATTTGAAACGCCAGAGAGGAAGATTTAGAACCAATGTCAGGAAATATTTCTTCATGGAGAGGGTGGTGGATGCCTAGAATGCCCTTCTGGAGAAAGTGGTGAAGACTAAAACTGTGAAGGATTTCAAAGGGGCATGGGATAAACACTGTGGATTCGTAAAGGCTAGAGGATGGGAATGAATGAAAATGCTTGGGGGTAACCTGCATGGAGCGGTAGTTACTACCCTTAAACCCTTAACAAAAAAGTGGGGGTAACCAGCACGGAGGGGCAGTTACTACCCTTATCAGAAACATGGGAGTAACTTGCACGAAGCGGCAGTTACTATCCTTAACAGAAACATGGGGGTAACCTGCACGGAGTGGCAGTTACTACCTTGGGAAATTTGCTGGGCAGACTGGATGGCCATTTTGGTCTTTTTCTGCCGTCATTACTATGTTATTATCCACTACCTCTTCTATTAGGCATTGTCATCTTCCTCTTTTTGTTTTTAGACCAGTACTTAATCCAGTACCTAGACCGTCTTCCATGTCCTTCCACCAAATTTCATACAATCCACACAACTAATAAAATTTGTGAGTCTGTTGTCCAAGAACATTGAGTTTCCCCATGCTCATTGGTGTTTGGATTTAACTATAGTTGCTCCATGCAGATTTCTCCAGCCTTTTTGAAAGCACAATATAGTTGTATTACTACTGTTAGGGTTGTAACCTCAGCTCCTTGCAGCTTACTCCAGGGTACTTGGAAGCCTGATACAGACATGCTGCTGCTAGTAGGGTGGTTATCTTTGCAAATTACCCGAGTGCTATAAGGATTGTAAGCACAGTAGCCTAATGCAGTTCTTCCACTGCCATTAGGGTTGCAACCTAATCTGATGCAGCTGTATCTCTCTGTTTTCTCCATTGATTTATGTTTTCTCTTCTTTGGTCCTCTAAAGTTTATTTATTGCAGCATCCTTGATTACACTATCAACCCTGGATTTGTCAATAGGCACTCATTATGCTTGTGCCTATGGTGGCCTATGGCTGGCTAAGATTTACTGCCTTCCAGCTCTGCTGAATCTCATTCAACAGAGAACAGCCCTATGCTACCCTGTAACTGACCCTTACAGGAAGTGAGGGTGGGGGGTGAAAGCACCAAAAGTGCCTGGGGGCAGAAAAATTCTAAATCTGACCCTGAAAATTATAAAATTATGGATAGTTAGCAAAAATAACCCAGTTGCATTATAAATCATATTAGAAAGATTACTTTAAATTGATGGCTATGGAATTCTAATGTAACACATTTAAAATTAATGTTTACTATACAATGCATAATCTATCAACAAAAATTGCACCACTTATTCATATACAACACAGGAAATAAATAATATATATTCTTAAGTATAAGTCTAATATATAAACTTAGGAAGTTGGAAGAAAGCTATTTCCAATAAAGGAATATATTAGTTTTTTAATATAATAAGAAAATGTTACAGACTGGATTTATATTAGTATTTCACAACCTTTGTTAAGTATTTTGCCAGTATGATGCTATTTAAATAAAGCAGTAAGACATGTTAACCATCTAGCTGTAGGGGTTTGTGTATGTGTGTGTGTGTGTTGGGGGTTGGCAGGAGCCAAGGGGTATAATAATGTTTATCTTTCTTCTACTATTGGTACTGTTTTGGAAAAAAAGATTTACAAATCATAAAGGGATATTTGCACTTATTGTCAGTCCCCAGAATGATTAATGGTTGTGTAAGCATCCACTGGCAAGTAATCTAATAGACTATTAGTGTGAAAAATAATGCAGTGGCTTAGTTCAGTATGCAAATCTTGTAGTCAGGTAATGGTAATGAGGTCAGCTGTAAGTATTACATGATTCATCGTATACCACTCAGCACTCAAGCTGGGCAATCAAGTTTGGTTGTACGTTCAAACATAGCTGATGTTTGCAAATTGGTAAATATTCTGTTGTAAGGATATGGAATGAAGGTTAGGCAGTGTGGGATGGATAGTATTGTGGGGGAAGTGGTTTACTAGCAATCCCAATTGTCTCTATGGTGGGATTATGTTATTTCTGGGGGCTTTATTGTACATCTTAATTAATGAGTGAAGCGGGTTCTCTGGATGGTAATGGACACGATCCTTGAGAAATAAAATCAAAGATATGCTGTAAAAATTTTCCATTCTTTGTAAATATGCTTGCTGTAAAATAGATTAGTTAAAAACAGGAATATTTATTGTGATGCCAACTACTGAAAATCTCACAAACTGATTTTTTTTGGATCATTTAAATTGTTATTAATTAAATCATTTACAATAAATCAAATAATAAAGGATGAAAAAAATCAAATATCCAGAAACATTTGACACCATTATAAAGTACTTCACATCTTCCATTATACAGTATATCACATCTAGCCCACAATAAAACAGGGAAAAGCAGGGAACAAATTAAACAGAAAAGAAAAAAATGAAAAAGAGAGAACTCCAAGCTTGGGAAACAAAACTTAATAAATGAATTTCAACCTCCTCTTTATTAATAAGCAGCAAGCTTAAATTTTATGTTCCCATACACTTATCTAACAAAAATCGTTCTATGTGTGCAGAATGTAAAATTACAAAATTATTATTTTGAAAAGAGACTAAACATTTACAGGGATATCCAAGAAAAAATGTAGCTCCAACATCAAGTATAATTTGTCTGAAATTAAGAAACTGTTTTCTCTGCATTTGAGTTGCTTGTGTAACATCAGGAAAAATAGGTATTTTTTGACTGCAGTACACCCTATTTTTATAGGAAAAATACTTCTTAAAAATTAAATCTTTATTTTGTTCTGCAGAGAAAGAGAAACCTAAAGTAGCCCTGGTAGGAAAGTCATCAATAGAATCTTTAAGAAATGTAGAAATCCCAGGGCTACCAGACACAAATCTATCAATCCCACCTTCTTCCTCCCACTCTATCTTTCTCCTTGGCAAATAATACATCTTAGAAATAACAGGAAAATCTTTTTCTGGAATGTATACCTCACACAAAAGTTTCTTAAGTAATTCTCTTGCAAACAAGAGCCTAGATTCTGTAAAATTCAAGAAGCAAAGATTTGTAACCCTTTGGTGGTTCTCCAGTATTTCCAGTTAATTGTGAGTTTAGAGACCGCCCTTAATTTGGGAAAGTGATGAGGTCTGTAAAACTGCAAACTGAAGAACCAGTACAGACAGTGAGGCCTGCAAGCTTAGGCTACTGATCTTCCAATTTTAGTCTAGTATCAGCTGAAAACGTGCTTAGCTGGGATACCAATTGGGCTAATTGTTTTCTCTATCTTTGCTACTAGTCTCCAAACATCCAAGAGGATGACATCTGAGGGTTTCTCACTCCCAGCTGAAGCAATTTGAAAAGGGGGGGAGGGAATCACAGTTGATAGGGGAACCCATCGAGACCTGGGTAGAGGATACTGGTTTCCAGGACCAGGTACAGCAGAATTCCCCATTTTAGTCAATAAATTGGATGAAGGGACCTCAGCAGGAAGGAAATTAGATAATTGTATAACATCAATAGGAAACTGATCTGATGGTTGTAGAGGAGGGACTTTGAGAGAAACCAGATGAAAGGGTCCCCTCACTCCTGTCAGTGTTAGGCAATCATGAATAATGCCGGACATGGTCATCCATCGGTCCTCGAGAGGCTGCTTTAAAATGTGTAGAAGCGCAAGGTTTAACTTTCGTTTTCTTTCCCATGTGTTGCGCGCTGGTGACTGCATGCCACATTGCCCCGGATTAAGTAGGGAGGAGTCGCAACCTGATGATGACACCAGTGACCACACTGGGAAGAGGGATGGTTCACCTTACAATGTTCCACTCCGGACAACTGAGTTACTCGACAAGGTCTATCACATTTGGCATCTTCATCTCACATCTCCTAACCTGCTTTCCTGAATATAGACTGCAGGGCCCCGGAAAGTAGGGAGGAGTCGCAGCCTGATGATGACACCAGTGATCAGATCAGGAAGGGTTCACTTTATGATGTTTCATGCTGAACAACTGAGTTACTCAGAAAAGTAACCTCTCACATCACCCAACCTCTCCCCACAAACTGAATTATTAATTATGGCTCCATCCTTCTAAACAAATTTTGGCATGAAGGGATGAAAAACGGAATATATTGAAATTTTGCTAAACAAGAGCTAATGTAAAAGATATTTTTTCAGAAAAAGAGATATATTCATTAAACAACTTGAAAAAAACAAGTCATTTAAGAGGACAATAGGACATGCCTTCAGAAAGGCTGCATAGATTACTTCAGTTCAGTATTCTGCATGGTCTGTGTTGTAAGTAAGCGAGGTCCATATTCAGACATAGCCCGCTCAGTAAACTAGCCAGATAAGACTTATCTGGCTAACTTAGCTGGGATATTCAGTGACGCAGTGAATATATCTGGATAAGAAAATTGACTAACTTTAGATCTGTTCAATAGTAGGTCTAAAGTTAGCCAGATATTGCTACTATCTAGCTAAGCCCTAGATTCATCATTTTGCTATAAAATTTGTGAAAAATAGCATCTGTGATAAAAAAAAAAAAAGGGTTGTGGTTAGGGTAATTTTCCTGATACTGCATGCTAACTTTATTACACCTTGCACATTGAAAAGTGCCCAGACAGGCTTTTATTGAATTTTGGACTAAGAGAGACAGAGACAGAAGCTCTTTATAAGGTCCTTATATAAGTAAACTATTTATTCCACTGTAAAAGGGGCACTAGTAACTCAGGGTGAGGTTTTGATGGTGGGCTAAGTTTTGGGAGGCAGTTTTACATGCACAGTCAGAGGTACAAACAGCACAGTAGACATCAGTGAAGATTTTATGTGATTTGGAGTCAGCGGCGGATTCACGATGTCGGACCGGCCCGGGTATTCGCCGCCCAGGCCGGCCCAGGACACATCACGAGGTCTGCCGAGTGCGGCTCTGTCACGGCCGCACACGGCAGACCACGTGACTGGAGCGATCGGCCCACTGGGGGATGCCCAATCCCCCGATAGGCCAATCCGCTCCTGTTTGGAGTGATGAAAGGTAGACAAAGTTGAGATTTGTAAATTGTACTCTCGACCTAGCTTGATAGCAGCTATGTAGAGAATGCATCTCATCTTTTTATAACTTAAAGTTATCCATCTAATTGGCCTTTGAATATGAGCCTCATTTGTGTTCAGATTTTTCCACCCTTCCCTGATTTTTTTAAATCTATCCTTTGTATCTTTAGCAATATACTCATGATTGTGATGCAAACACTATTTTATTGACAACTGACACAAGCTTCATCCAAGCCTAGGTCTTTTTCTAATGGTCATCCCACTGTTCCAGAATCCCTGTTTCTAGTTCTTGGAGTCCATAATAAATTATTCCCCTTACTCACATGGTATCTCATGTTTTAGTTCCATCCAGCATGCTACCTCTTTTCCTTGTTTAAACTGAACGCACTTTCAAAACTCTGTCAACATCATAATTTAAGTTTTCTGGGTGGGCCAGAGTTTGCTAGTTAGTACATGGATTTTTGGGATTCTTGCCTTTAGCCCAGATTTAATCAAAGACATGACTTTGAATGCAGAGGACTTTTCCATCCGCTCATAAGAACATACGAATTGCCAGGCAGGGTCAGACCCTAGTCCATTGAGCCCAGCATCCTGTCTCCAACAGTGGCTTAGCCAGATCTCTAGGAGCTACACAGCAGATCCAAAAGAGTAGATCCATTTCTTCTTGTCCACTTCCAGGGATAAGCGTGGTTTTCCCCAAGTTTACCTAGCTAAGGGCCTGATTCACTCGTCATTTTTCCCATAGATACAGAATGGGAGGAAAACCTTAGTCAATCAGGCCCCAATTGTTTATGAGCTTTTTTTTTCATGGAACTTGTCCAAATCTCTTTTACGCTCAGCTTTGCTAGATGTCTTGACTACATTCTTCGGCAATAAATTCCACAGCTTCATTGTGCATTGAGTGAAAAAAATACTTTCTTTGGCTCCTGTGAGTCTGCAAGTTCTCACTCCATGCCCCGCTCTTCCTTCTTCACACTTGGGAACAGAAGAGGATAAAGCTTGCAAGTCTGGGGAATTTTTGAACCTCCAACTCTGATTCTGAGTTACCTGTGGTTCATCCAAATTACCTGATCATCCTTCACTTCCACTTCATAAGACTGGGGAGCTACATTTTTTGCTAACAGTTCCTTGGCCCCACTCCTGATGTCATTACAAAGGTTATATCCAAATGAGGTCACCTGGAGACAGTGTGGGAAGTTCTTTGATGAACTGGTTCTAATTTTTCACTTGTTTTTGTTGTTTATGGGATACTTTGAGCCTGTAGTGCTCCCATGTCCTTGGCTGTAGCAAGTCTACCCTGGTTGGCAATAAAGTTTGTGTCCATTGTTTCAACAGGGCTTGAGCTGAGCTGCTTTAGCATCATTGAGATGGAGTATTGCTATGCACCAATTGGCCAGGCTGTTACTAGTTTTGTGAGAAAAATTAGCTGTAAGGGTAAAACTGGAAAAATATGCAATCAGATTTGCAAATGAATCCAAATACATCATGGAGACCAGAAGATCACCTGAATAGACAAATATTTTATTATAAGGACTGCAAAACCTACATTTTGTAGCACTTCTCTGAATTTAGCACATGATTATGCAGAAATTTAGATATTTTGCATTCACTGTGAATCATTAAAGATAGAATCTATAAATAGAAAGCAAAGCTCTATTACTTATTATCCTTGCAAGCAATACATTAGGCCAAACTACTTCTTGTAGATCAAATGGCCAGTGAGGACAGATGATCAGTCGGAACTCAAGCATGCTTCATGATGGCATTGATGGCGGCTTCTTTGGAGTTTCTCCGTCTTGTTTAATGTCGTATATCTTTTTGGCAATGTTTTTATAACAGTCAATCATGGGTCACATTGTGTGCAGGCTGGGCACAGTCCAGTGGCGTAGCCAGAATTGATTTTTTGGGTGGGCACAAGGTTAACATGGGTGGGCTGTAGGCATGCAGGTCTACTAGTTGTTTTTTTTACTGATAAATAATGCCAAATTATGCAGCATAGCATTCACATCTACGCCTAAGTATGAGGTTTACTTAATGATACAAACATAATTCACGGTGATTTGTGGTACTTTAGCCTTCTTATTATTACGATTTTATACACGGCTCCTACCTGTCCATAAATTTTGAGAGAGCGGTTGTGTTGCTTATATTTAAATTGCTAACATCTCAAAATATAGATATATATTTTTACCTTTGTTGTCTGATCTTTGTATTTTTCTAATCAGTTGGTCCTGGTCTCTTTTTCCCATTTTTTCCCTTATAGCTCATTTCCTAATTCCTTTTCAGTGTCTTTCTTCTATTACTGTCTTCTTCCCTTCCACACACACACACACACATACACGCTTTCTCTCACAGACTCCCTTCTCACACACTCAAGCTGTCACTCTCATATGCTCTCCCCCCCCCCCACAAGCTCACATTCTCTGCAGACACACATACAAGTTCTCACTTTCTCACCCCTCCCCAGGCTTATATTCTTATGCACACACACAGACGCACATCCAGGCACCCATTCTCACCCACACACATAAACCTAGACTCCCATTCTCACCCACAAACCCATGCTCCCAGTCTCACCCACACATATTCAAGCTCCCATTCTCATCCATACATATACACATTTAAGGTCCTATTCTCACCCACACATACACACATTCAAGCACCCATTCTTATCCACATATTCAAGCTTCCATTCTCACCCACCCACACAAACCCAGGCTCTCATTCTCACCCATATATACACACATTCAAGCTCCCATTCTCACCCACCCACAAACCCAGGCTCCCATTCTCAACCACACATACACACATTCGAGCTCCCATTCACCCACATATTCAAGCTTCCATTCTCACCCACATACACACCCAGGCTCCAGTTTTCACCCACACACACTCCCATTCTCATCCACACATACACATTCAAGCACGTGCACAGCTTCTGCTTTCTCCCCCAGAGCAGGAAGATCAGCTGCCTCTCCTGCTGCCACCGGACTCCTGCTATCTTCGGGCGTCGGGCCGAACTTCCTGTCAGGGGGGGGGGGAGCGGAAGCGCAGCGCACAACGTCCGCTTCCTCCCTCCCCCCCCCCCAAGCAGGAAGATCGGCCCGACGCCCGAAGATAGCAGGAGTCCGGTGGCAGCAGGAGAGGCAGCTGATCTTCCTGCTTTGGGGGAGAAAGCGGAAGCTGTGCGCGGCGCTTCCGCTCCCCCACCCCCAAACAGGAAGTTCGGCGGGCCGTTTGGCCCGAAGATAGCAGGAGAACGGGTGGCAGCAGGAGAGGCAGCTGATCTTCCTGCATTGGGGAGAGGAAGCGGAAGCTGCGCGCGGCGCTTCCACTCCCCCCCCCCCCCCCGAACAGGAAGACCGGTTGGCCATACGGCCGCAGCAACGCTTTCCCATGTGTGCCGTGATGGCGCGCGAGGCGTGGGTTCTCTTGTTCGCTGTCGCGGGGATGGGATCCCGTGACAGCCTTGCAGTTCCGGTGCCACTTGGGTGGGCCTGGGACTAAGTTGGGTGGGCACCTGCCCACCCAGGCCCACCCGTGGCTACGCCACTGGCACAGTCACTGTAACTTTCCACCCACTTTCCAAGGGAGACCCGCACCCTGCAACCAGCCAGAGATCCAATGAAATGGCAGCTTTATAAATATTACCAGTTCCTAGAACCTCAAAATTCCTCCTTCTGAAAAATAAAATAAGCTGGGCTGAAACACACAGAGATTCTCATCAAATGCAGAATAAGTTGTCACAAAATAGAAATAGAAAGATGCATACAAAAGCTGAACTTGAAACATAAAGAAGCTAGACTTTACATGGTGTAAAGTGTAAATTGAAGGGTGTTGGGGGGTTGATATATTTTGAAAAGTATTAATTTAAATTTATGAAATGTTGTAGATGAAAAACCCGTTGGATATATGTTGAGGATATATGAGCAGTAGGAGATTCCTTAGAAGTTCTCCTGAAGAAGCCTGTGGGAAGGCAAAACATGTCGAGAAGATGAAGAATGATGAAAAGATTTTCGTTCCTTGAGCGAAGAAAAATTTGTGCAATAGAATTCTCTCTGCTTATAAAACAAATTGTATTTAAATCGTTTACATAGTAGTGTGAAAAGGTTTACATTTGTGTCTAAATTGTGGAAGGATTTTAATATGAGTGGGATGCGTGAGTGGGTTGTAGAATGAATGTGATGCGAATGTGTATGATTAAAAGTGTGGGATACCGAAATGTGTGGGTTAGTGGGTATTTTTAAATGATTTTTCCTCGGGGTAATGTGGTAAAACTCTTTTGAGTTCTGTATTGTGGAATTTTGCAATAAATAAACATTGATATAATATATATGTCACTATATGTTAATGGATATAGACTTTACATGGGGAGCAACACTGGAGAAATAAAATCAGAAATGCATTTCCTCATTCAGATGTTGACATTCAGACTGGCGCACGTGGACACATTTGCACACATATGTTGGCCTGGACCCAGGGATGCAGCCATTTTATAGCATAAGCGCACATATGCGTGCATATTATAAAATAGTCTGGCCGTGCACACGTGCATCAAATTTTAAATCGGCATGCGTATGTGCTCGCAAATTCTGCTTCTACTGCACAAAGCAGGGATTTTAAAAGGGGCATGCATGAATGCTATTCCCAGTTTTACCAGTTCATCCCCAGTTTACCAAGTTAAGAGATATGTCCTTTAAACTCCCCTAATTTAATAGCCTTCACCACTTCCAGTTAGCCCCGACCCTTAAAACTCCGCAGATCTGCCCAAGTTTCTTTAAGTTTTAACTCGCATGTCATCCATAACAGAAGTAAAGTTACATGGCAGGGGACCTTGGCGAGCACCGTGGCGCTTATTTACTCGCACATCTCAGGTTTATCCCCTGAAACGCCCATTCCCCACCCAGACCATGTCCATGCCCTGCCCCTCTTTAAAAATCTTGGAGATGTGCGCGCTGCGGGCGATAGGCGTGAATCTCGGCGGCTTTTAAAATCTGCTGGGTGTGCGCGAGCCCAGCTTATCCAAGCATCCCCTAATTAATGTGCGCACCTGACTTTTAAAACTCACCTCTAACTTTGCAAAATACAAAGGTATCAGAGATGCTTTCTTTTTTTTTTTTTTTTTTACCTTCGTTGTCTGGACATTTTGGGCTTCACCATTATATTCTCTCCCACAAGAAAAATGACGGTGGCTTGGCATCCCTAACATAACATCTCCCCCACCCAGGACCAATGATGGGGATTCAATGTTCTCAACACAATACTTCCCACCCACATACAGAAAAGAATAATAACAGGAGCCAGCATACGCTATTGGCTGCAGTCCCTGCAACAACTCCTAATCTTTTTTCAGATAAGTCACATTGGAAGCTGAGGAGTTCCTCAGGCTTATAGTACCTTAACTCTAGTGCATCCATAATCACCTACTTCAGTGTCTCAAAAGCCTTTTTATTGTTTGCTTTGCTTCCCCCATAGAAGTTAATGGGGTCAAACTGAAGGTGCCAAAGAGGATTTTTATTTTTTTGGGGGGGGTCATTCCTGAACAGAATATTGACCCATTTGTTGCATTTTCCTATTCGGATTGATGAAATGAACGCACATCTCTAGTGCTCAAAGGGTACGATGCAAAAAGTTAAACTTAGAACAGCGCACAGTTTAACTCTTAGTTGTGCGCACACTGTACTGCAAATGCAGCAAGGAGTTTTGCGCACAAAGAACGTGCGCACAGCATTGTGCATTTAACTTTGCGCCCTTGCATGGAAAATCCATGCTAATGGCGGCATACGAACTACTCCCCAAGGCAGAGAGGTGCACTAAGTTATCTTCTCTTTTCTATCGGTTTGATTTTAAAAGCATTGCTTGTGCAAAAATGCTGACGTATATGCGTATGTGGGCCATGCACGAGCAACGTGAATTTTAAAAAGCCGCCCAATATTGTAATACCTTTTAAAATGCATTTACTGTTTTGTGTCGTGTGTGGCATGTGTAAATGTCCCCGCACGCTGCTTATTGTTCAGTTTGTACTGTTGATATCTTTAGTAAACAGTTTGAAATAAAAAAGCTGCAAAATACATGCATTTTTACCCATTTGCACGTGAGGAATAAGGGAGCGGAAAAGGGGAGGGGGCATGGGTTAGACGTGGGCATTCTGGGGGATAGCCATGATTTACACATGTACCTCCATGTTTACCATCTGTAGATCTCGGGTTTTAGGGCTTATAGAACAGGGTGAGAGGCCCGGGTCAACTGGGCGGCCTGCAGGATGAAGAACCAGAGGAGTCCGAAAGACCTCAATATTAACTGGACAAACTGGTAGACTAATTGGAAAACTGGGACTGTGCCTCACCTGAGCATGTTTTAAAATCCGCTGACAAATGTGCGCAAATGCCGACAAAGTCATATGGAAGACACACATGTGCTAGCTGTGTTCGAGTAATCTACTAAAACTAGGAACATACTTATGCACAGTTGAGCAAGTGTGCACACAATTGTACATTCTGCCATACCTTCGCTTGTGCACCAGTATGCGCAGGTATGGGAGCATGCGCACTAGGGATGTGAATCGTTTTTCAACGATTAAAATTATCGTCCGATAATGTTAATATCGTCTTAAATCGTTATAGAACACGATACAATAGAAATTCTAACGATTTATCGTTAAAAATCGTTAAATCGTGTTAGTGCGCACTAACGGGAGTTAGTGCGCACTAACTGAAAATGATACAAATTGACACTTTCCAGGTCACTGAAGGTCAGTTAGGAATGAATATGTATTCCTATTGGCTGGCTGCCCTCTTATCTATTGATTTTACCAAGGTTCACACTGAGGTGATGGTTGGGGGGATGGGAAATGGAACTGGAAACTCACGAACACCAACAGAAAATGATACAAATTGTGGACACTTCCCAGGTCAGTAAAGGTCACTTAGGAATGAATATGTATTCCTATTGGCTGGCTGTGCTCTTATCTATTGATGTTCCCACTGAGGTAATGGTTGGGGGGATGTGAAATGGAAACAGTTGGAAGCTTGACAAAAAAAGTAACGTGATGATCATCACTCATGTACTAGAACTTGTTTGTTTATTATTTTTGTTAGCAGGCATGTGAAATGCTAGTGCATGTTGAATTTGCCAATCACTGTGCATTTTAGAAAGGTGGTCCTGGCTGGAACTACACAGTTCAAATATATGTGGTAATTGATTGTTGGTAAGTGTATTTTTTAAGTAGCCACACTGGCCACCAGATCACGGATCATGGAGAGCTGCATCCCTGCTCCCAGCCAGTCTGGGGCTGCCTGTCCCTGTAATCCATTCAGAGCTGCATCCCTGCTCCCAGCCAGTCTGGGGCTGCCTGTCCTAGTAATCCATACAGAGCTGCATCCCTGCTCCCAGCCAGTCTGGGGCTGCCTGTCCCTGTAATCCATGCAGAGCTGCATCCCTACTCCCAGCCAGTCTGGGGCTGCCTGTCCAAGTAATCCATGCAGAGCTGCTTCCCTGCGCCCATCCAGTCTGGGGCTGCCTGTCCCAGTCATCCATGCAGAGCTGTATCCCTGCTCCCAGCCAGTCTGGGGCTGCCTGTCCCAGTAATCCATGCAGAGCTGCATCCCTGCTCCCAGCCAGTCTGGGGCTGCCTGTCCCAGTAATCCATGCAGAGCTGCTTCCCTGCTCCCATCCAGTCTGGGGCTGCCTGTCCCAGTCATCCATGCAGAGCTGTATCCCTGCTCCCAGCCAGTCTGGGGCTGCCTGTCCCTGTAATCCATGCAGAGCTGCATCCCTGCTCCCAGCCAGTCTGGGGTTGCCTGTCCCAGTAATCCATACAGAGCTGCATCCCTGCTCCCAGCCAGTCTGGGGCTGCCTGTCCCTGTAATCCATGCAGAGCTGCATCCCTACTCCCAGCCAGTCTGGGGCTGCCTGTCCCAGTAATCCATGCAGAGCTGCTTCCCTGCTCCCATCCAGTCTGGGGCTGCCTGTCCCAGTCATCCATGCAGAGCTGTATCCCTGCTCCCAGCCAGTCTGGGGCTGTCTGTCCCTGTTATCCATGCAGAGCTGTATCCCTGCTCCAAGCCAGTCTGTGGCTGTCTGTCCCTGTAATCCATGCAGAGCTGCATCCCTGCTCCCAGCCAGTCTGGGGCTGCCTGTCCCAGTAATCCATGCAGAGCTGCATCCCTGCTCCCAGCCAGTCTGGGGCTGCCTGTCCCTGTAATCCATGCAGAGCTGCATCCCTACTCCCAGCCAGTCTGGGGCTGCCTGTCCCAGTAATCCATGCAGAGCTGCTTCCCTGCTCCCATCTAGTCTGGGGCTGCCTGTCCCAGTCATCCATGCAGAGCTGTATCCCTGCTCCCAGCCAGTCTGGAGATCACAACACTCCTGGTATTAATAGGGATAGGGCACTTTGTGCAGGAAGATCACAACACTCCTGGTATTGATAGGGATAGGGCACTGTGTGCAGGAAGATCACAACACCCCTGGTGCCAGGGTTAGGGCACTGTGTGCAGGAAGATCACAACACTCCTGGTATTAATAGGGATAGGGCACTGTGTGTACATGGAGATCACAACACCCCTGGTGCCAGGGTTAGGGCACTGTGTGCAGGAAGATCACAACACTCCTGGTATTAATAGGGATAGGGCACTGTGTGTACATGGAGATCACAACACCCCTGGTGCCAGGGTTAGGGCACTGTGTGCAGGAAGATCACAACACTCCTGGTATTAATAGGGATAGGGCACTGGGTGCATGAAGATCACAACACCCCTGGTGCCAGGGTTAGGGCACTGTGTGCAGGAAGATCACAACACTCCTGGTATTAATAGGGATAGGGCACTGTGTGTACATGGAGATCACAACACCCCTGGTGCCAGGGTTAGGGCACTGTGTGCAGGAAGATCACAACACTCCTGGTATTAATAGGGATAGGGCACTGGGTGCATGAAGATCACAACACCCCTGGTGCCAGGGTTAGGGCACTGTGTGCAGGAAGATCACCACACTCCTGGTATTAATAGGGATAGGGCACTGTGTGTACATGGAGATCACAACACCCCTGGTGCCAGGGTTAGGGCACTGTGTGCAGGAGGATCACAACACCCCTGGTATCAGGGTTAGGGCACAAGTTCTAGTCACATTGACTGATCACATTACTTTTTTTGTCAAGCTACCAACTGTTTCCATTTCCCATCCCCCATATACTGTCAGTGGGAATCTTGGTAACATGAATAAATAAGAGGGCAGCCAATAGGAATACATATTCATTCCTAAACTGACCTTAACTGACCTGAAAAGTGTCAAATTGTATCAATTTCTGTTAGTGCGCACTAACTCCCGTTAGTGCGCACTAATCGGAAAAAACGATTTTTAATGATTTTTCAACGAAATAATCGTGCCAAACACAATTTTCTTCTCCTGCCACACGATTTCAATCGTTAAGACGATATGGCACACGATTCACATCCCTAATGCGCACTCGTTTTAAAATGACTGTCTTGTGCTGGAAACATAACTCCTAGTCCAAGGTGGAGTAAAGTTTCCAAGGCTGATGTTAGTCTATGGCAGAAGCTGGAGTTCCGCTGTCAAGGCCTCTAGTTGGGATTCTATTTCTGGGAAACATGTTTTGCACGCAAAAAGCATGTTTTGCACGCATAAAATATCATTTGTGCTCACAAAAAAATACTTTCCGCACTGAAAACATTTTTGGGCGCATACATCATAATTTGTTCACAGAAAACATGGTGTAGTTGCACGAATCTTTTTCCATGCATAAAATATGATTTATGCGCACAAAAAATGCTTTCTACTCAGAAAGATGGTAATTTTAAAAAGAGTATGCGCGTGCCCACATACCTGCATATGTAGGCGCTAGCACATATACGCTGGAATTTCAAATCAGCTGTGCGAATGCACGAATATAATATAAAATATGCCTAGCGTGTGTACGGGTGCTCCTAATTTTAAGTCACTATGCATTGAAATGTTATTCATGTATCTTTCCTTAGGACTTGTCAGCTTTTACATGCACAAGTGAGCACATTTTAAAACATGCATACATGAAAGAAATAACCAGTTTGACTACTTAGTCCACAAAGTTTCTATATCAAGACCCCTCTGGTTCTTCAGCCTGCACTCCCTCAGTTTACCCAGACCCCTCACCCAGTCAGTTTTTGGCTGATAATGAGTACGCACATAATTTGCCGGTTTTAAAATAAGAGTTGCTCGCACTTGGCCCATATACTCGCACACAGTATATGGACTTTTTTACGTATACAATCCTTTTAAAACTTACCCCTAAGGATTTTTTGTGCACATAAATCTTATTTTATGCACGGAAAAAATGATTTGTGTGCATAAATGTGTTTTTCTGTGCGCCAAGGCTTTTCTGTACACACATTTTCTGGTTTGCACGCATTTTTTAACTCCTGAAGCATCAGCTTACTGCATCGGAAGTTTAAAAAAAAATTAGCTTGTGCATTAGGAAACTATGCGTTGAATTTCAGCGCACAGTTTTAATGCTCAGCTTTTTTGCATGGGCCCCAAACAAAGAATGTGATACAAATATTATTTTAATGACAACGTCTAATACACGTTCCTTTCAAGCCAAGGCCTTTTTCCAACATTGATCCCACAGTTACAGGGTCTCCTTTTCCAGTTCCTAATATCCATGCTAAATGAGTCTTCTCACTCATATGGTGTCTCACTCATTAGCTCCGGTCACCATGCTACATCCCTCTTCTTCAAGCTCTTCAATCATTTCTTACAGAGTTATTACCACTTATAGGCCTGCTTCTCAAAATTATCTTCTTTAAATTATGGTGGGTATGTAGATAAATAGAAAAATGATTTAGATCTGTCGTGGGCCCTTTATGACATAATAGATGTTCTTACTGTTTAAGGCTGGCAACACATATAGGTTTGACCACAAGGACTTTGAGAATAACGAGGAGAGGTGATTGGTTCTGATGAATCAACCTTGTGCACATGACAGCCTTAATCAGTAAGACACAGTGGCAGCAACACCAAGGAAGTTATTATACAGCACCTGCAATTGTTAATCCATCCTATCTGTTGACAGAATCATAAATACAAGCGGGGAGTGGGGTGTGTCAGCCAATTAAGCAACTTGATTGGTTGAACACCTCCTTGCTGCTTTATAGTCCTTAGTTTAAAAGAATGCTGTATAAGAAGTAATTATGACTGACTAGATTTTTCTTTAGCCCCTGGGAAGATGTTTTTAAACAACCTGAGGCAAAAGAAAAAAAAAGCAAACAGTTGTAATTTTAAGACTGATGACTTAGAGTAATCCTGAAATAAACTAAATTCACTTCAACAAGAAGTGTGTGCAGTGGCCTGTGATTTACAATGAACAGAAAATACTTTGGTAATAAGCAATAAACAAAGGGGCTGCATGTCATAACAGAGCACTAATACATTTGCAGCCTGTTTTTATTGAACTCTGGTTACTCTCTTAATGCTTTTTTTTCTCTCACAGTCTCTCTGAAAATGACTTTTGATTCTTTTTTTTTTTTTAAATCTCTCTTCAATATTTTAGATTCAATTTTTTCATTAGGTTGGCTGCCAGCAAATGGCAATACGTTTTTATACAATCACAAATGAATGCCCAGAGAGGACAAATTCCGAACAGATGCTGTAGTAGTACAGATTTTATCATACTTTTGCCCTTTATATTCTGTAATTAATAGCTATAATTTCAATTTCAATTACACTAGTGTGCTCCAAAGGCAAGAAATGCCTGGGTTCTATAGCAAGAGATGGCTGCCCACTATGGGCCTCATTTTTCAATATCGCAGTGGTAACGCATGAGGGGGCGTGTCCCATGCAAATAAGGCATTTTTCGGTTTGTGTGTGTGTGGGCTTCGCCAGGTTGCCTGCGCATGGAGCAGCAGGACCTATCAATGCATGGCTGATAGAATCCTAGCAAACCCTATTCTTTTACTGAGTACCTATTATACTTCCTAATGTAGGTAAAAAGTTCATAAACTGCATCCAACATATATACAGTATGGGGCGGATTTTCAGAGCCCTGCTCGCGTAAATCCGCCCGGATTTACGCGAGCAGGGCCCTGCGCGCCGGTGGGCCTATTTTACATAGGCCCACCGGCGCGCGCAGAGCCCCGGGACTCGCGTAAGTCCCGGGGTTCTCCGAGGGGGGCGTGTCGGGGGCGTGTCGGGGGCGGTCCCTGTCGGCGCGCCGTTTTGGGGGCATGTCGGCAGCGTTTTGGGGGCGGATACGGGGGGCGTGGCTACGGCCCTGGGCGGTCCGGGGGTGTGGCCGCGCCCTCCGTACCCGCCCCCAGGTCGCGGCCCGGCGCGGAGGAGGCCCGCTGGCGCGCGGGGATTTACGCCTCCCTCTGGGAGGCGTAAATCCCCCAACAAAGGTAAGGGGGGGGGGGGTTGGACAGGGCCGGGCGGGTGGGTTAGGTAGAGGAAGGGAGGGGAAGGTTAGGGGAGGGTGTTAGAGGATTCCCTCCGAGGCCGCTCCGATTTCGGAGCGGCCTCGGAGGGAACGGGGGTAGGCCGCGCGGCTTGGCGCACGCCGGCTATACAAAATTGATAGCCTTGCGCGTGCCGACCCAGGTTTTTTAGTAGATACGCGCGGCTCCGCGCGTATCTACTAAAATCCAGCTTACTTTTGTTTGCGCCTGGAGCGCAAACAAAAGTAAGCTATTCGCGGAGTTTTGAAGATCTGCCCCTCAATGATTTTATGTACTAGCTAGTCATTATTTTTACATTTTTGGGGTTTTTTTAGACCAATGCCCAGCATAATGTGCTTAATCATTAGTCTATTACACTTGAACTGTACTATAGTCAACTGTCATGAATAGAAACATGATAGGTATTGGCAGAAAAAAAAAACAATTGGCCTATTCAGTCTGTCCACTTATTCTGTGGATTTGCTCACTTCAGTCAATTAGCCTTGCCGTTCCTGGTGAAAGAGCTTATTGGGTGACTGAGAGGAAGAAAAAAAGAAGAAATAGAGACAATATGGGGAAATACTTTGAAAACTGCATACTAGCTGTGTTGGGAAAATTTTTTTTTTTCTGGGAGATTTTGCTATGGCCTCTGACCCTTGCTCCTTCCTCTTCCAGGTATTTTCAAACCAAGGTTTCATCAATGACAACTTTCAAATATTGCACATTGCACTGTCTATAAGGCATTGTAGTGGGGTGGGTGATGGGGTGATATGGGCTATAAAGAGCCATTGGAAGAATATCAGCGTATATAATGGAAACTCTATTTTTTATGACATGAGTGGAGCATGGATAATTATATGGAAGAAATATTGTTGCAGTTTAGAATGTTGAAGAGACTGATAGTTGGTAACTTCACAAGTTGTTAACTTCACAAGTCACAAGGGCTGTGCGGAGGCTCTTCTTGGAGGTCAGAAAAACAGTTTAAAAACATGCTAACACTGAAGGCAACAACTAGAGGTTAAGTTGTATGAGTGAGTTATGTGTGAATGAGAGATTTTAAATTAGAAAATTCCTCACATTGACAGACAAGTTGTGAATCAGAGTGGTTAAAAGTAATTATCCAAAGCTGAAATGTAGGATACATTTTTTCACTTTTATAGAAGAAAATTGGAATGACTGGAAATAGAATTTGAAAGGGAAAAACTGGTCATGAGCTGAATGAGTGTAACTACATCAGCAAATTCTCAGTCATAAATTAAACCATATTTTGTGTGATTCCAATTGAAGCTGAAGCCTTTCTTAACCATATAGAGAAATACATTTTTTTAAAAAATATTCCCAGAGATTATTTCTGGTGGGAAGAGAGATTATTTCTGATAGCAGAGTCAAATAGTTACTACCAGTCCAACTCCTGAGAGGAGATTGTTGGGGGGCAAGGTTGGGAAATAGCAAATGGTGAAAGTGTGCTGGGTAGTCTGATAGCAGTTGGCTCTAAAGCGTGTCAAGTAATCTGTCAGCAATTGGGTCTAGTAGGAACCCACGTAACAGAGTCCGACCAGAGGATCCAAGCCACTAGAAGAAGACTAAGGAGAACCGTTTAGTGCTGGGAATGCTTCAGAATGAGACTGAATGTGTAAACCATTCATACCAATTGTTCCTGCACTCTTGTAGTGTAGGGACAATTAACTATGTGGTTATTTCAAAATTAGACAGCACTGAGCTCACTAAGCCGTCAAGAAATACACTACAAGGAACATATTAACAAACAGAAGATATACAGAGAGGGGTAGATTTTAAAAAAATGCGCGTTCACGTACTTTTGTTGGCGCACCAGTCGCAAACAAAAGTACGCTGGATTTTAGTAGATACGCACGTAGCCGCGCATATCTTCTAAAATCCAGGATCGGCGCGCGCAAGGCTGCCGATTTTGGGCAGCCGGCGCGCGCTGAGCCACGCAGCCTGCCTCCGTTCCCTTCGAGGCCGCTCCGAAATCGGAGCGGCCTCGGAGGGAACTCTCTTTCACCCTCCCCTCACCTTCCCCTCCCTTCCTCTACCTAACCCACCCCCCCCGGCCCTATCTAAACCCCCCCCTACCTTTGTCCACGGATTTACGCCTCCCGGAGGGAGAAGTAAATCCACGCGCGCCAGCGCCATTTTGCAATGCGGCAATACGGCCATACGGCCGGCGCCATTTTGCAATACGGCCCTAGTGCATGAGGTCGCTCCCGGACCCCCGCTGGACTTTTGGCAAGTCTTGTGGGGGTCAGGAGGCCCCCCAAGCTGGCCAAAAGTCCCAGGGGGTCCAGCGGGGGTCCAGGAGCGATCTCCTGCGCTCGTGACGTCGGGGGACAGGAACCAAAATGGCGCCGGCGCTACCTTTGCCCTGTCATATGACAGGGCAAAGGTAGCGCCGGCGCCATTTCTATTAACGCAGCCGTGGCCCGAGAGTGGAAGATCACACCGGGACCCCCCCACTGGACCACAGGTAATTTAAAACATTTTGGGGGGGTTCGGGAGGGTGGGGGATTTATTTTAAAGGGTCGGGGTGGGTTTTAGGGTTGTTTTAGTGTGCCGGTTTTCCCGCCCTCCCCCGATTTACGATTTAAACAATTTAAAAAAAACAAAACAAAACCGCGACAATCAGATTCCCTCCCCCCCCAGCCAAAATCGATCGTTAAGACGATCGATCACACGATTCACATCTCTATATGCTCTAACATCCAGAAAGGGTGTACATCAACATTTATGCAACAACTAGTCTAGCTAGACTAAGCGGCTAGGACCCTCAAACCAACAAAAAGTCACATACCAGGAAAGAATAAAATTCAGGAGCTAACAGAAAAGAAGGAAACACTGAACAAAAGAAACATCCTATAACAAGACATACTGTTGAAGAAGGAAAATCCAGACAATGAAACACCTAAAAATGAATAACACAAATAATCAGTTTTAAATATTAAAATTACTAACTGGCATACACAACTAGTGAGATAGAAAAGAACATAAGAATTATACTTATCTGATAAGAAACTATTAATCTATTTCAGAGAACTGGTTTTAGGAAAAAAAAAAAGAAATGGACCAATTGCCAGATTTTTCTTGAAAATATGCTTTTAGTGAAGAGATGAAATCTTTTGACATTGAAAAATCAGTGTAAACTGTTTGTCAGAAATTGCCCCCGATGAAGAAAAAGAACAAAACACAATTCATGTCGGGCTGGCACTTAACGGGATTTCTTGAACCAAAAGTTTGAAAAAAATATTACATTAGTTTAAGAGACCTATGATTTAAAAAATTGAGTTGCAGTGTCAAAAACCTTCACTGTTAGCCACTCTTAAGTGACATATTATAAGCAGTATATATTTATAATGGTTTCAAAATTAATATGATGTTTTCAACTGTCTGTGTGCTTTTCTATACAATATATATGAGAGGGAGCGTGTATGTGCACAGCAATCCTACCTCCTCTCTGCCTGCTAATCCATGATAATTTCAGGGCATCTGGAAATCAAACATGCCCGGGTATGGATAATGGGGAATTATTAAAAAATCCTTATTAGTTTTAATTGTTGGGTGTTACTTGATGTGTCTGTTTTGAAATATTTTATTGGTGTTTGGAAATTTTTGATATGAGTTTTTAATTATTGAATGTTATTCTATTCATTAGTTTTGAATTATTCTTTTTATTGGTATGGCTTTACTAATTTTGTTTTATGAGGAATGGTAGTGCTACTATTTTTCCATTGTTGCAGTGTATACAGAATTTGGTTTGTTGCGATTTATAGTTCAATTTTGTCTATACATTTCTATTTATACTTTATGGTCTCTTTATTCTATATTTGAGGGTCTATCTGTGTTTTGGAATGCGTTACCAAAGTGAGGTATTCCAATAGAGGTAGATCTTTAAAAAGTACGCGCGCGCGTACATTTGTTCGCACAACCGGCTCAAACAAAAGTACGCCGGATTTTATAAGATACGTGTGTAGCCGCGCGTATCTTATAAAATCCAGGGTCAGCGCGCGCAAGGCTGCGCAAAATCGGCAGCCTGCGCGCATGCCGAGCCGCGCAGCCTGCCTCCGTTTCCTCCGAGGCCACTCTGAAATCGGAACGGCCTCGGAGGGAACTTCCTTCCGCATCCCCCCACCTTCCCCTCCCTTCCCCTATCTAACTCACCCCCCAGCCCTACCTAAATCCCCCCCCTACCTTTGCTGTACAAGTTATGCCTGCTTGAGGCAGGCATAACTTGTGCGCGCCGCCTCGGCATCTCCAGGACAGGCTGCAGTGCTGGGGGACTCGGGACCGCCCTCCCGGCCCTCCCCCGAACCGTCACCATGCCCCCGGACCCGCCTCGGACCACCCCTTGACCCCAGGACACACCCCAGACACACCCCCGGCCGGCCAACATGCCTACCCGGACACGCCCCCTCCTGCCCCTTTTACGAAGCCCCGGGACTTATGTGCATCCCAGGGCTTTGCGCGCACCGGCGGCCTATGCAAAATAGGCGCGAGAGTGCCCTGCGCACGTAAATCAGGGAGGATTTACGCGCGCAGGGCTTTTTAAGATCTACCCCATAGTGTGTAGTTTGTATGTAGGGATCCATAATAGCTTGGCTTGTTCTGTTGTCCTAAAAGGGGGCGTATTACTGTTTTAGCCCTGGTGTAATATTAGCAGTGTTAACGTTCATATGTAAAGTTGTTGGTGTTTGAGTGCTAGCAGTTAGTGTTGTTTTGATATAGAAAGTTTATTGCATTGCAATTCTGTTTTCTTTTGGCTCTCTGAGAATCATGCCCATCCCCAAACCACCTTATAGTAGGGCTAATACCATACGGGTTCCCAGTGTCTCTTGCTTTTTCCCAGGGTTTTTTAGTTGGCCTCACAGCAGTGCATGTAAATATAATATACATAATTGTAAGTGATATTTTTACCTCAGAAGACTGAGCTTTGCATGTCCTATTTTATGTAAAATCTGTTATTATAGATGCATAATTTTTAACTGTTTTGTGAAGAGGGTGTGATGGGGTGGAGGGTGCAAGTCTATATGGTTTTTCTAGGGCACCTAAAACCTTTGCACCAGCCATGGGCATTGCTGTACAAACATTTAACAGAGTCTCCCAAATCATGGCATCATGTGTTGTGTAATGGATAAGGGCATAGTTTCTCACTTGGCCATAGGCGCCACATTGCCTGGCTACGGCTCTATTGTCCAGGAGGTTTTTAGGGTTGTAACTGTTGCACCATACAGGTTGTTCCATGCAGAAATGTTACATCAAACATTACCACCGTTTACCCCATTTCTTCATTTGCATACTATAGTAACCGGAGATTCTCTGAGGTCCATATTCAGCGCCATTTAGCTAGAAAGGTTTTGACTTATTCAACAAATTGGTGATGGCTGAATATGTGCCCAAGATAAGTGGTCACTGCTCAGCCGGATAACTATTTAGCTAGCTAAATAGCTGGCTAAGTGGTGGGTGAGGCGAGGACATAACTGTGAGGAGCTGAGTTAGTCGGATAAGTTAACTGGCTAACTCTGATATTCAGAGTTCGTTGGATAACTTATCCAGCCTTTACTAAGGCTTTTCTCCCACTCTGTGTCTATGGGAAAAATGCTTAGTAAATCAGGCTTTAAGTCCTAAAGTTAGCCGGATAGATTTATCTGGCTAACTTTAGGATAGCTGGGTATATTCAGCAGTGCACCCAAGCCACTGAATATGCAGGATAAGTTAGTCAGACAGGTTTATCTGGCTGAATGTTTATTCTTTGCCCTTTCGAATTCCATCACCATTCCTGCCTTCACCACCACTTCCGGGAGGGCATTCCATGCGTCCACCACCCTTCTGTGAAAAAGTATTTCCTGAGTCTATCTGCTTGGAGCTTCATATCATGACCCCTAGTTCTACAGGAAGGAGAGGAGAGACTTGGAGAGTATAAGAGCAAACAGTTTATTCCAGATATTCAGGGAAATCCTTATGAAGTAGGAGGATCCTTTCCAGTTTGCCCAGGGGAACTTCAAATTCCAATAAGTGAACAGAAGGACCCTGAGGGAGAGATCAGAGGTAACACATATTTGATAATTTTCATTTTAAAGTTTGTATTTTGGAGACTACCAGAAATGTATTTATTTATTTGAAAAGTTCTTATTGGCCACTTCCTTAATTTTACATTAAAAAGAAATATACAATGTGCCATGTTATCTATGTTGAATAGATGCTCCAGTAAAGTTTTAAGTTGAATCAGTGTCCAGACTGATTATTGGAGCTTTAATGATAAGACAAACCTAACACCTTGGATCTTGGTGGTTTATCCTTTCCTCTAACAGAGAACCTGCTTTAGGAGGGTGAGTGTTAGCCCCTAACCCTTGGGACACTCCCAAGATGTGGCTACATAAGTAGAACTAGTTATAAAGTATCTACAAGAAGTCATGCACAGCAGTTCATTTCAATTAGCTCATCTCTCCTAACCCTCATACTGGGTTGAAAGAGCTGGGGATCGCTCACAGCGATAGCATCGGCATCAGGAATATGGATGGCCACTGCTCTTCCTGCTTGCCCACTGAAACTGCTTTGGGGGTCAGAGACTCCTGCAGATCAGTCTGTTTTCCTTTCTGGGTCCATGCTCCCTGATATGTGATATGCATCATGTGCAGCTGCTGCATTAAGGATCCATAGCCTCGCATATGTGCACTCTGATATAGACAGACAGATGGACAAAGCCTCCACAATAGGTGCCCTTGCTATACAGAAATGCATCTAAAAAGAAAACAGCATTTGGAGGAGGTTCAGAACTCTGATATCAGACTACACACAGGGGCGGATTTTAAAAGCCCTGCGCGCCGGCAGCCTATTTTGCATAGGCTGCCGGCGCGCGTGAAGCCCCGGGACGCGCGTAAGTCCTGGGCTTTCAAAAAGGGGCAGGAGGGGGCGTGTCCGGGGCGTTCCCGAAACGATGCGGCGTTTCGAGGGCGTGCCGTGGTGTTTCGGGGATGGGCCCGGGGGCGTGGCGCCGGCCTGGGGCCGTGGTCGAGGGCTCCGGACCAGCCCCCGGGACCGGAGGACAGAGCGGGGCTGCTGGCCGGCGCGCGCAAAGTTAGGGGGGGGTTTAGATAGGGCCGGGGGGGTGGGTTAGGTAGGGGAAGGGTGGGGAAGGTGGGGGGAGGGCGAAGGAAAGTACCCTCCGAGGCCGCTCTGAAATCGGAGCGGCCTCGGAGGGAACAGGCAGCGCCTGTTTTTGTGCACCCCCCTTGCGCGCGCCGACCCCGGATTTTATAAGATACGCGCGGCTACGCGAAAGGGGCTTGCTTCGGCAAAAGGGGCTTGCTTCGGCAAGCCCCTTTTGCCCAGCACCGGCCGAGCGAGGGAGCGCAGAATGAACTTTTTTACTGCATCCGGTGAGGGGAGGGAGTGACTCGAGGAGCGAAGGCGCGCTGCCCTATTGGTCGGTGCTGGGCAAAAGGGGCTTGCTTCAGCAAGCCTCTTTTGCCCAGCACCGACCAATCGGGTAGCGAGGGAGCGCAGAATGAACTTTTTTACTGCATCCGGTGAGGGGAGGGAGTGACTCGAGGAGCGACAAAAAACCCATATTTCCGATGGTCTCTTAGGCGACCCCTAGCAAATCGTCATTCGACCCCCAAAGGGGTCGCGACCCACAGGTTGAGAACCACTGCTCTATACAGTCCTCAGCAAAGAAAGGATCCAGAAACAAAGTGAAGCAAATCTAAACATATCATGAAAGAAAAATAATGCGAAGAAATTATGCCCCGGAATGGATACTAGAGATGTGAATCGTGTCCTCGAATGTCTTAACGATCGATTTCGGCTGGGAGGGGGAGGGAATCGTATCGTCGCCGTTTGGATTTTTAAAATATCGTTAAAATCGTTAAAATCGTTAAAATCGTGAACCGGCACACTAAAACCCCCTAAAACCCACCCCGACCCTTTAAAATAAATCCCCCACCCTCCCGAACCCCCCCAAAATGCCTTAAATTACCTGGGGGTCCAGCGGGGGTCTGGAACGACCTCCTGCAATCGAATCGTGTTGTCTTCAGCCGGCGTTTTTCCACGATTCGTGGCAGCAGATCGCTCCCGGACCCCAGGGACTTTTGGCCAGCTTGGGGGGGGCCTCCTGACCCCCACAAGACTTGCCAAAAGTCCAGCGGGGGTCCGGAACGACCTTCTGCAGTCGATCTCCTGCCGGCGCCATTTTCCGTACGGAAAAATGATTTGCGGCAGGAGATCGCTCCCGGACCGCCGCTGGACCCCCAGGGACTTTTGGCCAGATTGGGGGGGCCTCCTGACCCCCACAAGACTTGCCAAAAGTCCAGGGGGGGTCCGGAACGACCTCCTGCAATCGAATCGTGTTGTCTACGGCCGGTGCCATTTTGCGCCGCCATTTTGCAAAATGGCGGCGCAAAATGGCGCCGGCTGAAGACAACACGATTCGATTGCAGGAGGTCATTCCAGACCCCCGCTGGACCCCCAGGTAATTTAAGGCATTTTGGGGGGGTTCGGGAGGGTGGGGGATTTATTTTAAAGGGTCGGGGTGGGTTTTAGGGTGTTTTAGTGTGCCGGTTTTCCCGCCCTCCCCCTTCCCCTCCCCCTTCCCCCGATTTACGATTTTTTGACGATAAATCGGGGGAATTGTTATTGTATCGTGGCTCTAACGATTTTTGACGATTTAAAATATATCGGACAATATTTTAAATCGTCAAAAAATGATTCACATCCCTAATGGATACTAACCATATTGGCCCCTCAAGATTGCACACTCTCATTGGCCTCAGCCATATTCCCACCTTCTCCAGTAAACATAGAATCCAAGAAAGTTGTCAGTTGTTTGGAGAAAGAGAAAAACGTACTTTACATTTTCATGTTTAAGCACTTACAAGGAAAATGAAGAAAAAATCCAGCCCCAATGGCAATTACATTTTGAGGCATGAGTAGAAATTGTTCTGTTTGCTTTGTGTTTCCAAATATAAATTGGGGGAAAGCCATACTATTTGCCCCCAAAACAAACGTTCTCGATTTTTAAAGAAAACCTTCATAATCTTTAACTGCTTTAGTGTTTGGGTACTTGCCAGGTACTTGTAGCCTGGTTTGGCCACTGTTGGAAACAGGATGCTGGGCTTGATGGACCCTTGATCTGACCCAGTATGACAATTTCATATGTTTTTATGTTCTTTTGCAGAGGAGCTTAACTCCCACCCTCAGCAACATGAGATATTGACCTAGACATAGACACTGGCACACTCACAGGATAATACTTCAGCACAGAGGACTGCACAGCAGGACTAGTAGAAGGTAGGGAAGCACTCGCTCCTCCTGTCCTCTTCTTCCCCATAACTGGGTAAAGCAAATAATTCCCAAGAAAAATCCAAACAGAAGCAGAACTTCTGTGGCAGTATCCTACTGTAGGGCACCATCTTGGATCCCATAGCTGTAAGTTTTGATTGCTCTTTATCTTGAATACTTAGCATTCAGAATTGTATTTGGCCTGCCATAAAGATCTAAAAGCAGGACTGTCATTGAGCAAAAGGGTGTACTAGGAAAGGGTTGCTGTTGGTACCCTGTTTCCTGTTGCACTTACCCTCCACAGCTGCCTGCACAGCTCCCTTGGCTACTGCCATGTTGGAAAGGCTTGGCTGCCAATGACCAGCCGAGAGAACATGCAGTCATGTCTGTGTGGTGATGGTGGGAGAATGGAGGAGTATAAGGCAGAGGGCCTTGCGGTATGTGGCTCGCTCCCTTGCTTCTGTCCTGCGCCATCATTGCAATTAGCTATTGGCACCCTGGGTGGTCATCTATCTTGCCCGCCATTTGCAAAGGCTCTCTCTGGAAGGTATATCTGTAAATAGCTCCATATGAAAAGAGACAGGTTGGTCCTGATTTTACTCCCATCGTATCTATGGATTTGTATTTCCAGTTTCTTAATAAATCCATGTGCGTGATGAGAGAAAAACCAGGACAGTTTAACCTGGAGCTATTTGGTCAACCTACATGGACAAGATTCAGGCAATATTTTTCTATTTCTATTTCATACTTAAATACCACCTTTTTCCCCCAAACGGGAGGACCCAGAAAGGCTTTCCATCATAAAAAACAATAAAATACGACAATAAGCATATCAAATGCAGTAGTAAGTAAAATATCCCTAATACAGATCTACTCACTAGGAAAGCAATGGGGCACATTACACATCTATATAAAAAGACATCCACTCAAATTATATTGCATTACATCTTTCCCTTTTTTAAGGGTCTAAAGTAACTAACAGTATATAAAATACAGGAGCAAAACATCAAAAGCAAAAAAGTAATAATACAACATTGTAAATACAATTGAAAATATCATAAAACATTTTCCACCCTAAAAATAACAAGTAATATCCACATTGATAAAACCCCACCAACCCATCTCATCAATACTCTAAACCCTAGTACCTCAACTTTAAGCCAGTTCCTCTCAATCACTCCCAAAGGAGTGACCCCCTTTCACTGTTCCCCCTTTAGGAATGGCCCACCAAGGGTTGTGGTGGACTTCAGTTTTGAAGTCAGGCCTGAATGATGTCAGCAGGAAGGATGGACCTGGGGCAGCAGCCTGAGACAGCAGCTCAAGGCAGGCCAAGAAGCTTGAGACCGCAAAGTCCTCACATGTCTTCTGCAGGGTCTTCCTCCTGGGATTTTGAATGTCTGTTTCGGTCATCAGCACAATTTCTAAAAACATTTATGTTAAGGCCTGGAAATCCATTTGTTACTATGACAATATGTCAGCTGATACAGCTTCTATCCTAGCTTACTGAGGATTTGCTAATAAAAAAATTAAAAATGTTTAAGTTTGCTGCGGCAGTTTAAGAATACTAGTCCCTTCCCACCCTTAAAATGTACTTTTCTCCACTGTGTTTCAATATCTATACATCTCCCCCTCAAAAAAAACATTTTCTTCTTAAAAAACTTTCAAAGAACATAAGAAATTGCCATGCTGGGTCAGACCAAGGGTCCATCAAGCCCAGCATCCTGTTTCCAACAGAGGCCAAACCAGGCCACAAGAACCTGGCAATTACTCAAACACCAAGAAGATCCCATGCTACTGATGCAATTACTAGCAGTGGCTATTCCCTTAGGGGCAGATCTTTAAACCTGTGTGCAGGCGTAGATTTGTTCGCGCAACCCGGCGCGAACAAATCTAAGCCCGATTTTATAACATGCGCGCTGCAGCACGCATGTTATAAAATCCAGGGTCAGCGCACAAGGGGGTGCACAATTGTGCAAGCCGAGCCGCACAGCCTTCCTCCATTTCCTCTGAGGCCGCTCCGAAATCGGAGCGGCCTCGGAAGGAATTTTCCTTCCGTCCCCCCCGCATCTTCTCCTCCCTTCCCCTATCTAACCCACCCCCCAGCCCTATCTAAAACCCCCTCCTTACCTTTATCGGGAAAGTTACGCCTGCCGATAGGCTTGGCTTGCGCAGGGGTAGCTTGGGGCAGCTTTTTAGGGGTTACGCGCGTATGTTACGCGCGGAACACTTTGAAAATCTGCTCCTAAGTAAACTTGATTAATAGTCGTTAATGGACTTCTCCAAGAACTTATCCAAACCTTTTTTGAACCTAGCTACACTAACTGCACTAAGCACATCCTCTACCAACAAATTCCAGAGCTTTATTGTGCATTGAGTGAAAAAGCATTTTCTCCGATTAGTCTTAAATGTGCTACTTGCTAACTTCATGGAATTCTCCCTAGTCCTTCTATTATTCGAAAGTGTAAATAACCGATTCACATCTACTTGTTCAAGACCTCTCATGATCTTAAAGACCTCTATCATATCCCCCCTCAGCTGTCTCTTCTCCAAGCTGAACAACCCAAACTTCTTCAGCCTTTCCTCATAGGGGAGCTGTTCTATTCCCTTTATCATTTTGGTTGCCCTTCTCTGTACTTTCTCCATCGCAACTATATCTTTTTTGAAATGAGGCGACCAGAATTGTACACAGTATTCAAGGTGTGGTCTCACCATGCAGCGATATAGAGGCATTATAACATTTTCCGTTTTATTAACCATTCCTTTCCTAATAATTCCTAACATTGTTTGCTTTTTTGACTCCTGCAGCACACTGAGCAGACGATTTTAAAGTACTATCCACTATGATCCCTAGATCTTTTTCCTGGGTGGTAGCTCCTAATATGGAACCTAACATTGTGGAAATACAGCAAGGGTTATTTGTCCCTATATGCATCACCTTGTACTTGTACACGTTAAATTACATTTGCCATTTGGATGCCCAATCTTCCAGTCTAGATGTCCAATCTTCCAGATTGGCATAGTGAGTGGCAATAGGATAATTCAGAGGAGTGTGTTATGTTGAGCAGTTTTTTTTATAAGTGGACAATGAGACCCATAGCTGAGGATTACTATTTCTGATAACACAATTGCATGTCTATAAGTCCAGAGTACAATGATTTTTAGGTGCATTCCATAATGAAGAAAATGTGCCTATTGGCATTATTCTGGCCATGTATATCAGGTGGTGTATATACCCCCTATAGAAGACACCTATGCAGCCAGACAGATGTTTGTGTGCAGTGAGAGTGAAGCAGTAGCAACGGCAGTAGGAGCTGGGCATGGGCGTCAGCAATGGTGAGGGCGTGCAGCTCTGATTTCCTGTGGTAGCAGTGTGATGCCTTTCCCGCCCGAAGGCAGTCGCAGGTCTTGGAATTAAGACACCAGAAGCAGTGGCGGCAGTAATCCAGTGGCATGAGGCGATTTGCAGGGGGTTTGGGGGGCCGTGCTGCAGGCTCCATGGCTGCATGCCTTCGCCCCACCCCTCAGGCCATGACTGATTTCATCCTCTGCTGCCAGTCCCCTTCATTCTTGGAACGCACCTAATTTGTGCTAGGTCATGGCATGCACTTTCCAGCTTGGCTCCTCCCCCCTCCCCCCAATTTAGAAATGCAATTGAGTTTTAGACAAGTTAATGCACTCTGATTCAGCTAACTGACAAATCCAGAATATACTGACGCATGGCCTTTTAGTTTACTTTTTATATTGTACAAGTTCAGTTCAGAAAGCAGAGCTCCTGTTTATTTTTTAATCATGCCATAACACAGCTGTGTACAGGATGTGATTATTCAGCACCACCGCAGCAAGCTAATGTCACAGTGCACTTCTCCTGCTGTCTAGCAACAGGAAGGGCTTTTTAACTAACTTGACATATCCAGAAGCTGTGCGGCTTTTAGCTCACCCAGGATCTTGGGCTACGGTAACTATTGAATTAGACAGCTTCAGAATCACACAGTATGGCTGGTGGCCTTTATTGGTCAAAAGTCACATTGATTATGTTTAATAATTAAACATATGTGGGTGGGACTGGATGCTGGTCTGAGTAGGCTACCTCCACATGACTTATCTTTTTCTATTTTCCAACTTTGTGATTTAATTTAAAAACAGCAGTTCAGTACAGTTTGGCAGAGCCTATTTGAAAATAAATACATTTCTGCATGTTTGTGCCAAATATCTGATTATGGGGCCTATGTGCTAAACTGCATTATTTGTAGTGTGCGTGTTAAATGCATTTAATGCATGTGATACAAATAATACTATGCATTAGGGGGTTACCACAGACAGTGACTCCCCCCCAACCCCGCTAATGAGGCTGCACCAAAAATAACTTCAGAGGGGGCAATTTTCAAAGGCATTTCTGGAGATAAAATAGAATTTAATTTATTTTAAATATATATATATATATATATTTAAAATAAATTTTAAAAAATGTATGCACCGCATCATAAGCAAAACTATCAGAACTGTTTTTCCCACAGAAATGCGCTCTTGGAAAACTGCCTACCCTCGCTGTACGAAGAAGTCAGCACACAATGCTGGCGCATATGTACTTTTGCACACAGATAGCGTCAGGGAGGTGTCAGCACTTACATACAAATGTGCATGCCATGTAATTTTGCTGGAAAAAGTACCCACACAAACAGCAAATACAGGTCTGAGTGCCTACCTTTTCCAATCCAATTTTTCAAAGGGAAAGTTTTCACTTTGAAAGTTTACATGAAAGTCTGCACCTAAAATAGTTCCTGCAGACATACTTCTGTGCACACTGTGAACGTTGCCCTCAGTGTTAAGTTGCATGTAGTCCTCTATGTTAAACAGGTAATTTTCAAGGCAATAAGCTCACATTACTCATTACTGTAATACTTAATTTTCGGTAAATTTACTAGAGTGGGAAATCCCTTGAGTCAATTCACTGTCTCCTACTAACTGAGAGCACACTGAAATCGGTGTGCTTTCAGGATGGGTTGGAGAGAAAGTTAGTGGTCTGGATTTCCCCTTTTCCAAAGATAACTGCTCCACCTGACCTGATCTCCAACCAAGACCTTCTTCTAACCCACGAGACCCCAAGAATTTCATTCAATACCCAGAAAAGTTTCTTTTTTTTTTTTTTTTTTACCTCCTGTTGGTCCTAGTGCTGCTTCTCAAATGGTGCCAGTTGGTGGTGCTAAGCACTATGACTTACGTGCGGACTGTGGTGTAAACTGGAAACAGTTCAAAATGGTAGGGGTGTGCATTCGGATTGACCGCATTAGTAAAACGCAACTCATATTTTTTTTTTACTTAAAAAATTGATTCGACATAAACGATCGGATTTCCCACATATCGAACATAGATATGTTCGATATGTGGGAAATCGCGATTGTTGAGCCAAAATAAAAATTTAAACCCCCTCACCCTCCTTAATCCCCCCCCCCAGACTTACCACAACTCCCTGGTGATCGAGCGAGGAGTGAGGACGCCATTTCTGCAATCCTTGGCGAGAAGCATGTGACGTCGGCGGCACGTCGAGTGACGCCGGCGTCACGTGATTCCCGGCTCGTTCGCGCCGGACGGCTCGTTCGGCCCAAAAAGAACTTTTGGCCAGCTTGGGGGGGTCAGGAGGCCCCCCCAAGCTGGCCAAAAGTTCTTTTTGGGCCGAACGAGCCGTCCGGCGCGAACGAGCCGGGAATCACGTGGCGCCGCGTCACTCAGACGCGACGTCACGTGATTCCCGGCAAGTTCGCGCCGGATGGCTCGTTCGGCCCAAAAAGAACTTTTGGCCAGCTTGAGGGGGTCAGGAGGCCCCCCCAAGCTGGCCAAAAGTTCTTTTTGGGCCGAACGAGCCGTCCGGCGCGAACTCGCCGGGAATCACGTGACGCCGCGTCACTCGACGTGCCACCGACGTCACATGCTTCTCGCCAAGGATTGCAGAAATGACGTCCTCACTCCTCGCTCGATCACCAGGGAGTTGTGGTAAGTCTGGGGGGGGGATTAAGGAGGGTGAGGGGGTTTAAATTTTTTTTTTGCACATATGTACATATACCCAACTCATTGGATTTTTTTTATGTCCATATTGGCCGCAAGTGGGACCCCCTTTCGGACATAAAAAATATGAACATAAAATTTTGCTCTGCACATCCCTACAAAATGGTGCCTATTGGTAACCCTGTACACTATGATCAGCATCTAATTAGTACATCGATTTTTATTTTGAGAGCATGAGCTAAAAAAATGTACATAAACATTGGCACACCCATTTCTATGTTACACACTTAGTGCATATGCTCTCATTTGTATGGATCTGCCTCTGCTTAAATATGTCCACTCTGTGGAGCAGTTCAGTGATGGCTTGGCTAGTGCTGCTGTTGAGGTAGTTTGGTGAGGATAAAACTGGAAGATCATAATTGTAATGCTGATAAAAAAAAAAGTTCAAACTGCATTCAGTTCCTTAAATGAAAAATCTGATCTGATAACTACTCAGTTTTTAATAAGTGAGCATTATGGGTTTGAAATGACAAATGACCTTGAAAGAACAGACAGGGAATACATCCTATTTAATTGAAGTAAGTTAAGCAGAAGCAAAAGAATTACGAAAGATATAAATCTGCAATTAGATTGTGTAGCTAAAAAATCAAACACAGGCACATAAGAATTCTTTTAATACCAGATAGTAGATAAAGCAATTATCATATTATAATGTACTTTTAAAATAACAATTGGCAATTTTGCAACTTAATATTGCCCGTTATATCTTATTTTCATGTTTATGCGATATTTCACATATTTAACCTTTTTTTTAAAGTTTGGTTGAATGTATTTTTTGTTGATTTATTTTTGAGCTATTTTTTGTTTTGATGTTATGGGGTTTTCTTTGTAAATCGCTCTAATAATTGTATTCAATTTTAAAACTTTGGTTATTTGTTTAGTATATATCTTGCCTTGAGTTTAACACTGAAAAAACAATCAAGAAATGTGATCAAATAAATAAAGTAATTGAGAAACCAAACTATGGAGGTTATTTTCCAAGCTATGTTATGGGCTTGGCTAATAACTACACCTTTTCATTTGTGTTAAGTTGTGCAATATGGCTTTATCACACTTTGTGATGTTTTCACACATAGCATTGTTAGTATTTTAAGCTACTTACCACTGAGAGAGAGAGAGAGAGAGACTAGCTATAATTTATGGCTTCAAGGTTTGGATTAAGTGGTGGGAGAGGGGGGTAGCAGGATGAAGTGCTGGAGGGTCAGGGTGAACTGGTGAAGGTCTTTGAGGCATTACTTTTGCATGTACTCACACAAATATTTTCTTAAATGGAGTATGTCCATTCTTTCTAAAAGCTAAATACAATATAGTCCCAGGAGGAAAATCCAAAACATAAAGTGAAGACAAAACAGACCCTTCACAATGTCGCCTACACTGCTGGAAACTAACTGTTATGAAGATGCCTTAATTAATATAACAGTTGCTGTTTCCAGTGGTGTAAATGACATTGTGAGGTTTTTTTGGTCTTTGTCTTAATAAAATACATGCCTTCGCATATAAGGTATGCATTTTCCTCCATTAGAAATATTCGCATGTACTGAAATATATGTATGTACTTTCAGAATAGAAATATATGCCATACAGTTTATAAAATACTAGGATACCTCTCTGCATTCCCACTTATGTGTGCATTTTTTGGAGTCTTAGGCAGACTTTTGAAAACTAGGCTCCCTATGCATTACTTATATATTACTTTGGCAACACATGCAAAATTGTCATGCCAATAAAGTTATCTGAATTTGATGTTCTAGTTCTTGCCCTACTTCTGACCGTGACTGCAAGATGCCAATGCCAGTGGGATCTATTTATTTCTTGAGGCTACTCTCAAAGGCCTCAATATTCAAACCTAAACATTTATTTATTTATTTATTTTTGGTTTTTATATACCGGAAGTTCCTGTATACAATACATATCACTCCGGTTCACAGGTAACAAGATAACTATCGCCGGGATGGCGGTTTACATGGAACAAGTCAAAAGATTAATCAATTATAGAGTAAAATTTAGGCTTGGATTTATCAAAATGCACTAAATATCGCATGCGATAGGAAAAAGGGCATGTTTTATGGTAATAGGCTGTTTATCGCAAGGTGCGCTAGGTTAGCGCTTCGCATAGGTATTAGCACAAACTGCGATAACTTTTTCGCACTTTGCGATAAGTGCTAGAATTGTTGTATTTCCTAAAACCACTGAGTCTTGAATCCTGTCCTGGTCTTTGGAGTCCCTTGTGTCTACTTCTGTCCATGCCTAAGACTCTGCCAGAACCTGGTCCGCTTCAGCGTGGTCCGCGACCAGCCACAGGCGGCTGTGTAGGGTGCACCCCAGTGCAGACATCTACTGAATCTTCGTCATGTTCCAGTCTCAAGTTCCATGTCTTTTTCTGGAGTCTGCTTTGCATTCAGCGTGGTCCGCGACCAGCCATGGGCAGCTGTGTAGGGCGTGCTGCGATGCAGTTCTCATCCAGTACTTTCGCCTGAGTCCTGAAGCCTTGCCTGAGACCTCCAAGTAACCTGAATCTTGGGTTGAGCCTTTGGGTGCTGGGGCCGGCAGGACTTAGTGTGGGGGGTCTCTGCTGTTGGCAGATGAGGAGGTCCATAGTAGCTAAGGTTGTAGGCAGGCAGCATATAGGCGTATCTGAGGTCCAGGCAATGGTCAGAAGAAGGCAGTGGTCAGGCATATCCGAGGTCCAGGCAATGGACAGAGGCAGGCAGTGGTCAGATGTATCTGGGGTCCAGGCTGAGGTCAAACCAGGTATCCATCCAAGAGAGGAGAAGAGGGATGGATAGGCAGGCAGGCAAGGGCAAGAGCAAGCAGGCAACAAGGATGGAACAAACTGGAGTGAAGACAGAAGATAAACTGAAGACAGCTGTCCAAGGACTGAAGGCAAGCTGGACAAGGAATAAAAACAAGCTGAATGAGGTCTTGAATGCTGGGAAGCAATACACACTACAAGGAAGTAGTTGGACCTGTTGCTGAGGCAGTGAGGGAAGGAGAGAATGAGCCCTTTATAGGGCTTGGCGTGTGATGTCATCAGCAGGCGCTTTAAATGAAGAGAGGGGGGCACGGGTGCCTAAGGAGGAGCGCAGCAAAATGGGGCCGGCAACGTCCTGCTGCATGAGGAGCTGATGGCATCTTGTCATGTCGGAGCGCGGCATCCTGCTGTGTGGAGAATCGGCAGCACTTTGCCACATCAGGAGCCAGCAGTGATGTACCTCCTGGCCGGGGAGGTGAGTGCGGCGGTTCATGGGGGCAGCCCTAGAGATATTTCCCAGATATTTTTATCTCTAGAGACATATGGCAGAGATCCTACTTGTAGATTAGCATAACTCACATAGTGAGCATTTTATAATAATTAAGGCTAATCTACTTATTCCTGGGGAGAGCTAATGTTAAAAGTACATTAGAACTAACAAGGCTTTATCCTGCCTCAACAGAATTAATTTGCTTTTTTGTTTGACTATATAAAACCTAAATAACATAGAGTCAATCTATTTAGGGAATTTCTGATACTGAATTGGAAAAGATGTAAGCATAAATTAAACAGTTTGCATTAACATAACAAAAACAGAATAGAAAAAAAATTAGAAAGGTTAAAGTGGTTAATTTCTCTTTCAAATCAAATAGCTAGAAAAAAGTACCAACATGTTTTATATTTGTGAACTGCATTTTCAAAGTATATGCCTCAGTCTCAGAACACATTGTATATAATTTTGAGTAAACGTAATTGAATCTATTAATGCCTAAACTATGGGAAATCTGGAGGCGTACCCTAGTGGTTAGAGCAGCAGACTACTAACCAGGGTTCAAAACCTACTGTTGTTCCTTCTGACCTTGGGCAAATCACTTCACCCTCCATTGCTTCAGGTACAATCTTAGGCTTAGATTCATCAAGCTGTGATGTTTTTTCACGAGAGGGGTCTCACTATCATGGGGTGGGGGGTGTCGCTGTGATAGTGGGACCCCCTCCCCTGAAAAAACATTGTGACTCAATGGCACATTCTTTTGTCTCACGGCCAAACCCCGTGGGGCAATCGAATGTGCCTAGCAGCACTTTAATGCAATGGCGACCACATCCTCAGGGACCACCATGGTCTTAAAGGACCACTGCCCCCCCCCCCCAAAAAAAAAATGTGCAGACAAATGGGGAGGTTGAGCGGGGTTCAGAGCTGACCACTTGAGGTGGCTCTGACTCCCGTAAAATGTAAAAATAAAACAATGAGCCCACCTGGTGATGGCCCTGGCCCTCCCAGTCCATCAAATAAAGTATTTTCCAGTTGCTGGCCTCCCACTCCCCACCCCCCAGTCCATTAAATAAAAAGGTATCTGAGTTCCGATCCCTGGACCTTACCCCGGTGACATGGCTAAGGCAAAGCCAGGTTGGCACCATTTTGGAAAATGGCACCAACTGGGCTAGGTGCAAGAGTGCACCTGACCCTGATGCGGGATTCTTTTTAAGGTTTGGGGGGCTGTGGGAGGATGGCTGAAGGGTGGCTGGCAGTGCCCAGTAACCTTTAACCTTTTGGGGAGGGGTTGTGTATGAGAAGGGAGGGCTGGGGCATGGTCTAAATTTTTATTTGATGGCGTAGGGGTAGAGGGGTGTGTGGTGCTGGGGGCCTAGACTCTAATTTGGATTTAAGGAGTGTGGGGTGGCTACGCGAATGGAGATGGGACCCTACTTTACTTTTTTATAGCTCTCGGGGGTAGGGGTGAGTATGGAAAGAGGGCGAGGACCCTAATTTTTATGTTTTTAGAACTGGGGTTTGGGGGGGCTAGGAGTGGGACAACCTTTTTATTTGATGGACTAGAGAGGGTGGAGCCACTGGCATGCAGGTTCATATTTTTATTTTTACATTTTGTGGGAGTCAGCGTCACTTCAAGTTGCAGCCTCGGGTTGAGCAGGGTGTAATCCCTGATACCTGCTCAACCTCCCCTCTTTGCCGCACTATTTTTTTTGTTTGCCACCTCTTTAAATGTGAGGTGGGAACCTCAAGATCCACGTTAGGGTCTCGGGCCCTCCACCTCACATTTACCACTTTTCCAAGAGGTGTTGTTATCATATCGTGGCTAACCACTTTCCTGGTCGGCCAGAATAAAATATTTGCATAGGATTGCCTATGCATGACATTCTATGCATGCATTTGCATTATTCATGCATACAAATCACGTGCAAAGAAGGTCATTGTATTAGAGCATGGAATCTGGGCAGACACATTCCAAATATCACATATATCATGCTATATCACTGTGATAGTGCTCTCTTGTGAGATATTCGTTGTTTAACGTGCATTAGAACACTACCGCAGCTTGATGAATCTCCCAGTTATAGATTGTGAGCCCTCTGGGGATAGGGAAATACCTACAGTTCCTGAAAGCAATTTGCTTTGAAGTGGCTGAAAATAAATCAAATAAATAAATAAACCTTACCTGGATCATTCTTAGCCATCAATAGAGGTAGACGTACTACTACTATGATTACAGTTTACAGTTTTACAGTTTTAAGTTTATTCTTGAAACCTGATTGCGGTTTATCTTTGAAAGAGCCATGTTTTTAATGCTACTTTAAACTTCTTAACATCAGCCATTGTCTATGGTCTACTTATACATACTATCTTCCCCCTGCTGAACTGCCTACACAAATAGCAGGTGCAAGTTATAAGGGCATTTTCAATACACATACTTCTCACATGTTCTTTTCTAAAGGGAAATAGCCCAGATTGTTTCCCATTATGAATCAGTGCAATGTACATGGGTTAAAATAGCCTATGTCCTTTGCACATCACACAGGCTATTTATTGAAAATTGCTTCAATATATAATTTTAGAGGTAAACTTTCATTAGTGAACCTAATTACAAAATTACATGTGTACTTTTATGATTTCCAAACATGAGGTACCCACATAAAATGTTTTTTAATATTATTTATTTATTGTTTATTAAAATAATTTATTTTCCATATATAATGGCATTCCTTGCTAAGCAGATTACAATAGTAGAAATACAATAAACAATCTAAAATTATGAATTATAAAACCATCTTAATAATTACAGTATACACACTTCATAAACAAGTAATATTAATTTTGAACAAACAAAAATGTATTTATTTATTTATTAAAACTGGTTGGCATGTGGCTAAGTGTATGTGCATTAATTTATCCATTTCAAAACTCCCCTGGAATACAGACTATTGAATAATACATCATAAAGGAGTCATAGCTGATGGAAGAGTTTATCTTTGCAAGTCTTCCTGTAGGCACTGAATAGATCTATCTGGCATACCAAACTAACAAATAATGGTCTACATACACATTCTGACTCATCTATCATAAGAACTTAAGAAGTGCCATGCTGTGTCAGACATAGGGTCCATTAAACAAAGCATCCTGTCTTTGACAGTTCTCTAAAAGTAATGGCAAATACCAAAGAGTAGATCCATTTCTTGTTGTCTACGTACAAGGATAAATGGTGGCTTTCCCCGAGTCTACTTGACTAATAATTGTTTATGGACTTTTCTTCTATGAATTTGTCTAAACTATTTTTTTTAAACTCAGCAACATTAGATGCAATAATCATATCCTCCAGCAACAAATTCCATAGCTTAATTGTACATGGATGAAAACATTCTTTATTTAATTTGTTTTTAATATGGCATGTCCCTTAGTTCTTGTACTATCTGAAAGAGTAAATAACCATTTTCTCCTTATCTGTTCAGTCTTACTCATGATTTTATAAACCTCTCATATCCCCTCTCACTTGTCCCTTCTCCAAGCTGAAGTGTCTTAATCTGTATAGCCTTTCTTCATAAAGGAACCATTCCATTGTCGGCATCATTTTTATTGTCCTTCTCTGCTATATTAATTTTGAAATGGGGCAATCAGAACTGATAGCACTACTCAAAGTGTAGTTGCATCATAGATCTATACAGAGACATTATGATATTCTCAATTTTGTTATCCATTCCTTTCTAAATAATTCTTAACATTCTATTTGCTTTTTTGATCAATGCCACACACTGAGGGGTAGATTTTTTAAAAAAGCGCGTTCGCGTACTTTTGTTTGCGCAGCAGGCGCAAACAAAAGTACGCGAACGCGCAAGGCTGCCGATTTTGGGCAGCCGGCGCGCGCCGAGCCGCGCAGCCTGTCACCGTTCCCTCCGAGACCGCTCCGAAATCGGAGCGGCCTCGGAGGGAACGGTGACAGTGATTTTAAAAGCCCTGCTCGCGTAAATCCGGGTGGATTTACACGAGCAGGGCTTTTAAAATCTGCCCGTGAGCTAATGATTTTGATGTATTGACCTCAATGATACCAAGATCCTTTTTTTGGATAGTGACTTCTAATATGGAACCCAGAATTATGTCCCTCTAGCAAGGATTATTTTTCCCTATGTGCATCACCTTGCACTTGTCCACATTAAATTTCATCTCCCATTTAAATACCCAGGAACTGGGTATACACAGATTAAGACAGATTAAGAATTGGCTATACAGGTTAAGACAGAGGGACATTCTAGTCACTAGAAAAGACCTATTGCAGTTCCTCACAGCCTCTTTGTATTTATCTTACTATGAATAATTTTTAATAATCTGCAAATCTGATCAGATCATTGGTTCCCCTTCAAGATCATTCATCCCTACCTTTTCCAGATCATCAATTACTTCATTTAATTTAGGAAGATTTAATTTAATCACATTTAATTTACAGATGTATATTCCACCTTCTGAGGCCGCATGAACCTCCAAAAGTAAAATAGCACAAATAAAACTAAATCAGCAGCTACAATAATATATCAATCAAACATATCAACATATCAAAATAAAACATAAACAAGAAACAAATAAATACATTTTAATCTAATCCCAGCATTCCATAATTTCAATAACATTTATCCCCCCTCCCATCATAGACCTACTAAAAAACTCAACATGGGCAGTTTTAAGTGTCTTCCTGACACTCTCTTTCCCCCTTAAACAACATAAGTATTATCTTGCCCTCTTTTACACAGTTAAACAAGAACACATTAGGCAGGATTAATAGAAATTATTTAACTTTAACTGAAACATAACAAAGGAATTAATTGAACCTTAATATAATAAAAACACTGCATATTGCAGGCTTAAAGTTTTGTTTTGTAACCATTCCCTCATCTTAGACTACCCTTAGGGTGACCCTAAACTTAAAGCTTTAGAAAATGCTTCTGCCTTTAGATACAATGCTGTTTCCCACCGGCCATAAAAGCCAAACTGTAGCTGCACTGATCTAATTTGTCAATTAAGATTTCTTGGACCTTGTTCTGTTGAAGTCAAGGGCCTTGATGCTAGCTTTGATGTGGCTGTGTTGCCCATGATTGAAGTGGTGAACCTACATTATAATTATAATTATAGTCTTCATTCTGAATTGAGCTAATCCGCTAATGGGGACCATAAGTTAGTGTCTTCCCCAAGGATTTTTCTCAACCTGACGCTTGTAATAGGCTCTTGATGTTGGCCACCCCACCACTTCCCCTTAGCATGACTCACCAAAAAAGCTTCTATAACATCTTGTAAGCCATTGCTAAATATGTCCAGGCCTATGTCCGATAAATGTTCCCCATCTGGACAAAATAGGCGGTGGCAATTCTCATTCATCTGGTCATGCTTGGCACCTATGCTTTCTTAGGAAGATTTAATTTAATTTAATTTACTGAATTATACTCCACAATATCAGGCCTCGTGAGCCTTCCAAGATGGATTACATACACAAAGTAAAATAGCACAATTTTAATACATAAAATAAAACTAAATTAGCAACTACAATAAACTCATATCAATTAAACAAAACATCTCAATATAAAACATAAATAATAAATAAATAAATTTAAATGTAATCCCAACCATACCATAATATTAACATTTTTCCCATTTCCACCATAGTCCTTCTTAAAAACTTTGCTATCTCATGCCTACTTTACCTTATACCCAGCAAGGGAGCTTATATCCAGCAAAACTAATATTGCCATCTTTGTCTAGTGTTAACCTTTTCCCTTCTCCCCCTCATTAACCAAACCAGAAATCTATCCCCCACCACATCTCATCTTAACTATGTCATCCAATGAAAAGAATAATTAAGATTTCAATAAACAGCTAGGTTTTTAACTGCTATGAAAACATCCTATACATAGACAAATTCCTTAACATGGAGGGTAAGGCATTCTGTAAAAGAGGGGCTACCCCTGAAAATGCATGGACTCTAGTTTTGGTGTTAGTAATCATTTTGACTGAAGGAATGGCCATTTTATTTTCTTGAATTGAACACAACATCCTCCCTAGAACATATTGTGTAATCTTACAATATATGCTAAATAAGAGGGGCCAACTCAGGTTAAAACCCAAAACCTCAGAAACATGATTTTAAAATGAGTACGGATGCTAAAGAAAATCAATGCAATGATCTCAAAAGGGGGGTGGCTTTCTTGCACTGCTTACTATTTGTAAGTGTCCTGGCTGCTGTGTTCTGTAATAGCTGTAATCTTCCAATTAATCTCTTAGGAAGGCCCACAGGCTTGTGAATAAAATGAGAAGCTTAGGAGTAAGTGCCAAGGTGGTGGCCTGGATTGCAAATTGGTTGATGGACAGAAGTCAATGTATGATGGTAAATGGAACTTACTCTGAAGAGAGAGTGGTGTTAAGAGGAGTGCTGCAAGGATCAGTGTTGGGACCGGTCCTGTTAAATATCTTGTGTGTCATTGCAGATGACACTAAAATCTGCAACAGAGTGGACACGCCGGAAGGAGTGGAGAGAATGAGATGGGATTTAAGGAAGCTGGAAGAGTGGTGGAAGATATGGCAGCTGGGATTCAATGCCAAGAAGTGCAGATTTATGCATATGGGGTATGGAAATCCGAAAGAACTGTATTTGATGGGGGGGTGAAAGGCTGATGTGCATGGAGCAGGAGAAAGACCTTGGGGTGATAGTGTCTAACGATCTAAAGTAGGTGAAACAATGTGACAAGGCGATAGCTAAAGCCAGAAGAATGCTGGGCTGCATAGAAAGATGAATATCTAGTAAGAGAAAAGAAGTGATGATCCCCTTGTACAGGGCCTTGGTGAGGGCCTCACCTGGAGTACTGTGTTCAGTTTTGGAGACCGTATCTCCAAAGGGACAGAGACAGGATAAAGCCGGTCCAGAGAAGGGTGATCAAAAAGGTGGATGGTCTTCATAAAATTAGTTATGAGGAGAGATTGAAGAACCTAAATATGTATACCCTGGAGGAGAAGAGGAGCAGGGGTGATATGATACAAACTTTCAGATACTTGAAAGGTTTTAATGATCCATGGTCAACAACAAACCTTTTACGTTGGAAAAAAATCAGTAGAACTAGGGGTCACGATTTGAAGCTCTAGGGAGGAAGACTCAGAACCAATGTCAGGAAGTATTTCTTCACGGAGAGGTTGGAGGATGCCTGGAATGCCCTTCCAGAGGAAGTAGTGAAGACTAAAACTGTGAAGGATTTCAAAGGGGCATGGGATAAACACTGTGGATCCATAAAGGCTAGAGGATGGGAATGAAGAGAAGAGCCTACTACCTGGTGATTACTACCCTTACTCAATAAGCCATTGCACGGTTAATGCAACGCCAACATTGCTCTCTGCTTCAAAGGCAAGGGGAAATGTAGAAAAGATTATTTGCATTCAGATAACAACCAACAAGGGCTGAACTTCACAATCTGGGTAAAAGCGTGGGGATAGCTTGCTTATTACAGCGGTTACTACCCTAAAACAATTAAGCCTGATACATCACTTTGAATGCATATACAGTATTGCTCTCTGCTTCAACTGCAGGGGAAAATGTGGAAAAGAGGATTTGCATTCAGACAACAACCAACAAGGACTGAACTTCACAATCTGGATAAACAAATAAGCGTGGGGGTAGCTTGCTTATTACAGTGGTTACTACACTAAACCAATTAAGCCTGATACATCACTTTGAATGCATATACAGCGTTGCTCTCTGCTTCAATGGCAGGGGGAAATGTGGAAAACAGGATTTACATTCAGACAACATCCAACAAGGCATTGATCTGTGCAGTCTGGGTAAACAAGCATCCGGGTAACTTGCTTGATGCGGCGGTTACTACCCTTAACCATTAAGCCTTAATCTCACCTTTGATGCAACTCCAACATTACTCTATGCATCAATGATAGGGGATGGCAGGAAATTTGAATCAAACAGTTACCAACAAGGGCCCTGAACCTGGTGGTTGGTGAAACAGATAAGTATGGGAACATAAGAGTGGGAGCTTGCTGGGCAGACTGGATGGGCCGATTGGTCTTTTCTGCCATCATTTCTATGTTTCTATAAATGGAATTACAATATTCTAGATGTGACAGAATGATGACCTGCATTATTCTTCTCTAGTCTTGCAAACATAGATATGGGTGTAGTTTAATTTCAGAGAGCAGAAATGATTTTTTAACACTGGTTGTACTTGCTTTTCAAAGGAAAGAGTCGTGACCACCAAACTCAAATCTGCTTTTATACAACTGGGTGGTCAATCTGAACAACCAAATATCAAAATCCAGAAAACATCTATGCTCATACATGGCAACAAAGACAGCCTTCTTTCAATTTTTCACATAATTCACATGCATAACAATTGATTGTAATTATGTGATATATGTAAAATTGCCATTCTATTTGAAGTATACCCTTAATGAAATATGGCATATTCTATTGATACAGTGTTTAATTATCCTGAAACTGTGTTGAATTCCTTATTGAAGAGTGTTCCCCTATTTGAAGATGGGACAGGATCTTCGAGGGATTCTCAATGGTCTGGTTTAGCTCGTCTCCAAAAACGTTTAGTGCGATCTGAATTACATTCTTCCACTTTAGTTGAATATTTAAGGGAAAAGAGGATTCCCAGGGGACTATGGATACATAAAGAACCCCATTTATTTTCAGAAGATACAGCTTTTATTGCAAAATGGAACTCTATTTTAACAAGTGTTCCATGAATCCTTATAATAGAGACAACTCAAACTCTGATAGCTGAGACTCAGAAAGAGATTGATATTTTGACCACCATTTTAAAAAATAGTGAGATGAAAATGATTACACGCATGGATATGTGTATCCATGGTGTAACCAAAATGTTAACCACTCTAAATTAAAGAAAATGACCAGTTTTGATTCTTCATTGGGTGAATCATCGGGGGATGAGGGTGGTCATGTCTCTTTTTTAGATCAAGTTCCAAAATCCAGGCACCCAGTGAAGCAACAAGGAGGACAAAAAGAACATCTCCCCCGCAATTGAGCCTGATGTGTCTGTGAAGTTGAATCCAACCTTAAGAAATATTTCTGAGGTGGTTATACAATTATTTTCATATCTTCCATCTTCGTTGGAACTTCAGACCTTAAATCGTGGTCTATCTTTTGCACTGACTCCGCGATATGATCCTTTTCAGTATGCGGTTAAAAAATTTTTTCAGGGTGATACTAATGTGAGGGATGATGTCTCTGTGGTAAGAAATCTTCATTGTGGATGTTCCTGGTCCTACACACCCATTGATGGTAGTAGCCTTTGAACAGGTTATTGAACGAGATCTCCGTGTGAGTGAAACAGAATTGAAATATCAATTTTGGAATTTAACTAAGGAGAAGAATCTTGCACTACAGAATTTGTAAACCAGAAACAGTAATATTTAAGCCGGATGATAAAGGTGGGGCTATTGTTGTGTTAAATAAGATTACATATGAACAAAAGGTTTATTGTCAACTTCAGGATAGCAAATTTTATTGTAAGCTATCTACAGATCCCATAAAAATATAAGAACATGCCATACTGGGTCAGACCAAGGGTCCATCAAGCCCAGTATGCTGTTTCCAACAGTGGCCAATCCAGGCCATAAGAACCTGGCAAGTATCCAAAAACTAAGTATATTCCATGTTACCATTGCTAATAATAGCAGTGGCTATTTTCTAAGTCAACTTAATTAATAGCAGGTAATGGACTTCTCCTCCAAGAATTTATCCAATCCTTTTTTAAACACAGCTATACTAACTGCACTAACCACAACCTCTGGCAACAAATTCCAGAGTTTAATTGTGCGTTGAGTAAAAAAGAACTTTCTCCGATTAGTTTTAAATGTGCCCCATGCTAACTTCATGGAGTGCTCCCTAGTCTTTCTATTATCTGAAGAGTAAATAACCAATTCGCATCTGCCCATTCTAGACCTTTCATGATTTTAAACACCTCTATCATATCCTCCCTTAGCCGTCTCTTCTCCAAGCTGAACAGTCCTAACCTCTTCAGTCTTTCCTCATAGGGGAGCTGTTCCATTCCCCTTATCATTTTGGTAGCTCTTCTCTGTACCTTCTCCATCGCAATTATATCTTTTTTGAGATGCGGCGACCAGAATTGTACACAGCATTCAAGGTGTGGTCTCACCATGGAGCGATACAGAGGCATTATGACATTTTCCGTTTTATTCACCATTCCCTTTATAATAATTCCCAAAATTCTGTTTGCTTTTTTGACTGCCACAGCACACTGAACCGATGATTTCAATGTGTTATCCACTATGACGCCTAGATCTCTTTCTTGGGTTGTAGCATCTAATATGGAACCTAACATTGTGTAACTATAGCATGGGTTATTTTTACCTATATGCATCACCTTGCACTTATCCACATTAAATTTCATCTGCCATTTTGATGCCCAATTTTCCAGTCTCACAAGGTCTTCCTGCAATTTATTACAATCTGCTCGTGATTTAACTGTTCTGAACAATTTTGTATCATCTGAAAATGTGATTATCTCACTCGTCGTATTTCTTTCCAGATCATTAATAAATATATTGAAAAGTAAGAGTCCCAATACAGAACCCTGAGGCCCTCTACTGCCCACTCCCTTCCACTGAGAAAATTGTCCATTTAATCCTACTCTATGTTTCCTGTCTTTTAGCCAGTTTGCAATCCACGAAAGGACATCGCCACCTATCCCATGACTTTTGACTTTTCCTAGAAGCCTCTCTTGAGGAACTTTGTCAAACGCCTTCTGAAAATCCAAATATACTATATCTACCGGTTCACCTTTATCCACATGTTTATTAACTCCTTCAAAAAAGTGAAGCAGATTTGTGAGGCAAGACTTGCTTCATTGACTACACAGATTTCATTGTTGGTCACTGAGGCTCTTAGTGTTGGCTGGGTGATGATTAAACAGGCAGCTTTTTTTTGGTTCAACGTAATCCCAGAATTCCAGTTTTTATATACTTCCTAAAGTACATAAATCTCTGGTTTCTCCATCTGGGAGACCTATCGTTTCTTGTTTTATTTTGCCTTAAATAGTAGATCAATTATTAATACGTAATAGATAATCTCACTTGATAGATATTAATCCCTGTCTATGAATATCTGCCCTATAACCAATCTTTGTTTGTTTGTTGAGTCATTACTTTGAATGTCACTTTGTAAACCACTGTGATCTATACATGGAATGATGGAATATAAAATGTCTAAATAAATAAATAAATATTTTTAATGACCGGAATGTATGATAGCAAAAAACAGCATCAGATTGACCGTAGTAAGTGTATTGCATTTTGTGAGGCATGTGATGCTGGAGCAACCTTTATTATGAAAAAGTGGATTGCTTAAAATTAGGTTGATGTGAAAGCTGGGTTCAAAGGAGATGAGGCAAGACTGCTGACAAGTGATTTACAGAATATGGTGATGGTCAACTGCTAAAATTGTCTCAAGAAAGCAAAAACTTATTGAAAATTCCAGCAGCAAGCAGAAAAAAGCTGTTATCAGGTGGCATGAAAAATTTTGGAAGAGAGGAGGAAAATAAAATCGACAAAGGAACAATTTATCATTATTGAATCAGGGCTGGTATCCAGGCTTTTCATGTTATTTCAAAACCATTGAAAACTGAAATGCATTTCCAAGAAAGGTTATGGCTGGCAAATTGGTTATGAAATTGGGATGAAGAGGATTTCCTTCATTTAGCGCCTTCCAAAGAATTTTTCATTTGGTCAATTCAGAAACCAAATTTTCAAAATGATTGTTTGGTCAAAAAGTTTGAATGAAATTAGTGATGAGGATTTGGAACATTATTGCCAAATTGTCAGAAACCCAATCACATTGGTCTTTTTGTGATGTCCACAGTGAAAAAAATATTGTGAGTAATCAAAAAATGTGGGGAATCTTAGGATGGTACCTATTTTCAGACTATGATTTTAGCCGAAAATGTTATTCTATTTTTGAGTGATCCAGCAAATATTTTGGTAGTAGGCGAAGCTACTTTTGTCCATGATAAAATGCCATGCATGTGAGCCAACACCATGCCACTTAAAGAAAATGTCATTGATTTTGGGGGTAACAATGTTTGGCTGCTGAAAACATAGATGACGTGGAGAGTTTAATGTTGAAGGAAAGTGTCAGGGACATTATTCCACCAAAACTTTGCGTCAAAATTTGGAATTGGTTTTATTAGATTTGGAAAATGATACCGATTTATTTCAAATTTTGTTGTGTTCATACCCCGCTCATTTTAAAACCATTTTGTAAGCTAATGGTAGGAACACCAACTATTAAATATATGTTGTTTAATTCCATTTTGAATGCTGATTAAAATGGTATATTACATGCTTCTATCAGATTTCTGGTTGCTGCTGCAATGGGGGAGGCAAAGGTCATGCAACATCCGGTAGATTAGGTAGACGACATGAGGATGGATTCATCTGAGCCTGTATTCTCCTGCTTATTAAGTTGGCAAAAGTTCTGATTAAAGGAAGCATTTGTGGTCAACTTAAACTTGAACCTCCAAATAGCTTTGCTTATTTTGGACCAGTAGTAGTTCAAGTTGACTAAATTCCTTCCTTATATTGAAACCACTCAGGCAGTCTCTCAGAATAGATGATTTATATTCTCACACATAGGTATGTAGAGATGCACATTTTTAAAAAAATCCCATATGACTAGGCTGCCTTGGCCAGGTCCTTAACTCCATGCCTGGTTGCAGAGGTTCTCAGAAAAAGAAACAGAATGGAAGGTAACAGATATTATTAAATGTAAATGCTTTTTATACTAATCCATTGAAAAGAGTAAATTCATGGGGAGCCAGTTTCCTCAGCCAGACCTGGAAAGCATAGCATAGTCCTAGGACATTTTGCATATTGTCATTTTCTCAAGGAGTTCTAGCTGGATACTGATTCTGTTGCTCCAATCCCCGAGTGAGGCAGTGTCTGCTGACAGAACTCCATATTTCATAACAATTGTAGCTTCAGATTTGCTCATAGACATTCTGAATATAAGAAAACAATTTATTGCATCTGATCTTGTAAATCTAAAATTAGCATGAAAACCAAAACTGAAAAATCATCCGTGACAAAACCAACACCATCTGGTTTGGTCACATCTCAGTGTTCTGTACTACTAAACTCATCAGGGGTAATTCTGGAACAGCCTGCATAAGCTAGATGGCAAATGTGTGCATAACTTATGCACATTTTGAAAGGGAAAGTATGCAGATCCATGTACATAGGTACTTCCCCTTTTAAAAATGATCCTATTGGAACTACCCAAACAAAAATATACCTGCTAAATTGTGCGCTGAAATTTTTCAGGAAGATTTATGCACGTGCTTTTGAAAAGTATGGTCACAAGTGCAAACTCCATTTCTGGGAATGGCTACACTCAGTCTGGGTAATCCTAGACGTAAACATGACATACATATGTAAGTTTACCTGCATTTTGGGCAGGTGATTTTATAATGAGTCATTTTGTGGGTATCTGTGGAAATGCCTTTGAAAATTACCCTCTTGGTGCTAGCAGACTGAGTAGAAATTCATTGCACTCTAAATTATTTTCAAGATACTTGCGTGCAGCTAATTGCAATACTATATTTTAGCAATCTATGAACCAATGGAGGTACAAATGACTTCAGCATAGTGCAGGATCTCTAGTTTTATGACCAAGCTTGTTTCAGCAATTACAGTACATTTTCAAATAAGCTGTAAGCATGATCAGAAAGGAATACAGCTTTCAGATCATGTACAACCTCTTCACTGTCTCAGCTATTGACAACCCAGTCTGTCAAGAATAGTTCATGGCTTCCCGAGGGTAAAATACAAAAATAAATAGACAAGACATAAAGCAAGTGAAAACGACTCCAGGAATCATATCCAGCCAGGCAAATATTACAGGCGACACAGAAAATGGACTGCAAGACCTAGGTCGAGTATACTGTACTCATTCACTGCACACAGAACTGGTGGACTAAAAGATTTAACCTTCAATAACTCATAAAGTTCATGTCATTATCATTTTAACTAAACCAATCATTCTAGTTTAATTCTGTTGGGCTACCTGCTTTGTAAAAACCATAAAGTGTAAGGATAATGTCCTGTGCTCATACTATTTCCTCTGAAGGCCACTGTAGAGGATCTGTTGTGTCTGAAGTCCTATTCAGGCTTTCCGTTCTGGTCGCTCTGTTTTATTTTCCTCGTGGTGAATTTAATCCTCAGTACTGGAATTCCTCCCATCAGAATTTGCTGGGCTGTGATGAAAGCAAACAGCTGGGATGTCTTGTGAGCTTCACAGACAGCATTTAGGTGCCTTTCTTTCTTTCTTTTTTTTTTTTGCAGACGGTGCCCAACTCACTTTGTCTGGCTACTGTCTGACATGTCAACTTACACCCTTCCAACTCCCAGCTGTTCTTCTCTTTCATGCTATGGATTGCTCCATGCATGGTAATCAAACATGGTTTTTCACTTCCAGCAGGCCAATCTGTTTCCACAGCAACCTACAAAATGAAGAAATTTGATCCAAGAACTGCTTAGAGTTTTGTTGTAAAAGATTTCACATGTGTGCTTGAGCTGAATGCATACTTACATCCTAGGGCTGTAGCTCTTATGAAAAATAAATTAAATCTGAGTAAAGAAGTTATATGTGGCAACTTAGAAATTCTCATGTGCCTGGACAGGACAACATTCAAAGTAATTTATGTGGGCAAAAAGCATTTTACCCATGCAAATTGACAAGTCTGAATACTGCCCTCCCACAATAAAGTGAAAAGTATGCACATTATGTAGAGGAGATGCTTCTGGAGGGCATGTACAGGTCGGAGGAGTAAAAGGACAAACAGAGATTCCATTTTCAAATCTATGCATATTGGGGTAGATATTCAAAAGCCATTTAGACAGATAATTGAAAAGTTAGCTATCTAAATGGCTAAGTTGCTATTTTAAAAAGCATAACTGGCTATATTCTAATGAGTTAACCCGCTAGAATATAGCCAGTTAAGATGGGAGAATTCTGGGGCAGGCAATAGGCGTTCCCGGGAGGAGCTGAGTTAAGCCACACCATAGAGCTGATCTAAAGTTAGCTAGAAACACCTTTCTGGCTAACTTTAAGATACCCTGGTTAAGTTAACCAGATAGGTGCATCCGGCTAACTTAATTAGCCGCTCAGCGGCTGAATATGGACCCCGTTATTTTCAGTAAAAAGCATAGATGGAAATCACAGAGATGTTTAACACGGCAGGTCATTGAGGGGAGTACCATTCGATGACTGTTCAGGATTTTTTGCTTGCTTGAGCATGTAGTTTGCTTTCTATGACTCTAGGGTTTTGACTAGGTTTATCATATTTATGGTAACCGATTGGAGGATGGTAGATGACAACACAAATCATGTTTATGGATAGAAAGACCAGAGCAGTATGTAAGTTTCGATGCAGAGATTTATGTATTGTGTGTTTTTATTCTGTGAGTTTCAAATCTTTATAATTGTTTTTTGGTACATGGCTTAGATTCATGTTAAATAATTCATAAATTTTCATTAAGATAAAAAATATTATTGCGGCAGTTATATGTTATTAATGCTGTGGTCCCTTGTATAAAGGACCTTCCTATAAATTTTCATCTTGCACATAAAGATTGGGGGTGAACTCCATTTTGGCATTGTTATAATTGTTCTATTCCCATTGTTTCTAGACATCCTTTGTGGCACATTATTAATGCACATAAACAGCTGATTTTAATGTAATTTACATTACAGTGAATAGAGCTTATTTACCAACGTACATTGATAATGAGTGTCAATGCCCAGAAATGTGGTAACACTTCATCTGTTGGAAATCTTAGCATCATCCTCATAATGAAAAACATTTCATTCTAACTCCTCCGCAATATCACTAACATAGTTATTGAATAGAATTGGTGGAGATAGACATGATCCATGTTATCCGGAGCTACATAATTGATTATATTTTTGTTTGAATCTTGGTGACCTATAACATGACAGCTCTTTTCCTAAGACTGCCTGCCATGCTGAACTTAGTGCAAGCACCAGAGAACTTATTCAACATAACCTAAGGATTGCAGTGCTGTTGTTGGGACCTCGACTTGGACTGTGGACCTCTAGCCTGAGTTGGATTGACGCAACATGGGAGGAAGACCTACTGCAGGTTCCCAACGTCAGGAGGCAAGGCTGGCGGAAGACAGGGGCCAGCTGGAGCTTCACCACTACCAACCCCATTCCCTGCAGGTTGAGCCCTTGGGTACCGGGGGCTGGCTGGACTTAGGTGGGCCCCTGTGTAGAAGCTCCGACGAAGTATCGAGAGTGGGATCCAATGGATTGCTGTGGCCAGGCAAGAAGAAGTCTGATCCGAAGTCCTGGGCAGGCGGCGAGCAAACAATGTGATCCGAAGTCCTCAGCCAGGGAGGTCCATCCGAGGAAAGAAGGAACAAGGAGCGAGGAGCTGGGAGCAGGAACAGGAGCAGAAGGTGGGAATTGGAGCTGAAGGCAGGAACAGGAACGGGTGCTGGAACAGAAGGCAGGTATTGGGCAGAAGAAATGCTGGAACCACCACTAGGGAGGCAGGAGACTCGTTGCCAAGTCATGGAAGTCCTGCGGAGCCAGGCCTAAATAGGCCAGGACTGGTGACGTCATCCGGCAGGGCCCGCGGGTATTTCCCGCCGTGGGCCCTTTAAATTTCGGCCATAGTTGCGTGCATGTGCATAAGGGAAGGGCCTGGCAGGCTGTGAAGGCATCGCAGGGGTCCTTATCTAGTATGTTGGTGGCCGGTTCCCAGGAATTCTCTTCCGGACCAAAGCCCTCCCAGGATAATAGGCATTCCCATCTTTGACCTCTTTTTCTTACATCCAGGATGTCGCAGACCAGGTAGATGGACTCTTCTTCATCAGTTAAAGGTTGAGGTTTGGGAGGTGTTTGTGTCTGCTAAGATAAAACCAGAGGCTTCAAAAGGGAAGCATGACAGGAATTGTAGATCGTCAGGGATGGAGGTAGAAGTAGCTGGTAGGTGACGGGTCCCAGTTGACGGAGCATGGGAAAGGGACCGATATAGTGAGGTGCCAGGTGCATGGACGGGAGTTTCAGGTGGATATATTTGGTGCTGAGCCAGACCCTTTCACTGGTCCTGAAGTGTGGAGCAGGTCTTCGGTGGGCATCAGCGGTTTTCTTAGCTCTTTGACTGGCCTTCTGTAGAAGAAGCTGAGTGCGTTCCCAAAGATGGTGTAATTCATGCACCGTTAACTGGGCAGTGGGAGAGGGCACTATTAAAGGTAAAGGCAATGGAGGGAGAGGCTGCCGCCCGTAGACCAGTAGTAAAGGTGAGGATTTGGTGGCGGAGGAAAAAATGGGAGTTCAGTGCGAATTCCTACCAAGGCAGTAGGGAGGCCCAGTCATTTTGTTGTGGGTTGACATAGCTGTGGAGGAACTGCTTCAGGGTCCACTTGACCGTTGGCTTGTGGGTAGTACGCAGTTGTAAAATCCAAGGAGATATCGAATTTCTTGCAGAGAGCCTTCCAGTAGCGGACTGTAAATTGGGTTCCTCGGTCAGAGACTATGTATTTCGGGAGGCTGTGAAGACGGAAGACATGTTGAAATACCGATTAATATTCCTGTTCTCACCGAATCATTGCTACACGCCGATTTTATACTTCTCACTACTAATTTTGACTTTCTTGGTCTCTGATCTTCCATTTATTATTAGACTTGCCATTAACTAAGGATCATGATTACCATTGGTTTATTGTATTTGCTGTTATTTTGTTGGTATTTTTTGATATATATCATGTCTATGTTATTTCAATATCTCTGTAAAGCCTGTTGCTGAATTAGGGGCGGATTTTCAGAGCCCTGCTCGCGTAAATCCGCCCAAAACCGGGCGGATTTACGCGAGCAGGGCCCTGCGCGCCGGGAAGCCTATTTTACATAGGCCTCCCGGCGCGCGCAGAGCCCCGGGACTCGCGTAAGTCCCGGGGTTCTCGGAGGGGGGCGTGTTGGGGGCGGGCCCGGTCGTCGCGGCGTTCCGGGGGCGTGTCAACAGCGTTTTGGGGGCGGGTACGGGGGCGTGGCTACGGCCCGGGGGCGTGGCCGCGCCCTCCGTACCCGCCCCCAGGTCGCGGCCCGGCGCGCAGCAGGCCCGCTGGCGCGCGGGGATTTACGTCTCCCTCCGGGAGGCGTAAATCCCCCGACAAAGGTAAGGGGGGGGTGTAGACAGGGCCGGGTGGGTGGGTTAGGTAGGGGAAGGGAGGGTAAGGTGAGGGGAGGGCAAAGGAAAGTTCCCTCCGAGGCCGCTCCGATTTCGGAGCGGCCTTGGAGGGAACGGGGGGAGGCAGCGCGGCTCGGCGCGCGCAGGCTATACGAAATCGATAGCCTTGCGCGCGCCGATCCAGGATTTTAGTGGATACGCGCGGCTCCGCGCGTATCTACTAAAATCCAGCGTACTTTTGCTTGAGTCTGATGCGCAAGCAAAAGTAGGCTGATCGCGCTTCTTTTAAAATCTACCCCTTATTGTTTATTGTAAACCGAGGTGATGTTTTTAATGTGCTGCGGTATATAAAAAAATCACTAAATAAATAAATAAATAAAATACAAAGAGCTGCACCAGCTGCGGAGCAGAGGAAGACCAGGCAGAGCGGCGAAGTGTGCCATTTTAGAGAAGTGGTCCACCACTAGCCAGATGATCGTCTTGCCTTCGGAAGGTGGTAAGTCTACGATGAAGTCCGTGGCAATATGCAACCACGGTTTTGCGGGAGTTAGTAAGGGTTGTAACAGACCCCAGGTTGGACCCGACAGGGTTTTTGCTGGGCGCAGACTTGACAGGAGTCTTCGTAGTAAGGAACATCCATCCTGAATGTGGGTCACCAATAGAATCGTAGGACTGTGGCAAGGGTGAGGGCTCGTCCAGGGTGCTCCATGGTGCGGGAGTCATGGGCCCAGTGCAGGATTTTGCTGCGAAGTCTGCAAGGAACCACAGTTTTCCCTAGAGGCACAGAGATGGTAGCCAACAGAAGGACTCGCGCTGAGTCTATGACATGGCGAGGAGATTCAGCGACATCTTCAGGAGTGAAAGCGCGGGAGAGGGCATCCACTTTGACAATCTTAGCCACTGGGTAGTAACGCAGGGTGAAATTAAAGCGGGTAAAAAAGAGCACCCAACAGGCCTGGCGAGGGTTCAACCACTGGGCTTGATGAAGGTACTGTAAATTCTTATGGTCCGTATATACCGTGATGGGGTATTGGGATCCCTCCAACCAGGGATGCCATTCCTGGAAGGCGAACTTAATCGCCAGGAGCTCTTTGTCGCTGATTCCGTAGTTCTGTTCTGCTGGCAAAAATTGTCTAGAAAAGAAGGAACCTGGGTGGAGTGTGCCGGTAGGAGAATGTTGGCTTAATACCGCCCCCACTCCTTCGAAGGAGGCATTGACTTCGAGCACAAAGGGGCGCAGCAAGGGCGGAGGCAAGGTTCTTGGAGGAAGGTGGTCTTTAGACGTTGAAAGGCAGTTACAGCTTCTGAAGGCCACAGTTTAGGCGTCGTACCCTTGCATGACAGGGCAGTAATTGGGGCTATGAGTTTGGAGTAATTATGGATAAACGCCCGATAATAATTAGCGAACCCAAGAAATTGCTGAACAGCCCATAGACCTGTCAGTTGTGGCCACTCCTGGATGCTCTTAAGCTTTTCTGGATCCATGCGGAATCTGTGCCAGGAGACAATGTACCCTAGGAAGGGTAGGCTTTCCTTCTCGAAAGAACACTTCTCGAGTTTGCCAAAGAGCTGGTGGTCTCGAAGATGTTGAAGCACTCGGACAACATCCTGGCGATGGATTCAGAGATCCCTGGAGAAGACTAAAATGTCACCCAAATAGATGACGACACACTTATACATCAGATCATATTCTGGAAAATGGCCAGGGCATTGCAGAGTCTGAACGGCAGGACTAAGTACTCATAGTGCACGTCACAAGTATTAAAGGCCGTTTTCCACTCGTCACCCTCCCTGATGCAAATAAGGTTATAGGCTCCCAACAGGTCAAGTTTGGAGGATCCGGGCTCCTTGCAGGCGATCAGATAACTCAGCAATGAGAAACAGGGGATAACGGTTTTTCAGTGTGATGGCATTGAGGCACTTGTAGTCAATACAGGGACCGAGTGAACCGTCCTTTTTGGCCACAAAAAAGAAGCCTGCCCCGGCAGGAGATGTGGATTTGTGGATGAATCCCTGGGCTAAATTTTCCTGTACATAGTCAGACATGGCCCTGGTCTCAGCAAGAGATAATGGGTAGATCCAACCCCAGTGGGGGGTTCTGTATTAGGCAGGAGGTTGATGGCACAGTCAAATGGGTGATGTGGAGGCAGGGTATCTTCTCCTTGCTTGGAAAAGGCCTCCGCATAGGGGGCGTAGCAGAGTGGTAGCCTGGCAGGGAGGAGTGCTGATGAGAGATAGCGATGGGTCGTAGGTGATTTTAGACTGCGAGAGTTGCAAGGATGCCCAATGAAATTGTGAAGAATGTTTCCTTAACCAGGGCAGGCCAAGTACCACTGGATGGATGGAGCAGTCAATGACATGTAAGTTTATGGTCTCCTTGTGCAGAGCACCGGTGCGGAGAACGAGCAGGATGGTAGTATGGGAAACTTTGCCCAGTAGGGGCTCCCTGGAGATGGAGAAGAGTACGAGAGGTACCGGGGCAAGGCAAGTGGGAATCCGGATGATTTGGACTAGCTGTTTGAGGATGAAATTGCCTCCTGTCCCGGAGTCCACCAAGGCCAGAGTGTGGAATTCTTGACCATTCACCTTGAGAGAAACTGGAAGTGTGAGAGGGGGATTGGGATATGTCAGGCCCAGAAGTAGTCCCCCAACATGACCTAGGCCCATGCATTTCCTGGGCCTACCGGGCATTGAGCCAGGAGGTGCCCAGCCTCACCGCAGTATAAGCATAGTCCTGAGAGATAGACTGCTTCCTGGGATCGTTGAAGATGGTGCGGAAAAGAGAGAGGAAGTGCTGCAAGTCCTGCAACACTGGATCAACTCACTTCCAGAGAGGGGATGCCCAAGCTAGGGCCTTACCGTCCAAAAGGAAGAGTATATAAGTTGCCTTGGTAAGATCATCTGGAAAGAGCATGGAGTGGAGACAAAAGTGCATATGGCATTGTTTCAAGAAGGCAAGGCAGAGTTGAGGATCCCCAGCAAAGCGAGGTGGTACCGGAAGGGGCAGCACTGGCCGTGCAGTCGGCGGAGGGCCAGTGGACTCCATCACACCTGATGCAGATGCACTCGAGTGAATGGTGGAATCCAGACATTGGCTAAGGCATTCCACTGCCGAGGTGAGGGACTCCAATACCTTTTGCTGCTCCAAGATCTTTTGAGCTAGGCCCAGTATGGTCTGCAGGGCCGAAGCCTCCGCCGGATCCATGGATTTGGCAAACTGTTGGGACCTCGACGTGGACTGTGGACCTAGCCTGAGTTGGGATTGACGCAACCTGGAGGAAGACCTACCGCAGGTTCCCAACGTCAGGAGGCGAGGCTGGCGGAAGAAAGGGGCCGGTTGGAGCCTCACCACTACCAATCCCGTTCCCCGCAGGTTGAGCCCTTGGGTACTGGGGCCAGCTGGACTTAGGTGGTCCCCTGTGTAGAAGCTCCAATGAAGTATCGGGAGTGAGATCCAAGGGACGGCTGTGGCCAGGCAGGAAGAAGTCCAATCCGAAGTCCTGGGCAGGCAGCAAGCAAACAAGTGAGGTCCGATCCGAAGTCCTAAGCCAGGGAGGACCATCTGAGGGAAGAAGGAACAAGGAGCCAGGAGCCAGGAGCAGGAACAGGTGGGAATCGGAGCTGAGGAACGGGTACTGGAACAGAAGGCAGGTACTGGGCAGAAGAAACGCTGGAACCACCACTAGGGAGGCAGGAGACTTGTTGCTAAGTCATGGAAGTCCTGCGGAGCCAGGCCTAAATAGGCCAGGACTGGTGACATCATCTGGCGGGGCCCATGGGTATTTCCCTCCATTGGCCCTTGAAATCGTGGCCATAGATGCGCGTGCATAAGGGAAGGGCCCGGCAGGCTGTGGAGCCGGTGGTGTCCTGCGTGCTGAGGAAGGCCCGGCGCAGGGGAGATGAAGGCCAAGCAGCTGGGAGGCGTCAAGGAGGGCCCGGGGATTGGCAGCCTGACAGTGCAGCGTCGGGAGAAGCGAGGTCCGGTCTGGGGCGGTCATGAGTGCAACAGCTGTGAAAAGTAGGTAGGAAGCTTGGCCTGGTCTGGTAGCTCAGTAGCAAGTCCTATTGCCATATGGAAGATCTGGATTTGATTCTTGGAGATGCAGCAGAGGCAGCACTTACAGCTCCTGAAGTGAGATAATTCATCACCACACAACAATTACATTTAGTATGCAGATTTGGGAGCCCATGACTTCATGGTTCTGGAAGAAGCCCTGGTATATAGACCTGGGTAGGACTTACTGCGATGACTGGGCTAGGTGAGTTCAGAGAAGATATAAAAGGAAAAAACAAAATCCATGGGTAATTGTGAATGAAGGCTCATCATGGTGCAGGATCCCAACTTCTATTCTGCTTGAGCTAGAAGTACAAAAAACAGGAGGAAACTTCCAAAACACAAAAACAAAGTGTAAGCTGGGTGACATGCTTTTAGCTTTATAATTTTCTAGATAATTTGGAAAAAATGTGGAAATACTTTAAATGGAAATTATGAGTTATAAATTTGTTAGGTTGAGTCTAGCCTCTTTAAGTATTAACAGTTATTTCTGTAGGTTAAGCTGAAGAAGAATTAAACAAGCTGCTGTCTATCCTTGATTCACTTTGAACACTAGATTGATCATTTCCAAAAGTGTTCTTAAGAAGAATAGAGAAGAAGATGCTAAAACTGCTTCATACTAGTATTGATATTAAATTCCAATTGTATTTCATTTACATACCGAATAATTGTCTTCATTCCCTAAAAGAGTCCCTTAAAAAGGATGAGAATCTTTTGTAGCCAATCAATTTTTGATAGAATCTTGTAGATGCCATTCCAGCTAACCATATCAAAGGCCTTTTGCAAGTTAACAAACACGACATAGTGAGGTACCTATTGTTCATGATGTTTTTTTGAAGAAAACAATGGAGTAGATTTTCAAAGAGTTACGAGCGTAAGATACACGCGTAACCCCCGAAAACCTACCCCCTGCACGCGCTGAGCCTATTTTGCATAGGCTCGGCGGTGCACGCAAGCCCCGGGTTGCGCATATGTCCCGGGGCTTTCGAAAATGGGTGGATCAGGGGCGGGGCCGGGGGGCGTGGTGGTGGCACGGGTGGGGCCGTGGGCATGGCGGCAGTCCGGGGGTGGGGCCAGGGCATGGATGCAGTCCGGGGCGTTCCCAAGTCCTCCAGCACATCAGCCATGCCGGAGATTAACGCGCCCCGGCGTGCTCCGGCGCGGTCCATCAAATAAGGTAGGGGGGGATTTAGGTAGGGCCTGGGGGTGGGTTAGATAAGGGAAGGGAGGGAAAGGTGGGGGGATCCAAAAAAGGTGGGGGGGAATCCAAAAAAGGTCCCTCCAAGGCCGCTCCGATTTCGGAGCGACCTTGGAGTGAACGGGGTAAGCCATCGGGGCTCCCCTTGGGCTCAGTGTGCACCCCTTGCGCGCGCCAACCCTGGATTTTATAACATGCACGGTAGCGCGCGTGTGTTATAAAATCGGGTGTACATTTGTGCGTGACAGGTAGCGTGCACAAATGTACCCCGTGCACGTAAAATTTAAAATCGGCCCCAATGTGTAGGGCATGTCAGACACAGAACATTTTACTCTGAACCCACACTGGGTCAGAGTAAACTGAACTAGGGCTTGGAGTCATTTCAGCAGGACCCTTGAAACTATTTCCCAACCACACTGAGCAAGCCCTCAATCTGCTCTGCACAATCCTCCAGTCTGCTCTGTTCCCTTTGCTTTTGTATAGAGTCTTTGCATCTTTCAAATCTTCAGGTATATGACTTTCTTCTCAGCAGGTGAAAAAAATAGTGTATATGTAACACTGGATATAGTTCTCTGATCTGTTAGATTCTTGTAGCCAAAGACAATAATTCATATCGGTCAGAGATGAAGACACTATATCTGATTTGCTGAATTCCAGAAGCATTTCTAATATGCACTGAGTTTACTGTGCTACTGTCTCTCTGCAAGCCATCTCCAGGAGTCAGTACAAAAATAAAGACAAAAGGGCCGATATTCAAAAAAGGTGGGCTTCTAAATTTAAACTCCTAAGTTTGGCTGAAAATAGGCATCTAATTTAGAAACCTAATTAGGGGCTTAAATTTAGGGCATCAGATTTTTTTAAATATTAGCCCCTAGGTTTTCAGCTGAAAATCCATTTATTTATTTATTTCAGATTTTTATATACCGACATTCTCAATACAAGTATCGAATCAGGTCGGTTTACATAGAACAAAACTGTCACAATAAAGGCGTTACATTAAACAGCGTTTCTTAACATATGAGTAACATATAACATATAATTTATATATAACATATAATTTAGGGGCTTAAAACTCAGGGTGCTAAATTTAGGCCTGCTATTCATTTTCTTAGATTTAGGGAACTAAGGGGGTCATTCATCAAATCGCGTTAGGGCCTTATCGCAGGCGTTATGTTACCCAGAGAGTCCATTAAGCTAGGGTGAGAGAACATTGTACAAATCTCATCTTTGTGTGAGTTTCCTCACTCCGAAGGACATCAAATCTTCTCAAGAGAGCACTGTTCTGTTTGTACATCTCACTCTGCATGTAAAAGTGGCCCCTAACCCCTACACTACTACCTAAACCTCACCTCAAGTTACTAGATGGGCCTCCTATAGAGTTATAAATAGCTATGTAGATACTCACTCTCTCTCTCATGAAATAAGCACTTTGAAGCTAAGAAAATACAGTTATCTAGGTATTACTGCAATGTGAGAAAAGTTAACACACTTTGCTGTAATACTAGTGCTAACATAGCACACATTGTAATAATTAGGAATTAACATAAAACATACCCCTTTTTCTACCACATGCAATATTTACACTTCCTGCCCTTGCTCTAGCCATTCACTTTTTAACACCCTATATTTAGGTTCCTAATGAAACTGGGAGCCTAAATTTAGGGCCTCAGCCCTAGCACTTTTTCAAAAAGTCAATTTAGGAAATTAATTCCAAAGGTTAGGAGCCTAATTCCAAATGTTAGGAGCCTATACCCTTTGGAAATTGGCCCTAAAATGTTAAATACAAAGACTCTGAATATCTGATACAAAACAACATTCACTTTGAAAGTGAATATTCAAATATTATAAAAAATAACATACAACTTACCAACCACAATTTTAATGTGATCCAGCTGTGTCTGTCACTAAATTCTCCTGGAATTTCTAGCATAGGAAGCAGGAAAGGGTTTTTGTATTTTGGAGATTATCCCATAGCTGTAACCTCACTTTTTTGTGAGAAGGCCTGAGAGGACTATACATTTCTCTAGGTGCATGAGATCTAGGCCATTGCCTCTCCTCATGAGGAGTTATCAAAAGGGTGAGGAATTTACTGTTGGTATTTACCATCTCTCAGGTGGACTGACCAGGAGGAAAGAGGTTTGCTGCTGTTTTTGGATCCTGACCAGTTCCTGAAGGAGGGGAGAGCCTCTGCATGCAGAAGGGATTTGGTCATTGGTCTTTTTGACCTACCTATCATTCAAAGGCAAGGGTGAGAAGAGTAAAGGATGTTTTGGTAGCTGGACAATTTTTCCAACGAATGCTGCTGGGTATTGTATCATCTCTAAGTCTTTGTATTTTTGAACAAGGGTTTTTGCATTTACCCTGGTATATGCTGGAATTACAACCAAGTTACTCTACCAAACAAGAGGAAGGACTAATGGATATGGATGGTGGTACAGAAAGGAGGAGAACATCAAGGAGGAGTACAATGGACAAGGAGTCAATGGTTTTTCTGTCACTAATTTTTTTGATGTTGCTCCTTATCTTTTCCGTTCTTCCACAGATTTTTATTTTCAAACTAAAATACATATTTCTGTGAACACCGATTGGACAATGACAATTTTTCCTCTTGTTCCTCTGTGGTGAATGGACAATGATTGGAGTACTTACTTGTAATTGTTATTTTTTTACTTTTCTGATCGTTTTGTGTCTCCTCTTGCAACTCCATTGCCTAGCCAGCTAATTGAACTGCCGTACATCAAAATGGCATCCTACACCGGGGAGGTTATTCTGGAGTTAATTAACTCTGAGGCAACCCCAGAGGATGACATCAGTTCGCAAGGAAGATAAGAAGAAAGAAGATGCTGAAGAGGAGCTCTGAGGTCTAGGCTCTGGGCCTGATCCTGGGCCGAGGTCCAGGCATTGGAACCTAGCCTCTGGGCTGGGGCATAATGTCAGGCCTGGGTCCAGGCTCTGGCCTAGATCAAGGCCCAGGTGTCAGGACCTGGCCTCTGAGCTTGGCCTAGAGGCTACAATGTTGGGACCTGGCCTCTGGCCAAGCCCCAGCATCTGACTTGGGTCCAGGCCAGGATGCAGCATCAGATATGATAAGTATGGGCAGTCATTGGGAAATTTCCTGGGCCTGGGCCTTTGCTCGGGTCTCAGCCTAGGTCCCGGCATTAGGCCAAGGCCTAGGCCAAAACCTCAGCATTGTGCTTGGCTATAGGCCGCAGCCACTTTGTTGGGCCGCAGCCTATGCCTAGATGAGGCCCGGGCTTCATGCCTAGGCTGAGGCACCGGAGTCGCTCTCGGGCATAGGCCGAGGCCCCTGCTTTGGGTTTCAATCTATTCCCTAGGAGAATCCCCAGCTTTGGGCCTAGATGTAGGCCCGACCAGCAACTTTTTTTTTTTATATGAGTTTTCAAAATGAAATGCAATTCTAATGAAATTTAGTCGGAATTTAACTTGTTCTATTTTGAAAAAGATCCAAACTGAAATAGGAAATTTCATCTCATTTCCTATTTTGTTTCCCCTGAATTCCCATCCCTAAAACACAGGCCCTTTTTAAGATCAAGAAGCTGTGGGGCTGACTATTCATTGAAGAACCCTCTTCTTTCTCCCTGTTCCATGTTTCAATATTTTTTTCCCTCGATGAATAAAAAATCTTAATATGCATACAGTCCTTTCAAAATCCATCCATATTTGATATTAGAAGTGAAGCAGTATGCTAATATTATCTGTCTCTAAACTTGAAAGACAAATTACTATATTGGATTCACTTGTAATGTATAGCAGTCCTGTCACTCTGCATTTAGGATCCTATTTTCAAGTTTCAATAACAATAAATATCAAATACAAAGCAAAAGAAAATGTTATACATAATGGGGGCAATTTTCAAAGTGATTTCCTTGGGTGCAGAAAAAGCATTTTGAAAAATATCCTCTCCCTTCCTCTTGGTGGGAAAACGTACACAAGCTGTCAACAGCACAGAAGAAAGAGGTGTCATGGGAGAGGGGTTGAGGGTGGGTGGGTGGAGTTAGAGCAGGATAGGTGAAATAAATACAGAGATCTCATTTTGAAATCCCCGCGTTTGCTTTTCACCATCTGCGCAGTACAAAGGGATAAAGATTTCCCACGGAACCAGCTGGTCAGCAGATTTTCAGAGGAAATCAGCTTGCAAGCCCTTAAGTGCAAACTATTCATGGGCCTGCAAGCTCTGTGGGATGTCTGATAAATAGCATCCCACTGACAATCTATAATCAGGTTATTGTCAATGTTATCATATCGCTTTTCTGCTATTCTTGGAAGCAAATTCAGATTTGAGATTATGCAAATGTAATTTCTTTCAAACAATCCTATTCTATAGAGCGAACAGATAATGATGATAGTCTTGACTGCAGCATCATTAACCATAATTTATTTTTAATAGCAGATAATTTGCAGAATGCCATTTCTCTCCTTTACAACTGGAAATGGGCAGAGTTAGCTAAAGGTGAAAAGTTATTGTAACATTTTGAAAAACTTGAGCCAGTTCTTTTTATAAATTAACTTCAGAATACTATACGTAATAGTCTCAGATCTAACTGTAGGATCTAAGAAAGGGGATGAAATGTTTCATTCGGAGAGCAGAGAAATTTGATCTTTTGGGTAAACTTTCACTAAAGTTTTTGTATTCCTTTCCAGAGTAACATTACTTTAGTAACAATGGTCCAGCCTTGCCAAGAAACCAATTAAATTTACAACTTTTCCATAAGAGTGCTTCTACTGTTCCACCTGAAGTTTATGTAAGATATTGTAGTATATTTCCATCATAAACTTGCCTCTACCGGTTAGCTGAAATCCCCCCCGAGCTTGCTTTTCACCACCTGCAAAGTACATGGGGTAAAGATTCCCCATGGCACCAGCGGGCCAGCAGATTTTTATCTAAAAAAATGGATTTGTGTCTTGGTGCTGTTGGTCTTCCATTTGAATATGTGGTTTCCATTTTCATAGGCCTCTCCTTCAATCTTTTAATGCTGAAATGCATGTCTTGCACAAAGGTGATGATGGAAGGCAGCAATATTTTTTCCCCTGGCTTGGTTTTTGTAGGAGTTTGTTGACATAATCAAATCTGTGAAGGACCTTATCCCAGAATATTGCCATAATAAGTATTTCAAATATTTTTCTGGGGTTTTTTTGTTTTTTTTTTAACCAAAGAGATGCTCTTAACTTTACCACATTCTCTTTGGGAATCATTGACAATTTTATTTAGGCTTCCAAAATACACGTTTTTCAAAATGATTTTTTGAGACCAGTGATTCATAGAGCTTGACGTACTTTCCATTTTTGGGTAGATGCTGAAAAAGATGTATATAAATTCTCAAGACACTTGAACATCTGTACTGCATAAAGGCTATCATTCCATACTGTTTTGCCCAACTAAGTTCAGGGAATGTCCTGTACAAGACACAAATACAGCACTGTGTTTCATGTTTATGGGACTTTGCAGAGCAGAGTCTTGTGTTGACAGTCATGTTCCATGCATTATCATATGTTTATCCTCTGCAATTCTTGATGTCAATGTCATCCTTCTGAATAACGCTGATGACAGTTTCACATAAGTTTTCTCCAGTATGTCTGTCAATTGGTGCAAAGCACAAAAGTTGCTCCTTCACATCTGTATTCAGGCAGTACTAAAGAATGATGCATAGCTGATCTGTATGTGAAATGACTGGTGTAGAGTCAATAATAAGAGAAAAGTAGTTTGCCTCAATAGAGGATAATTTTTAAATAGCTTGCATAAGGAAGTCAGCAAAAACGCATGTAAATTACACCAGTTTTCAAAGTAAGCCTAAGAGGTCAATATTCAGAAGCATTTAGTCAGATAACTCAGAAGTTATCCAGCTAAATTAATATTTGGGTACTTATCCAGCTAAATTCTAGCTGGTTAACTTGTTATCTGGTTAAAATTTGGCTATTCTGAAGATGTAATTGGGAGGAGGTGAGTTAGCTGGATAAGTTATCTGGCTAACTCCGATATTTAGGCTTAACTGGATACGTTTTTTGGCCAAGTCTGGTCGTCCCATAGACTGGTCCTAAAGTTAGCTTTTAGGATAGCTAGATATATTCAGTGGTGCGTCTGCACCGCTGAATATATAGGCTAAGTTAACCGGATAATTTTATCCAACTAATTTGCTGAGCTGTACAGTGACTGAAATGGACCTCCTACTGTATATTTATTTATTTATTTTTAATTTTTATATACCGAATTTCTTGCATAAAATGCAAATCAAACCGGTTTACAATGAAACAGAATAAGCAGGAAATATGATTCCTTAGTCTAATACATTGAACATCTATAACGAAAAAACAATTGTTAACAAAGGAAAAAGCTAAACAACATTAATAAAGGTAGGAGCAATGGACGGCTGGCGCCATCTTGTGCTCCTACCATGCGACAGGGGCCGACCAATGGCACCAGTAGCCCCTGTGACATAGTAAGGGCAAAATGCTATCAGCACCATTTTAAATACTGGCAGCTGATGGCCCCAGTGCAGGATATGGCTCCAGGACCCCCACTGGACCACCAGGGACTTTTGGTAAGTCTTGGGGGGGGGGGGGGGTCAGGAGAGTGGGAGGTTTATTCGTTAGATACGTTGTATTTGTGCGGGTTCGCCATACGTTTCGTGACCCCACGAATACAACGAATAGGGACAAATACGTTGTAGATTCCCAATACGTCGAAAACAAATGCACACCCCTACTATATTGGGCTTCTCAGAACTCCTTCCTTTGCCTCAGCAATGGGACACCAATCTTCCTGTGTAATGTGAGTTGCTGCTTCTCATCTGCCTTGTCTCTCTAGTTCAGCCTGCCTCATCATATCCTGCCCCAGCCTTCCTTCCTGCCTTGCTGTGTCAGTTCTTTGTGTTCCCTTCACATGCCCTCAGACTGACTTCTGGACTTGTCCCTAGCCTGGATATTGACCTTTCTTGTCTACCGCCTGTCACTGATCCTAGTCTGACTCGGGACCTATGCTCCGTCTACCTCCTAAGAAACCTTCACCTAAGATCTACCAGATCCCGGAACCTGAGGGTTCAAGCCAAGGGAAAAGGAGTTTGTATAGGTGAAGCTCCAGATCTATCTCTTCCTAGGCTAGGTCCACCAGCTGTCAGTGGGGACCTGTAGGTTGCTCCAACTTCACCAAAGCAACAAAGTTCCATGAATCATACAGCAGGGGCAGGAGTTTCTCCAAGGCACTGTGGGAGGAGCAAAGCAGCAGGAAGAGTGGCCAGAATACCCAAAGGCTCCAAAGTAGGAGCAAAGGGCACCAAAACAGTGGCATGAACCCCTCCCCCAAGGCAACATGAAACAAAGCAGCACCAAGTATGGCATGAACAGCTCAAAGCACCAAAAAAGAGGAATGAAGCACCAAAAGTGGCATGAAAAACACCAAGCAGCAGAAAGAGTGGCATAAAGCCCTTGAATTACTTTGAGAGGAACAAAGAAGCCATCCACACTGGCAAACACACCCCAAGGCTCCCTAAGGCACTTAACAAAACTCTAGACAGGAAGATGCCAGGAGACATCCTTGAGGAAGCCTGATGTAGTTTCCATATGGCATCATTTGGGGAAGGGGCAGTAGGTTTATATTTGGTCTTTGTCTTTGCTGTGGTATAGTCTCAGCCTTGTCAGTATCATCTGGCTCCTCCATATCTTCACTGGAGGCTAATATGCTACTGGCTAGAGGCTCCAAATTCTCTTCAGTCACTAGCTGTTCAATATCCTCTGATCCAGGGAATCCAAGACATAATCTGAATCCGATTTTGTAATTACTGTCTCCATTACCTGAGAAGCAGTAAACATTTATTTTTTATTTTATTTTTTATTTAGAGTTTTTTCTATACTGATATTCATTTTCACATCATATCGGTTTACACAGAACAGGTTAACAAAGTAAGAGAAATACATTGAACCAGAAGAGCTTAAAAAGAGCAGGAAGAGTAAAAGAGGTAACCACCTAGAAAAACATAACATACTTTCCCTATCACAAACATAAGCATTGTCAAGTTAAGTGTAAAACATTGATAAGACAGGCGAAGAGAGAATTTGAAATGAAGTTGGCCATAGAGGCAAAAACTCATAATAAAAACTTTTTAAAATATATCCGAAGCAAGAAACCTGTGAGGGAGTCGGTTGGACCATTAGTACAATACATCTACTGGTTCACCTTTATCCACATGTTTATTAATCCCTTCAAAAAAAATGAAGCCGTTTTTGAGGCAAGACTTTCCTTGGGTAAATCCATGTTGACTCTCTGTTCCATTTAACCATGTCTTTCTATATGCTCTGTGAGTTTGATCTTTAGAATACTTCCACTGTTTTTCCAGGCATAGAAATCAGGCTCACTGGTCTATAGTTTCCCAGATTACCACTGGAGCCCTTTCTAAATATTGGTGTTATGTTGGCCACCCTACAGTCTTCAGGTAGAATGGATGATTTTAATGATAGGTTACAAATTTTATCTAATAGACCTTAAATTTCATTTTTTAGTTCCTTCAGAACCCAAAGATGCATACCCCATCCATTTTTTTTGAAGGGGGGCTGCAAATAAAATACAAATATTCTAATTTGTTAAATTCTACTCCTTCATTTCAAACAAATGCCATCAATTTTTGCAGGATGTAACTTGTGCATGTTAATTTATGTGCATATTTTGTAAAATTAGAAGTGAAACCCAAATTTGATGGCCTGTTCACATAAAATCCAGGAGTTACACGCGTGGCTGGGCCCTGTGCGTCAAGCGCATATTCGAAAGGGCCTGGTCTTGCACGTAACCCCAGTACACATAGAAGTGTCGGGCCTTCAAAAAGGGATGGATAGGGTGCATGGTCTGGACGGGGAGAGGGCTGGCTGGGACAACAGCCATTAGGCCCTGTCCCGGGGAAGCGCATGCTGGCAGCCAGCCAGCACACGTAACTTACTTCTGCTCCAAAGGAGCAGATAACATAGAAAACAAAATAAAAAAAAATAGGGTAGGTAGGTAGGGGTTAGGAGACGGGGAGGACAGGGGAAAAGGTAGGAAGGTTAGGTAGGAGTATAGGGAAGTTGCCTTCCAGTCATCTCTAATCAAGAAGCAGACTGGCTGGAAACTGGGGAAGGCCTACCCGCATCGCCACACGTTGCTTTGGAAAATCTCCTCCCCACTTGCGAATCCCGACCCGCCTGCACATGCGCATGTGGATTTTAAAATCCAGCGTGCATGTGTACACGGGAACCATACTGTATAACATGCGCGTGCCGGGTACTGCGTGCACATGGACACCCGCACACACCTTTTAAAATCGACCCCTAAATGCATAAATCCCATCTCTGAGCTCCTGAATGCCCATTTAATTTAATTTATTTATTTATTTGTTTATTTTTCTATACCGACATTCGACTTGGTATATCACATTGGTTTACAGAAAACAAGATGTCTAAGGCTAGCCTTGGTGACATGATACAATTTAACAGCTTAATTGAGTAACTAGCTAACTACAAGTAACAGTTTTAACAGATGGTGTTACAATATAACATGCTTATTAACTTAACTTATTACAGAATATATACAGGTTTAAATTAATTATGTACAGTGGTTGGACTGGGAACTGGGGGGGGGGCGGGGGAGGGATTAATTATCTAGAGCAAATGCTTTTCGGAAGAGCCAGATTTTGAGGTTCTTTTGGAAGGTGGGTATGGAGGGGTCAGTTCTGAGGGCGGCTGGAAGGTTGTTCCAGAGGTGAGGGCCTGCTACGGATGCAGCGCGTTCTCTGGTGGAGACTCTATGTACTTCTTTGGCGGGGGAAATGGGGAGTAGGCCTGTGTTGGTAGAGCGGAGATTTCTAGTGGGGTTGTAGGGGGTCAGAGGTCCTTGTAACCAGCTGGCTTTGTCATTATGGATAGCTTTGTGTATGAGCATAAGCGTTTTGTATTGGGATCTGAACGGGATGAGCAGCCAGTGGAGCTGTTTGAGTGGGGGCGTGATGTGATCTGATTTTTTCTTGTTCGTTAGTGACCGTGCGGCGGCATTTTGTAGAAGCTGGAGGGGCTTGAGGGTGGAAGCGGGCAGGCCAGTTAGGAGGGCGTTGCAATAGTCAATCTTGGCGAAAAGGAGGGACTGCAGTACTGTCCGGTAGTCTGGAGCAGTACTTGAGAAGTCATGGAAATAAAGGAAGCATGTGTTGTGGAGCGCTAGGAGAGCGATCCCACTCCTGGGAGATGTGTGTGCCCTTGGGCCGCGGCTCGACGCCAGAGGGGTCTGGAGAGGTGCCGCGGGAGGCGTGGCATGCCCGAGCATGGGCTGGACGAGAGCAGGGCTGGAGTGAAGACTGGCTGACAGGCCCTCCTCTGGACCTGCGCGCTTCGGAAGACCCAACAACGCAATGTTGGTCTTGTGAACAGTCCTCCGACCGTTCCCAGCCCTTTCGGACCTGCCGCAGGGTACGGCACGAAGCGGCAGGCCAGATGGAGACCAGGACAGTGAAGACTGGAACATGGATTCAGATGAGACTCAGGAACGACGTAGACTCAGGCGTAGACGTGGATTCAGGAATGAGGTGCAGGATACACAGACGTGGACTCAGGACGAGGTGCTGGATGCACAGACATGGAGACAGGAACGAGGTATGATGCATACAGGAGACTCAAGGGCGAGGTACGAGACTGGCAACATGAAGCGCCCTACACAGCCCTCCCGTGGGGCTGGTCACGGACCACGACAGGGGTTGCTGCAGGATACCAGGCTTTCAGAAGATTCAGGAACAAGGTAAGGCATTCTCACGGACTTAGAAACGAGGTGCATGGCTTGCATCACGAAGCGCCCTACACAGCCCCGCCCCGTGGGGCTGGTCACGGACCACGACATGGCTTGCCGCGAGGCACCAGGACATTTTGAAGACACAGGAACGAAGTGCTAGCTTTCAGAAGATTCAGGAACAAGGTAAGGCATTCTCACGGACTTAGAAACGAGGTGCATGGCTTGCATCACGAAGTGCCCTACACAGCCCCGCCCCGTGGGGCTGGTCACGGACCATGACATGGCTTGCCGCGAGGCACCAGGACATTTTGAAGACACAGGAACGAAGTGCTAGCTTTCAGAAGATTCAGGAACAAGGTAAGGCTTTCTCACGGACTTAGAAACGAGGTGCATGGCTTGCATCATGAAGCGCCCTACTCAGCCCCGCCCCGTGGGACTGGTCACGGACCACGACATGGCTTGCCGCGAGGCACCAGGACATTAACCAAAGCAGGAACAAGGTGCTAGCTTACAGGAGATTCAAGAACGAGGTACTTAGCTTTCAGGCGAATACAGGAACAAGGTTTGCATCATCAGGCTGGAAACAACAGGAGAGGAACATCAGGACTGGAACAGGAGACACACCTCAGGGCTGGAACATGGACATCAGGAACATCAGGACTGGATCAAGAGACAGACCTTGGGACTGGAACGACAGGCAGACATCAGGACTGGACGAGGAGCTCCAACAGAGAACATGGAACAGAGGACCTTGCAGAAGTGCTGGAACACGGACGACTTCCTGGAGCGAAGGATCTCAGGAGGACCAACTCCTTGCGAAGGCAAAGACACAGTGAAAGCTGAGCCCTTTAGTAGAGCTGAGGTGGACAACGCCCAGGGAGGGGTCAGCAGGGGGCCACACCTGGCTGGCCCTTGAAGAGAAGCAGAGAGGCGCGCGCTCGCCCCCTAGGAGGCTGGAGAGAAGAGCTGGAAGCTCGTGGCGTCCTCTGCCATGTGGAGGGCCCAAGGAAGCCGCGGAGCAGCCCTGGACTGGAGCTGGGTGAAGGCAGGTCACTGGAGCAGCTCCCAGCTGCACGGACAGAAGCAGAGAGAGGCAAGGCTGGCTGCGGGGGAAGGGCTGACTGCAGGAACGGCTCCATGCCGTGAGGACAGCCCCAGGAGGAGAGGTAAGACTGCAGGGAGAGTAGAGAGCTGTAGGCACCGGCAGAGAGAAGTGCTGGCTGCAGGGAACTGTGAGAGACTGCAGGCACCGGCAGGGACGGCTTCCCTGCTGGGCAAGGACCCGGGCTGAAGCAGGCACTGGGAGAGACGGCCTGCTCGCTGAAGGTCCCGGGATCGCAGCAGCACGTCGGGGAAAGGCAGAGACAGCAGCCGAGGAGCAGACCGCATGGCAAGAGCTGTGGGAACGGCCCCAGCTGATTCAGGGAGAAAGAAGCAGCCCGGCTGGCTGTGGCTGTAACAAGGTAAGAGTCTGCACACGCTTCTTGTGGGCAGGAGCATAACAGCATGCCACCAACGTTGGCCAGCATTTTGCTTGTTAACGCCTGTGTTAGCATTTTTTGGAGAACCGCACATAGAGAGCTGGTTGACCTAAGATTTGAAGATTTTGAATAAGCTTGAATAATTTCTCCCTGAAGCAGCTTTTAGAAGCAAAATCCTGGCCAGCATCGGTGGCAAGGCTTATTTGGTTGAAACCCCTATTTAAAAAATGTCAAAGCAAATCGAAATTTCAAAAATATATTTTTTATAATGAATAAAGTTTAAGGAGGGGGAGTTTTTTTGACCTATGATTGTAGCCACTGAACTATGCACCTTCGTTGTTAAAATGCATGCTCGGTTCTGAGGTCTTTTCCTCTGTTATAAAATACATGTGGTAAATACTAGACTGACAAAAGTTTTAAGAAATTCTAAAAAATGTATGGTGAAGGAGTTGATTGGTGTTTTCACAATAATTTATATTCAAAATGCTGGGCTAACCCTCCTAATGAGGATCTGTTGGGAGGATCTCTATGGCATCACATGCCACAGCACAGAAATACTTACTATCCAAATGAAGGATATTCTGCTTATATTATGTTAAACAACATTATAATTAGACATTTAGATGTAGGGTATCTCGGTTAGGGCCTGATTCACTAAGGCATTTCTCCCATTCTGTGTCTATGGGAAAACGCCTTGATGAATCAGGCCCTTGGATTGTAGCAAGCCTGGTAGAAATACAGCATCATTGAAATGAAAGAAAACACAAGTTCTTCCTTGAAATGGATGATAAAGCCTGAATTTATCCTCGGAGTGATTTTGGTGGTAATTTAATAGGGCCCCAATATACAGAACCAGACAAAGTACAATGGAAAAAACATTGCCTATGGGACATTACAGCAACTAAAGTAAAAGATGATGCCTGCTGATGAGAAAACCATCAGCATGTTCCAGTACAATTACTTTCATTTGCCTTAGGCATAAAGATACACCTGGGAATCATTTACCTGGCTATTATACTGCCTCTGGTCTATCGGGAGGCAGGAGACCGAAGACTATAGTGACCCTAATCACTTGAAACATTGTAATGGGCAAGTAAGGCATGACATGAAATATTACAATAGGTCAAATTCAGTGAGGCTCTTCAACCACATCTGTATACACATATAAAGGTTTTACAGGCTTGTGTTCACATAGAGCACTGCAAACAGAGCTCACAGATTGTTATATAAGAATGTATATATCTAGCTTTACTTACTGGTTGTACAAGCCTATAATTAGGGCTGAATGATAATTTTCACAAGAACAATGAAAAGTGCAAAACATTGGAGTAGTCAAGTCCTTGGGATTTGTTGGTGACAACGACTCCTTAAGTCTTAATTTTTCACTTCATTCTAATGCTAAAGAAGTCTAATTGACTTCATATAGATTTTTAGATTTTACTTTTTTGGTACTGCAAAGCAGATTACATTCAGGTTTTTCTCTATCACCAAAGGGCTTACAATCTAGTTTGTACTTGAGGCAACAGAGGGCAAGCAGATAATTATAAAATGGAGAATATGAATATTTTGTCTTATGAATTTGTATCTCCTTCTGTCCCTATACTTATTGATATTTAACTTTCTTGTGGCTTGTTAATAACCATTTTGTTTATGTCTGGGGACCAATTTTTTTTTTTTTTTGTCTTTCTTTATGTCTGAGTTTCTAGTCCAAATGTAACCTGTCTCTGCTCAACTCACTGCTATATATGATGGGGTGGGTGGAAAATGCTTCAAATCTGAGGTATCAGAAGCTTTCAACCATGATTTTTCAGGGGATTTCCCCTCTATACTCCAGCCAGTGCAATAATAGTTTTCTATAGGGAAGATGGAGGTGGTGGTAGTGGTGGTGGTTGGAGCAAAAATCGTGAGTCCCTAACAGATACTTTTTCTGGAATATGTCATTCCAGGAATTTGACATTAGGGTTCTTTTCAAGAGTTTTGCAATGGGGCACAGTGAAAAAGAAGCCTATAATATTAATATTCATAAGTATAGTGTATTATTTTCCCCAGAATAGCACCACAGGTTCTGTCAATGATTATGCTGGGGTTTAGAATTCTTGACACTGTTATAGAAACAGAGGGCAGTTGTGATTATTGCTCCCCCCACCCTCACTTCCCCAGCACCTGCTCCCCTCCCTGCAATAGAGTAGACACATACCACCAAATGACACATTCCCAATAGAATAATATCACCATACCTTTCTCGGGCGATAAGAGCAGAAGAGGTTAATAGACTTGTTCCTCTCCCCTTTAAACCCCACCAGTCCTTTCTCCCACACGTTGTGGTCAGCCAATGACAGACCTGTACTCAACTGTAGGAGTACAGAGCATCACGTGCCATATTGCATGCTAGGACCGAAACCTGAAAGCCGCCATGTAGTTGATTTAAAATGGAGGATGGGTAGGGAGAACTGTTCCATCAACTAGGAACCAAACCAATATGGGAGGGGGGTGATACTCAACCCGGAGCTTACCAATAGGGTCAGTGTTTCTAATGTTATAATAGACTGTGAGGATGACTGAGCAAATCTTGTGGGCTGGAGCAGAAACCATGTTGACTCCTGCCTTTTCTCATGAAATTTCAACTTATATTATTATAATCAGAAAAACAACATAACAGTAGATGCCTAACTTTGCAGTGTGCTCACAACACAAACTTCCAGAGAGGGTCAGGAGCTCCTTTTCCTGGAGATGTGGGACCCGCTTGATCCCAGCTGGGCTTGTACTCTTAACCTTCTCCCAGCAAGGCCCAGCCACAGAGCTCTCTCTCCCTGTAGGAGTTAAGGTGGACCAGGCTAAATGCCTGGTCCCACACAGGTCAAGGAGGGAAAATAGGGTCACTCCTTCATATGGACAATAATTTGGGATCCAGTAATCACCAAATATTGTGGTTGAGTATGAGAACACAGGGGATGAAGATTCATTCAAAGGAGAGGGTACTAGACTTCAAAAAGACTAATGTTGAAATGGAGAAGTACTTCAAGGATTTGTTAGCTTGATGTGAAAATCAAAGGGAAGTAGAAGAGCAATAGGCAAAATAAAACAAGATATAAGGGCAACTATTCATTTTGATAGGAAAATAAATAAAGGAAAGAGGATTAAAAAGTCTCTATGGTATTTTAAAGAAGTTGCTGAAAAGGTAAGGTAGAAAAGGTTAGTGTTCATAAACTGGAAGAGACCACAGAAAGAGGAAGACAGGCAACAATATCTGGAAAAGCTAAGAGAATCTGAGAAAGTAGTCAGGAATGCAAAGATACAAATGGAAGAAAAATAGCAAATATGGCAAAATGGGAGAGACAAGACTTTTTTTTAGATATGTTAGTAATAGGAGGAAGTACAAAAGTGGAATTTTGACACTCATCAATGAAGGGGAGGAATATGTAGAGTCTGAAAAGGAAAAAGTGGAATTGCTTAACAAATATTTCTGTTCAGTGTTCACTGTGGAAGAGCCAAGAATGGGACCACATAAAACAAACGCAAATAAGATTGGAAGTAAAGAAAACCTCTATCAATTTTCAGAAAAATGTGTTCATGAGAAGCTAACTAAACTTAAAATAGATAAAACAATGGGGCCAGACAGGATACATCTGAGGTCTTTAAGAGATCTAAGTTCTGTCAGCTCCATTGACTGACCTTTTCAATGCTTCTTTAGAGTCGAGAGTAGTTCCGAAGGACTGGAAACAGGTGAATGTGATTCCAATTCATAAAAGTGGAAGTAAGGAGAAGGCTGGAACTACAGACTGGTTAGTCTGTCCTTTGAGCTAATCAAATTAATGGAATCACAGCTAAAACAGAGGATAATGCAGTTTCTGGAAAACAATGGATGACACCATCTGAAACAGCCTGGTTTTACCAGAGGTAGGTCTTGTCAGACAAATCTGATCAATTTCTTTCATTGGATGACCAGAGAGTGCTAGATGTAGTGTATTTGGAATTCAGTAAGGCCTTTGACATGGTTCCACACAGACGGCTTAGAAATAAATCAAGCTCCCTTGGTATGGGCTCTAAAGTGACTAGGTTAGAAACTGATGAGTGGGAGGTGACAATGGGAGAGAAATGGTCAGCAGAAAAAAATGAGGTGATATTGCCCATGTATAGGTCCCAGGTTAGAACTCATTTTGAATGCTGTGCACAGTTCTGGAGAATCTTCAAAAAATATAAACAGGTTGGAGAAGGTCAAGATGATGGATACTAAAATGATCAGTGGTCTTCATTCTAAAGCATGTGTGGACAAACTTAAAGATATAAACATGTATACCCTAGAGGAATGGTGAGATAGAGAAAATATGATAAAGATACTTAAATACCTCCAAAGTTTCCATAAATAGGTGATGGGCCTCTTTCGAAGAAAAGGAGGCTCTAGAACAAGAGGTCATGGAATTAGGGTGAACAAAAATAGAATCAAAAGTACGGTAATCTAAGGAAGATTTTCATTATAGAGAAGGTAGGGAATACAGGGAGCAGCCGCCACATGGAGTTGGAGATAAGGACAGTAATTCAATACAAGAAAGCATTGGATAAACAAAGAGGATCTCTGAGGGAGCAATAGGGATTATAATGTTGAATAGTTGGTTGGATGGACAGGCTTGATTACTGAATGATCTTTTTCTGCCACATATTTCAATGTGCCATGCAGCCAAATTTTAAGGACACCACAGCAGTTTGTCTCGCTTATCCACTGATCACCTGGACTATGTAGGCCTAGTAAGTATGGCTAGTATCCCTGGAGGACTTCTGGGACACGGATGTCCCATTACTTGCAGCATCTGTGTACTTGTAGGGAGGTTGAGGGTGGGGAGTGAGTAAGGGGAGCATGGTAGGCTGCCAATATATCCTTCTCTTATCAGAAGGAACTGTGGAATAATGATTTTTTAAAGTATAAGCATATGTCTTCAAGAGCAAAACTACTTTATATTTAGATTTTAAAAATACAAATATTACAAATATGAAATCTTACATTCCATATATCCATTGTGTGTGCATGCTTTATATGCATGAGTGTGTGATTGTATGTATATGTATACACACACACACACACACACACACACACACACACACACACACACATACATATATGTATATATAGAGAGAGTTACAATGGGCCCTTCAAGTGGTATCATCTAGTTGACTACAGTAAATATTTGAATTGTTCATGCAGAGGGTGTTGATCAATGTGAATAAAAGAGTAGAGATTGTACCATAAAATAAATATGAAATAAATAGAACTAAACCAGATAAATCACCAGAACTGATATCCAATTATAACAAAATATGATCAGCTACATTTCTCTGAACAGGGACAGATGGCTAGAACACAAAGTTCATTATATATAGGGAGTTCAAACAAGCTCTTATTATGCCTCAGTTCTGGCAGTAACTCCTATTGAAAACAACCCTGTCTAATCATCACTCACCCAGCTGGATAACACATTCTTTTACTTTTTCTTTTGTTATTAAATTTGTCCTTTACAGTATAGATTATTAAGGAGACCCCATAATGAGAACTATCAGATTATAGGGTCCCCATATATGAATGTAATTGAACAAATCAATCTTGAAATTTTATATTTATCAAAGACCCAGAATCCCAGATATAGGAACTTGGCAGAAAATTGCTAATGTTCCTAGAACCCCTGGTATCCCCCTACAATTTAAAACTCTTATGCCAGGGGATCTGCCTGCTCACCTGCTGAAAACATGATGCCATAAACATGAGCACCGATTCTCCTTCCATTCACTCACCCAAGTCAAAATAACAATGTCAAAAGCTTCCCCATCCTGATCTCCTTCTATACTTCCCCCATTCCAAAGTACTCGCCCAGAAGATCCTTAAACCTAGCCAGGAGGACGCATGTCAAAGTGACTAGTAAGCATGGCTCAGATTGTCCTAATATATATCATGCAGTTCATCTAATGTAAGAAAAGGTCAGTAAGGTGGTAAATCACTGGGTTGTAAACTAATAAGGGGCATTATTGTTATGGTCATGGACACTTGGGCCGGCTGAGACTGCAGATGTTACACTGTGGGGGTCCACAGTGAGCATCACAGCTGGGAGGCAGCGCTGAAGAGAGATTCCGGAGAAGACTTCACCACTGGAAGTCCGAGATCCCCCCAGGAGGAGCCCGTAGGGACCCAGACCTCTTGGACTTAGGTGGGACCCTATGCGACCAAGGATCCAGGAAGCGGCCAAAGAGATGGTCGATGAGGACAGCAGGACCCAGGAGGCTGGAAGAGTCTTCACCCTCGGAAGCCCACAGCTCCCCCGGGAGGAGCCCGTGAGAGCCTGAGCCGCTGGGACTTAGGAGAATCCCCTGGGCCAGCAAGAACCAGACACCTGAAGAAGCAGAGGAAACAGAAATCGGAGTCCAGGAATAAAGCAGGGTCAGAAGCCAGAAGTCAGAAATCCGAAATCAAAGCCAGGGGCGGAAGCTGGAAACAGAGTCGTTGGACGGAGCCGGGTCAGAAGCCAGAAGTCCAAACCAAAACCAGGGGTGGAAGCGAAGACGACGTCAATGGACGAAGCCAGGTTGGAAGCCAGAAGTCGAAGAGACGATCCAAGATCCAAGCAGCAACTAGCAACTCAGGGGACTGAGTGAACCTCGTTGCAAGGCACTGAAGATATCCAGAAGCAGGGTTTAAATACCCTGATAGTGTCTGACATCATCTGAGGCAGGGCTTTAGTTTTCCTGCACTGGCCCCTTTAAATGGAACTCCTCCCCGCGCATGCGCACCTAGGGGGCAAGGCCAGCCATGGCGGATTGCCGGCATCTTCCCCGAGGAGGGAGAGATGCGCCGGAAGCAGTGCAGGCCCAAGGAGGCCTCGAAACGGCCCGGGCCATCCCCGAGGTAGATGGAGGGACGGGGCACGGCCCGGGACCGTAACAGTACCCCCTCTCCTAGGCCCCCTTCTCAGCGATCTGGGATTAGCTGGGTGGTCCAGATGGAACTGGTGGAGAAGACCTTTGTCCAGGATATGGGATAAAGGTTCCCATGAATTCTCCTTCGGACTGTATCCTTCCCACGAGAGGACATATTCCCACCAGCGATGGTGGAACTGAACATCCAGGACATCTTTCACGGTATAAGTGACATCTTGTTCGGCAGTGGTGATGGAAGGCTCCGGAGGCTTGGCATGAAATGCTGAGAGGACCATGGGCTTGAGCAAAGTGGCGTGGAAAACATTATGGATCCTTAGGGTGGATGGCAGGTGTAGCCAGTAGGACACTGCCCCCACCCGTTCGGCCATTGTGAAGGGGCCAGTATACCTGGGAGCCAGGCGTCTGGAGGGAATCCGTAACTGGATATTCCTGGTACTCAGCCATACCTTATCCCCCGGATGGAAGACTGGGGCAGGGCGTTGTAGCCTATCCGCATATTCTTTAGCCTTGGTGGTCGTCCGACGGAGTTTCTCTTGGGTGGCGCTCCAGAGGGTGCGTAGCTGTCGTGCCATAAGTTGAACTGCAGGGGATGGTACAGTCAAAGGCAATGGCAGAGGAGGCCTCAGAGTCTTTCCGTAGACCAACTGGAACGGGGACTGGTTGGTCGCAGAGTGCTTATGGCGGTTATAAGAGAATTCTGCCCAAGGTAGCAAGGTGACCCAGTCATCCTGGAGGTCTCCCACGAAGGCCTGGAGGAAAGCCTTTAAGGTTCTATTAGTGCGTTTGGCTTGGCCGTTGCTTTGGGGATGGAAGGCTGTTGTTAGGTCGAGTTGCACCCCGAACTTCCTGCAAAGGGCCTTCCAATATTTTGCAGTAAACTGTGGACCACGGTAAGAGGCTATGTGCAAACGGAGTCCATGTAGATGGAAAATATGTTGCGTGAAGAGGGTGGCTAATTCTGGTGCCGTAGGCAGCTTAGCAAGAGGCACAAAGTGAGCCATCTTTGAGAATCGGTCGAGCGTGACCCAAATCACAAACTTCCATCAGAGGCGGGCAGGTCCACAATAAAATCCATGGACAGGTGAGTCCAGGGTTCGGTCGGGATTGGCAGTGGCTGGAGGAGTCCCCAGGGACGACCATACAAGGGTTTCTGCCGGGCACAGGTTTGGACAAGACCAAACTTAGAGAGTAACATCTCGTTTGACCTGCGGCCACCAGTAGAATTCGGTCAGGAGTTCCAGGGTCCAGGCTGTTCCTGGATGCCCAGTGGTCAGGGAGTCCTGGGCCCATGCCAGTACCTTCTTTCGAAGTTGAGATGGAACCACTGTCTTACCCGCAGGGGCCACCTCGGATGCGGCTAGGAGAACTTTGGCTGGATCCAAAATATACTGAGTCGGGTCAATGGTATCTTCAGTCTCCATCGTGTGGGAGAGAGCGTCCGCTCTCATGTTCTTGGATGCTGGCCGGTAGCATAAAGAAAAGTTGAATCTATTGAAGAAGAGGGACCAGCGCGCTTGCCGAGGATTAAGGTGTTGGGCGCGACACAACTACTCTAGGTTCTTGTGGTCCGTGTAAACAACCACTGGGTGTTGAGCCCCCTCCAACCATTGTCGCCACTCCTCAAAGGCTAACTTGATGACCAGTAGCTCTTTGTCCTCTATGCCGTAGTTTCTCTCTGTGGGTGAGAATTTGCGGGAGAAGTAGGAACAGGGTAAGGCTTTACCCCTGTTGGACAGCTGACTTAGAATGGCTCTGACTGCCATGTCCGAGGCATAAACTTCCATGATGAACTGGCGTTGGGGCTCCGGGTGGTGAAGGCATGTATCCTGGAGGAAGGCGGTCTTTAATTCCTGAAAGGCTCATTGTGCTGTTGCTGGCCAATTCCTGCATCCACTCCTTTGTTAGTGAGGCCGTGAGAGGCACCACCATCCGAGAATAGTGTGGAATGAATTGCCGGTAGAAATTGGCAAACCCCAGGAACCAGTTGGAGTGCCTTCACTCCAACTGGTTGCTACCAATCCTTGATTGCCGCGACCTTCTCTGGGTCCATATGGAAGCCTGTGGAGGATACGATGTACCCAAGAAAGGTAGCGATTCCTGCTCGAATAGACACTTTTCAAATTTTGCGTTAAGTCGAATGTCTGGCAGTTTCTGTAGTACTCGTCGGACATCGTGGTGGTGCGTCACCAAGTCCTTGGAATATATTAGCACATCATCAAGGTAAACAATTACCGAGGTATGTAGCATCTCCCTTAAAATCTCGTTCATGAGGTTCTGAAAAATCGCCGGGGCATTGCAGAGACCGAAGGACATGACCAGGTATTCGTAGTGGCCATCCTTTGTGTTAAATGTGGTTTTCCATTTGTCGCCTGGACGAATCCTTACTAGGTTATACGCCCCATGGAGATCCAATTTTGTGAACACCTTGGCCCCCTGTATTCTGTCCAGACATTCCGGAATCAAGGGCAAAGGGTACCGGTCATGCCGGCTAATGCTGTTCAGGCCACGGTAATCTATGCAGGGTTGGAGGGACCCGTACTTCCTAGCTACGAAGAAGAACCCTGCTCCAGCCGGGGATTTGGATGGTCGAATGAACCCTCGGTCCAGGTTCTCCCGGATGTAAGCGGACATGGCCTGTGTCTCTGGAAGAGACAACGGGTACACCCGTCCTCATGGTGGTGTGGTACCCAGGAGCAAGTTGATCGCACAGTCGAAAGGGTGGTGCTCCGGGAGGATCTCAGCTTTCTCCTTAGAGAAGACATCGAGATAGTCTTGGTAGTGGGGCGGCAGTGACAATGAATTGTCAGGAGAGGTACCGGTGGTCGAGGAATGGTGGCCAAACAGGAGTCGAAGCACGAGGGCCCCCATGACACCACATGGAGGGTATCCCAAGAGATTACAGGAGAGTTCTTCCACAGCCAAGGTAGCTCCAAGATGACCAGATGCATGGACCTTTCCAAGATGAGGAAGGAAATTTCCTTCACATGCAGGATACCAGTGCGTAGCATGAGAGGCTTGGTACGAGTGGAGATGGTCCCTGGAAGGAGTTTCCCCTGAATAGAAGACACATGGAGGGAGGGTCTTTGGTGTTGAACCCCAATCTGGAGTTGCTGGACTAAGTCCTTGAGGATGAAGTTTCCTCCGGCTCCGGAGTCAATCAGGGCTAGCGTATTGAACTCCCCTTCGGGAAGGAGTAAGGTCACCAGAACGGTATACGGGGAGGCAGAAATGGTGTGACCTAGGGTTAGCTCCCCAACTATCCCTATGTCCGAGTGTTTCCCGGATGCTCGCTACAGCGGGCAAGGAAGTGTCCCTTGCCACCGCAATATAGACACAGGCCCGGGGACCGACGACTTCTCCTCCCCTCTTGAGAAATGGGACCCTGGCCCACCTGCATGGGTTCTGCATCTTGAGCCCCCGGAGAGGCAGAAGGGGAGTGCCCATTTCAGGAAGGTATGGTTCCAAAGCACCCGGTCCTCTGAGCAGGCTTCCTTTCCCGGAACTGGCATTGGATCCGATGGTCCACGCGGCCCACCAGATCGATGAGATCATTCAAGTCATCCGGGAGATCCCTGGCCGCCAGCTCATCCTGAAGCCTTGGGGAGAGACTTTCCAAAAAGATGCCTTGCAGGCTTTCACTTCCCCAGTTCAATTCGGCAGCAAGAGTCTGAAACTCCACAGCGTGCTCTGTGAAAGGCTGGTTACCCTGACGCAGCTGGAGCAGTTCGGAAGCGGCTGTAGGTCTGCGAGAGGACTCATCGAAAATCCGTCAAAAGGAGGTGACGAATTGTACCAGGTTGGCTAGGCGGGGGTCCTTACACTCCCACAGTGAAGAGGCCCATGCTAAGGGTCTCCCATCCAACACAGAAATAATGTAGCTTGTCTTGATCCGGTCCATGGGAAACTGAGCTGGTAGTAGGCTGAAGTGAATATAGCATTGGTTCAAGAATCCTCGACATAGCCTCGCGTCCCCTGAATACCGCGAGGGTGCTGGCATCTTTATGGGTGCGGCTGGACCGGTATTGGTCACAGCTCCAGGTATCGGGGAACTGGAAGCGGCAGCTCCGTCAACATGGTCAGCTAACCTCTGCACTGTTGCCATCAGTGAGTCGAGGCAAGTTTGCTGCTGTTGCAGCCTCTGGGCAATACCCGGGATGGCTTTCAAGCCCGCGAGATCCGCCGGGTCCATGGCCTTGCAAACTGTTATGGTCATGGACCCTTGGGCCGGCTGAGACTGCAGATGTTGCACTGTGGAGGCCCACAGTGAGCATCACAGCCGGGAGGTGGTGCTGAAGAGAGACTCCGGAGAAGACTTCACCACTGGAAGTCCGAGAACCCTCCAGGAGGAGCCCGTAGGGACCCAAACCTCTTGGACTTAGGTGGGACCCTATGCGACCAAGGATCCAGGAAGCGGCCGAAGAGATGGTCGATGAGGATGGCAGGACCCAGGAGGCTGGAAGAGTCTTCACCCTCGGAAGCCCGCGGCTCCCCCGCGGCTCCCCCGGGAGGAGCCCGTGAGAGCCTGAGCCGCTGGGAGTTAAAAGAATGCCCTGGGCCAGCAAGAACTGGATACTTGAAGAGGCGGAGGAAACAGAAGTCAGAGTCCAGGAAAGAAGCAGGGTCAGAAGCCAGAAGTCAGAAGTCAGAGGTCCGAAGTCAAAGCCAAGGGCGGAAGCTGGAAACAGAGTCATTGGACGGAGCTGGGTCAGAAGCCAGAAGTCAGAAGTCCAAACCAAAACCAGGGGCGGAAGTGAAGACGAAGTCAATGGACGAAGCCGGGTCGGAAGCCAGAAGTGGAAGAGATGATCCAAGATCCAAGCAGCAACTAGCAACTCAGGGGACTGAGTGAACCTCGTTGCAAGGCACTGAAGATGTCCAGAAGCAGGGTTTAAATACCCTGATAGCATCTGACATCATCTGAGTCAGGGCTTTAGTTTTCCCGCGCTGGCCCCTTTAAATGGAACTCCTCCCCGTGCGCGCGCACCTAGGGGGTGGGGACAGCCGCGTTGGATCGCCGGCATCTCCCCCGAGGAGGGAGAGATGCGCCGGAGGCAGTGCAGGCCCGAGGAGAAACGGCCCGGGCTGTCCCCGAGGTAGGTGGAGGGACCGGGGCATGGCCCAGGACCGTAACAATTATTGCTGGAGGCATATCATATTATTTTCTTTCATGATTTTTACAGATATTAGAGTCTTTGCTCTTAAATCAACTGCAGTGATATATGTATTTACAACCTTTAACAAAACTGCTTGCTTGCTTACTCTAAAATTCTTAAATAGAAACATAGAAATAATGGCAGAAAAGGACCAATGGTCCTTCCAATCTGCCCAGCAAGTTTCCCATGGTAGTTATGCCCATGTATCAGTCAGTGCTGCTTGATGCACATTGCTTATGGACTTTGCTGTAGAAGCAGTCCTATGCTTTTTCCGCAATGTCTACACATCATACCCCAGACTGTAAAAAATTCATGGCTCGTGCTGGTTGTTTCTGAATCCAAATTCCTCTTTCCCTCCACCCCCCACCATTCTCCACTGAAGAAGAGAGCAGTGTTGCAGTTGCATTAAAATCATCAAGGCTTATTTGTTAAGCGTGGTAATCCCATGCCTTCTGTTAAGAGTAGTAACTGCTGATCTGTGCAGTTTACCTCGGTTGCTGGCTGAATCTAATTCCCCCTGCCGTTGAAGCAGAGAGTAATGTTAGAGTAGAATGAAAAGTATCAAGGCTTATTGGGTAAGGGTAGCAACCACTGAACCAGCAAGTTATCGCCATGCACGCTTTCTTTGTTTCCTTTAGGACTTGGTGGTAGAAACAGCCCTGTGCCTTTCCCCTTATATTTGCATATCAGTATCCCAGACCATGGAATTTCGGGCCCTCTGTTGTGATCGGAATCCAATTCCTCTTTTACCACTGCCATTAAAGCGGGGAGCAATGTTGTAATTGCATTAAAAGCATCAAAGCATACTTTGAAGGTCCTGGATAAAGAATCATTGGCTTACAAATTAAATTAAGATGATATAATACAGTCTTTATTTAACTTTTTCTTAAATGAGTTTGAATGCTTTTCATCTTGCTTTCAAGCACATCAAGGGATTGGGCCCACGTATCATTCTGGCCACACCACACTATGTGGAAAGTGCAAACATAGTACGGTGTCTTTTAGCTTTTCTTTTCACAGCTCTGAGCTGAATTTGTCAAAAAGAACACTCGATTGTAAAAATAAAAGAAAAAAGGCATAAATAGCACCATTTAAGTGTTCGGTCATAGCACTGAAAAAAAAAAAAAGGAATGGAATGGAATGGGGATGGCCTGATGAGCATGAGGTCTGGTAGTAAGAGAGAGAGGAAGGCCAAGCATTTAGTATAACAGTTTGGAAACCTCTCCTGCATCAAAAGAAGCCTGGATCATGATGAGTTGAATGCTTCTGTTTGACTGTAGGCTCACAACTGCAGACAAACCAGTTTATTTCAGAACCACCACATAACAGGAATACAGGCCAATTGTCACTTTTATAGAGTTTAGAAACAAAATAGCCCAATTCTCATTGGATCCTAACATTTTAAATAAAGCTAACTGGAAGCCAAGTAGCTAGGCCAAGGGTAAACAAAATGTTTGTGTTTGCTCAGTTCCATAGTTCTCTTGGCTTCAGGGCTTCCACAGTTTCACTGACAGCAGAATCCCTTGGGGCATTTGGCAGTGAGAGGTGCTGAGATCAATTGTAAGCAGCAGGCTCCATCTCCTGCCTGCAGGAGAGGGAGAACTCGGCTGACTGGCTATATGTCAGACAGGAGCAGGAACTGAAAGGCGGCCCAGACATTGGATAGATGAACAAAAGCAAACTTTGCTCCACCCTCTTCCCCCCACCTACCGAGAGGCAGTCTGCAGGAGGTAAGGCTCAGTTGATTGGCTGCAGGCCGAAGCAGAAACTAGAAGACGACATGGGGGCGAGAGTGAGTGTTGCCTTAGCATTTCTGCGGCAGGACTTCAGGAGGCAGGTCCAAACACTCACTGGAGGTTCACCGGATGGCCACTAGGAAGTGGGACTGGAAGGTGGCCAGTCATGGCAGGCTAGTTACTGGAAGTTAACAATTACCCTTTTCTGCCTCCATTGTCTGAGCCTCTGCTGACAAGTGCATCTACAAACAGAAGCTGTGGCAGAGAAGGACTAAAGATATGTGCAGCCATGCACACATGTAATTTGGAAGGAAACAGGAAAGAGGCCTTGGGGGGATCAACATCTCTAAAGACTTTGAGGCAGCTAGTCTGTGTGATAAAATAGTTTGGAAAATTAATAATATAGCTGGGTGCATAATCCTAAGTACTGAACATAAGAACATAAGAAAATGCCATACTGGGTCAGACCAAGGGTCCATCAAGCCCAGCATCCTGTTTCCAACAGTGGCCAATCCAGGCCATAAGAACCTGGCAAGTACCCAAAAACTAAGTCTATTCCATGTTACCATTGCTAATGGCAGTGGCTATTCTCTAAGTGAACTTAATAGCAGGTAATGGACTTCTCCTCCAAGAACTTATCCAATCCTTTTTTAAACACAGCTATACTAACTGCACGAACCACATTCTCTGGCAACAAATTCCAGAGTTTAATTGTGCGTTGAGTGAAAAAGAACTTTCTCCGATTAGTTTTAAATGTGCCCCATGCTAACTTCATGGAGTGCCCCCTAGTCTTTCTACTATCCGAAAGAGTAAATAACCGATTCACATCTACCCGTTCTAGACCTCTCATGATTTTAAACACCTCTATCATATCCCCCCTCAGTCGTCTCTTCTCCAAGCTGAAAAGTCCTAACCTCTTTAGTCTTTCCTCATAGGGGAGTTGTTCCATTCCCTTTATCATTTTGGTAGCCCTTCTCTGTACCTTCTCCATCGCAATTATATCTTTTTTGAGATGCGGCGACCAGAATTGTACACAGTATTCAAGGTGCGGTCTCACCATGGAGCGATACAGAGGCATTATGACATTTTCCGTTTTATTCATCATTCCTTTTCTAATAATTCCCAACATTCTGTTTGCTTTTTTGACTGCAGCAGCACACTGCACCGACGATTTCAATGTGTTATCCACTATGACACCTAGATCTCTTTCTTGGGTTGTAGCACCTAATATGGAACCCAACATTGTGTAATTATAGCATGGGTTATTTTTCCCTAAATGCATCACCTTCCACTTATCCACATTAAATTTCATCTGCCATTTGGATGCCCAATTTTCCAGTCTCACAAGGTCTTCCTGCAATTTATCACAATCTGCTTGTGATTTAACTACTCTGAACAATTTTGTGTCATCTGCAAATTTGATTATCTCACTCGTCGTATTTCTTTCCAGATCATTTATAAATATATTGAACAGTAAGGGTCCCAATACAGATCCCTGAGGCACTCCACTGTCCACTCCCTTCCACTGCATTCGGTTCAGGATACCAATCTACAAAAAGACATTGATAAAGCAAAAGCTATTCAAAGGAGGGCCTTAAAAATGGTGCATGTCATTTTAAGGGTGTGCACGTTCCCTACAAATAACACTCAGGGCTAAAACCTGAGGGAAACAAGAAAGCACCCCACCAACCGCCTGCCTGAGAGAGAGAAAGAAAAAGGAGAAAACTCCAAATCTCAAGAGGCATTGCAGGTTAAGAGGAGGAGAAGGGTGAGCCCAGGGATCTCTCTACATCTGATCTACCGAGAAGAGGGGAGGTGTATCAATTTGCACTGAAGGCTTTTCACTGGTTCCGGTCCCTAGCTTCCCGACAGCATTCCAGGCACCAGGTATATCTTCTAAGGGATCAAGGGCCTGGGAAGCTGAGGTGCACATCAGGAAGCTTTCCCAAGTGCTCATGGGACCATAAGTCAGCCAGGCGATTGTTTCTATTGAAATGACATTTTCCTTTGGGATTTCCTTTGTCTGTGTTTGGTGCAGTATTATACCGGTGCAGAAAAAACAAAAAAAAAGATAAAAACCTCACTTCTGTCCTTGTTATAAGAAGTTCCTGACATGGGAGCAACCATAGGCTGTTACAGAATGATTTTAATTACAACTGGCATTCGGCAAAGAACAAATATATGCCCCTTTTTGTCATCTTCCATCCAAAAATATTTTGAATTCATCTAACTGTAAAAAAATAATGGAAGTCTTCATTTACAAGAATGGTTCAGGAAGAACACAGAGAAAAGGAATAGTTGACAGATGGAAGGGGGGGGGGGGGGTCTACCTTACAGTAATTTATTGCATCAAAACAGCTTGAAGCTGTAACATTACAAGACAATGACATCTCCACCTATTCCCCCCCCCCCCCACTTCACCCCCATGATACCATTTGACTGCATGGACAATCGATTTCCTTCAGCTGGAAGAGGAATCTATTTTGAGGCTGAACCCTTCACGGTCACTTTCTGAGCTAACAGGGGTCATGTCTGCAGTAGCCATCAGGTTTCTACCTCTACTCATTGGGACTGAAAACATCAGGTCCATAGGATACACAAGTACTTCACCTCACTCATTATCAGTGAGCATAAAAGTCTATAAAGGCAGAGTTGTTATGCATTCTCTCTACACATATAGTTGTTGGTACCCCTGGACTGAACCTTTCAAACCCATTCATTGGCTGAAAGGTCACGTGACCCTCCAACGCAGTGTTGACCACAACCAAAGTAATGAATTGTGTGCCTGTCAGATGTTTCTGGGGTTTTCAATACATGTATTTCAGAATTTTGCTGAAATCATAGAGGCCAAATACCCTTGGATTTTGTATGTAAATAAAACTCAAAATAGCATTAATTGAATCTCAAACCAAGCTGTAAAACAATGTATTGATTTAGTGGTTAGTTAGCATTTATCCAGAGCAAAAAATTATAAGGAATCCAAAGCACTCTTTGATATCATGCTGGTACAGAGGATTTTTGTGCCCACATTATCCAAGATTGCATATTCTAGAAAAGTCAAATCCTTGCTCAAACAATAAAATGGAGAAATATATATTTAGCCAAATTTTAAATCCTCCCTGCACGCAAAAAACGGGGGTTACGCATGTGGCCGGGCCTTATGTGCACCGCACGCATCTTCAAAGGGGCCCGGCCACACTCGTAACCCCTGTTAAACTCCGAAGTGCTGGGCCCAGTTAAAGGGGCGGTCCAGGGGGCACGGAGGGGCGGGGCTGGAGGCGGCCGGTACAATGGCCATTGCCGCTGTACCGGGGAAGGGATTGCCGGCGCGTGCATGTTTTTATAGAGAACAAAGAATAAACCTATTTCAACCAAATAACTTCTTATGACTCTAAATTATGATGTAAGTGGTAAGAGAAAAATAATAATACCTACCTATTAAGGAAAAATAACTATTTTCATTGATTATCAGCAGAATTATATGGATACAAATACAAGGATTATATCTTCCAGGGCAGTGGTGCTCAACCCAATCCTTGGGACACACATCCAACCACTTGGGTTTTTCTGCATATGCACAATGAATATGCATGAGACAGATCTGCAAGTATTGCATCCATTATATGCAAATCTATATCATTCATATTCATTGTGGATATCCTAAAAAACTGACTGGTTAGATGTGTGTCCCAAGAATTGGTTTGAGAACCACTATTATAGGAAAAGATAGAGAATATTCTGAATATATAATTTTAGACCCCCAAAAAGAAAACATTTCTTATAATTTTTAGATTATCTCTCCCATCCTCTCAACTGTTAGGGTTTCATTTACTAAGGCTTTGGTCCTGCTCTGCTTCTATGGAAATAAAGCTTAGGGGGCCCATATTTTTATTTATCTTTATATACTGACATTGGATCTGAAATATCACATCAGTTTATATTCAGGTACTGTAGGTATTTCCCTATCCCCAAAGGGCTTATAACCTAAGTTTGTAGCAGAGGCAATGGAGGGTAAAGTGACTTGCCCAAGGTCACAAGGAGCAACAACAGGATTTGAACCCTACTTTCTGGGTTTGTAGCCCACTGCTCTAACCACTAGGCTACTCCTCCTTCAACACATTAAGCCCACCTAAGTTCATTAGCTGTATAAATACTGAAATTTTAAATTTCCAGAATGCTGAATACCTTCGGTTTATCTATTTGTTATGCAAGTGAGAGGAGTTAATGCAAATTGGGATCGTGTATTCGTCCTGGTTTGGCCATCCCGAAAAAAGAAGCGGATTTTCCCAAATTTTAGGAAAATCAGGGCAGTCGAAAAAAAATTGGGCTGAACTGCGGGAAAATGAAATTTCCCGCGGCGGGCTGATAATGAAGGCCGCCAAATCACATCCCTAGTAGTTTAATGCAGGATTTAATGTCAGAAATAACAGAGCTTGCGTGAGAGAGAAAGAGCACACTGTAATAGGGAGAATAGGACTCTTTATATTTATTAGCACAGTATATAGGTACATTCAACTTAGGGTGGGTTTGGGGAGTGGCGTTACATACAAAGTCAGAGGAATGAGCTGCAAATTCTCTCTCTCTCTCTCCTGCAATACCGTATTGCACTTTGCAGAAGATAGGAAATTAGCCTAAGTATGCCTTTTTTTTTTTTTATCACAGGTGCTAATTCTGTTATATTTAAGTGTTAACTAGATAACTTTAGGACTGTATTACAGCACTCCTATTGTTAGCCAGATAAGTGTATCCACCTATCTTGATGATGGATAGCAAGGCTATCTGGTTAACTTGCTGATAGGTGGCAAATATGGCCACTGTGCCGGGAGCCTGACACCACTCTCGCCCTGCCCCGCCCCCTCCCCGCCCCTTTTGCAAGCCTGCCCCGCCCCCTTCCCCGCCCCTTTTGCAAGCCCCGGGACTTACACGCGTCCCAGGGCTTTACGCGCGTCGCCGGGCCTTTTTAAAATAGGCCCGGTGCGCGTAAGTCCGATTACGCATGTAAATCCGGATTTACGCGTGTAACCCTTTTAAAATCCGGCCCTAATTATTTAAGCATTTTTAACCTGTATTTTTTTTTTAGCGTCCTGAAAATGATATTGATCCTGCAGAATACTGGATTCTTTGCAGGTTTTAATACCTCATCTGGGACTAATATGAAAATTACCAAAGATGTTCTCCTGCATGAGCTTAGAACACATCTGAAGAGGAGGCCTTTCTGCCCTCAAAAGTTTTAGAAGTGGGTTAGAAAATGAGGCACTTTCGAAGCAAGACAGCAAGACTTACATTAATGGTTTGAAAACAATGTAAAACATCACATTTTCAAGTGATTATGACCAGACTTATTTTTGTGCTAGGGTTAATATTTTGTGAGAAATATGAAACAGGAGTGAATAATTAGCATAAAATGTACCCTGCCTGATGCTTGAATGACTCAAAGTCATTATCTACCTTTGAGTGATGACAGTGAATATAATAACACAATACATCTATAGGCAAGTCATTTTACTCTACTAAACCTTCTAGTTAGCCTTGTCTTGCCAGATATTTGTACCTGTCTTTTTTTTTTTCCCTGCTCCTTTGGGCTTCCAACTCAATCAGAACCAGGGCTGCCACAAGGAACTATAAACCTTCATTTGTGTTTATCAGTGAAACTTCCTCCTATTTTATATTCCCTTTCAGCCTACTTTTAGTTCATCCATTGCAGCAACAGCCCTCAGCTGAGGGTTATGCACTAGGGTTCCAGATGAAGCCCTGTAGTCATGGACCCTAAAATTTAGCCACCAGGTGTCGCTGTTACACAATGACTATGAGCTCATTCCCCTCGGGAGCTGTGAACACTGCCTCTGCAAAATCATTGGGCTTGGCCAACCAAGGAAGGAAAGGACCTATGTTGTGAACTGAAGCCAGATCCCTCCAAGCTGGCCATGGTTTGACAATTTTGAATAATAAGATTAGGGTCAGATGTACTAAATGATATTTTTTTTTTTCTCATCTTGTGCCCTTCACTCTGGTAGGCTAGGCAGAACTGCCAGATAGAAAAAGTATTTCACCCATAATATTATCAAAATTTAGACTCACAGCTAAACATTTCTACTAACTTTCAGATTTGTAGTGCCGGTTCATTTCCGATGTAAAACTTTGTATTGCAATAATGTATAATTTAAAAAGGCAATACAATTAAGGATGGATCATTTGGAAGTATGAATTGAACAGGAATCTCTGCCAGCCCTCTTGAAATGGGGAACTCACCTTAGATAATTTTGCAAACAAAATGAAGACTCTAAATAGGGAACAGGATATAGAAATAATGGTAGTGGGAACTGGAAGTAAGAACATACCAAAGAAAAATAGAAGCACACTCATAAGAATCAAACCTTAATGAGTTTATAAATATAAAAAAGAGTAGTTTCAAGTAATTACTTTCTGACAATTGCTAGTAATCTAATAGCATGCAAGATTCATTGAGGAATGGCCAGGATTTCTGTACTTCATGAATGACCATTAATTTTTAAAGAAGTTTATAGGCAGCCCTTTAAGTGGATATAGTCACACTTAGAGGACTTAATACACAACTAATTTCCAACTTCACTCTCCCCTCCTGTTTTTTATCCCTTCCATTTCATTTCTAATCAGCCTCACAATTTCCTTAATTAAAATGAATTACACTTCCTTATATTATAAAGATTTTTTTTATTGTCTCTTTATCTGCTCTTGAATTAATTAGCCCTATAAAATATATGGTACATTTTCCTCAAACTATTACCTGATGTATCCATGGTAACAAATTCATTAAACAGTATGCATTTTTGGTGCAAGTTTAAGAATGATGTATCTACTTACATTACTTGCTCCAAATCAAAGCTCCATTTTAAGAATATCAAGTTATTAAGAGATTATGATACCATGGGTTAGCATGTTTTAAACTTAAGTCTAATTATTCTATATCACTTACAGCCCCATACAACTTGGGCATGTATATAATTTTAATTAGAAGCAGCAGAGCCTTTTTTTCAGGTAGTATGTGCTTATCCTAGTACCAGCACCTTTTCCACTGGCAGCTCCAATCCTAAATGTGCTGGTAGCAGTGATGTACTGAGGAAGGGAGTGGGGCCATGGCCCCTGAGTGCTGACCTTGAGGGGGGCTGGCTGAGGAGTACCAGCAGACAAAAAAAGCAACTGTAGGCTGGTCAGCAGGCAGGTCTGCACTGTCAACTCTCTGGGTCTCTGAAAGCAGCATGGGCTGTGGGGACTCAGAGCCCAATCCTCACTGGTTCTTCTTCCCTCTACTCATACACTTCCTGTTTCAAAGTGGAAATGTTCTGGGAGGAGGAGGAGAAGAAGGGGTCTGTGAGACTCTCAGCATTGCACATGCTCTGAGTCCCTACAATCAATGCTGCTGGATTTGCATGAAATATGAAAGAGGGAGGGAGAAGGGGATAGTGATGATAAAGTGAAGGGAGGGAAAAAAGAGGTGGGAATGAGGGGAGAATAGAGATAAGGGAGGGGAAAGCTGGGAGAGGCTAGAAATGGGAAAGGAAGGAGCAGTGTGAGGAGCAGAGAAATAAAGGAAGGGGAAGGGATAAATGATGGAAGGAGAGCAATGGGAAAGAGGAGGAATGTGGAGGAGAGTGAAGAGAAGGCAGAAAGTAGAGGAGAGGGAGAGAAGGGAGCTGGGAAGAAGATGGAAGGGGAGGGGTTTTGGTGAAGGAGGAGTTGGATGTAAGGGGAAGGGAGAAGGTGAAAGAGGAGGGAAGGGATGGAAGGTGAGGATGTGAGGAGGAGGAGGAAGTCAAGATGTGGATGGAAATGCAAGAGGGAGAAGGGAAGAAAGGGGGAAGGAGAGTTGGGAAGGAGAGAGATGGGGAAGGCAAGAAGAGAGGAAGGGTGAAGAAATAGGCAAGAGGAGAAATTAGTGTGGTGTGAAGGGGAGGAAGGAGAGATGAGTGAAGAGGTGAAGAAGAATGGGGTAGAGAAGAATGTTGAAGAAGATAGAGAAAATGAGACATAAGAGGGAAGAAGGAGCAAAATGAAGGAAAGAGGGGTGGAGGAGAAGAGAGATAATGGAAAAGAGGTGAGGATTGTGTGATAGGAGCAGGGGAAGAGCAGTAGGTGACGTAGGAAAAGGCAAATGTGTGTGGGTAAGAGGAATGTGTGTGTAAGGTTGCCAAATTTCAACTGTCAAATTTCTGAATACTTGGAAATGATGTTTAATATCTTTGCTGATGAACTTTACAGACATGCAACTTTAATTGCAACTCTTCACCATTAGAAAAACTCAGAAACATATATAATAGCAGATAAGGACTATCTAGTTTGCCCAATTTATTTCCTGCTAAAGCGCTAAAGACCCTAGCTGATCTCTGACTTTCCCCTCACTTCATTACAATTAATGAACCTCTGAGACTTGGAAGAGGAATCTGCAGACCACATCTTACATAGAAACATAGAAACATAGAAATGACGGCAGAAGAAGACCAAATGGCCCATCCAGTCTGCCCAGCAAGCTTCACACATTTTTTCTCTCATACTTATCTGTTTCTCTTAGCTCTTGGTTCTATTTCCCTTCCACCCCCACCATTAATGTAGAGAGCAGTGATGGAGCTGCATCCAAGTGAAATGTCTAGCTTGATTAGTTAGGGGTAGTAGGGGTAGTAACCGCCGCAATAAGCAAGCTACACCCATGCTTATTTGTTTTACCCAGACTATGTTATACAGCCCTTATTGGTTGTTTTTCTTTTCCCCTGCCGTTGAAGCAGAGAGCTATGCTGGAAATGCGTGATGTATCAGTCTTTCTCCCATGCTGTTGAAGCAGAGAGCCATGCTGGATATGCATCGAAAGTGAAGTATCAGGCACATTTGGTTTGGGGTAGTAACCGCCGTAACAAGCCAGCTACTCCCCGCTTTGTGAGTGCGAACCCTTTTTTCTTCTCCCCTGCCGTTGAAGCAGAGAGCTCTGCTGGATATGCATTGAAAGTGAAGTATCAGGCTTATTTGGTTTGGGGTAGTAACCGCCGTAACAAGCCAGCTACTCCCCTCTTTGTGAGTGCAAATCCTTTTTTCCATATTTCCTCTTGCTGTTGAAGCTTAGAGTGATGTTGGAGTCACAGTAACCATGTATATGTTTATTGAATAAGGGTATTGTCTCCAGGCAGTAGCCATCATTCTGGCGAGTCCCCCACTCTTCATTGGCGGCCTCTTGAATTTATGGATCCACAGTGTTTATCCCACGCCCCTCTCTCTCTTCCGAGGGGAATGGCTCAAGCTCACGTCAGATCAATGGGTCTTGGACATTATAAGTCACGGTTACGCTTTAGATTTTGCTTTCCCTCTAAGAGATCTTTTCATGGTGTCTCCTTGCGGGTCGCGGGTGAAAAGGCAAGTGGTGCTACAGACCTTAGATCAATTGAAAACCCTGGGAGCGATCATCCCGGTCCCACCGGGGGAGTGTCGGACAGGCAGGTATTCCATTTATTTTGTAGTCCCCAAAAAGGAGGGCTCCTTTCGTCCCATTCTGGACTTGAAGAAGGTCAACAGAGCCCTGCGGGTTCCCCGTTTTCGCATGGAAATCTTGAGATCCGTCATTGCGGCCGTGCACAAAGGAGAATTTTTGGCCTCTTTAGATCTGAAGAGGCTTATCTGCACATCGGTATACAGGAGCATCATCAGAGGTTTCTCCGATTCATGATACTCAGAGATCATTATCAGTTTCAAGCGCTACCATTCGGTCTGGCGACGGCGCCACGTGTGTTCACCAAGGTCATGGTGGTGGTAGCACCATCTCTGAGAAAAGAAGGGATTCTGGTTCATCCCTATCTGGACAACTGGCTCATCCGGGAGAAGTCGCTGCGCCTGTGCGAGCAGGCAGTTCATTCGGTGGTGCTTTGGCTTCAGTCCCTAGGTTGGGTGATCAACCTTCCCAAAAGCCAGCTGATTCCCTCACAAGACTTGGAATTCCTGGGTGCCCGATTCAACACGAGAGTGGGCAAGGTGTTTCTACCTGTGAAGTGAATGGACAAGTTGATGTCTCAAGTTCGACGGCTGCTGACCATTCAATTGCCCATCATCTGGGATTATTTACAGGTTCTTGGTTCTATGGCTTCTACTCTGGAATTGGTTCCTTGGGCGTGCACTCATTTGAGACCTTTGCAGAGGTCATTGCTTTCCCATTGGGATCCCAAGTCTGAGGAGTTTCACCTTCAGTTGCCTCTCCTGGATCCAGCCCGCAGCAGTCTCCAGTGGTGGCTAGTCCCAGAGCACTTACAACAGGGGATGGATTGGGAGAATCCCAAGTGGTTAATTGTGACAATGGACGCCAGCCTCTCCGGTTGAGCGGCGGTGTGCCAGTCGCACTCTGCTCAGGGCCTGTGGTCAGCTCCCGAGTCCAGGTGGTCCATCAATCGCTTGGAAACCAGAGAGGTTCATCTGGCATTACTCAGCTTCCTTCTCTTGGTCCGCCATCGGTCGGTGAGGATCCTGTCCGACAATGCCACCACGGTAGCCTACATCAACCAACAGGGCAGAACGCGAAGTCGGCTAGTGGCCGCCGAAGCCGACAAGCTTATGGTATGGGCAGAACACAATCTGCGGCGTCTTGCGGCTTCTCATATAGCTGGAGTCGACAACATCCAGGCAGACTTTCTCAGTTGACAACAGCTAGACCCTGGAGAGTGGGAACTATCCGAGGAAGCGATGCAGCTCTTGATTCGGAGGTGGGGGGTTCCCCGCCTAGACTTAATGGCAGCATGAGCAAATGCAAAAGCGGTGTGGTTTTTCAGCCACAGACGGGAACATGGAGCAGAAAGGGTGGATGCTCTAGTCCTTCCCTGGCCCAGCAATGTACTTCTCTATGTGTTCCCTCCTTGGCCTCTAGTGGGCAAAGTACTCAGACGGATAGAGTCACACCGGGGTCTGGTAGTCCTCGTGGCTCCAGAGTGGCCGCAAAGACCCTGGTTCGCGGACATGATCAACTTGGCGATCGAGGGTCCCTTGCGTCTCAGCCACATCCTGAACCTCCTCCGTCAAGGTCCGGTATTTTTCGATCAGGTGGATCACTTCTGTCTAGTGGCCTGGCTTATGAGAGGCGACAGCTGAGGAAAAAGGGGTACCCTGAGTCGGTGATTTCTACTCTGCTTTGCGCGCGTAAGACTTCCATGTCACTTACTTACGCTCAGTTTGGAAGGTTTTTGATTCCTCGTGTACCAGTTCTCAGGTTTCCCCACGGAGGGCCACGATAGTTCACATTCTGGAGTTCTTACAGGAAGGTCTGAAAAAAGGTTTGGCGTACAGTTCCCTTCGGGTCCAGGTAGCGGCCTTGGGCTGCTTGTGAGGCCATGTGGGCAGTACTTCCCTCACGGGCCATCCAGATATGGCACGTTTTCTGAAAGGAGCCAAACACTTGAATCCTCTAGTTCGACAAGTCTGCCCGTCGTGGAGCTTGAACTTGGTTCTGCGGGCACTGTGCACCTTCTCCTTTGAGCCCCTTAAGCAGGCCACATTGAAGGATTTGACACTTAAGACAGTATTTCTCGTGGCTATTTGTTCAGCGAGACGGATATCAGAGCTTCAAGCGTTGTCGTGCCGGGAACCGTTCTTGTGGTTTTTGTCTTTGGAAGTTTCGCTTCGGATGGTGCCGTCCTTCCTTCCAAAGGTGGTGTCGGCTTTTCATTTATATCAGTCTGTCGAGTTACCGGCCTTCTCAGATTTGGATCATGATTCCTCTCAGGCTCAGGAGTTGCGAAGGTTGGATGTTCGTTGAGTCCGTCTCCGGTACTTGGAAGTGACTAATACTTTTCGGTTGTCGGACCATCTCTTTGTTCTATGGAGTGGCCCTAAGAAGGGACAGAATGTGTCCAAGACTACTATTTCCCGATGGTTCAAAGAGGCCATCGCATCGGTGTACATATGTAAGAGCCGTCCGGTACCTGATGGTCTTAAGGCTCACTCTCTCAGATCTCAGGTGGCGTCTTGGGCAGAGAGTCAAAATGTTTCTCCTCAGGAGATTTGTCGAGCGGCGACTTGGAAGTCTCTGCACATATTTGCTAGGCAATATTGCTTGGATGTCCGAGCTCCAGGTATGGATTGTTTTGGTAGCGCAGTGCTCTGAGCGGGACTTACCGGGTCCCACCCCAGTTAAAGCGGTTTGAGTACATCCCAGCTGTCTGGACTGATCCGGGTACATACAGGGAAAGGAAAACTGGTTCTTACCTGCTAATTTTCATTCCTGTAGTATCACGGATCAGTCCAGACACCCGCCCAGGTGGTTGGGTAAGTCCGTCGTTCTCCTTTTCTTTCCTTTGCATAGTACACAGAAGACTTTCAAATGAATTTCAGATGCTAAAATGTTCATTGACCTATAAGGTTGGAACAATCTACACTCCTTGCAACTTCCTAGTTAGTTCTGTCCGTTTGGACCATGTTGGAGCCATTTGTTCTTGGTTTTTGCTCCAGTCATTGGCTGTTAAATTGTTCAGCAGTTAAGTTGAGTTTTTTCTTTCTGCTTGGATATTCATTATACTGAGGGACCACAGGTGGCACACTGGGTTATCAGGGGGTGCCTTTTCAGTTTGTTCTCTGACTCCACCTGCTGGAAGGGAGGCATAACCCAGCTGTCTGGACTGATCCGTGGTACTACAGGAACGAATTAGCAGGTAAGAACCAATTTTCCTACTCACAAGAGCAGTTTTAGGGAAGGCAGCTGTTAAGTATTTGACAGCTGGTGACCTGGTCCCTTGTGTATGCTGAGCATGGGCTAGGACTGTTTGCCTGTTTGTGGAGAAGTCAGGTTGGAATTTTGTGCTGCATTTCAATGTTTTTTTTGGGTTTTGTTTTTTTTTGTGCTTCCTTTAGCATAATGTAGGCTGCAAAAAGCAGCAATTAGAATAAGGTTGAATCGGATTGATTAAACCTTCTTAGTCCAAAATTTCATTTGTAGTTGTAATTTTCATTTTAATTTTGTATAGCCAGCACCCTGAATTTTTAGTGAAGAGCTCTTAATAAATGTAATTAACTATCATCCATATTATTATGGTGGTTTTCTGAACTTGCCTCATTTACTCTGAATAGAAGCTTCTATTACCAGTTGTTGGTAGGGAAAAGTGACTAATGTTTTCTGCTGTTGTAGCATATAAAGTACTTAGAGAAACTTTAGGCATTGCTTGCTGGATAAAGTTTTGCTTTGAGTGGGGGAGGTGAAATCAACTTGGGCTTGTATTTGCTTTGGCCTAGCTAAACATTTAGCCATCTTTGGGGCTTGTTTCACCCATATTTGGGACTTAGAAACATTTCTGATTCTGTATATAAAATTAAGGGGTAGATTTTTTTAAAAAAGCGCGTTCGCGTACTTTTGTTTGCGCACCAGGCGCAAACAAAAGTACGCTGGATTTTATAAGATATGCGCGTAGCCGCACGTATCTTCTAAAATCGTGGATCGGTGCGCGCAAGGCTGCCGATTTTGGGCAGCCGGCGCGCGCCGAGCTGCGCAGCCTGTCTCCGTTCCCTCCGAGGCCGCTCCAAAATCGGAGCGGCCTTGGAGGGAACTTTCTTTCGCCCTCCCCTCCCCTCCCCTCACCTTCCCCTCCCTTCCCTTACCTAACCCACCCCCCCGGCCCTATCTAAACCCCCCCTACCTTTATCAAGGATTTATGCCTCCCGGAGGGAGACGTAAATCCACGCGCGCCAGCGGGCTGCTGGCGCGCCGAGACTCGACCCGGGGGCAGTTCCGGAGGGCGCGGCCATGCCCCCGAAACGCCCCGGGCCGAAACCACGCCCCCGGTCCCGCCCTGAAACGCCGCGCCCTGCCCCCGAAACGCCGCGTCATCCGGTCCCGCCCCCGACATGCCCCCGACATGCTGAAACCACGCCCCCGGTCCCGCCCCTGAAACACCGCGCCCTGCCCCCGAAATGCTGCGTCATCCGGTCCCGCCCCTGACACGCCCCCGACATGCCCCCTTCGAAAAACCCCGGGACCTACGCACGTCCCGGGGCTCTGCGCGCGCCGGCGGCCTATGGAAAATAGGCGCGCCAGCCCTGCTCGCGTAAATCCGGGCGGATTTACACAAGCAGGGCTTTTAAAATCCGCCCCTAAGTGAATAAATATCTTGCTTCTATGTTCACTTACAATTCCAGTCTTACCTCTTCTAAACTTGCCAAAATTACTGAATTCTACCTGAATAAAACCATGGGCAGGTCATTTTTTATATGACTCTTTATGGGCTTTCTTTATGGGTTTTCATTTAACAAACTAGTACTACTACGTTCTTTGAAAAAAATAAAGTGTTTTTCACCTAAATATCTTCATTGACATTCTTTGAAAATGAACACTGCAATGAAAAAATAAAAACTCATGAAGATCTTGTACTTCAGCTGCTTTATGTATAAAATAGTTGGCTGTAAATCCATGGCTGACTGGGTTCTTGATTGGAGTACATCAGGGATGTGAGCAGTTAGAGAAGGAGGCAGGCCTTCCCAAAGCTACTCTGGGTGGGCAGAGACACAGGCCTTTACTGGCCAAATGAGGAGGAAAGCAGGCTATCCACCACTCCTCTGGGCTGGACAGGGAGGGTGGGAGGCCATCCATGGCTCCTATGGGCTGGACAGAATGGGAAGCAAACCTTCCAGTAACTTCTCAGGGTGGGGAGAGATGCAAGACTTCCATGGCTTCCAGAGACTGGATGGGCCTTCCTCTTCTGAACTGGACATGTTGGGAGTCAAGCCTAGCTGTGTTCCATAATTTTATACAGTAGGAAACTTTTTAATTAAGTTAGCAAAAATGTTATGAGCAGGTACTGGAAACTAATTGTAAGTTTTCACTATTTATTCACTTGTATTTACAAGTAAAATTAGTTTTGCCTTTGGACTCTTGTGGTATCCTCTAATCTGGGTGAAGAACTGGTATTTTTGCTAGCAATGAATTCAATTAATAAGAACATAAGAAGTTGCCTTACTGGGTCAGTCCGAGGGTCCATCAAGCTCAGCATCCTGTTTCCAAAAGTGGCCAATCTAGGTTACAAGTGAAAGAAACACAGCTGAGAGGTCCTGTGGATCTCAGGAAATGCAGAGTAGCCCTCTTTTTATGGTTTTATAGCCTGGCTTCTGCTCAGAATTGTGTAACATGTTATCCACTTCATTACAATACATATAACTTTATTATCCCTTTTCTTGATGTGCAGTCACATTCCTCATAACAACATCTGGAACTGGACAGAGAAAACTGAAGGAATATGTTCACGGTGTTATGTCCCCTTATATTGAGGCCAAGAAGCTACATTCGCTTACTCATACGTCAATCACCACACTGTCTCGCTTCAGTAGGCTGAAAGCCACTTACACAGCCCTACTCCATAGGAAGCAATGGGAAGAAAGGAAAAATAAAATAAAAATAGAGATAATTTATTCCTGCTGGAATAAAACCCACTGTCATAATTAGAAGAAAGTGAAAGTGAAAGCTATATAGGAGTTATGGGTGCCTTGCACGTACGCAGAATAAAAAGCCCATTTCACTAAAGGGTCCAAGATATAAGAACATAAGAACATAAGAAAATGCCATACTGGGTCAGACCAAGGGTCCATCAAGCCCAGCATCCTGTTTCCAACAGTGGCCAATCCAGGCCATAAGAACCTGGCAAGTACCCAAAAACTAAGTCTATTCCATGTTACCATTGCTAATGGCAGTGGCTATTCTCTAAGAGAACTTAATAGCAGGTAATGGACTTCTCCTCCAAGAACTTATCCAATCCTTTTTAAACACAGCTATACTAACTGCACTAACCACATCCTCTGGCAACAAATTCCAGAGTTTAATTGTGCGTTGAGTAAAAAAGAACTTTCTCCGATTAGTTTTAAATGTGCCCCATGCTAACTTCATGGAGTGCCCCCTAGTCTTTCTAGTCTTCCCAAATTTGTCCTGGGGATCCCACAGTCAATCAGGTTTTCAGGATATCCAAAATGAATATGCATGTAATAAATTTACAGTACTGTATGCAAATGTATCTAATCCATATTCATTGTTAATATTCTGAAAACTCGACTGGCTGTGGAGTTAGCAGGACAAGTTTGGGAAGCCCTGCATTAAGGTTAACGTCAAGGTACTATATTTTTAGCGTGCAATCTAAAATTGTATTTAGCATCCAATTCACTAACAGAAGGATATGCATTGTCAGGTTGATACAGTAACGTGCGGTTAAAGATTCCCCATCTGTAACGTGCTGGGAGCGCACAATACAGACGAGTAAGGCGATCCAGCGATACAGTCTCCAGTTTCACGCGTCCTTAGCGCTTCGTAAAATAGACACATAACCCTTTCCGCACGCAGCATGTATATGATGTGTAAATGAACGAATTAGCTGTATAATGAAGGAATTAGCTATTCCCCTCCGATACTGTAACGGGCGCTGATATTATCTCCTTAGTAACCCGCTGTTTTGCCGCGGCCTTAACGTGTTAGTTTACCGCCTCCCCCTAGTAGGTGTTAGGACTGTGAGTCTAGTAACAAATTCATCGACACCGCTTAAGATACTCAAAACAATAAAACACAATAAAAAAAAAAGCGATACAGAGATGATCGAGAAAATGTAATGCTGTGGTATTCATAAAACCTGTCAGAAAAAAAAAAAAAAATTTAAATACCTGTCGGAGGGCCGCGTGGGTCCAGGCGGCCAGCGGCGGGAGCCGGGGGGCAGGTGGTCGCGTGTTAAATCTAGGCCGGGTCGCACAGACGCGCATTCATCCAGGCGGAGTTGCCGGCGGCGAAAGCTGCCGGCTCCTCCGCCTGCGCACCCAGGTTACTGTATAGGCGCTGTATTAAGCGCCTATACAGTAAAATGGGTTGCGCGGGCATAACCCTTCCCTAACGCTTCCCAGCCACGGCATGCATTTGCATGCAATTAGAAGAGAGTATCAGGCGCTAGGTCAAGAGAACTGTGCGTGCGGGGAGGAAGGGTGCGCCTGACACTGCCGCACTGTTTCTACCGTGGCCTTACAGTATCGAGCCGTGTGTGATCACTAAAAGAAGTACTCAGAGTTTACCATGCATGCCAGTGGGAATTAATGATCGCACAGTAATAGCTCTGCATGCTGCAATATTTTAGCACCTGTTTATTATTGAGTGAATGCACAGTGCAGCTTTTACCTCAGCTTCTCTTCCTTCCTCCAAAAACATATAAAAAGGAGACTGGAACCTGCTTTTGCTCTCAGTGCTGTGTGCAGAGAACAGGAACATAGGTAGAAATGAATTTTTTGGGTATCAAGGTTAACATGGGTGGGCATTGTAATTAGTTTTCCTGTCCCACTTTACCCCAAATCCCACCCCTATCCTATGTGAGTCTTCTGGTCATTGGCTACAAGACCCTTTTAATTTTTGTATCTTCTGTCTCTTTATTCACTCCCTTCTCTGTCTCTGTTGTTTCGCCCTCTGCATCTGTATTGAAGGCATTTACTTTACATAAGGGTTACTCTCTCAAGCTGGTGAGGAACAATTACGTAAAATAGACTTCCACCCAGCCCAGACATTGCTAAACTTTGAAGGGGCTGAGAGGAGGAAGGATAATAATTACCTGGACTAAAAGGTTTAAATTAATAGCCCAAGGGCACTGGTATTTCCTTTTTTAAGTCTTGAAGGAGCAGGAGATCATAGACTGGCAGTGATTCCACAGCCTCTAGGCTCTGTAACTGCTGCACCTTTAAGAGGCTGACTCAGATGGGGGGAATAATCCTGCTGCTAGGGGTGGAGGCCTGAGGCAAAGGTTAGGGGGCACAGGCCCCAGAGGCCCATCCATGGCTATGCCACTGGCAGAGAGGGGAGAACAACTGGATCAGGGTATGGGCGATTTGATTGAGGTGAAAGAGGTGATTGCTGGGCAGTTTTTAATGTTTTGCTTAATGAGTCTATTTTCTGTACATTCTCCCCTCCTATGGTTTCTTTGTCTTCTGGTGCACTTGTGAAAGTCAAGGTCTTTTGATCTGTGTCAGTGTCAAGTGTTGGCAGTGTGTGTATATTAGGGTTTGCAACAGAGAAGTGACAGTGGAAAACATGGGGCATGGAATGGGATGAGAGTATGTGTGGGTGCACGGAAGTTAGATGGTGATGCAAGGATGAGCAGGAGGGAGAGGGAGGCCATGCTTACTAGAAAGAGCATTGGAGTAGAACATATGCTGGAGTGGGAGGAGATAGTAGTGAAGGAAGAGGGGGAGCAGCAGAGAAGCCAGGGAGGGAGGGAGAGCAGAGACCAACGTTAAGGTCCAGCAGGCATTGGGAAGAGGAGAGCAGGGGAGGAAGAGATGAGAGAAGGCATAGGAGGAACCAGAAGGGAGGCCCGATAGCATGATCAGCTATACAACTGTAGTACCAATCTGAAGAGGAGGAGGAAGAAGGACTGGGTGCAGTGGTGCAGAGTATCATGAATTTGTGAGTCTTGTACTAGCAACGCGGAATGCAAAAAGCTAGAATCTCTGTCCAAGAGCTACTGGAGACTCAAGGGCTGAGGCAAGGATCACACTTACCATGTGGTCACCAAACAGCAGACCCGCCTAGGAATGCCCCTGTTGCTGTGGTAGGGGATACCCCCTGGTCGAGTCCAGGATTTAAGGAGAACTCTGAAAAACACTCCTTGTTATTGGCACAACAGCTTGCTGGGATTCTCGCTCTGAAATGTTTCTCCCAGTGCTCCCTGCTTTGTCCCTGATGTGTCCCACCTCTCTGGATTCCTGCCTTCCCAGATTTCTCTCTTTGTTCCTGGTGTGTTCCTGGCACTCTGGATGGACCACTTGTCTTTTGACCGTGCTTATGCTCTCCACTATTTCCCTATCATAGGCTCAACAAAGGATGCGATTCATCGTGCATGCTAAAATGGTTTAGTGTTCATGATAACTGCTAGCGATTGTTCATGAATTAGCCAGTTAGCCTTGCCTTCATTGCTTATCAGTTCTTCTGTGGATCAAGGAGGTACAATCCCTTCACAACGGTATATAACTGCTTGTTTATACTCTGAAGCTTCTGTACAAAATAAAGGAAATTGCAGAATAAAGGAACGATATCCATTCCTTCAAAACCCCAATATGTGTTTCAGTCTTTTTACAAAATCTTTCTGTGTGTAATACTTGACATATTTTATGCTTGGCATCTGATTTAATGATTAAATTACATTTTGTTAAAAATGTTAAGGTGGCTTTTCAAAATGTTCTGTGCGTAAAATTTAGCATATATGCATGGAAACCTCTACCTACATACTCTGTATTTTATGAAAGTTGAAATCATACATGTATTTTCACGCGCACATATTTGTGGGTAAAAAAAGAGAATCCTTCTAATTTTTGAAAGGCTACAGGCTCAAAAATGTTCTTTTGTGCAACTTTTTATAAGCTAATTTCAAATGTGTGCACTATGAGCCAGTGTAATGCAAATAATAGGAGGATTTCTTGTGTGCACTATGCTTTGCCATGTGCACAGCTTCGAGGGAACATTGTTAGGGGGTGTTCCAGCAGGTTCTACATTTACACATGTAAGTTGCTATTTTAAAAGCCACTTTCTAATAGGTTTTAAAATTTACTTGAGTAATTATCTTGAGTAAGTGGTATTAAATGTGTTTATTATGTAGTATTGACTGGGTGGGACGTCTGAGTGAATTGGGGAGAGTTCAGGCTGAAGAACCAGGAAGGTCTCAATGACCTGAAGAAGGACTGGGCTAACTGGTAGGCTAATTGGTAAACTGGTTAAATTCATTTATGTGTGCATATTTTAAAATTGGCCGACTTATATGCATAAATCAGGATTTACATAAGTCCTACTTTATTTTCATGCATAAAATTTACACACACATTTTGCTAAGTAGGTAGGAAAAGTAAAGGCATTCAATGCATTGATATAGTGGTTTCAATGGATTGCATGTATTTGTGTGTAAGCCTAGATATGCATATATATTTCAGGGTAGAGATACAAGTATTTTAGAAAATGCATATATATCATACATGCAGGTTATAAAATGCTATGGTAAAACTATGCACACCCATATACGTGTGTATATGCCATCATGCGCAGTTGTTTGACACTTAAATGTCCTCTCTGTGTTCAAATGATGTACTTTTCCCCCTCGATTCCCTAATTTTTGCTATGGTTTTTTTAACATCTAAACTTTTTTTCTGTAAATTCTTAGCAAAGCAAAATCTTTATGTAGAGGCTTAGGCATTGGAGGAGTAACCTGGTGGTTAGAGCAGCAGGCTATAAACCAGGGTTCAAGTCTTACTGCTGCTCCTTGTGACCTTGGGAAGTCATTTTATCCTCTGTTGCCTCAGGTACAAACTTAGGGCCTGATTTACTAAAGCCCATTCCAGTTCGATGGGAAAAAATGCTTAGTAAATGACTCCCTTTGGGAATAGAGAAATACCTACAGTAGCTGAATGGAATCTGTTTTGAAGAACTGAAAAACAGAATAAAAGCTCAAATGATTATGTAGAACTATTCTATCATAATGATTTTCAGCAAATCACTGACAAAAACATACCTTTAAAATGAGCTTTTCTAATTTTTTTCTCTAATTTACATTTTCTTCTTACATGAAGGAAAAAAAATATCAGTATTATACTTTAATTCCACACAATTACATTATTCATAAGCCAAAATCCAGAGCTAACCATTCAAAACAGATGACCACCATCCCTTGCATACCTTGGCAATTAAACAAATAGCAAGGATTTGAAGTCCAGGGTTTCTTCAGTGAATACAGTGACTGAAAGGAACCTGAACCATTTGCTGCCAAAAAGTGTGAGATAAAAATTCCCCATGCATTTCTGGAACTTCTCCTCCTTGTTTCTCATTAATGCTGTCACTTTCACTGTTTCCACTGTCTGCCTTGCTTCCTGAAACTGATCAAAGATGGAGAGGACATTTTTTTAATATTCTTTCTCAACTGCCAGCAGAAGATGATTAATCAAATTTTCTCTGTCAAGCTGTCTCCTTTCATCAAACTGTCTCCCTGCTATTGTCACATCTGCCTTACCTGGAATAGGGAGATTAGTTGTATCCATGAGAAGGCAGCATTCCATTTGCCAAAAAGGGTGAATTACCAGGTACTTATATAGAATATGAAGCAAAGTACCTTTCTGTTTACAACTTCTCCAGCCTTTATCTGCCTCTTTTTACATGTGAAATTTTTTGAGCATATAGTAAAACCGTGTTGTTTTGTACTGCAGTTCAATAAATGTGCTGGAGACTTTACTTTAAATATGTACTCTAAAAGGTAGATTTTTAGACTCATATGTGATCTGTTTGCTGGCACGCGCACATCGAACACGAGAATTTTATAACATGAGCATGTTTATGTGCGCACGTTATAAAATTGGCTCCCCGTGCGCGCACGATTTTACATCGACACGTGCGTTTGTGCGAGAATCCTGTCTCGATCATGTAATGGGGGGGATTTTAGTAGGTACGTGCGGTGACGCGATAGACCCATTTTCCAGTTCCCTCCCAGATCGTCCCTGTAAAGGAGTGGACTTCCTTAACCCCCTATCTAACGTGCCTCCCTCTTACCCTACCATCTCTGACCCCTAATTCCCATTTGACTACCCTAGATGTTTTTGTTTTAATGCTTACCTGCAGTCCTTAACAACAGTAGGTTATATGGTCGTCCAATCCCGGTGCACGCTTCTGTGCGACACTGACTTGCTGGTGCTGTTTCAGCCTGCCCACTGCCCGCCCCTTTTTCACGAAACCTTCAGTATTCGAATACCAGGAAATATGGGCGTTGATGCGGGCCTGCGTGTGTCCCAGTCACATGTGTATCTCCCGGATTGGTCACACATAGGGCTTTTAAAATTCGCCTGTAAAGGTTTTCCTCCAGATAGCCAACCAGTTAGGGGTGGAATAATAATCTCCTTATTCCATTTTGCAATATGAGGTAGAATGGAATTTTTAGTTGCTTCAATAAGTGATCTATAAATCGCTTATAAATCTATTCATGAAACCCCTCATCAGCGATACAGCAAATATTGGGGTTTCAAGGTGATTCTCTTTATGTCCTTCCTTCCTTCCTCTTCCACATCATAAAGAAAGAAACAAAAATTCACCATTTTGAATTTTGAATTTAGAATATCTTGAATATCTAAGTAGAATATGGAGTTATTTGGGGTACATGGTACACACGTGCTTTTCTAGATACATATATGTTACTATCTCTTCTACAATATTACTTTTACATCACTGGTAAAGATGTAACATATGGTAAAGAGGTTGTTATAGTCTCCTTCAGCCTTTGTGCTGTTATACTGTAGGATTTAGTGGGTCATTTATCTAATTTTAAATAATTTCTTAAATACTTTGTATACACATACACCCAAAACACATATGCATCCATTTAATGCATCAGATTTAATCTGAATATAATTTTACAAGACTATAGAATCTTACCTACATTTATAATGGTGCTTTATGGGGTCTATGCACAGGGATGGTAACTTTCAAACAGGCACATGGGTGCACATGTATGTACGTTTGCCATCTAGGCCCAGGGTCATAGCTATTTTATAACATATGTGCGTATATGCGTGCATGTTATAAAATAGGCTGAATGTACGCACATGTGTGTGCAGTTTTAAGTGGGTGCGCCTATGTGCGTAAATGCCATTTCTGCCGTGTGAGTGGGGAAATTTTAATAGATACACGCGCCGACACAATTGCTTGTTTTCCCAGTTTGTTCCAAGTTCACCAAGGCAATGGATATGACTTCCAAACACCCCTACTTTTATAGCCCTCCTCCCTGACCCTTAAAACCCTGCTGATCTGTGTAATTGTTTTTTGTTTTATGACTTATACGCCATAAAGTTACATAACAGGGGACCCCGGCGTGCACTTGTATGCATAAATATTTTTGTGCTGGTTCATTGAGAAATCCAGTAATGCTCAGACCACGCACACACTCGCCCCTTTTTTTTAGAAAAAAAATGTGTGCGCATAGTGGGAGATAACGCGCGTATCTAGGTGGTTTTTAAAATATGCTCGTCGTGCGCCAGCCCAACATATTAGCATATCTCCAGGTTTTGGCACTTGCTGGGCTTTTAAAATTCACCTTAAACTGTTTAGCATGCACCTGGGATAGGGAACTGTGCATTTTGGCCCTAGCATGAATGCTAAGATAGGGTTAGAGGGTGTTAGCAGGTATGTGCTAAAATTAGTGCATACTCACATGCAAATGAGGAAAAGTCATATGAAAATTAGGCTTTAGCAGACACATAGTAAAATGAGACCTGCTCCCTTCCATGCACTATTTATCATGGATCCACTAAATCCTAAAATTAACCACTTACCCTGGACCTGTTAAATGTTAGCATACTCTCATTGAAGTCTTGACCACCCCTGATAAGGCACCTCTTTGTCAGGGAACCCTGCATGAAGGCAGTCATTCATTAAGGTTCCAAACCATCAAGGCTGCCCTTGCTATTAAGAGGTCCTAAACCCCTTCACTTACCTATTATTTCCTGAAATGGGAATTCTGAGTTTTACTGGCAGGAGTGATTTGAGAGCTCTTCTGCCGGCACTGCTGCAGTCTGCTGAATGACACTACAAATGAATGCTTTCATGAGAGGGGAGGCTGCTTGATCAGGGGGTTGATACTTCAGGGGGCAATGTGTTGTAGGGGGGGCACCTTGATTAGGAATGGTTGGGTTTATCTTGATGTAGGGATGGGATGGAGGATTAAGGGCCTCATTTTCCAAGCAGTTTACCGCGTGCGATAAATTCACAAATCGCGTTAACAGCTGTTAACGCGATTTGCGAATGCAAATTAGTAATTTGGTATTCAGGGGGCGGAGTTTATGTAAAGCAGGAACCAGTTTATCGTGTGCGGCGAAACAGCCGCAGTGTTAGCACGGCTGCTATTGCGGCTAATAACTGCAACCCTCAAATTTGCGTTACGGACCAGTAAAGGGTTATCATGGTCCACAATGTTGAGAGAGAGAGAGAGAGAGAGAGAGAGAGAGAGAGAGAGAGAGAGAGAGAGAGAGGTAGAGTGTCCAGCAAGCTAGGTGGAGAGAACGTTGCCCAAATCTCCTCTTGGAGTGAGTTTCCTCACTCCGACGCCCAGCAAATCTTCACTAGAGACCACTGTTCTTTCCGTAGGTCTCATGTGGAATGCGAAAGTGGCCCCCAACCCCCGACGCTGATGCCTAATCCCCACCCCGAGTTAGTAGGTGGCCCTCCCATAGGGATTAAAATACCTGTCTAGGGCATAGGCACTATAGTAAGGCTCTCTCTCTCGCTCTCTCTCACCCCCTAATGCGTTACCAATGCGATATTGGAAAATGAGGCCCTAAATCTCCCATGCTTATCCAGTATAGTTAGCATGGAGTATTTCACAATATAATGCTTGCATGCTACAGTTTTTGGGTTAGTGTACTGCTATTCTTATGCGCCTGCTAAAGGGGCTGCATTTTAGTGGTAATGCAAAACTATTTAGTAAGGTGATCAAATAACAGAGAACAAGAAATTATTAAAAGTAATTAAACCACAAGCAGACTGAGGAATTCCAGGAGGACCAAGCAAGATTGGGAAAATGGACATTTAAATGTTGGATGAAATTTAATGTGGCCAAGTGATAAATACAAGAAACAAATAATCCTAACTACAAGTTCAATTTTCAAGCAGCCACTGAGTAGATATGACAATCAGCTAGTTTTAGCTGAGTATCTTTAGGAAATTTTAAGATGAACCTAACTGGCTAAATTTTTAATTGACAATTCAGCTAAATCTAGCTGGTCATAATTTGTAGGAATGTCCATTTGGTAGATTTGTTTTTGGATTTAGTGCACACTATATTGAAATACTGTACATCACTGAAAATCACTGCTAACACTAAGCGCTCTAAATTCCCTTCCTCTCCCACCTAGTCAGTCATTCCCCCTCCCTCCCTAATGTAATTTTCTTAAAATAAAAAAGATTACCCATCAGTGGTATATCTCCCTACCCCTCCTGCTACCTGATTTTACATTTTAACATATCAAACGATGGCAGAAAAAAGACCATCTAGTCTGTCAAGTAGTAATTTTATGCTAATTTACTCAAAGTAGTTCAAATTACCATATATAACCCAACCCTCAGTCCTGTTGTGCCCCCTTTAGGGTTTCAATGGCTGATCCATGCAGGTTTCCCCATGCTTTCCAAGAAGCACAATGCAGCCATATCACTGTAGCCTTGGGCTACAGCTGTCACTCAGTGAAGGTTGTCCAGTGCCTTATTACCATTCCCTCGCCTCTGTGTTTATCCCTTGCCTTCTTGAAGTCTGTCACTCTCCTTGTTATCCACTCCCAGATTTGTATCTTGGAAGTCAAGTTTGATTAGACTCAGTGGTATCTTAAATTTCTTTGTTTGTTAAAACATACTTCCTTCAATTATATAGATTATGCCCACTCTTAGATAAATCTTTGTTTAATAGGTTATTATATGTCTTTGTTATATTTTGTCTTGATTACTGCAATTTGTTGTTGATTGGTTTACCTCAACTTCTAGTCAATGAATGCAGTTGGTACAGAATGCTAGTTGGTCCCTTTCCTAAAATGCAAAGGCATTGGCAAATTCAAAATATATGCATTTGCATTACATGCATTTAATTTTACTGACTAGAATTTGATGGTATTATTACATCACTTGTTTGTTTACATTTGTTACCAGGCACTGGCCATCCCCCCACAAAACACCACCTTGCGACCTTGACAACTTAAACAAGTAACTAAGGAGACATATCACTAGATAACAAACTGCTCCCCCAATTGACACTTTTTAAGTTATCTGTAACATTTTAAGTTAGTGCGTATTAACTATAGTTGCACGCTTTCATACAGTTAGCACTCACTAAGTCCCATTAGTTCTTACTAACACAAAATATCAATTTTTATGAAATTTTATCATTTTATCTTTCATTTTATGGTGCTCCTGAAACAAGACAAAATAGGCAATGTTGTTGCCATTTCTATTTCGATTAAAATGAATGCACATCCTTACTTGCAAGTCAATAGTCTGACATTCTGCAAGAGTAATCAGTGAGTGATACATAGTATCAGAATCAGTTATTTGCTTAAAGAAGCAAAGCCATTATTCATCACTGGTTGAATTAACTTTGGGCTGATTTTATAATACATTACTTTTATTGATGTTTCAAAAGAGTGAGATGGCAAGTACAGTTTAAAGTTGATCAGTCACTATTAGATTCAGAGAGATTTAGACTTGAGGGCTACTGTAGTCTTTCAGTTTAAGTTTTCCAAGTGAAGTCTCTCCATTTTATCTGCAATAAATACATTACAATATTCATTATGTTTGATTTTATTCTACTTGAACCTTTTCTTAAAAACTAGTGTTTTTATTCTTTGCAGAGTTGGACATTTTTAATGGCATTAGCTACTTTAGACATAGACTGATATGAGCTTTCTATTTCCTGTTAATAAATTACAGAGCAGAGTTAATTATATCATGATTTATTAATCACCTTTTTGAAAGTAAACTTTCACCTGAAGCAGTGTACAATTTTATTTAGTATGAGGATACAATCTACTGATAATTCTATCCTACTTGATGAACAGGAGATTAACACTAACATTGGTACAGCTAAATTATCCTATAGTATAGGATAAATTACATACATATTTGTGGATATTGATAAAATAAATGTTACATTGGATGGTAAAAAGGATTTGTACAGCTGAATTTACAGATTATATATACAACACAACTTGGATATAAATATAGTCAGTTATAGAGTAGGCACCAATATAAAATAGATTTAATTTACATGATAGACAATGGTAAAATAAGTAGTATCTGCATGTGGGCTCAGTTTTTCAGTTGATGCCAGACAGGGTGATACATGACAGGATGGGTGCAGTGATACACTTATTTGCTCTTACTTTTGAATGCTTGACTAAATGTTTTCACCTGCTTCCTGAAAATAAGATAGTTATCATTTTGGTGTAGCATCTCAAACAGTGAGTTCCATAAAAGAGGCCTGAGAAGGCCCTATGTTGAGTCTCGGAGTGCTTTATTTCATTTGGTGGGGGTTAACTATGGAAGTTCCTTGGAATGACCTTAGAGGTTTGGTTAGTGTGTAAAGAAGTAGTTTGCTCTTCAGGTAGTCTGTGTCACAGCCTGCTCTACTGGGAATGAAGAGCAGACATGGTGTCTAGACGGGGATGCACCTTGGAGAAGCTGGGTGGTCCGGAGCTGCTATCTTCTACCTGAAGCAGCCACTGTTCCCCGCAGGTTGAGCCCTTATGTGCAAACTGCTGCCTGGACTTCCCAGGTAGAAGCAGGAACCAGGAAGGACCAAAGACCAGGACTAAAGCAGGAGACCAGGAATGAAGCCAAGGACAAGGACCGGAACAGGAAGCAGGATTATAGCTGAGGACCAGGACTGGAGCAGGAAGCAGGAGGGTGGCAGAAGACCAGGAACAGAGCAGGAACGAAGAATCACCAGAACATGACCAGGCAACCATATGTCACAGACTGTGTGGACTTTGGACACGCAAATATATGTCAGGCTAGAGATCCTTCTATATAGCTCTGTATTTGGGGCATACCTAATGCTGGTCCAGTATGGAGCCTTTGGAGGTAGCTCTCCCTAACTTTGCTATGCTTAGTATTTTCTGCATGGATTTTGGGGATTCAGAGTCCCTGTGTCTCTACTGCAGGATCCCCTGGTCTTGAACCATGGGCTGCAGGTTCGATCCCCATTATCCCTGACCGAATATGCCTTCCCTTCCTGGTGCTCCCAATCTTGACTTTTCTGCATGTTCCTGGTAAAATTTGTCCACCAATTCCTTGGTATAGACATTTTGGGCTGGTTATCAACTGTAGTCTTTAGGGTCTTTACAATTCTAGTCCACCAAGTAATGCAAGCATCCTCTTATAACTCTGGCATCCAGAATGTGGCAGATAATGAACACTTAGGGCTGGATTTTAAATGCCCTGCATGCGTAAATCCGGCTGGATTTATGCGCGCAGGGCACTCGCGCGCCGGTGCACCTATTTTGTATAGGCCGCTGGTGCGTGCACAGCCCCGGGACGCGCGTAAGTCCCAGGGCTTCGTAAAAGGGGCGGGGAGGGGGCGTGTCCGGGGTCAGGGGTGGTTTGGGGCGGGACCGGGGGCGTGGCGCCGGCCCGGGGGCATGATCGAGGCCTCCGGACCAGCCCCCGGGTCAGGTGATGACACGCCAGCAGCCCGCTGGCGCGCGCAGATTTACACCTGCTTCCAGCAGGCGTAAATCTGCCAACAAAGGTAGGGGTGGTTTAGATAGGGCCGGGGAGTGGGTTAGGTAGGGGAAGGTGTGGGGGGGTGGAAAGAAAGTTCCCTCTGAGGCAGCTCCGATTTCAGAGCGGCCTTGGAGGGAACAGGCAGCACGCGCCGGGCTCGGCGCGCGCAAGTTGCACAAATGTGCACCCCCTTGCGTGCGCCGACCCCGGATTTTATAAAATCCAGCGTACTTTTGTTTGCGCCTGGTGCGCGAACAAAAGTATGCGCTCGCGCAATTTTATAAAATCTACCCGTTAGTGCCCTTTTACCATGACTGGCCCTGGAGGACTATGCCATTTTCCTGGAAAGGGATTAGATTTATAGGGCTTCAGGAGGTCCACATGGAACACTGGATGAATTCATAAGTTGTCAAAGCTGAAGCCTCAATGCCACTGAATTTATTTGCTCTTGAATCAGGAATAGTCCTATAAACATCTACTCATGCTTACTTGGTGGTGTCTTACTACTTATGACGATATATTTCAAACGGGCACGCGGGCACACATTTGTGCATATATGTCAGCCTGTGCTCAGGGACGCGGCTATTTTATAATTTGCGCGCATATATGCGCACATGTTAAAAAATAGCCTGGCCGGACACACATATGTGCCTAATCTTAAGTGGGCCCACATGGGCGTGCAAATCCTGTTTCTACTGCATGTCAGGGGATTTTACAAGGAGAACATACTGATACCATTTTCAGTTTTCCCAGTTCTTCCCCAGTTCACCCAGTTAAGAGATAGGTCCTCTAAATCTCCCTAGCTTAATAGCCTTCACTCCCCTCAGTTAGCCCTGACCCATAAAACCACACAAATCTGCCTAATTTTATTTATTTTATAACTTATTCCGCCTCTATAGCAGAAGTAAACTTATGTGGCAAGGGTTCTGGGTGCACACACAGGTGTGTAAGTATTTACGTGCACATCCCTGGTTCACGCCACAAAATGCCCATGCCCCGCCCAAACAATGCCCATGCCCTGCCCCTTATTGAGAACTTTTGACATGTATGCACTGTGGGAGATACTCACATATCTGGACAGCTTTTAAAATCCGCTCGGTGCGCATGAGCCTGACTTGTGCACACTCTGGGTTTTTTATTGTTATTTATTTATTTATTTATTTATTTTCATTTTTTATTTAGAAGTCTTCAATAATTACAAAATGAAACATCCAGAAGGATATTATCCTTCAGTGAGCTTGTATTACAATACAAAGAAAACAGAGACATCACATTACACTATATTTCCAAGCAGTGAATTAAGGGTAATAAGTATTCTCAAGAGAAACACATTATTTTACTTCATTTTATCCATTTTGGAACCCTTTTTCTGCAGGTCTTTTTTTTTAGGAGTGAGAGTCCAAGTATTGTCTTAATTGTTCAGGATGATTAAAGATATATCTAGCATTCTGGTATAAGATCAAGCAATGACAAGGGAATCTGAGAATACATTTTGCACCCCTCTCCACAGCTTCGGTTCTCATTGAAATAAATTTTCTCCACCTATGCTGCGTTGAGCGTGCAATATCAGGAAAGATTCTAAGACTCTGTCCATAAAAATTTGACTTCTGATTCCTAAAATATAACCTTAACACCGCATCACGTTCAGATAGAAATACAAACTGAACAATTAAGGTAGCCCTCATAGAAACATCCATTTCACTAGATTTCTCTAATATATCAGTCAGGTTTAATTCTGTATCTACTTGTACCTCAGAAGATAGCTTTTCTCTCTCTCCTTGATTCTGGGGTAAATAATATACCCTTGAAAAAACAGGAATAGCTGTTTCTGGAAACTTCAAAACATTTAACAAATAACTTTTAAACAAGTCGATTGGAGAAACAAGATTAATTTTAGGAAAATTTAAAACCCTAAGGTTCAAATTTCTCATTTGGTTTTCTAATAGCTCTAACTTATCTGTACAAATCTTTTCAGACTTGATCAGATTCAATTGAACTTTTTCAAGTTCTTCAACCTTATCTTCAGAAACTTTCACTTTTGTTTCTGGTTTCTCTATCTTTTGATGAGTTTCCTTATGTTGATTTAAAACATCTTGAACTTTAATCGTAAAATCGTTAATAGATTTCTTCATAAGGAAAATAATAGATCCTATTTCTTCAAGTGATAACTTTTTTGGGGCTAAAGGTACTGTTTCTTTAGGGACTATAATCTGAACATTCTCCCCTCCTTTCCCTGCAGAAACCCTCCGTTCCAGGTGAGAAATCATCCCTGCTCCTGATTCCTTAGACCCTCTTTTACTGGGTCCTCTGAGGATACAGATATCTTATCTGTTCCTCTCTGTGAGCCAGGAACTGGGGATAAAGATAAATGTTCAAAAGTAATTTCATCAATCCTATCCATTGGGGGTACTGGTCTCTCAGGGGCACCAGGACTGAACGATGTTTCTATCTGCCTGGAGCTCAGCTCCTACTCCAAGCTGACCACTCCAGCGGGCCATCCCGACATGCTAAATGAAGCTCTTCCAAAGCAATCTTCAATTCATGGTTGACTCATATTTGAAATAGGCGTTGAAACTGATTCTTTAAGATGAGCTTTTTGTTTCGTATGTGGCATATTAAGATCACTTTAAACACAGTCAATCTGTTGTTGCCACGAAAAGAATTGCTTACCAGAAGACCAATAATGTGAAATTTTAAAGCGATGTCTCTAAGGCCGCAGATTTTACAAAAAAATCAAAGGATAAAAACTCACAGTCTTTCAGGTTCTTCACCGTTCTTCACCGGGCTAAGCCTGGCAAAGCTGCATGCCCCTTTGGCACGTGCAGCTTCGGCGTCGCGCCGGCGGTCACGTCGTGCCACTGCCGCGACGATTTTGTAGTCATGGCTCCTCCCACCCAAGAGCGGGAGCAGAGTCACCCAGGCAAACTGATTGAGAGGCTTACCCAAGAACCTCAGGAAAAGTCCAAGCGGCCCACTCTGGATTTTTTTAATTCACCTTTATGTATTTTGTGGAGGCCCAGACCATGTCCCCTACTGTGAATTGTGAGGCTTCTTGGCATCACCTATCTGCAAATTTCTTCTACAGCTCTTTAGCCTGTCTAGTTTGCACACAGTTGCATGTATACTTTGTGCAAGTCCAGCATGAATTGGAACGGGCTAAAGAATTGCAGAAAACTTCATAGATAGGTGATGCTATTAAGGTTGAGGGTACTGGTAATGGCAAGAATAATCCATGAGGACGATGATGTGGTACCTTGTTCCGAGTGCATATATCACAAGAGGCAACATACTCTGTTACATCTGGACTCCATCCCAGCCACAACAATTCAGGGGCAACTAGCTCTTTGGTTTTGTGGCAATCAGGGTGACTTGCCATTAAGGAGTCATGACAGCTTCAAAGCACCTCCAAATGTGACATGCCTTCAAGTACAAAGAGTCAAACCTTTCTATAAAGAGAGGTTTCTCACTGGTTCCATACAATATCTTTTTCCCCCTTTTCTAGTTCCTGCAGCTGAGCCTGTTTAAACTCATCTTGCTGCTTGTTTCCACATATTACCTCCATCAGATCAGAATTCCTGGTTCCGAAAGCGAAGTTCTCCAGTAGGAGAATTGCGATGGGAGCTTCCAATTCTGCATATTCTTTCCCTTCCATCTGGGACAAAGCATCTGCCTTCCTGTTCATAAAGCCTGGTCAATATGTTAATACAAAATTGAACAGAAAAAAGAAAAGAGAACACGAAGCTTGACTAGAATTCATGTTGCGCATTGTCTTTAGGAAGTCTAAATTTTTATGATCCATAAAAACCTAGATTTGGTTATGGGCCCATTCCAGAGGGTGACGGCCTTTTTTAAAGGCAGTTTTTATAGCCATGAGTTCCTTGTCATAAACATGATAGTTCTTCTTTGCAGCTGTAAGCTCATGGAAATAAAAGCACATGGATGGAATAAGTCTTTGGAGATAGTATAGCCACCCTAGATGCATCAGTCTCCATTAATCATGGTTGCTATTCGTCTGGGTGTTCTAGGATCAGGCTATTGTAAAGGTCTTCTACAGATGATCAAATTCTAGTTGCTGCTCATGGATCCACTTAAAAGAAGTCCTCTTCTTAAGAACTTCCATTAATGGAGCTGTCAATTTGGAGAAACCTAGGATAAAACATTGATAAAAGTTTGTAAACCCCCGGAACGCTGCATTTCCTTTATGTTTTTTGGAACAGGATATTGGGTCACTGCATTGACCATATTGGGATCCATCTGTATTCCTTCAGGAAAAATTATGTGTCCCAGGAATTCCACCGATCTCTTGTCAAATTCACATTTCTCAAACTTGGCTTATGATTTATGTTTCCAGAGATGGTCTAGGACCTGACAAACCTGACAGTCATGCTTTACCAGATATTCAGAAAATATCAAGATGTCATCCAGATATATAATTATGCTCTGATCTAGCATGCCATGAAATATTTTATGCACCAGATTTTGTAAAGTGGCAGGAACATTTTTTTAATCCAAATGGTATCACCAGGTTTTCAAAATGGCTATAGCATGTTCAAAATGCTGACTTCCACTCATCTCCTTTCCTGATCTGGAAAAGATTATATGCTTCCCTTAAATCGAGTTTAGTGAAGATTTAGGCTGCCTGGAGGCATTCTAACAGTTTGTTAATAAGGGGCAAGGGGATAAAAGTTACTGATAATTATACCATTCAAAGCCCGATAGTCAATACAAGGCCTGAGGGAAATGTCCTTCTTTGGCACAAAGGGGATTTCTGGCTGCAAAACTACGGGACAGTCATATGGTCTATGCAGAGGAAGAGTTAGCAGCTCCTTTTTTTGTGAAACACATCCCAGTATGCTGCATATTTTCCAGACAGCACAGATTGCCCATAATCTCATTTTCAGACCGTAAGTCCTGGGCCTCTTCATGAGGCATACAAATCTGCTGGCAATATGCTGACAGGAACATCACCAGCTGTATCTTCAAATTGATGTACAGTTCATGTCATTGCAGCCACAAAAGGCCTAGGATAACTGGGAAATGTGGTGCTTTGATTAGGTCAAAATGAAGAATCTCCTAATGATCATGTATCGTGGTTAAAACAAGAGGTTCAGTCTCAGTGTTACAGATGGTCACAATAAGGGTGAGTCAATGATGATCTCTACCATGATGCTTACTCCTTTTTGTCATATGGGGACTTGGTGTTGCTGAGCAAACATGAGGTCCGAAGAACAAACAGATGCTCCAGAGTGAGCCATGGCTAGAGTGGGGACTCTATTATTTTCCCAGGAAAGTTTGACTGGAATTGTAACATGAGAGAGACATATTCCCAGGGCAGTATTAGCACTATCTGATCCTGCAGAAGTTGGTGGAGTAACAGACATGACTTGTCTCTGGCAATCAAAACAGATGTGAATTGTTCCCTGAGGCATCATGATTGGATACCCATGGAACAGATGGTACAAGTCTGAAGTCCTTCAGTATCCATAGTCAATATCCTGGAAGAGAAGTTACAGGACTTTCTGCAGCAACAGACACTGAAACCAGAGGTTCTGCTTTCTATTACTTCCTTGTGGCTACAACTGGAAAATAGGCTCAAACCCCTCATCCAACTAGATCCTTATGTGCTTGCCGCACTATGTGACCTATAGATGAAGTAAAGTATTGCCCTCCAATCCAACTAATTAATTGGAAGGAGGTGCTGGTGGCTAAAGTAACAGGAGCTCCAGAGGCAGAGAGTCAGTGGGGTTGCAGCTGAGGTAAGAATGGGCATCTTACATTGTATTGTCAGTATGATCAGTACCCTGCAGCTAATACTTCCTTCACCACTTTTATCTGCCATCCCCTGTGTGGCTACTGCAAAACAGGCTTTCATTACATAGGCCATAATTACAGCAGTAAGCAGCAGGGATCAGTCTACCACTCCCAGCACAGAAGACCCCTGTACAAATTTCAGTCACTCACTTCTGGCCTTCTGTGACCTCTGGACCATCTTGTTTGGACATTGACCGTGCACCCTTGTTTCTGGTGGCACTACCTCTCAAGGAGACCCTGCGAGGCCCACCTAAGACCAGGCAGCCCAGGTACCCAAGGGCTCAACCTGTGGAAACCCCGGTTGCTATTGGTGAAGCTCCAGCTAGCCTCTGTCTCCTCCTGTGCTCCGCCTCCTGGTGGCAGGCGCTCTCTGGGTCCGACCAGAGGGCCATACCAATCTTGCACCAGGCCAAGGATCCACCTCCAGCACAACAGGTTGTCAAGGCCATGGACGTGGCGGAGTATCCCGCCTTACAGGCCATCCCTGGCCTAGCTGCATATGTCCAAGAACAGTAACAAGTTCTCCGTGGAGAAGCTATGTTCTCAGTTAGAGGATTTTCTTATGGCCAATTCAGGGGGTCTGGCTCAAACCCTGCCCCTGCGGGCACCATTGGCCCTCCCAGCTCCACCCTGTTTCAATGGGGATCCGTGCTTCTGCCAAGGCTTCATCAACCAATGCTATATGCAGTTTGCATTGCAACCCTCGCTGTTTCTGTTATGGTTTTGAGGTGGAGTGGATTCTTGGGTACTGCGGTGATGGCCACTCCCACGGGGAGGAGCCCCATGAGGAACCGCAGTACTAGGCTAGATTGTATTCATGTAGACACAGAGAATTTGTATTTATTATACAGCTTAATAGTACTATCCGAGGAGCAGACAACAATGAGGTAACCCAGTAGAAGTAGTCCATGGGTCCTCATCAGAGGAGACCAGTTCCACACTCGAGTAGATGATAGGCAATGCAGGGTAGCCGAGGAAGGTCCCGGATGAAGACTCCCAGCGCTGAAGCTGAAGGTGAGACAGACTGACAGGGTTAGTACTCACTGAAGTAGATAGCTGTGTTGATGAAGATCCTGGCAGGCAGAAGTAGTGGGCACCAGAGTAGGGAGAGCAGGCCCTCAAGGAGCGAGTACCCAATATTCCAGATAGGTACCTAAAAGAGAGCATAAGGGCCCCCAAGGAGCGGGTACCCAGGTTAGTGATGTGTACCCCAAAGGGCAGAGAGAGAGAGCTTCCTGTGGCAGCTAGGAAGCGGCAGTGCAGCTTAGACTGGAGGCAGTCCAATCCTTGCTAACTCAGTTTGTTAGCAAACAAAGGGCAGGCTAAATACCAGGATGTCGTGACATCACTCAGAGGGGACGCCCCCATGGTTCCCGCCATGACGTGGATAAAGACATGGGTGGCGTGCGTGCGCGCACCCTAGGAGGCCCTCAGGAAAATCAGGCGAACACCGTCACCGTTGCCGTTCCGGGGACGCCAGAGAGAGCGGCATGAAGACGTGGCAGCAGCCATCTTCCCAAGGCTTGTGGAGAGAGAAGGAAGAAAGGTGAGGCACAGAGGTCAAAGCCATCTGAGACCGACGGACGCAACAGTTTCCTGATGAAACCACCAAGGTCACTTTCATCCTCTCATGCCTTGAAGGGAAAGCCCTGGCATGTGCTTCCCCACTTTGGGAGTGTTCTGATGCCATCCTCCACCAACTCCCCCAGTTCATCTCCGTCTTCCGACGGACCTTCGAAGATCCCAGCCAACAGGCGGTTGCGGACCACCATCTACTCCATCTCCGTCAAGGCTTGCATTCACTCGCTGAATTCACTGTAGAATTCAGAACACTGGCCACAGAACTGGGGTGGCAAGAGGACTGCTTACGGGCACTCTACCTAGAGGGACTGTCTCCAGCCCTTAAGGATGAACTGGCTGCCCGTGAGATCCCTGCATCTCTGGAAGACCTGATCTCCCTGGTCGGCAAGATTGAAGATCATCTATGACAACAGCACCAGGAGGTAAGGGTCCTCCGACCTCCTGCCTTACGATCTTCTTGTGCAACAAGCCCTCAGTTGAAGGCCTTGCCGGTGCCACCTCCATCATATGCGGACGTTCAAAAAAAAACTGAAGACCTGGCTCTTCTCAAGAGCATTTACTTAAAGTCCCATACCTGTCCTTACTTTTTAGAACTTAGGTTCAATCGTGTCTAACCGATCGAAGTTCCCCGTAACCTCTATAATGTACTCCCTGTGCTGATTATCATGTTTTTCCCTTTTTCGATATTCCCTATATTCCACTCGTTATGCTTGTTCAACTACAGTTCTACTCTAGTACAATTTTGTTAATTATGTTCTTATTGTTGGCTGTACAAGGTTTAGTTAAATTATGTTCTTATTGTTTGATGTAATTTCCAACTGTTGGTTCACTGTAAACCGAACCGATATGTACTTGTACATGATCTTCGGTATAGAAAAGTATTTAAATAAATAAATAAATAAATATGACGAACCCATGCAGATTAATCGTGACCACTTGTTTCCTGAGGAGCGCCTCCGGCGCAAAAAGGAAGGTCTCTGCTTATATTGCTGTGGGTCCGGGCATCTCCTATAGACTTGCCCCGTACATCCAGGAAACTCCAAAGCCTGAGCCTGGTGGGGTTCCCGAGCTTGGGCGCTACTGGTGCTGGTTCTCAACTATTACTTCCTGTGTCCCTCCTTAGGGAATCAAATTCTTTTGCCACTACTGCCCTTGTGGACCCTGGGGCGAGTGGCAATTTTATTCTGAACGATATCGTCACACTACTCCAGATCCCACTTCAGCCACTGGAGGTATCTCTTCGCATCACCTCGATCCAGGGAGAGCACCTCCCCAGACGAATTACCCATCATACTGTGGCCTTCTGCCTCACCGTGGGAACCCTCCATGATGAGGAAATCTCTCTCCTAGTTCTGAAACAATCCACGCATCTGGTAATCCTTGGACTTCCTTGGCTCCAGTTACACTCACCCCACTTCGACTGGCAATCCCTGCAACTAACTCAGTGGGGCCCTCAATGCCAAGTCCGCTGTGCATGACAAGTGTCCCCAGCAGTGACTGTTCTGAACTCCACAACCCTGTCCAGGTTACCTGCTCCGTATTCAGAGTTCAAAGATGTGTTTTCCAAACAAAATGCTGACATCCTGCCTCCACTCCGAGAATTCAATTGCCCCATAGAACTCCTACCAGGAACCATGCCTCCCAAGGGCAGAACCTACCCTCTCTCGCTTCCTGAAACCCAAGCAATGTCAGAGTATATTAAAGAAAATTTGAAGAAAGGATTCATAAGACCCTCCAATTCCCCTGCAGGAGCCGGATTCTTCTTCGTGAAGAAGAAGGATGGCAGTTTACGTCCTTGTATAGACTACCAAGGGCTAAATGCAGTAACTCACAAGGACCATTATCCACTGCCACTCATTAGCGAACTGTTTGATCGCCATCAAAGGGCATAGATCTTTACAAAACTAGATCTCCAAGGGGCATATAACCTTGTACGAATCCAACCAGAGGACATCTGGAAGACAGCCTTCAACATGAGGGATGGCCACTACGAGTATGTAGTAATGCCCTTTGGACTTTGCAATGCCCCTGCGGTCTTTCAGCACCTGATGAATGAGATCTTCCAGGACCTTATGTACTCATTTGTCATGGTATATCTGGATGATAACTAATTTTTTCCAAGGACCTGAAGTCCCATCATTCACATGTTCAAACAGTCCTCCAACGCCTTAGAGACAATCACCTCTAAGCAAAATTAGAGAAGTGTATTTTCAAACAATCCCGCCTTCCATTCTTGGGCCACATCATCTGCAATTGAGGCTTCATCATGAAACCCTGAGAAACTCCAAGGTATTCAAGATTGGCCCCAACCAGTAGGCCTCCGCGCCTTACAAAGATTCCTCGGATTTACAAACTATTATAGAAGCTTTATCGCTAACTACTCCACGTTAGCTGCTCTACTCACTGCCATGACTAGGAAAGGAAGTAATCTTCAAGTTTGGAGCCCCAAGGCCCAATCTGCCTTCCATGCCTTGAAAGAGGCCTTCTACCCAGTCCATGTCTATGTCATCCAGATCCTTCATCGTCAAAGTTGACGCATCTGCCATTGGAGCAGGGGCAGTTTTGAGCCAATATTCCCCCAAAGGGACACTAGTACCATGCTCCTACTCACACAAGTTCTCTGCCGCGGAACAAAACTGTACTATTGGGGACCGTGAGCTCTTAGCAGTGAAATTAGCCCTTCAAGAATGGCGTCCCTGGCTAGAAAGGGCACAGCATAAGTTTATGATATTCACGGACTACAAGAATCTCGAATGCTTCAAGGAAGCCCAGCTACTAAATCCTAGGCAGGCCCGATGGGTGCTGTTCTTTGAATGCTTCAATTTCGAACTCCGCTACCACCCAGCAGCAAAGAATCTCTGTGCCAATGTGCTCTCTCGCTCCATCGAGCCAGAGGATACGCCCGACATTCCTAGGCACATCATCGACCCAGCCTGCATATCAATTGCTGTTACCAACATGGTACCAGCCGGGAATACAGTGGTCCCGCATCATCTCCGCGAGTGCGTGCTCCGTTGGGCTCACAACTCAATGTGGGCCGGCCACCCTGGTTGGGCCTGGACCCTTGAGATGCTTAGAACTTTTGTACACATTTGCTGACTAACTTATGTACGATATTACAAAATGACTCCCAAAGTACAAAAGTGGGCAACAACTAAAATCTTTTTCTGTGCACTGAAGGACATTTGTTGGATTCTTAAATCCAGTCTTTCAGAGACTACTGCACTTTTGCTCCAAGTTTGGGTTTGCAATTTTATGCCTGTAGTTTTTTTCCCTTCCAGTAGTTGCAGGAAATAAAAGCCAATAGTAAGCAAGTAAACAGACCTGCAGATTTTTTTTTTCACTATTTTGTGTCCAATTTTGCCCATTCATTCAATCTGATCCTATGTTTAAGCAACATGTCTGCCAACAGAACTAAGGGTACCCAGAGAGTTTTCACCAGCTCTTTACTAGAAGTGTTGTTTTCAGTTTTTTCTCCCGAAACAAACTAGAGAAACACAGCCTCAGGAAAAAGTTTATTAAATCAAGTAATTGAATGTAACAGAATCCACTGTAGAGCAATCCCTTCTACTTTGTTAATTTCCTGTAACTAAAATATTCAATAGAAAACACATTTACTTCTGTTATTCCAGCATGTTGTACTTATTATCGTTATGTGAGATTCCCTCTTCAGCTGTAGAATTTTAGTATAATTTCCATTTCATAAAATACTTAAATTATAGCTTATGAAAAATATCCAGAAGCAAACATTTGATGTAAAACTCTTTTTGAGTTATTCCACGAGTCTTTATAAAAATCTGGAAGACTCTTACCTATGGATTAAATATAAAGACTAAAAAAAACCAGTCCCCCGAATCTTGACTCTTTTCTCTAGTATTTGAATCAGTATATTTATTGCCATGTTTTGGCTTATTTCTGGGAGAATAATCCTTTTGGTAAATATATCAATTCCATGGAAAATACAGAGAGAGAGAGAGCTGTAGCTTATATACATAGCAAAAGATATATTTGGTCATGTTAAGTAAAGTAGAACAGAACCTTAGAATTTGGTTGGATGCATTGCTCTAGGGATGCACTGAAAGCATCTGCAGTATCTAAATTGACTCTTCAACAACTGTCACCTGTAACAACTATCAGGCCTGAGATATTGATAACTAGGATGGATGAGACAATTTCCATGAGCTTATAGAGTCTTTTCTTTTATTGGATGATTCCAAACTTCTCGAATCTTGTTATTATTTTGAGTTGTATACAGCACCCATCAGATAAATGCAGTGCTGTACAGAGAAACATAAGAGACAGCAGCTGCTCCTTGGAGTTTGCAAACTAGTTAAGGCAGACAGATGAGACACACAGACAAAACGTAGGCAAGAGCCTGGGGGTTAACAACATGGCGGGTATGATTAGAGGAAAAAACTGAACTGTACAGATTGTAAGTAGGAATAATTGAGGAGGATTTTTAAGAGTCTAATGTAAGAAAAATCCAGTGGGGTGGATGGGAAGTTTAACACTATATTGACAGGACGTAACCTGATACTATTTTTCAGTGCACTATACTGATTTTATTCATCTGTATCAGTTATGCTTTTTCTCTCTCATGCAAGGACTCTAAGGAGTATGGGGTTTTTGCTTGCCCCACCAATTGAAAATGTTCTCCAAAGGTCTAGAAGCCAGTGGAACAGGGGTTACATTAATGAAAACTGTCCATTGAAATTGGTGTCCAAATGCAGGCCAGTGCAGTGGCTCAGTGGTGGTAGTGTGTGTTGCCATGTAGGATTCTTGGGTTTAGTTCCTTAGCCTGCTTGGGCCAGACAGGATCGAAAATGTTGCAGAGGCAGCATTTGGAACTCCTTGGGGGAGAGAGGGGTAGGTGAGCAGTCATTTCACAATGGTGATATCAAATTACCAGACTTGAGGTGCACATTTATTAGTTTCCAGAAGGAGTTGCAACCTGTGGCCCATTGCTATGATGGCTGGACTAAATGGGGAGTTTAAACCATGGAGATTCCCCATGGCTCAGGGCACATTAATCTAATATAGGCCAGTTCTAATTCAGTTGGAAGACCAAAGAAGCAGTATGAAGTGGACTGTGAAAAAAAGATCAGGATTTGAATACAAAATGAATCATGCTGACTGACAAAGTCACAATAAAACTTGGATTACCATTAGAACTGTGCCACAGTCAACATTTCAGTTAAACTTTGGCTGGTTTTTTTTCACCTTTTCTTCCAAAATCTTTAAGAAATAGGAGGGAAGTGTAAAAGAGGTTCACAAATTTTCCTTTTGTGCATGAAAATCTGGTGCGATTCAGCCCATGGCTGGTGCCACGAGCCGCCTCTTACCTCTCGCCATCCTGACTGGGTCACAGCCTGACTTCACTGCGCAGTAGGTCGCATCCCCGTACTTTCCTGGTGGCAGGAGCCGCCATCGCTCCACAGCCCGGAGGCCACAGAAGCCTCGGATCCTTGTGGCTGGGGCCGCCATCATGCCGGCACTGCAGGAGCTGTGGTGGGTCTTTCCAACGCGGCCTAGAGGCCGCTGTAGCTGGGACCTATCCGGCTGAGCCGGATAGGTCCCAGCTACAGCGGCCGGACCCCGCTTCGCCCTCGTCAGACCTGCCCTGAGGCCTGCTCTGTCTCCTCCTGCTCAGCACTGCACAGCGGCAGCATGGCCGCTGTCCAGGGTCCTGCCCCTTTCCTCCTAGGGGTGGACCCCCAGCTTCTTCCTGGATTTAAAGGCACAGCGTAGGTGGGGTCCTTGTGGCCCCACCTGATGACATCACCTGGGAGATTCCCTAGCTGGCCTACTTAAGGACTCTTCGCTCAGTCTGTCTTCACCTTGGCAAGGGATCAGTCCTCCCTAGGACTTCTCTGGCTTGTTCCTGCCTGGCTTCCCTGACGTCTTCATCTTTGATCTTGATGATATCTGCAGTATTCTGATGTTCCACTCCTGATGTTCCACTCGTGATATCCTGGTCCTAATGCTCCAGGTCCGGAGGGACCCATGCCTCTGGAGATTCCCTGCTTTTACTTTGAGCCTGCTAGCTTCAAGCTTTTACCTGTTCCTAGTTCCAACTCCGGAGAATCCTAGGGGTTTCCACTACCCTGTGCTATGAGACTTCCTGAGCTTGCCCTGATCTCCTCGTGGTCCGCGACCAGCCATCCAGCTGTGTAGGGCGCGAAGGGGACAGTGTGGTCAGTGACCAGCCCCACGTGCTGTGTAGGGTGCCTGAGGGTCTTGCTCACTTCTCCCCAGTGTCTTGTTCCTCACCTGAGTCTCCAGTGTGGTCCACGAACAACCTTTGTGCTGTGTAGGGTGCCTGACGGACTCGCATTCTTCTACGTTCCAAGAACTCATCCCGTCTGTTCCAAGACCTCGCCTTGTCTGTTCCGAGACCTCGTCTTATCTGTTCCAAGTTCCAAGACACCATCCCATCTGTCCCAAGTTCCAAGGTCTCGCTTCATCTGTTCCAAGGCCTATAGCTAACCTGACCTCTGTCCGGCCTGCCACCTCTGCTGCTCCCTGCAGCAGGTCCAAAAGGGCTGGTAACGGTTGGAGGATCATTCAGAGACCACCAAAGGAACCCCCAAACCTGTTATTAACCTCTCAGAATATTATTCACAGTATTCTACTATCTTTAACAAATGCTTATTAAACTCTACTTACATTGTTTCAATCCAGCTTCACACCCAATCGACATAATCCCAGTCAAGACTCTCAAACTCATCCCCGACACCATCGCCAAACCCATCGCAGACATAATCAACACTTCGCTTGAACAAGGCATCTTCCCGGAAGCACTGAAATGCGCCATAATCAAGCCCATCCTCAAAAAGCCAAATCTCAACCCGTCTGACCCCTCCAACTACAGACCGATCTCCAATCTCTCCTTCATATCCAAGATCATCGAGAAACATGTGAACCTCCAACTATCCGAGCATCAAGAAAATCAAAACATCCTGTACCACAACCAACACGGATTCAGAAAATCCCTAAGCACCGAGACCCTCCTCCTTTCGCTCACAGACACAGCATTGAGAGGCATTGACGCCGGTCACTCTTATCTCCTCATCCTCCTGGACATCTCCGCCGCTTTTGACACTGTAAACCATGACCTACTCATAACACGACTGGTGGAGATCGGCCTAAAAGAAAACACCCTCAACTGGTTCCAATCATACCTATCCAATCGATCCTACAAAGTCCATCTCAATAACTCCGAATCAGACCAATACTCACTCCCCCACGGAGTTCCACAAGGATCATCCCTTTCATCAACCCTGTTCAATATATACATGCTCCCACTCTGTAAGCTCCTCTCCAGCCTGAAACTCACCTTCTACATCTACGCAGATGACGTCCAGATTCTCCTTCCCATCAAAGAAAGTTTAACCAACACCATTACTCTCTGGCACACACTCGCCACCCAAATAAAGAATCTGCTCTCGCAGATATCTCTCACCCTCAACGACAAAAAAACTGAAATACTTTACATATCAAACAAATCCTCCACCAAAACCAACAAAGACCTCTCCTCCCCCCCTACTCAACTCCTCCATCGCCAATGAAGTCAGAGACCTCGGCATCACCATCGACTCAGACCTCAATATGAAAAGACACGTCAGCATGACAATCAAAGAGTGCTTCTACAAGCTACAAGTCCTCAAAAAGCTCAAACCACTTCTTTTCCACTATGATTACCGCTCTATGTTACAATCCTTCATACTATCCAAGTTGGACTATTGTAACTCCCTCCTCCTAGGACTTCCTGCCTCCACGTTAAAACCACTCCAGCTGCTACAGAACGCAGCCGCCAGATCCCTCACAAACAGCAACCGATCCTCACACATCACCCCCATACTTAAAGAACTCCACTGGCTCCCCATATCACACCGATCACAATACAAAATCCTCACCATACTTCACAAAACCATCAACAACCTTAAAATCAAATGTCCAACAATCCTCCCCAACCACACCACAGCGATCTCAGAACACAGGCCTACTTATCATTCCCCACACCAAAATAGCACACCTCTCATCTACCAGACAACGCACCTTCTCTGTAGCTGCCCCCACCCTCTGGAACAAGCTCCCTTCCGAACTCAGACAAGAACCCTCCATTCACACATTTAAAAAGAAATTGAAAACATGGCTATTCCTCAACGCCTACCATGACACAACCTAACCCCCCCCCCCCTCCTCTCCCCCCTGCTTCCCAATCTCAGCCTCACAGACCCAGTTAGTGTTAAACAATTTTGTTAAATGACCTCTGTATATGTTAAATGACTTTTGTATATGTTTCGCATTCACAGTTAATGTTAAAATGTATAAGTTCCTCATTCTCAGTTAATGTTAAAATGTAAAATAATATGACCTCATCATACTGTTCCAATTGTTTTAATGTAAACCGATGTGATGTACCCCAATGAATGTCGGTATATAAAAGCAAATAAATAAATAAATAAATAAAGCATATGCATTACAAACAAATATGTACAAAATACTTTTATATCTCATTATAAACATTAATATATGAAGATCAAATCACCACAGGCTGCAGAAGGTTCTTATGTACACAGCACACAATGATGAAACAAACCACTCATGTTTTACTCCACTGAAACTTAAACACAAATATACATACCAATGTCCTGCCCTCCAATTAAATGAAATGTCACCTTTACTTCTGTTTCTGTTATTTTAAACTTCTTCTACTTTATTATTAACTCTCGTTTTCTTTTTGCTCTCAATTAAGGAACCTTCGTTTCGCCCACCAGGGCTTCTTCAGTGGATAGCCCTCTCAAAGCTCTTGATTGTAATCACTTGACTAATATCCTAAAAAATTAAACACTAGAAATCCCCACAGGACATTAAATTTCATCTTAAATTTCTATAAACAGTGCAGCCTCTCAAGCACCAGACTGATGTGATTCCATCTCTGTTTCCCAGTCAAGAGTTGTGCTTAAATAATAATAACCTAGATTTTCAAGCACCAAACTAAAATTTGTGAATATCTTTTACACCTCCCTCCTATTTCTTAAAGATTTTGCACTAAGGTTCATGTCAGAGAGCCTCCTATCAAGTGAAGAGCAATAATCCACCCTGCTCCTCACCACTGCATGCAACAGGGTTGCCAGATTACACTGCACCAAATAAGGCACTAATTGGTGAATTAACTACAGATGGAATAAGAGAGATTTCACAATTGCTACAATTTGATCTCTCATTGCCAGTTTATCAACAGGAATGCAGTGACTTCCAAGCATTTAAATCAAACTGGTTTCTTGGTTACAATTGACTTGCCTGTCCAGAATTCAAACAGTTTGCTTAACAATGCTCTGTTAGGTCTTTGTTAATCAAAGAATTATTTGAAAGACAATGGTTCTTTTTTATTGTTTATTTATACATATTCATATTTTAGCCAATAAATACACTTTTGATAAGAAATAGCAAAAGAAAATTATCCAAATAAGGAAATATAGAAATTATGTAGCCCCCCAGCCCAGCTACACCTCTATGCTGAGAGTCACACTTAGTACCAGGGCTTAGTCTTGACTCAGTACTGAAAACCCTGGCATGGATCCTCCAATTGGAGTTGAGGGTTAGAGGGAATTACCTTTAGAGCCCAAGGCATTTAGATAGGATAGCACAAAAGAAAACAGGGTTTTGATGTTCCAAAATAAGCCTTTACTAAACAATTCACATTAGAAAGCTGAAATTTATAGTCTTAAAGCAGGAAAATCCTTCAAACAGGTACTGAGATTTCACAAGGAGGTTTCTAATATTTGCTGATGCACCATCATGGGATCTCCTCATTCCTTCAGAAATCCTCCGCGTGTATCCCATTCTTTCTTGAAGATACTCTTTTTGTCTCTACTACCTCAATGAGGAGGCTGCTCCATACATTTATTACCCTCTCCGCAAAGAAATATTTCCTAAGATTACTCCTGAGTTTACCCCCTTTCACTATCATTTATTTATTTATTTATTTATTTATTTATTGAGAGATTTTTATATACCGTGGTACGTATAGTTATACATCACCTCGGGTTACAGTAAACATTAATTTTAGCAACAGGCTTTACATTAAACAGTTTATACAATAAGTAAACAGAAAAGTAAATATAAGTTAGCAACAGCTTTTACATATAACAGTTTATAGAGTAAGTATAGAATCCCTCTAGAATGAGGGATCATCCCATGATCCCTCATTCTAGAGCCTCCTTTCCATTGAAAGATGCTCACTTGCTATGCATAGAAATCTTGGAGGCATTTAGATGTCTCTATCCTATCTCCCCTAGCTTGCCTTTCCTCTAGGGTATACATGTTGAGATCTTTGTCTGTCTCCACTGACCATTTTAGCAGCCACCCTCTGGACCGAATCCAACTGGTTTATATCCTTTTGAAGATGTGGTATCCAGAATAGTACACAGTATTCCAAATAAAGTCTCATCAGGGACTTATACAGGGACATTGCCACCTCTTTTTTCTGCTGACCAATCCTCTCCTCTATTGGGGTAGGGAAATATTTATAGTACCTGAATGTTTTTATTTATATTGTTTTTACTTATCGTTTTTATGTTCTTTTACTGATCTGTCTTACTTAACTTTGTTTTATAGTAACTCATTATGAATGTATTGCTGTAACCCACCCCGAACCTTGGTGGTCATGGGATATAAATGATTTTAAATAAATAAATAAATGTAATAATCCACTTTTTCGGCACTTCAAAGTGTACATCAAGCGGAATATAAAAATCTAAATAAATAAAAATAAATTACGCAGCCAAGTCTTTCTGGCTTTTTCCGTTGCTTTATCAACTTGTTTGGCCATCTTGAGATCATCAGGTACGAGCAACCCCAGATCCCACTCTTCTTAAGTGCTGTACTATACCTCTCCCTTGGATTTTTGCAGCCTAAGAAGTGACTTTTAAAAGCCCGGTGTGCCGAAATTAGGGGATGTACACCAAAGTCAGGCTTACATGCGCCCACCGTATTTTCAAAGCTCCGAGATGTGCGCGCTTTCAAAAAGAGGAGGGGCATTGTTGTGGTCCGGGAAGGCATGGGCATTCTGGGGCAGGGCGAAGAGAACTGCACGTAAATACTTATGATCCTGGGCGCGAGTCCACGTCCAGTACTGTGTAAGTTTACCTCTGCTATGGAAGAGGTGTAACTTAAAAACAAAATGGTCATTTCTAAAGGATCTGGGGCAACTGGAGGGAGTGCAGACTGTTAAAGCAGGAGGTTTGGAGGACCTAGCTCTCGAATGGGTGAACTGGTGGAAGAACTGGTGAAACTGGCAATGGTGTGGATGCACACCTGTTATAGAATACCCTGACTTACATGGTAGAAATGAGATTTACACAGCTAGGTGCGCTCTCATTTAAAATTGGGTGCACATGTGCATGTGCCCAGTTTACCGGTATTTTAGAACATGCATGCATATGTGCACACACGTTATAAAATAGCCACCTTCCTGGGCGCACACCAATGAACACATCAATGTGTGCCCACGCGCCCCTTTTAAAGTTACCATCCCTCTGCATAATGCTGCATTTCTTAGCATTAAATGCATGCACTATAGGAAAAAGCCATAATTAGGTACTGATATTAAATGTAGCATGATCTTCAGAGCAGTCCAAAACCTGATCATTTTATACATCAGTCTACAGACTGATGCCTTCCTTGCAATAACATATACCAGTGGTTCTCATCCTAGTCCGTGGGGCCCAGACAGCCAGTCTGGTTTTCAATATGTCTAAAATGAATATGCATGATAAAGATTTGCATATAATGGAGGCAATGCATGCAGCTCTATCTCATGCATATTGATTGCGGATATCCTGAAATTTAAACTGGAGAGTTGTGGTGTCCAGCAAACTGGATTGAGAACCACTGGCATAGATCATATATATATATATATATATATATATATATATATATATATATATATATATATATATATATATATGATCATATATATATATATCAATATCACTGCTGGCCTTCAAGAAATTCCTTTAACTGAGCTGGGTCATAAAACATGAACTTAATTCCTTGATATTTAACTATACATTTCATAGGGAATTTAATAAAGAACGTAGCTTTAAACAAATCTGGGAACTCTAAGGCCTTTTGATTGCAGTAGAAAGAATCTTTATTATGGAAAAATGACTTGAATGCCCAATCTCTATGAGGCTCTAAAACAAATGATGCTAGCAATGTGGCCCTGAGTGCAATCTCCTTCTGCGTTTGCTCCAGTGTTGCAACAATGTCCAACAATCTGCAGTACTAAGGCAAACAGGTCTTCTTCAGAATCATTGGTTTCTATCATGGGTGGGAAGGTAGAAAGTCCTAGAAAACCAAATGAAAGACTCCAGGGAGATATTTAAGCATCTAAAAAAAACAACAACTTTTTAGCATATCATCTGAGAAAAGCGCAGATAATTTAAAAAATTAATCAATATTAGATTAGATCTCCTAATCTAATTTTTGGGGTTTTCTAATATGTTGTGCTGACTCAGGTTGTCTTTGCACAAGGCCTCAGCCCATCACCTGCAGAGAAGAGAGATTAGACTTATCCCTGGAGGAGGGTACCGTAGTCCTTGATTTTGTCATTCTGACTCATAATCTTAGAAACAGTTTGCTCAGAGAAAGTAAGTATACACAGAGCTGACTAAGACATCCAGTCACAGTGTGTTCATTTCTTAAGATGACAGTCCAAACTTTATTTGGGAAAGCTGGTGGGGGCAGGGCATGGAGGTGCTGTTGAAGCATGGAAAGACCAAGCTTGACTGGAACAGGCAAAACAACAATCTCCAGATTCGATAATCCCAAGGTCGCAGTCTCTCCGGTCCCCCAGTACTCCCTCATTTAAAGAACCACCTGAGTCCGATAGAGTCCCACTAGATCCATTCCTAATGCCTTTCAGGAGTTTAGATGCTCCTGCTGTGGCTCTAACTCGCAGCTTCAAACTCCCATACCAACAGGGATGATGTCATACAACAGCGGCACTGCACCTGGGGAAAGACCAGATGAAGCACACAACAGCTGTGGCACTGAAAGGGGAGATCTCCTATCAGACCTAAGGGTCGCCTCAACAGCTTCAGGATTGTGATCCTCTAATTCCTTCACCTGCTTCCCAGCTTCATTCCCAGAGGGACCAGATGCTGCCAGCCAATTGCAAAGGTTTCTATGGTGCTGGTCATAGCTGCGGGGGTGGGGGTGGGGCTCAGCCGGACACCCTTTCTGTTTGGTCATTCTACCATGCAAACTGAAAAAGAAAAAAAATGCTGACAACCATTTATATCATTCCCTACATCGGTTTTCCTCTGGCAAGCATGTGCCTGGCCTATGTCACCTTGCTCCTCCCCGTAGGGTAATATTTCTGTGTGTATTCTATTTGCCTCTCTTCCTCTGAAGGCTAATATGAAATAAATTTCAAGAGAATTTGTCGGACCTAGAAATGAAAGGAAAATGATCTCTCCTCAAAAAGAATGAATGACGTTCGGATGTTGCGTGTTTTCACGGTTCCTGTCTGCTTCCCCAGCAGCTCCCTGGTTTACCTAATGCTGATTGTTGTCTCCAAGTACAGAGTGTGAACAGAGCTCAGAATTCATACCTGTCTTTTTCCTCTGGCAATAATGAGTTTAGCATCCAGAAAAAAAACAACCTCTTACATAATCATGAAACAAAAGAATGACTAAAATAATTTATTTAGTGACAGATTTTCTAATTTAATTACAGGTGACCGAATCCAGATAGAATTAGAAATCTGGTCCTACTTTAAATGAAGAATATGCAAATGTAATTTGCAATTTACTTTCAGATTCACTATATTCAATTTTCTTGTCATGAACAAACTGTCCTGTGACAGAGCATCTGCTGATTTTAAACCTGTTACGCTAGCTTCTTCCTCTACAAAAATCTCAAAAGGTCAGAGGAACATAAGACCTTTCCGTGGCTGACCTTTTAGCAGCATCATCCCTGAAATGATTAACATCTTTGTCCAAGCTGAACAAGGCTTTGTAACACACTAGTACATGGGAAAATGGATAACTTAGTCTGGGTTTCAATTTTCTGCTAAAACAACCACCTTTCTGTGTCCTACCAAGGGTCCAGTGTAGAATCTGCACTTTTCAATGCAACACATCTGTGAAATCTTGTACGTTCTTGCAGTACATTGTAGAGGATTTGAGTTGATTAAATTATTTGAGGTGAGTTTGTTAGATAAGGCCAAGACTTTTAAACTAAGGCCAAGCCATCCCATTAGAATATATATATATAAGAAGAGTAGCCTAGTGGTTAGAGCAGTGGGCTATGAACCAGAGACCAGGGTTGGAGTTTTGCTGTTGCTCCTTGTGACTTTGGGCAAGTCACTTTACCCTCCATTGCCTCAGGTGCAAACGTAGGAGTAGATTTCATAAAGATGCGCACATGCATACTTTTGTTTGCGCACTAGGCGATGACGCGCGGATCGTGACACGCCCCCAACACGCCCCCCAGGAAAGCCCTGGGACTTACGCACGTCCCAGGGCTTTGCACATGCTGGAAGCCTATGCAACATAGGCTCGGGGTGCGCAGGGGGTGTTTGGGCCAGGTTTTCGTGGGGGTACGTGCGTATTTTACGCGCGTACCCCTTTGAAAATCTGGCCCTTAGGTTGTAAGCCCTCTGGGGATAGGGAAATATGTACAGTACCTGAATGTAATCCACTTTGAAGCACTGTAAAAAGCAGAATTCAAAATAAAAAATGTCTATCTATCCATACACAGTATAAGCGTATAATTAACTTCTCCTTTTTTTCTTTTGATTAGAACACAGAATAGAGTTGCTTGAATTGTCCATGTACCTTCTTTTATATATACATGTTTGTTTGCAAACTTTGCAAATAAGTTGCTGACCTGGTAGGAAGGAGAAGGCCTGGGCAAGAATAGATAGTAAAATTATAAATCTTGGTGTCAGGATGTCAGTGGTCAGCCATGGTTCCAGGAAAGACATCTGCAAGATCATAAAGAAAGACAAAGGAACAGAGAGTAGCTGCTCCTTTCTGATTATCGTGTCGGAGAACCGCCATAACCCTGCAAGCAGATCTGGCCTCCTCTGCCAAGCAATGCTAGCCAAGACATGAAAACCCAAGATCCACTTATTTATAGCTCTGGGCACTTGCTGCCTTTTTCTAGAATCCCCACTTGCTTTTTTATCTGTCATTTTATGTTCGCTTGCAGGGCTGGTGCTGGATTTTTTTGCTGCCCTGTGCAAAGAATTACTGTGCTGCCACCCCCTCTCCTCCGCCGTTCATTCATTCTCTGTCCCAGGACCGCCCAGCTCCCTTCAGTGATGCAACCTTTAAAAACTTACACCATCCCCCCCCCCCCCAACCCATGGCTGGTAGAAGGGTATTAGGTGCCCTAGGCAAACCTTATAGCCTTGCACAATGCTCCTCACCCCATTCCACACACACACACAGTTAAGAGTTATGCATGTACATTGTACATGAAAAATATCAAAGTACAGTACTCTGATGTAAAAATATCACATATTATATTTACATGCACTGCTGTGATGCCAACCAGAAATTCCTGCAAAAAAAACAAAACACTTGGAACCCATATGGTATTAGGCCTTTTGTGATGTGTGTTGGGTGTGGATTTGATCCTTCAAAAGCCCTAAAACACTAATACACTTCCTATTAAGAGATTGCCTCACCTCATTCACACATGCAGAACCTAAACAGACCCTCACCAAATACAGAATAGAGGAATCGTAAAGTAGAAATACAAAAACTGAACTGGAAACTGCAAGACACCAAACTATACAATGCAAGAATGAAAAAATAGAACCATCACCATTCTTCAAATATCAAATAATAAAATCAAGAAATAAAATAAATACATAATCATAATACTAAAAACATACTAATATTTCAAAAAGCTGATGAATAAAACAGCAAATAATTAAAAACTCATATAAAAGTTTTTTAAAATGTCCCAAACACCAATATAATATTTCAAAACAGCAGACATAGCAAATAACACCTGAAAAATAAAACTAAAAAGGATTTTAAAAATTCATGCTCTCCATACCTGGGAAATTTGATTTCCAGTCACCTCGAGATTGTCATGGATTAGTGGAAGAGGGATGCACAAACTTTCTCCTCTCCTTCTTATGTACACATATACACATACAAGCTCATACACACATACGCTTCCTCGCAAGCATCTCCAGTTTTCTTTGGTTGGGATCTACCAGCAGAATCAGGCCCTCATCTTCATTTCAGCTGCTGGCAGGTTAGAATCCACCTGCAGCACCCGCACTGAAGGCAGACTCCCCTCTCTTTCTTTTGCCAGCAACCTCGGAGCCTCTCTCGTTTCTCTGCTGCTGCATGGCTACTGAGGAGGCACTAATTGCTGCTCCTGGCACTGAAGCCCGTTCTGCTGCCTCCTCTGTGCAGGCCCCGTGGTATTAAACATTTGCGGGGCTTCCAGTTCCTCCATGCTGCTCTCATCCATCGAGAGATCGGCATAGAGAAAGTGCTACTATTGCCCATTCCCAAGATAACATATGCCAGCGTGGATGTTATAAAATCGCATGTCCATGTGTGCATGCCGGGTAGCGCACACACGTGCAATGTTTTAAAATCTACCCCTAAATAAATAGTAAATAATTAAAGAATGCACAAAGACAAATAAAAAATACTAACAAATACCAAACCTGCCCATGTTTCAGCAGATGGCTTGCATCAAGGGTACAACCTAAGTAATCTTATTATAACAAACATGCACACACAAACATGTACCTTCCTCCACTCAGAGAAATTACTTTTCAGTCCTATTCTCTGGTTCCTATCTGTTATAAACCCACAATAGAACATTCCTTCCTATCCCATGATTTTTTAATGTAATAGTTTATTTATATTTTAACTTTTGTCTAAGGAGTGAATTTTCAAAAGTTTACAAGTGTAAAAATCAACATAAGAACACAGCATTTGCTGTGCTGGGTCAGACTAAAGGACCATCAAGTCCAACATCCTGACCCAACAGTGGCCAATCCTGGTCAGTTACACCAGTAGACTCTCTACTTGTGTATTCCATAATTTATACACATGTATTTTCACTTTCATGTGCACATATACACATATAAAAAAGGAGCTGTCTAGAGGCGTTCTGGGGTGGGGGCAACACTTACGCACATAAGTTGCTATTATAAAAGACACTTACACAGGTAAATTTTCCAACTTACTCTCGGATTTTTGCACCTGCTACTTATCTGACATAATGTTAAGCATGTTTGTAGTATTAATTGGGTGGAAAGTCTGGTTGAACTGGGGAGAATTCAGACTGAAGAACTAAGAAGGTCTCAATGACCTGGAGAAGGTCTACATGAATTGGTGGACCAATTGATAAACTGGTTAATTTCATTTATGCGCATGTTTTAAAATTAGCCGATTTACACCTACTTTAATTTCATGTGTAAAATATATGAGGGCATATTTTTAAAATAGATAGAAAAAGTACTCGCCTTCAATGCATTGTATGTATTCATGAGTAAGCCTACATACACGCATATATTGCAGGGTAGAATTAAGCACATTTTATAAAATGTGTATATATCATATATGCGGATAATAAAATACTTTCATTCACGTATATGCTGCCATGCATATTTGTTTGAAAGTTATCCTCCCTATTTGTTTCTGAGGCAAGGCAGAGAAAAGTGACTTGTCCAAGGAAATAAGGAGTATCAGTGGCATTTGAACCCCGTCTTCCTTGGTTCACAATCTGCTTCTCTAACCACTGATTATTTCACCACTACATTTCATGATGAGTCTCTCTCATGTGGCTGTTCAGTATAGTGATACCAGGCACGCCTGAGACTGGCAATGACGTAACGTCACTTTGGTGCTCGCCTTAGTGCGACAGATGCCATTTTTAAATATACCAACATTCAGAGCAGCATCACAAGTGGCTTCACTCCTACCCTTTAATTAATTTTTACCTGGACTCACAGGAAGGGAGTAAGTGGAGGATGGAGAAGGAGGTCCCTGGCACCAGCACTTGGCTCCAGGGGGCTTGGAGGGGTCAGGAAGGGCACAAGAAGGCCCTAGTTGGGTCTAGCTGAACCTGTAGGGTAGGCCCAGGCCTGGAGTTTTGCTTGAAAGGGAGGAAGGGGGGGGGGGGGGGGGAGGGCACAAACAGGCCAGCTCAGCAATTGCTTAAAACAGCCAGCTACGCCCGGGCTTCAGGGAAATCTTGGTGAATGGGAGGGGTGTTGGAGTGCCTTGATGAATCCCATTTTGTATGTTTTTTGTTTTGCAGGGTTTTAGAGTTTGTCATTTTTTATTCAGGAAGTGAACCAAATCAAATAAATAAATAAATAACACAAAGTGAAAAATAAAAAAACCCCCTGAAAACAAAACAAAACCATTTAAGTTTTGGGCTACACATTTTTCCCTGTCATATGAGCAAGTGGCAAGAGAGAATGGAAATAATTTAAAAGTAGTAACATAGTAACATAGTAAATGATGGCAGATAAAAAACAAAATGGTCCAAGGAGCGGACTGGGAGGGAACTTTCCAACCCCCTATCGTGCCCTCCCCCTAGCCCTATCCTAACCCCCCCCCAGCAAATCATTAATTCACCTTTTGCGCCTGCTTCTGAGCAAGAGCAAGTTGCGCGTGCCGGCACCCTGCCAGCACGTAATCCCCCGGCACAGCAACAAATGGCCGCTGTGCCAGGCGCCTCTAGCCCCGCCCAGCACCTTTTCTTACTTAGAAGCTGTATAAAGTTTATTCCCAGTGCAATGGTTGACCAATTCCAATGCAACTGGTGTAAATAAAATATGTTGGATACAAAGGCAATTCATAGCAAGTCTGATTTCGTGAAAAAAGTAGAAGTAATGCAGTCCCAGCTTCATTACAAATATTCTTCCCCTGCAAAATGGCATTAATTAAGCTCACAATGTACATAGAACAATAGAATGTAAGTTTAGAACATTTTCTGGAACTAAGATGACTATGTCACAGTGATCAGAGACATATAGGAATCATGATAATGTGTTTTCGGTCTTGATGATGGTTTTTCACCAGTCAGCATAAATTATCCTCTGGCTAGTCTGTCTTTGCATTTCACTTCTTCTTCGGTTACAATTACAATTACGGTAACTCTCAGTTCTGCAGAGGCATTCCTTCACCATCTTTCTGGGAGACGTGAACTCTGAGGGGAAATAATACATCGCTCTGTTTTTCTTTAAGAAAGGCTTTTTGAAAATTGCTACAGTATTTGCTAATGAAATGTCAATAGGCTTTACCTGTGTTAAGTGCACTTAACATGGGCAAATCGGCTTTTGAAAATTGCTACAATAGTATATTACATTTACATTTTTCTTTGAAAATTATCTCCTATGAGTGTAGTCTTTCAGGGGAAAAAGCATCATCCACAGAAAAAGCAGGTGCACATTTCTGCAGGTACTTTTTCCCTAGGCAGTTTTCAAAGGGGGAGTACGCTTGTACTTTTCCCTTGAGAACTGGTGCAAAGTACACAGGGAAAGATACCCGCAAGTTTGCACCTATCCACATAGTTTTGGAAATTGCCCCACCACTCTTAAAGTGGTATAAACCAGTGGTGCTCAAATTAATCCTTAGGCTTCCATTAGCCAGTTGGGTTTTCAGGATACTTCTAATGAATATGCATGAAGTATATTTTCATGTATTGCCTCTAGTGTTAATTTAAGATAGTAACATAATGATGGCAGAAAAGAACCAAATGGTCCATCCAGTCTGCCCAGCAAACTTCTTCTGCTGTGTTGTGTAGGTAACTCTCAAGTTTCTCTTTTATGGGGGATGAGCCTTCTTGAAAATTCAGACAGTGCTGCTTGATGTGCATTTCTTATGGACTTGGTCGCTGAAGCAGTCCTGTGCTTTTTCCCTTATGTCTGCAAATCCATACCCCAGAAAGTAAAAGTCAGGGTCCGTGTTGGTTGTCATCTGACTCCAATTCCTCTCCCCCCACCCCTGCCGTGAAAACAGAGAAAACAGAGAGTGATGTTGCAGTTGTGTCAAAGGCTTCAAGGCTTATTAGTTAAGGGTAGTAATCCCATGCCTTCTGTTAAGGGTAATAACTGCTGTCCCATGGTTACCCCATGCTTATCAGTTCCCCAGACCGTAAAAGTTGGGGGCCTTCATTGATTGTGTCTGAATCCAAGAACATAGGAAGTGCCATGCTCGGTCAGACCAAGGGCTATTGAGCCCAGCATCCTGTCTCAGACAGTGACCAGTTTGGGTCAAAGGTACCTGGCAGATCCCCGATACATGATCTATTTCTTGTATTTTAGTCCCAGGGATAAGCACTGGCTTTCCCAAGGCTATCCGACTAGTAACTGTTTATGGACTTTTCCTTCAGGAACTTTTTCAATCATCTTTTGAACCCCTCTGTTGTTGCCTTGACCACATCCTCTGGCAAGAGGTTACTTAGCTTGATTGTACTCTTAGAAAAAAAAGTACTTCCTATGATTTCTTTTAAATCTGCTGCCTGCTAGTTTCATGTTGTTATTTGAAAGGGTAAATAGCCATTCTCTATTTACTGGTTCCTCCCCACTCATGATTTTATAAATGTAAATCATATCCCTTTTCAGTCATCTCTTCTTCAAGCTTAAGAGCAATAATCTGTTTAGCTTTTCTCCATAAGGGAGCTTCATCATTTCTGTTACCCTTTTCTTTTCTTTCATTGTTCATTAGAGATATCCTGAAAACCTAATTGGCTAGGGAGCCTGAGGATTGGTTCGAACACCACTGGTATACACTAATTTTATTTTTCTTTTCTCAATGCTCTGGTTTGGTCCAGAATATCCTAATTCCCTCTATGATGTAGCAATGCTACCCAGTCAAATAATAAGGTTATGTTGCGATTCCTCCCGTGGCCAGAGCCACGGGAGTCCTCTTACCTCCATGGCCCGGGCCACCATTACGCCGGCAAGGCAGGAGCCGAGCCAGGATCCCCCACACGGCAGAGAGGCCACTAACAATCTTGCCTTCACCACGGCAGGAGCCACGGACTTCAGCCAGCTCTCCTGTGGCACAGAGCCTCCATCCATGCCATCTCATGGCAGACCTCTGGCCTGCTTCTCAGCGGCAGGACGCCACCTTGCTCCACCTCCTTAAGCGGCAGGACGCTGCCGTCTCCAATGTCGGGCCTGCACAACCCAGCTCCGGCTCCTCTCCTGCTTCGGCGTGAGTGTCTGCAGGGCCGCTGTCCAGGATCCTTCAGACTTCCTGCTCCTGTTTCCTTAGGCATGGGGCCACGCCTCCTTCATCTATTTAAAGGGCCAGTAGGGAGGGGTCCCTCTGGTCCCACCTACAAGCTCTTCCCTGGGCGTTATCTTCCCCAGCCCTACTAAAGGCCTCCTCCAGCATTCAGCCATTGTCTTCTTAAGGAGCCAGTCCTTCTTCAGGATTCCTCGTCTTCTGCTCCAGCTTGGCATTTCCTTTTTGGATCCCAATCCGTTCCTGGTCTCTTCTTCATGTTCAGTTCCAGCCCTGATGTTCGTTCCAGCCCTGATGTCTTCACCATGTTCCTCATGTGTCATGCTGTGCCGTGTTCCTGTCACCCTGGTCCTCCTGATGTTTTCATCCTGAGGTCCTTCATCCAGAGGTCTCCTGAGGCTCCAGTTCCTGTCCCTGCATGGTCCATGACTAGCCCGGCTGGGATGGTGGGATGCGCAGTGGTCCGGTGGTCCGCGGCCACCCTGCCTGGGGTGTGTAGGGTGCTGGTGGGAGATTCCATCCATTGGGTTGAAGATCCTCTTCGTCATTATGTCTGATGTCCCTTCAGTGTGGTCCGTGACCAGCCCAGCTGGGTTGTGTAGGGCACCTGTAGGACATTGTTTGCCTGTCCGTCTCATCTTGTCCTGAGTCTTCTGAGACCCTGTTGTCCTCCAGTGTGGTCTGCGAGCACCCCGGCTGGGGTGTGTAGGGCACTTGGGTGGATATCTTCCATCAGAGCCAAGGATCCTCTATGTCCTCCGTCAGTGCCTGGAGGCCTTACGTTTTAGCCTGTTCTGATGTCCTCATCTTCTTTCCTCGGATGTCCTGGTCCGAATCCTTCTCACCGGGGATCGTCATCTGTCCCGCTTCTCTGATCTGTCTTGTCAGGCCTACGAAGTTCCGTCCTTGACGGTCCTGCACAGAGTTGCCCAGACTCTTCGCCATGCCGAGTTTTAGCCTCTTCTTCTGTGCCTAGTCCTCATCTCGTCTGACTCCCTGATGTGTCTTCGTCAGTTCCACTGTCTTCAGCATCCATGTTCCAGTCTTTAACCACCTCTGCCTCTTGTCTGGCCTGCCGCCTCTGCTGTTACCCAGCAGCAGGTCCAAAAGGGCTAGGAATGGTCGGAGGACCATTCAGAGACTAAACAATGCATTGTTGGTCTCACCGAGGCGTGCAGGTCGACAGGGCTTGGTTTTGCTTCGTTCCCAGATGAGGTATGTCTCGCCACAAGGGTACACACTACTCATCCCACGCTGGGGAGCACCCCCTAGCACTCCCTTCCATCTTCAGTGCAACAGTTTAAAGTTTGTCAGAGTTGGCTCTCATTATTAATGTGGTTTGGGGATGTTAGAATGACTAATTTGTATTTTCACAAGAATCTTTAGTTAGCTGAGATATTGTTGAACATAAGTAGGAATCAAAATGTCCCCAAGGAAAAAAGTGTAATTTAGCTATCTATTTAACCACAATATTTTTATTAAGCTGAAACTACCTACAAGTGTAAAAATTATCTAGTATTTGCTTAAGCTATCCAGTACCTTGTCCTAGGTTATTTGATGGTTGGAGGGGATGTGACAGAGGTTTATGCAATCATGAGTGGAGTGGAACAGAGAACCAGAGAATGGTTATTTACCCCCTCAAATAGTACTGACTAGAGTATATGCCATGAAACTAAAAGCAGATTTAAAAGAAATCGGAAAAACTGTTTTTGTTCTCTCAATGCACAATCAAGCTATGGAATTTGTTGCTGGAGGATGTGGTCAAGGCATCTACCATAGCTGGGTTTAAAAATGTGTCTGGACAAATTTCTAAGGAAAAAGTCCATAAATCATTATTAGTCTAGTAGACTTGGGGAAAGCCTCTGTTTATCCCTGGGAGAAACAAGAAATGGAACTACCCTTTTGGATCTGCTCAGTACTTGTGAGCCAGATTGGGCACTGTAAAAGACAGGATGCCGGATTCAATGGACCATTGGGCTGATACAGTATGGCACATCTTATGTTTTCTTAATGTTTTTTCTTTATTTTTTCTCAGGTATTCAAATTTGCTTTTGCTCTCCTTAATAGGAAAATCTTGATAACTATGGAAATCTTTGGATGAAGCAGTGTGTTTGCCATACCAGTCTACTTGAATGCTCTGAAATAAAGATCAATAAAGAAAATAAGATGATACTTTTTTGTTGGACTAACATAATACATTTCTTGACTAGCTTTCAGGAGTACACACTCACTTCCTCAGGTCCAAACAAAATAATCAGGTCAGAGCCAAATATGGCATTGCCAGAAAATTCAAGTAAATCATGGAATAAAATTACAATGGTGGTGTGAAGGGGAAGAGAGAAGAGGGGGAGGGGGAGGGGAGAGCTGACATGTTAGAATAATAGGAAGATGACAGAGAGGCAGAATTATTTCTGGTAGTTAATTAAAAATCTCAAGACTCGTAACATTTTTTTTATGCAATTCCATAATATTTTGATCAATTTAACTTCGAATGTCTTCTGTTCCGGGATTGTTCTGAATTTAATTTTTAGTATCCCCAAAAATAGGTTCCCCCATGGAGGTGTTGCCTGGTTGTTCCTTTTGTGTTTGTATAGATTTATTCTTGTCTTCTGCTTCTGGTCTGTTTTGTTAGTGCAGCATCCCCCTTCACATTTTCTGCATTGCATGATACTTACTAAGGGTAATTTTCTATCAGCCTGCATCACTGTAAAGTCTGTGTGTGTACACGGGGTACTCATGTGCGTATTTTCACGTGGACATTACTCGGACGATTGGCCGAGTACACACACAAGCCTACCTGCAAAAAGTTACACCTGTTCTATCAAGGGCGTAACGTGTATGGGTGGATTTAGGTGCATACTTTTTAAAATTCAAAAGCATGTGCATAATGTCACAACCCCTCTGCAGCTCCATCCCCTTGGAACACCTCCTCTCAGTACACATAAAATAATGCATGAAACCCACATTCTTTTATGCACCTGGGCCCTGACTAATTTTCAAAACACTGCTTACACACACACACACACTAGCAGAGTTTGTAGCATGGTGTATTGGAGGGATTTACACCATTTTCTTCTTTCTGATTATCCTCCAGGAATATTGACTGTGGGATTTATCCTGGGTATTTTAAGTGAAGATGTAATCTTCCTGGAGAGATGGAGCATATATAGTGATGCTGCGAGAGAGAGAGAGACAGATTAGCTATAAGGCCCTCTTAGTAGTTAGGTATTAATACCTCTATATGAGGCCCACCTAGTTACTCGAGGTGAGGTTTAGCTAGGAGTGTAGGGGTTAGGGGCCATTTGGACATTCAGAGTGAGACGTACAAACAGAACAATGCACTCTTGTGAAGATTTGATGTCCTTCGGAGTGAGGAAACTCACCCAGAGATGAGATTTGTACAATGTTCTCTCAACCTAGCTTGATGGACTCTCCAACTGGGTAACATCAAGCATGCGAAAACACCAAATAGCACTTTGATAAATGACCCCCCTATGTTAGCTGAATAAAAGTACCGAGCTAAGGGGGAGTCATTTAACTAAGCATTTCCCCATAGAGACAGAATGGAAGAAAAACCTTAGTAAATCTGGCCCTGTTTGCAAGCCAGCCTGTGGTTGAATATTGTCTCCATCAGGGGGAATTTTGTAACCGCCTGCATATAGTAAGCAAAAACGTGCAAACATTATACCAGTTTTCAAAATAAGCTTATGCCCATATGTTCACTTTGAAAATTATCTCACCTGAACTATCCACACATGCTGAGACATAGCTGTACGCAGACATTTTCCCGGAAAGGTTATGTGCATACTTTTGAAAATCCAAAATATGCACATAAGTCCAAACCCCTTCTCCACTGCACCCCTGGGAATGCCTCCACTCAGTCTGGGAAAACTTTCGCAGGAGCAGGTAGTACGTATATAAGATTACCTGCATATCTGAAGGCAATTTTGTAAAAGGCCATTTTTGACGTTAAAACACTGTTTCACCCTCAGAAACGGATTTGAAAATTACTTCAATACATTACGCCATCCTGCATGATACCTAAGCCTATATTACACATCTTGCCTTTTTTGTTTGGGGGGGGGGGGGTAGGGAAGGGGAGTTTTGATAATTTTCTATTCACATACAAGTTCTTTTTAAAATTTGAGTTTTAGACTTTTGAGAATCGCTTTATTAGACTCAGTAGACTCAAGAGCACTAAGTTTCAGCTGGTTAGACAATACCAGTAAAAGATGCAGCCAGACTGTCTCTAGTTTATTAAACTACAGATGTATTGTCTGTTTATTGTGCAAGAACATTCCCCATTAGAGTTAATTATTTTAATCAGTAGTAGAAACAATGATTATCACAAGCTGGAAAAATAGTTTCTGGAGCTGAGCTGCTAAAATATATCTTACACATTCCCTACATCCCATCTCATTCTGCTTTTCCCACCTCCCTTTTCCTTACAATTTTACTCCCTCCCTTTCTCTCATCCTTCCTCTATACAGCAGTCACTACCTTAAGAAGCTTGCTGGGCTGACTGGACAGACCGTTTGGTCTTTTTCTGCCGTCATCCACTATGTTACTATCTCTCTCCCCAACAGTGAAGACAATCTCAGTTATCTTTAGAAGTGCTGACATTCCTTTGCCATGTTTCTTACTTTTTAAATTTTACTTTTATTTAGACATTATTTTGCCTAACCAAAAGCTCAAGGTATTGGTATAAATCTAATATAGAAAATGTATTTCTTTATGTATTGCTTATGCCTAAGCCATGTACAAGATACGTACATACACAATGTAAAAGTGTGACAAAATGCAAATGTCATAGACCTTATAAACAAATAATCAAATAGGTTATGTGCCATACAGCAGGTAATATAGCATAATTCTGAACACTCCTGTAATCAGCACCAACTATTGAACCCGTTGTGGTAAATTATGTAAGCCATTTGATTCCACTGAAGTTCATATTCTAAGGTAGTCAAACTGGCATAATTCATAATACATTCTCTGCCAAAGTTTGTTCAAACAGAAATGTCTTCAGCATCTCTTTAAATGTCTTGGTACAATTCAGTAGCTGCAAAGGCCTATATAGGTAAAGAGTTCCACATGTTTGGAGCAGCAACTCAAAAGACACATTCCCTGGTTTCTGCTAGACACACTTGTTAGGAAAGCTCTGTGTTAGAGCTAGGAGTTAGCAATCTGATGTAGATCTGATGCCTGATAGGAGGAGCAATCAGATATTAATGGCTCCTAAAGGAGGAGGAGTCAGCAATCATATAGTGTCTCAGATATCGTCTTGCTAAGGAGTAGCAATCTGTAATGAATCTGAAATAGTTGTGGGTGGATCCCTGGGCTGGTGGCAGATGACCACGCCCCCGGGAGGATATCCCGAGAGGGACCACCGGCTAGGCTGGAGAATGGAGACAGACACACATTAGTTCTTTTATTAAACAGGTTATTAGAAACCACCAGAGGTGGCAGTAGTGAGCTGATATGCCTGGCAGGGCTGTAGTCCCTCAGGTACTGGAACAGCGATCCAGGATGGCTGAGCTGTTGAGAAACTGTAGAAAGTTAATAGGCAGAGTAGGCAGAGCTCATGAATAGAACTAGGTGACAAAACTCACGTAAGGTCTCAAAGAAGCTCAGGAGCTGGAAAGGTTTAGCCCCTCAAGGAGCGAGTATCTGGTTCCAGGGAAAGCTCTGAGAGAGCGATGGTAACTCACAATTGTTTGTAGCAGCAATAGCTTCCAAACAGTAGAGAATCTTCAGAGTATTCAGGAACATGGGCCCTCGAAGAGCGAGTACCGGTTCCTATCTGTAATCTGAAAGTAAAGAAAAGAGTGAGGCCCCCGAGGAACGGGTGCCTCTGGTAAGTCCGAGGAGGCAGAGTAGCTTGGGAAGTGTAGCCGAAGCAATCCCCAAGGCAGAGTAGTTTTGGACAGCCGAAGCGAGTCCCTTGCTAACTCAATTTGTTAGCGAAACAAAGACCTTTAAATATTGGAAGCGGATGATGTCAACTCGGGGGGTGCCCCTGAGGTTCGCGCCCTTGCTGGTACTTCAATCAGCGTACGCGCCCTAGGTCTTCAGGCAACATGGCGGATCTGCAACGTCAGGCCGGTCCAGGGACGCCGGAGGGAGACAGCATGGAGACGCCGCGGCAGCCTGCCGTCCATCAGACCCGGAGGGAGTCACCACAGAGTAAAGAGGGTGGAGTGAGGGAGTCAAGCAGTGACGGACGCAACAGTGCTAAGGCGAGGGCGAGGCAGGTGGTCTGCCCCAGGTACTAACAGGGGGAGAGGTGCCATTGCCACGGTCTCGCGGCGATGCACAGAACATGTCGCTGCTGTACCTTTGCGTTAGTCCCTGAGATGTCAAGAAGTATGTATATTTTTTCAATGTTCATGCTATGGTGTCTCTAATAATGTTTTTCTAAATTTATAGACACAGTCGGCCTCTTGAAAAAGGCTGTCACATGCCGAAACGCGGTCCGTGTCGGGCTTGTACCGCATAAAACTTCCACGACCAAGTCTCAGGCATTTCCTCTAACAACGTTAAAGCTAAGTGTCAATGCCATTCTCTAATAAGTGGATATTAACAGTGTTGATTCACATAACTTTATGGCATGATAGTGTACTTTTGAACAAAGACATTCACTTTATCACAAATGTGCAAATTGAAATGAAAAATGAAAAAAATAGGACCTATGATTATATTATTGGTATACTCACACCTTGTGCTAACTAGCATGGAATTGTATGCCTTTGTATGAGGTCTTTACCAACAAAAATTTTCTATGTGTATTTACATAGAAGAATTGGGTTATTACATTGGGTTGGTAGCTTTTGCTTGTGTTGAATATTCATTTGGCTATTACCCTACATCGATATAGTGTGTGAGAGAGCATTTGTTTTTTTTATGATGGTATATAAAACATTCAAATAATTAAATGTTAAGCGCATAGAAAATATCAATCCAGTGGGAGCACTAAAAGGAGAGGATCACCTTGCTGGTGGCTGAACAGAATCAGTAAGTAATTGTTGGGGAAATTTTAGAACTTAAAAGTTTTGGGGGCGAAGTAAACTATTGCGATATATTCTTGAACAGGATGCTGGGCTTGATGGACCTTTGGCCTGACCCAGTATGTCAATTTCTTATGTTCTTAAGGCCGGATTTTAAAAGGCCCTCACGTGTAAAAACTGACATTTACGTGCATGGCCAGGCCTTGCACGCGCTGCATGCATTTTAAAATGGGCCTGGCCATGCACATAAACCCTAGTACGCACACAAGTGCTGGGCTTCTGCAAAAGGGTGGTGAGGGGCAGGATGGGGGGGATAGCACCATCCAGAGGAGCAGTAAGTAACAAAACAAAACAAAATTAGTAGATAGGAAGGGTTGGGAGAGGGGAAGAGGGAGGAAGTTTGGGTAGGGGAGTAGAGAAATTCCCTTAATTGTAGCAGCCTGGGAGGGAACTGGGGAAGCCCCTGGTTGCATCACTGTGTGCATTAATGCAAAATTCACCCCCCTGCATGCGCTGCCCCCCCTGCATGAGCCGTCAGCACATGTGCGTGTGGCCATCAGATTTTAAAATCTACCCCTTAATGTGTTTGTGTGTCTATATTAAAAAGCTAGTGAGAAGGCAGGCAAAATAATCAGGAGTTTATGTGTTTTGTATTAAATAGCTAGTCAGAGGGCAGGGGAAGAGAAAAGCGATAGGAATAGAAGTAAGCTTACCCAGCGAAACACCGGCCAGTGTAGGGCTATTTGACCACCTATATATGAAAGAGTCATTTCTGCTTACATGAATGGAGGACTGTTTTAATTTAATGAAAAAAGAAAAAAGAGAAAAAAGAAAAAAATATTTTGTTGCATTAAAGTAATGATGAAGGTGGATGATAGATAAGACCGGTTAGTGTCTACTTGAAAGTGACATATAACATCAAGGCTTGCTGACACCTTCATAGGAACAAAAGAAGAAGGAGACCGGAGGTCTTTCAAAGGTACTTTATTGGTTGCCCGACTCTAGGCCTGAGTTTCGCCTGTAAAGGCTGCTTCAGGGGCTACAGTAATAAATAACAATAAATATTATTCGAACAATCAAATAACATACATAAATTTTCAATTAGAATTATTGAAATAATTAAAATAATTAAAACCATGGATAAAACAGACGCATAAAACATACCAAACATACAATCATGATTAATCAATAATAAATATTAAAATGGAGAGAACTAGAAGAGGGACCTAGAGCAAGAAAAATGAACTCAGTTGGTCATATAACAGGTGTTAAAATTACTAAAATTAATTAATTAATCAATCATAACTAAATAAACCTCAAATTAGTTTATCGATCGTACCTAAACATACTTAAAATGTATTAATAAACGTAATCAATTGGGTAATAGCACAGGCAAAGTATCAGAAGGCAATAAGTAACAAATACTCGTAAAAAATGATTAATTACCTTTTATAAATATCTCTTGACGAATTAAGAGATATATTCTTCAATGCAAACAGATGTTTAATCATCCATTAATGGGAAATTCCTCGATTGTAGTCAAAAGCAGTTTAAAATTCAACTAAAAAAATTTTGTGACAAATAATAAATAATGTGCCTCTTAAATACAAAAATCCTTTCATTTATAAGCGTGAAAAATGTAAAACATAAAACTATGTATAAAGTGATAACAGTGCATAACAGTGATATAAGTGTAATTAATAATTGATTAGAATTGCTGAACATGTCAATTGTGTTAAAAATTAAAAATTAAATGTCTCAATTCCATTATGATAAAACGCAAGAGAGGATATCTCAAAGATCGATCCCAGATGGCCAGTATTAATCAATTAGATTATTGCAACAGTAGAAACGGGGAAAATGACTAAATAATCCTCATAGTGATATATGGCCGCTGTGAATACTAACTAATCAAATAAAATATTATCTTTTAAAATAATAATGAATGCATCTCTGAGCGGCTATAATTGTAAATGTGGACACACCATATTCAAACAACGAGGACATTAATTGAATTGTTATTTTGGGTTCCGCATTTTTGGTTATTTGATTTTGTGTTGTGGTTAACCACTGACTCCCTTGTGTGAGTAAGATTTCAATTACCCCAATATTGACTGGGTAAGTGTAACATCAGGACACGCTAGAGAGAAAAAGTTCCTGGATAGAATAAATGACAGTTTTATGGAGCAATTGGTTCAGGAACCAATGAGAGAGGGAACAAGTTTAGATTAAATTCTCAGTGGAACGCAGGATTTGGTGAGAGAGGAAACATGGTGGGGCCTCTTGGCAATAGTGATCATAATATGATCAAATTTGAATTAATGATTGGAAGAGGGACATTAGGTTAACTAAACTTTCAAAAATGAAACCTTGATAAAATGAGAAAAATTGTTATAAAAAACCTGAAAGGTACAGCTACAAAGGTTAAGAGTATGCAACAGGCATGGAAATTGTTAAAAAATACCATCTTAAAAGTGCAGTCCAGATATATTCCACGCATTAAGAAAGGTGAAAGGAAGACCAAACAATTGACAGCATAGCTAAAAAGTGAGGTGAATGAGGCTATTTTAGCCAAAAGATCTTCAATCAAAAATTGGAAGAAGGAAACATCAGAACAAAATAGTATAAAGCATAAGCACTGGCAAGTTAAATGAAGACATTGATAAGACAGGCTAAGAGAGAATTTGAAAAGAAGTTGGCCGAGGAGGCAAAAACTCACAATACAAACTTTTTAAAATATATGCAAGGCAGAAAGCTTGCGAAGGAGTCAGATGGACCATTATATGATCAAGGGGTTAAAGGGGCAATTAGGGAAGATAAGGCCATCACAGAAAGACTAAACAAATTCATTGCTTCGGTGTTTACTGAAGAGGATGTTGAGGAGATACCCGTTCTGGAGACGGTTTTCAAGGGTGATGATTCAGATGAACTAAACCAAATCACAGTGAACCTGGAAGATGTGGTAGGCCAGATTGACAAACTGAAGAGTAGTAAATGACTTGGACTAGATGGCATATACCCCAGGGTTGTGAAAAAACTAAAAAAATGAAATTTCAGACCTATTACAATTAATTTGTAACCTATCATTAAAATCATCCATTGTAACTGAAGACTGGAAGGTGGTCAATATAATCCTGATATTTAAAAAGAGCTCCAGGGGTTATCCAGGAAACTATAGACCGGTGAGCCTGACTTCAGTGCAGGGAAAAATCGTGAAACTGTTATAAAGAATAAAATTATAAAACATTTAGATAGGCATAGTTTAATGGGACACAGCCATGCCAAGGGAAGTCTTCCTTCACAAAACTCCTATATTTTTTGAAGGGGTGAATAAGCATGTTGACAAGGGTGAACTAGAAGATGTGGTTATTTGGATTTTCAGAAGGTGTTCGACAAAGACCCTCATGAGAGGCTTCTAAGAAAACTAAAAAGTCATGGGATAGGAAGCTATGTCCTTCTGTGGATTACAGATTGGTTAAAAGACAGGAAACAGAGGGTAGGATTAATGTTCTATTTTCACAGTGGAAAAAGTTAAACAGTGGAGTGCCTCAGGGATCTGTACTTGGACCGGTGCCTTTTAATATATTTATAAATGATCTGGCAAGGGTTACGACAAGTGAGGTGATCAAATTTGCGGATAACACAAAATTATGCAGAGTAGTTAAATCACAAGTGGATTGTGATATATTGCAGGAGGACCTTGTGAGACTGGAAGATTGGACTTCCAAATGACAGATGAAATTTAATGTGGACAAGTGCAAGGTAATGCACATAGGGAAAAATAACCCTTGCTGTAGTTACACAATGTTAGATTCTAACTAAGGAGTTACCACCCAGGAAAGAGATCTAGGAATCATAGTGGATAATACATTGAAATCATTGGCTCAGTGTGCTGTGGCAGTTAAAAAAGCAAACAGAATGTTAGGAATTATTATTAAGGGAATGGCAAATAAAATAGTGGATGTTATAATGCTTCTATATCGCTTCATGGTGAGAGTGCACCTTGATTACTGTGGGCAATTCTGGTTGCCACATCTCAAAAAAGATATAGTTGCACTGGAGAAAGAGCAGAGAAGGGCGACCAAAATGATAAAGGACATGGAATGATTGCCCTATGAAGTAAGGCTAAGGAAGTTAGGGCTGTTCAGTTTGGAGAAAAGATGACTGAGGGGAGCTATGATAGAGGTCTACAAAATCAAGAAAGGACTTGAACAGGTTAATGTAAATTGGTTATTTACTCTTTTAGATAATAGAAGGACTAGGGGGCACTCCATGAAGTTAGCAAGTAGCTCATTTAAAACAATTCAAAGAAAATTCTTTTTCACTCAATGCATAGTTAAGCTCTGGAATTCATTGCCAGAGGATGTGGTTATGGCATTTAGTGTAACTAGGTTTAAAAAAAGGTATGGATAAGTTCCTAGAGAAAAATCCATAAACTGCTATTAATCAATAAGGAATAGTAGCTTGAGATCTGTTTAGTGTTTGGGTACTTGCCAGTACTTGAGACTTGACTTGGCCATTGTTGGAAACAGGATGCTGGGCTTGATGGACCCTTAGTCTGATCCAGTATGGTATGTTCTTATGTTCTAAGCTTATTATAATGTTCATTAGCTTCGTTATCCTTTTTCAGATGTAACAGTGGCTTCTCCTCTCTACCAAAAGCTTGGTCTTCAGTTCTTCTAGCTTTGGGGAGATTTTGCATTTAATGGAATGGGTTTTAGTGTTCCTATAAAAAGGGTTGGAGATACTGCATTGGGGAGAGAAGATTCTGTAGTAGCTGGAGTCAGACCTTGACATTCAGAATAAGAATGTGCTGTATTTGGGTAAGAATGAAGGTCCCCCAAAACTGGAGAATATTTGTGGAGAGGAAGAGGGTTTTTTGAAGTTTGATTGGCCTCAAGCTGAAGGATGCTTCCTCCCTTTCAGGACGGCTTGAATCCAGTTTATTTGATTCTCTGTGCTCTGTTAACAGTGGAGACACATTTGTTGGGCAAGAGTCTGTCTTTTCTTCAATTTATTTTTGGTGGCTCATGCTTAAGAGAGAGCCAGAGCTTCCCACCCTTCAAGGGATGGTCCCAAGGACACCAATTCAGCTAACAGAAGGAGGGCAAGAAGAAAGGCTTTTATGGATAAACATACTGCTGCTCTTTTAGTTGTCCTTTTTCTATTTCTATTCACTAATTTTGCAATCTTGGCTTGGATTTTAGTTTTCAAGCTATAATAAACTGGTTTTATGTTGACAACAAGCTAAAGACTCTGTCAGTACTTTTTCCTAGCTTCCTTGATGTGGTCTCCCAGTCTGCCACAGTGTGTATACAGTGAATTATTTGAAAGGACTATTTTCCTGTGGCACTGACGGTCCTGGAGGTAATATTTCCTCCCCGCTGGTGGAACCTCAGCCGCCCAGAAGCTTATTGGTTCAAACTGAAAAAAAAAAAAAAGGAAGAGTAGAGAAAGTTTTGGGACATTTGTGTTAAAGCCCTGGGAAAATAGCAGCCCTTTATTCTGTTATAAAGGTGCAACCCTGGCTGCTAGGTGCCAAAGGATATTTTTCTTTTATTTAGAAGATTCAGTCCTTCCCTTCTCAAGCACTTGGTAATCCCTAACCCTCTGGCAAGTAGAACTTAGGGGCACAATCAGGATTGGTGCAGCAACTAAAGACCCCATACTCCCTGGGTCTGTTCTCAACAGTGTGTAGTGGGGCCCTAGGCTTGTGGCTTGACTTCTGGTACCTCCCTGTAGAAACATACACATGACCACACGATCTATACTGTTGCGTTTCTGGCCGCTGTGTGGCCTTCCCTCCACTAGAGGACCTCAGTGACCCTGGCTCCAAACTACCATCACATCTTTGGTCCCTGGCCTCCGCCTATCCTACCGCCTCTGCACCATCCGAGGACCTCCACGAGCACTCGCCCTGGCTGGCCAAGCCCCTCTTTTTTTCTGCCTGCATCACACCCAGACTTCTGTCCTGCTTAATCCTGCCTCTCCCATACCCCAATGCTTCGGCATCGAGTTCCCTTGGGCTCCTTGATCTAACAATGCCTTGTGGCTTTTCCAAGTCATTTTCTCATGGCCTCCGGGCCTTCTGACTTGTTTCCTTGAGCCTTGTTCATTGGACTTGTGCCTTCTGCCTGTCTTGTGGCCCTCGGCCTTCTATCCTGGCAGGCCTGCCTGAGACTCTCAGGTCTCTTCTGTTTCCAGACCTCCCTGTTTCCTAGTTTCCAGCCTAGCCCTGAGACTCCTAGGCCTCTCTCTGCCTTGCCCCTCAGGGCCTTCCTTGTCTATGCTGTGTTTGGGCAATCTATGTTCCATATTCTGGGCAGTCCTTGCCCTGATTTGTCCTGTCTTGTCCTAGCCTGCCTTGCCCCAGTCCCTGTTTCAGTTCCACTCTTACCCGTACCCAGTTCCAGTCTGTTCGAGTTGTTCCAGTGCACTCCTACCTGAATTCAGTTCCTGGAACACTGAGCTCCAGTGTTCCAGTTCCATCTTTACCTGCACATGGTTCCAGTGTTTGAGTTCCATTCCAGCCTGCACCTCATGCCAGAGCACCTTTCCTGCTTCATTTCATACCTGTTTCAGCCTCACTAGATCACCCATGCTTTCTCCAGTCTTGTCCTCCTGTGCCACTCCTGGAGGTGGTATTCACCATACCCTTGCTACACCCCAAACCCACAACATATACTTGTTCCATTTATTAGGGAATTTGCTGCAAATGAATAATTTGGCAAATGGTATTCTGCTGGAGACCTTCCCTTGCAGAAAGCACAATGCTCAAACAGCAGCATGCCTTTTGTTTGAACAAGTAATTGCTGCTTTGGCACTCGTCAATTAGTTGACTCTGACAAGAGTCCTGCATTTGTATAGTGGTGTTTGGATTAATGCTCACTGCACTCAGCATACAACCACTCCTACACACCTCCTACCATCCCAAAAGCTCAGGCATTGTTGAGCAACATAACCATTCTATAAAAGAGGGCCTTCACCAATTACTTTCTCAATCCAATGTAGATTGGCCTCATCAGTTGCTTGTTTTAGCCACTATATATATGCTCCTTTCCACAACCTGCTTGAGGTGGAGTGTTACTTTATCAGTGCTTAATGGGCACTGATGTGCCATGGAGTGTTAATTCCTCTTTTTTCCCCCCCCCCCATGATGCTAGTGAGGACTCACCTCGTTTCCCTGTATCTATACTGCAATACATAAAATAGCTGTGATGGGACAAGAACCATTTCCATATCTGCTTAAAGGAAGTATAGGACGAGGCAAAGGATTTGGCTCCAGATCCATACACAGACGAAGACTGTGGCATAGATAGGCAAAAGACACACACGTTGCAGTGTCCATGGAAAGGCCCCTATTTGGTGGTACATATGCCGGGTCCTATTAATAATGGTCTTTTCTCCACAGGAAAAGGACAGTGAAGTGAAACATATCCACATCTCACTGTTAGGGAAAGTGGAAAAGGATGTGTTATGCACGCTGTTACTTGCAGCAGTCTCACATTTCTGCTGATAATCCTGCTTGCCTTGCTCCTTATCTATCCAACCTGGTGCCCAGATGTTCCTGAATCTACTCAGGTGATCTCTCTGCTATCACCATACTCTACACCTGCTCAGAAAGGAAATGATGAAATATGTCTTTGGTTTGGACACAGACAATCTAACTCGTACTCTGCTATCTGTTGCTAATGACACTGCCTAGATGAATGTCACAACACCATGGGTTGAAATCATCTTTGTTTGGAGCAATGGGTCCCTTTGGGATCTAACGGAACATCTGTTGGGCTTTGCTACTCCATGGTTGCTATTGTTCCATGGATTTTGATCTCACTAATGCCATCTTGATGATTGTTGCCAATGTTGTCGCCAACCATTAAGCCTGATACTTCTCTTGGAATAGATATCCAGCGCAGCTCTCTGATCAACACGGGGGAGAATGAAGATAAGAGGATTTACATTGACAACAACCAACAAGGACTGAATTGCTTAGACTGGGTAAACAAATAAGAGTGGGAGTAGCTTGCTTACTACAGCGGTTATTACCCTGAATCAATTAAGCATGATACTTCACTTGGAATACATATCCAGTGCAGCTCACTACTTCAATGGCAGGGGAGATGAAGAAAAGAGGATTTATATTCAGACAACAACTGTTGTGGAGTGCTCGGAGAGCGGTCCGCTTACTGGGAGATGTGTGTTCTTGGGCCACGGCTCGACCCCAGAGGAACTCCGAAGAGGTGCCGTGGTAGGCGAGGCATGCCTGAGCATGGGCTGGACAGGAGCGAGGCTGGACTGAAGACTGGAGATACTGACCCTCCTCCGGACCTGCACGCTTCGGAAGACCAACAACGCAATGATGGTCTATGAAAAGTCCTCCGACTGTTCCAAGCCCTTTCGGACCTGCCGCAGGGTACAGCAAGAAGCAGCAGGCTGGATGGAGTTCAGGGCAATGGAGACTGGAACATGGAGATTCCGACGAGACTCAGGGACGAGGTACTTGGATGCACAGACGTAGACTCAGGCACAGACGTAGACTCAGGAATGAGGTTTTGGGATGCATAGACATAGACTCAGGCACAGATGTAGACTCAGGAATGAAGTACTTGGATGCACAGACGAGGCTTCGGGGTATGTAGACAGTGGCGCGATCCCTCAGGGTGCCCTACTCAGCCAGTACTACTGGTCTGGTCACGGACCACCCTGTCCTACATCCGCGGGAGAAGGACCAGCACAGGAAGGAATGAGGTACTTGACTTTCGGAAGACTCAGGAACAAGGTACTTAGCTTTCAGAAGATTCAGGGAAGGCTCAAGGTAATCAGAAGATTCAGGCAAGGCTCAAGGTAATCAGAAGATTCAGGTAAAGCACTGGGGTGAGACTGCAATGCAGCTCGCCCTACACAGTCCACCCACGGGACTGGTCACAGACCACGCTGGACTCGAGGAGCCTGCAATGAGGCACTCCCTACTCAGCCGCTAGTGGCTGGTTGCAGACCATGCTGGAAGTACAGCTTCTGGCAGAGTCTTTGGCACAGACGGAGCAAGCACTAGGCACTCTGTAGACCAGGGACAAATACTGAAGCGGAAGTCTCCTGGAGGCTAGTGCTGCAGAAGAGAGGCAGGCATCATGCCATGAGGCACCCTACACAGCCCGCCCGTGGGGCTGGTCACAGACCATGACATGGCACACCAGGAAGCATGGTACGAGGAACCAGGGGTTCAGGACAGCAAGACAGACTCACGGACTTCAGGATCAGGAGAAGCAATATCAAGTTGGATCACAGATATCAGGAACAAACATCTGGACTGGAACACAGATACTGGATCAGGAGACCGACCTTAGGGCTGGCACATGGACATCTGGAACAGCAGGTGAACATCAGGACTGGAACGTAGACAAGAAGACAAGACGAGGAGCTCCAACGAAGAACAGGAAACACAGGACCTTGAAGAAGTGCTGGAACAAGGACGACTCCTGGAGCAAGGACAGCAGGATCCCAGGAATGACTAACTCCTTGCGAAGGCAAAGCTGGAATGGACGCTGAGCCCTTTTGTAGGGCTGAAGAGGACAACGCCCAGGGAGGGGTCAGCAGGGGGCTATACCTGGCTGGCTCTTGAAGAGGAGGAGAGAGGTGCGCACCCGTGCCTTAGGAAACTGGATGAGAGAGAAGCAGGGTCGTTGGTGGCGTTCCCTGCCACGTGGAAGGCCCAAGGAGAAGCAGGCAGGCAGCTGGAGCAGACCTGCCATGAAGCTGGAGGAAAGGCAGGTAGTTGGAGCGGCTTCCTGCTGTGAAGAAACCAGGCAAGGAGAGAAGAAGGGCTGCAGGCACCGGCAGGGATGGACTTCCCTGCCGGCCAAGGACCCGGACAGAAGCAGGCACCGGCAGGGACGGCCTCCCTGCCGGCTGAAGGCCCCGGCAATGATGAGGACGACTCCCCATCGTCCCGAGGACCCCGGGAATGGCAGCGGCAGTCCCAGCCGCGAGAGAGGACTCCCGGCAGTCGGCCCTGCCACTCAGAGCAAGAAAACGCGGCTCCTGTGCCGCGTCAGGGGGAGCAGCATCAGCGGCCCGACTGGCCGCGAGAGGTAAGGAACCTGCCCGCGAGGAGCGCGGGCAGGACCGCAACAAGAACCAACAAGGACTGAATTGCACAGGAGTGGGAGTAGCTTGCTTATTGCGGCGGTTACTACCCCTAACCAATTAAACTGGATACTTTACTTTGCTGCAGCTCCAGCATTGCTCTCTGCATCAATGGCAGGGGGGAAGGAAATTAGAACCAAAAAGTTACCAATAAGAGCCAAGAGTAACAGATAAGTATGAGAAAAATAAGAGTGAAAACTTGCTGGGCAGCCTGGATGGGCCATTTGGTCTTCTTCTGCCGTCATTTCTATGTTTTACCTATGTGTATTTTTTTTATTTTTTTTATTTATGTGCTTTTATATACCGTTGTTTGGAGCTGGCCTTCACAATGGTTTACAGTAGGAACAACAGTACATATAACGTTATGCAGGTGAAACAATAATACATAGGAATGTTTAACATGAAGAAGCTGGATGTGAACCGGAGTGATATGTATTGTATACAGGAACTTCCGATATATAAAAACCAAAATAAATAAATAAGAAAAACCTAATAAAGTTTAACAATTGTAAGGTGTAAAAGTGTAATTGATTGTAGTATGAGATCACTGTAGAGGGTTATAAATAAGAGGTACAGGAAGATTCTAAGCAGTGGGGTTGGTAGTGGGTTCAGAAATGGTAGTGAGTAGAATGTGTACCTTTCTATATGTATAGACCTTTGTATAGACCTGACTTGTGACCTTATACCCCTTTTATTCTACCCTTACACCTCTATTTCCTGGTTCTAGCGCTGTCACTCATATCTTTACCCCTGACAACACTACTTGTCCTGTGTTACACTCTATCATCCCAAGTCATATTCTTGAATATCACAACCCCAGTGAAACATGCAGACCCCATGGGCATCAAGTCAGAGACTTCTTGAATTCCTGTCACTGGCATATTCCTAAGGGCTCATGGGAGGTCCTCTTCCAGCTGACCAAACATAACCTGACCAAATTATGCCAAAACTTACTATTGGGAAAATGTTATCCTATCCCTCGATTGGGCCACATCCAGTTTTCATGCAATCACACTATGCCCCACTAAAAGCTCTGAGTGTAAAGAATGCCCATTCATTGCGTTGAAAGGCAAATTGCAGAATACCCACAAATGCCATGTATAGAAAGTCTAAAAGTGGAGCAGAGGAAGGAGAGGGGCACAAAAATAGGGAAAAAGACTGAAAGAGAGGCAGAGAAAGAAAAAGACTGAAATGTTAGGGTTAAAAAGAAAGAGAACTGAGAGAGAACAAGGGTTCTTTGCTAGACTGAGCTTTTGTGTGTGAGCGAGGTATATGTCTATGAGTCAAGATTGCCTGCGAGTCTGATAGTGAGCATGGTGGTTCAGTCTGAGTTTGTGTGCTTGTGGGTCTAAGAAAGTGTGTGAGCAGGGGAGTACAAGAATAAGAGCAATGGCACATTTGTGTGTGCAAGATGGTGCAGAAAAGCAGAAGGGTGCATGGGAGATGAGCATAGGAGAACAGAAAAGTATGTGGGAAATGGTTGCATAGGAACGTGGGACATTATGAAGGAGATAGGAGCAGGTCAGCAAAAGTGTGTGGAAGATGTACATTTGAAAATAAGATTTTGTGTGAGAAGCAGATGTATGAAATAAGTATTTATTGATGTATCTGTATTTTATAAATTATGTATTTTATTGATTATTGTATTATTTTACTTGTTTATAAGCTGCTTTGGCTTGAACGTTGTTCAAGAAAGATGGTCTATAATATAATATAACAAATAGGGTGTAGGAGAAATAGCAGCAATAATAAGGAAGGCTGTGTATGAGAGACACAAGAGAACAGGTTGTGTAGGTGTAAGAGAGTGAGTGCATATAAAAGAAGTAAGGAATGAAAGTATGTGAAAGAATGTTCAGATTAGTGATTGGAGATACATCAAATTCTGGTCTTCAGGGTCTGCACCATGTATGGTGAAGTGTCTTCTAGTGGCATCATTCTTTGCTGGCTGTGGTGTGGGCAGGAGATCTCTAATATTCCCCTACTCCTCCAGACTGTTAAGCCCTGGGTCTGGAGGCATATGAAGGTAGGACCACTAGGGGATGCATCTGGATATGGGTGTCCTTGATGCACCACGGGATGTCTATCAGACAGGGCAGGTAATGTTGTGCCAGGGGAGGGAGGAGGATCCTGTGATGTGGTTGGAGGAGGGGGGGTGATACTGCTTGTGTGTGTGTGTGTAATTAAGTGGAGATATTAAGAGGACACCTTTTTCTCTGTGAGGGGGAGAGGAAATCCCCCATGAAAACTGGCCAAGAGGAAAAGGGCTGTTAGTAAGGGAAATTTATTTATTTATTTACAACTTTTTATATCCTACAGTACCTGAATATAATCCACTTTGAAGTACCTGAAAAAGCTGAATATAAATCAATCAATCAATAAATAAAATATTCCACTTATACCCCCACATGATGTTCCAAGTGGGTTACATAATTAAAACATAAAACTAACCAATAATAGCAAACATAAACATAAAATCAGACTTTAACATGCCATAAAAACATGCACAAACTTAAAACCAAACATACCATGCAATAACAAAAAGATTTTGGGTCTTAGTGTGTCCAATAAAACTGTAACACCTGGTAGACTTTACTGGGCCCACCATAAATAGTAGGTATGGTGATCATGTCATACTAGTTACCATGGGCACAATAAAGCCTCATTTTATATGAAGCTCCCTCATTTACAAATTTAATGCTTACCATTTAATGCACTGGGGGACTATTCTGGCATGCACAATAAGGCCTTTATACATAGTAACTTTTTTTAATATTATACACGAAAAGGTCTGTACCTTGCAGGCTAAACCTTACTGCATAGGCCCCTTTAAGTAATGTTGACGGTTTCTCATTGATATTAGACAGAAACTAACAACTTATTTTCACTAAGCTTTCAGTAGTATGATTTTCACTTAGGCAGTATTGACTTTCAGTCATTAAAGACCAAAGCTGGATTTGAAAGTCTGTGATTTAAAAACTTTACTTTAAACAGCAGCCTACGTATTGAATTTATATAAGTGACTTCTATTTAGTTAAGCATTCCAAGTAATATTGCTTAATTTGTAATATTCTTGAAAAAAAAAAAACACACCATAGTTTTGGATAAAGTTATCAGAGCTTAAAAAAGCTTTTTTGAAACCCAAAATGCTAGAGGAAACAGAGAACTTTAAAAAAAAAAGATTTCATGAAGCTTTGCAAAATCCCAGACTCCTCTAGCTTCTCCCATCCCTATCCTAGGCTGCCCTGAAATGTGACACAGTGTGTGGTTTGGTTTTCTTGCATCATCAATATACCCTATAATTGCAGAAGAGTTGAATAAAATTAAGGAGATGTTTATACTCTACTTTTGTTCTTTGTTATGGCAACATATGTTGATATTGGCTCTGTGCAACCATTTGATGGTAGAGAAGAAGAGCCCTCAAGCAATACTTCTAGTTGGGTAAGATGGAAACATAAGAGTACAGCAAAAGGGAGACTGTTAGTGGTCAGAAGCATGCACCGCTATTTCACTGTGAAGATATAGCTGTCCAAATAATATTTGACGTGGATGATGGGGAAGATGAGGGATATGATAATTTACCAGGGAAGTTGGCTTGAATATTTTGAACCCTGAGAAAGGCATATAAAAGACACTTATTTAGGAAAAATGAGTTAAGAAGAAAACAAGACAATTGACCAATGTCTCCCTAGATTAAGGCAGCTGAAATTTATGGATTTGGGACAACAGCCGATGAAGACATATAAGAGCAGATAATTGAACAGTGTGCGCCAATAAGCCTAGAAAGGAAATTTCTGGAAAGATGTGTGGCATTCACATTAGCACAGCTGCATCAAATTACTTGTGCATTGCAAACTACAGAAAAAAAGGAATAGAACTGCTAATGCTTTTACAATTGCTGCAAATCATTATCCTGTGATAAAAGTTTTAGAAAAGACCAGACACTAAAGAAATGTTACTGCTTCACTATGGGATGCCCTGGTTGCGAAAGTGTTTGCACAGCAAGACATAGGGCCTTATTTACTAAGCATTTTCCCCATGGACACAAAATGGGAGAAAACCTTTAGAAAATAACCCTCATAGGAACGGTAAGTTTAAAACGAGCGTGTGTGCGCCCACAAAAGTGTGCATGTTGCTGCGAACACACGTCCCCTGAAATTTTAAATCGCCTGCGCAATTGCGCATATATTATTTTAAATTAGGGTAGTGCTCGCAAATGTTCTCCTAATTTTAAGTGGTTACACGAGGAAATGTTATTTGCATATCTTTCCTTAGGACTTGTTGGCTTTTACACGGCAAGTGAGCGCATTTTAAACCATGCGCACGTGAAGGAAATAGCCAGTTTGACCACTTAGTCCACCAGTTTTGCCCGTTCTTTCTCTAGGTCATCAAGACCTCTCAGGCTCTTCATCCTGCACTCCCCCCAGTTTACCCAGACCCCTCACCCAGTCAGTTGTTGGCTATAATGAGTTTTATTTTGACTCATGCCAGAAAAAGCGCAGAAGTAAATAGGCAGAGGTAACAGCCCGACGTGAGCTGCGTTTGCTAGATTTAAAATCAGGATTTATGCGTGTAGATGAATGCCTCTGCCTCGCCCCAAATATGCCCCTGGTTTTGTGCATTCTGTTGCGTGCGCATATATGTAGACAATTTGTTGGTTTGAATTAAGAGTTGCTTGTGCTCGGCCCACATACTCATGTATAAGGGCCTTTTCGCACAAGGAACCCTTTTAAAATTCACACACAAAAAAAAAAGAAACTTGCACAGGCAGACTTTAGCCAACATTTTCAAAGCAAATGTGCATATGTTCACTTTGAAAATGCTCAGGGAACTGGCCTAGTACAGTCGTTCCCAACCCTGTCCTGGGGACACCCCCCCCAGCCAGTCGGGTTTTCAGGATATCCACAATGAATATGCGTGAGAGAAAATGTGCATGTTATACCTGCACATTGTATTTATTTATATTCTGCCTTTCAAAGAATATTACATTGAGGTGCTGCAGATATTATCCTGTCCCCACCCAACCTGCATTTATACCTGAGTCAATGGAGGAGGAAGTGACGACCAAAGTCACAAGGAGTGGCAGTAGAATGTGAACCCTGGCTTCCCTTGTTCACAGTCCGCTGCTCTAACCCCTCCATGCCTTACTACCTGCCTCCCACCCTTCCCCAGGATCAGCCCCCGGGGAAGTGAGAGGTCGGTGAATGGTGGGAGTGTCTGTGTGTGGCACACTCTCTTAGGGCCATCACAAGGGTATTAGATGCCCTAGATCAGAGGTTCCCAAACCTCTCCTGGAGGATCCCCATCCAGTCAGGTTTTCAGGATATCCACAAAGAATCTGCATGCTTTAGAAACTGCATACAAACTTAAGTCTTGTATATTCATTGTGGATATCTTGAAATCCTGACTGGCAAGGGGGGTCCTCCAGGACAGGTTTGGGAACCACTGCCCTAGGCAAACCTTACAGCCTTTTCCTCCCCTCCCCACACAATTAAAAATTACGCATTCTTCTCCATTTAAAAATGTATTAACCACTTCCCCAACCTAAAAAGGGAAATTGTATATGGAAAAGGGACATTCAAAGAACAATATTCTGAAGTAAAAATATCACTTACAACAACATGCACTGCAAAAAAGACACTTTCAATAATTATAGTTTAATAGACTTAATAAACTACCTTTCTCATAATAATCAAGGCAGTTTACTGGATCCCATATGGTATTAGGCCTATGATAAAGTGCGCTGGGTGTGGACTGGGCCCATAGAAAGCCAGGAATAAACTGAATTCCAATTCCAATACAGTGAGTCTTCTATATCATAGCTTCCAGCACTCAAACAGTAACAACTCGACCTATGAAAAAGCAATACTGCAAATATTACACCTCCTATTAATAAAACAGGTGAAACCAGGTTGTTATAAATTTCTTCACACAAACTACACGCTAGCAGAATACCTAACCTCAGTTACACATGCAGAACGCAAATAGACTCTCACCAAATGCAGAATAAAGAGACCATAAAATATAAATAGAAAGGTGCAGACAAAAACTGAACTGGAAATCACAAGAAGTCAAACTCTGTATGCAAAGCAAACACAATCAAGAAATATAAAACATTAAACATACCAATAAAAAGATTGTCAAATCAGCTGATAAATAGAACAGCTGCCAATAATTAAAAACACATATAAAAATGTTTAAAATATTACCAAACACTAATAAAATATTTCAGAATAGCAGACACATCATATCCAATAATTAAAACTAGGATAAAAAATAAATCTCCCACGCTCCATACCTGGGAACTTTAGATTTTCAGTCATCCTGAAGTTGTCGTACACTGAAGGAGGATACACAAACTTTAACCTCTCTCACACACATATAAACAGTCAGTCTCACACAGACGCGTGTAGGCACAGGCACTCTCTTTTATAGACACACCCATACAGAGGTGTTCACATACACACACACCCTTTCGTAAATTCACATACACATCCTCTCATATACACACCCTCACCCACCCAAACACACACACACCTCACCCACCCAGCCTCTCATACACACACACACACTACTCACACCCATCTTCCCTCTCATATACCCACTCCCTCATACACACACACACTCTCTCTCTCTCATATTCATCCACCCACTCATACATATACTCACACACACACACACTCATATGAACACATATCCACCTACCCTCTCATATATACACATACATCCTTCACCTACCCTCTGATACACATATACACACACCCTCTCATACACACATACAAAGTGTTTCTCACACACAGGCATTCACTCTCAAAGGACCAGTCTCTTTCACACACACATTTTGGTCCTTTTCTCTGGCTGCATAGCAGGGCTGTGGGGGGAAATGCTGGTGGCACCACAGGCTCTTTTCTGCTACTGGATATGGGGGAAATGCCACGGCACTGCAGGGCCTCTTCTTCGGCTGCTGGATCGTCCTTTTGCTGGTGGGGTGTGGGAACTCTGCCAGTACATCACTGCTCCATGAGATCGCAGGACCTTCCTTTTGCTAGCGGGGAGAGGGAATCCCGTCAGCATGTTACAGTTCCGTGCCGCAATGGGACCTTCCTTTTGCTGGTGGGGAGTGGGAAACCCCGTCAGCTGGACACTGTTCTGTGCTGCCATGGAACCTCCCTTTTGCTGGCAGGGAGTGGGAATCCTTTGGATCGGTGAGTGGTAGGAGTCACAGCACAACACAGTTCTGCGCCTCCTCAGGACCTTCCTTATGCAAGTGGGGAGTGGAAACTCTGCCAGCAGATCACTACTCTGTGCCATCAGCAGCACAGCTTTTCCTGCCAGCGCTGGTGATGGCCTGAACGCAGTGTGAAGCAGCTATGTCAGAAGGTTTCAGAGGCCAATTTTGCCATCTCAAAATCTTGCTGACTGAGGTGGCAACCTTACTCTGCATCATTATAGAACTGCCCTGTTCTGCAGTTTGTGTAAAAGTACACATGGAACCAGGTTACATCCATACTTTTAAGTGCATTGATCCCCGTCGATTTTAAAGCAATTATTTACTTGCAAAAAACCATACTTTGCACACAGAAATGGATTTGAAAATTACCCTCTTAGAGGTTGATTTTCAAAAGAATTTATCTGCATAAAACCCAATTTTTTATGAATAAATTGCTTTCAGACAGGCTGCCTCTGTGCATGGGGTAGCACACCTGGGGGTGGCAGCAGAAGAGGCTGCAGGGCTGCCAGCAGAGCCCAAACCACTGGTGGCACAAGAAGAGGAGAGGCCATACGGCTATCAGCAGAGCCATCCTGCTGGCGGCTGAAGAAGAAGAGAAACCGCATGGCTGCTAGTGGAGCTCAACCCACCGGCAGCCAAAAAAGAGGAGAGGCAGCACCACAGACAGGGAACAACCTACCTTTGTGTGTTTACGTGTGTATGTGTTTGTGTTAAAGGGAAACCTGCCTGCATGCATGCGTGTTTGTGTGAAAAAGGAAGACTGTCTGCACGTTGTGTGTGCAAATGGGATCCTGCCTCGGGTGTGTGTGTATGTGAATGGGAGCTTACCTGGGCTGTGTGTGTGTGTGAATAAGAACCTGCCTGGGATATGTGTGTGTGTGTGTATGTGCGTATGTGTGTGGAAGTCTGCCTACGTTGTGTGTTTATGGGAACCTGACTGGTTTGTATATGTGAGTGTGTGTGAATGGGAGCCAGCCTGGGTGTGTATGTGTGTGTGTGAATGGGAATCTGCCTGGGATGTGTGAGTGCGAATGGGAGTCTGCCTGGGGGTATGTGTTTGTGTGTGAATGGGAGCCTGCCTAATTGTGTGTGTATATGTGTGTGTGTCTGAATGGGAGTCTGCCTGGGATGTGTGTGTGTGTGTGTGTTCCGGAGGCAATGCCTGGAGACTTGCTGCTGGCGTTGCTTCCAGAACAGCAGTTCTATTTTTTCTGGCACCTTGCAGCTTTCTATGTGTTTGAGTCATGCAGTACTTGAATGTCTGTATTGCTCTCACAATTTAGCGAGAATAGCATGAGTGTCCAGACATCGGGTAGCTCAAACTCACTGAGAGTTAGGCAATGCCAGAAGAAAACAGAACCAGCAGCAAGCCTCCAATTAAGGAGGAGGAGAGGGTGTGTTGGAGAAGAGAGTCAGGGAGCTACACTCAGGGTTGATGGGGCCACCACTGTCTCCTGGGCCTTACAATGAAGAATACAGGTTTAGGAAACTGGCCCTTTTGATTCCAACCAGGAACCCACTCTGCAAACCATAGGGCTTCCCAAACCTGTCCTGGAGACCCCACAGCCAGTCAGGTTTTCAGAATATCCACAATGAAAATACATGAGATAAATTTGCGTATACTGACTTTCCATGATATGGCTGTGGGGTCCCCAGGACAAGTTTCAGAAGCCCTACTTTAAGGCAAATCTTCAATAAAATACAAAGAGGGTGGGACTAGCTCCCCTTTCACCATCTTGTTTGGTTCTCTCGATCTCAGGATCCTTCTTGGATCCCAGGGAAATCTTTCTGACCTTGAGCCTCAGCCACTGTCGCAGGATGAAAGACTGAACAAAATAGTATGAAGTAAAACAGGCTCATGAGTTTTGTTAACGTCACCCCTTTATGAGAGTAATTTTATAACAGCCTGCATAGGGCTAATGTCTGTAGGTATTCTGTACCCATAGACTTTATCTCAATGTTTTACAGGAGACTTACAGTATGTGCATAAATCTGCTGTGAAATTGTAAGGGTTGTGCCAGTGCATGCATACACATATGCCCAGATAGTTATACCTGCTTCCGAGTAAATGCTTTCCCCACCGTCCAGTAGAATGCTCTTTCTAGTGTTGGTAAAAGTATGCATGAATGAGGTTATGCACATACTTTTATATTCACAACCCACTAATTGATTTTGAAAGAGCCATTTATGTGCATAAAACATGTTTTTATGCATGTAAGTCACGTTGAAAATCAAGCCTTATAAGACAGCTCTCAATGGGGCGTGTCAGGGAATACTATACCCTCCTATTCTCTCTGACCCACATACATTCAGGGTCTGTGAAAACTCAGATGCATACAGTAAGGGACACTTTGTTGACAACTCATTCAAGTGGACTAACATGACAACCACTACTTTCCCTTAGAATGTAATTGAAGATTTTTTTCCCACTCCTCAGACAGATCAATGTTTTCAAGGGTAGATAGCAGATGGTTTGCATTACATATTGATTCTTCCAATTGAAAATCTGTCTGTGATAAGGACTCCCATAGAATGTTTAATGCTGCAACCACTTATGTCCCTTTTGGCTCCTTCTCACAATAAGTGAACTACATCAGAAGACCTGGCTGCAGTTTTAAAAATCATCCCTGACTTGTTTCTGTTGTTTGCTCTGGGATACAGAAATAATTTCAATGTCTCCTTGTCGATGTTCATTACTCATTCTTTGTCAATTGTATTGAGACATTCACGTAGAGCTGTTCATGCTAGGCTTCTGTTGACAGTTTTCCATCAATCTACACTATTAGTTGTTGAAACTCTTCACTAAATCATTTTCTTTTTTTCCCTCCCTAAACACTGTCTATCCCAGAAGTGCTTCCATTAAAATCCTCTCTCATACATAGGTCATGGCATACAATGTTGGCAGTGAATACTGTATATCTAGAGATGTAGGATACGTTGCAGAGATGCCGTCACTGCTCAGCTTCAGGTTATTAAGCTGTGCTTTTGTAAAGGCTGAAATTTCTCTGCAAGCCACTGGTCGTGGCTACTTGGAAGCAGTTCATTTGAATATCCCTCTGCAAGGCGCCCATTTTCAACCTTTTGGCAATCCCTTTGACCAATTCTTTACAACATAATTTGACTCCATTTATATCAGTGTCCTCTGAGCCTCTGTCCCTCCCGATGCAACCCATGTGGCGAAACACAGCTCGTGTCGGGGGACTGAAACTTCACTTTAAGTATCTCTGAATAAAAGGTGGAAATGCATGCCTTAAGTTTTCATTTTTTGACTATCTCACCACAAGGATCCGTGAGTCTTCAGCACTATACCATTTCTATTTATGGTTTAATCACCACTAACGTATACCGCTCATCATCTCCACTTCCTATTGGCTGGATATGTTGAAAGCCATAACAGTGCAACCCACTGTGAAGCAATGCAAGGTGGCATCATTTTGTATTCAAAGAAGGTGCTAACAGAAGATCTCAGCAGTCCCTCCTGCCAGCAAAGATTACTGGGTTGATGGAGAAGTGAGTATGGATATGACAAAGGGGAGGGGATGGTTTGCCAGGAGGCAATTTTGAGGGGTCAGAGGATCATTACAGCTGCAGCTCTACTGTTACAGGTCGAGAGGAAGGTAGGGTACTTATTTTGTGGGGGTAGAATAAAGGGGATCAGGGTCCAGGGACAGCCACTCTTTTTGCTCTAGAATGGAGGGAAGGGGAATCAGGATCCTGGGTGGGCAGGCTGTAAATTTTGTTTCAGGGAAGTTGAAGAAAGGAGGGAGAACCATGACCTGGGGGGGGGGGGGGGGGGAGTGTCTCTCTGCTCCAGAGAGGAATTTTATTGGCCTCTGTATGGCTTATTTTGTGTCAGAGGTTGGAAAAATCCCCCCCACCCCAATTTTAATTAGCCCTTGCACTTTAGATAGTTAAAGCATGAGATTTTGATGAACACCGAGTAGGCATGCTAAAAACTTGGGCCTTTAGACATGTGCAGGAAGGGATTCATTTTCAAAAGACTTCTCTCTCTCTAACTTCAGGAGAAAGCATTTGATCAAGTCCTTCATGAGAGACTCTTGAGGAAATTGAAAAGACATGGGACAGAAAGCAAATTAGTTGTTAATTATTGAAAACTTTTAGTACATGCCGTATCACCAAAGATGATCAGGGCATGGTATGAAATAATTCAAAAACTGAAAACAAAACAGAAAAATCATAAACAACAGTAATAAACACTTCAAAATGAACATATAACCCAAATAAAACTGCAAAAAAAAAATACAACAAAAAACCCCACAGAAAACTAAAATGTAAAAATTGCAACAGGATCAAGATTTTAAAAATTAATTCTAACCCAAATATTATCAAAACAATACAAAGTAAAGACTTCTAAAATTTGGCAAAGAATTCAAACAACAAATATAAGTTCTAACAGAAATGAGCAACAGAAATATAAAATCACAAGCATCTAATAATAAAAACAGTAAAACATAAAATAAAACTGTACAGAAATCAGAAAAGTTACAAAAAAAGAAAGCACAAAAATAACTCAAGATAAGAAGAAAATCCAAGGTAATGGGAATTCATTCTAACCCAAATACCAAGGGGACAATATAAAATAAAGCCCCCTAAACCCAGATTATGGGGCCAACAACAAATATAAGTTAAAAACCTCTGTGGAATAAGCATATATTTAATAGCTTTTGAAAATGTAGATAATACCTGACAAAGCAGAACTCAGAAGGAAGCTGATTCCACAAATGGGATTGGATGCAGGATAGAGCTTTCCTGCTAATAACAACTGATTTCTTTGACCTCTTTCAGCTCAGGAATGTCTAACTGGCATTCTCCCTGTGACTGCAAAACCCACTGAGGAACACACTGCTTCAAACAGACCTGAGATATTTCAGCCCAGAGCCAATGCCCTAAAAGTCAGGCAAAAGATTTTAAAAATAGCCTTGCTCAGAACAGAAAGCCAGTGTATCAATTCCAAATAGGGCATGAAATGATCCTAAGAGTTTCAATTTAGAGGTCCATAGATTTGTCCATATTCAAAAGATTTGCTAGTTATCTGAAAAAATCTTTGATTTCAAAAATTTCCCTCGCTTTCCATTTCTCTCTCTCTGAAACTCGCTTCAATCAAAAATCCCTCTCCCTTCCACCCAGGCTGTCTGTTTCACTCTTCATAAGTCATTACCTGCATACAATTTAGAGACATGATGGGGGTGGGGCTTAACTTTAGTGGTTAGTGCTGATATTCAGCGCTGTCTAGATGGAGTTTTCCGGGCAAGTTGGGTCATGCTAAAGTTATCCGGATAACTCTATCCAGGTATCTTGCTCTTCCGCTAGGTATATTCAGCAGAGCACATAACTGGTTATGTCCAAGAGGCGAGAGGTAAATAGTGTTTGTCTTGGCTAATTAGATTGTAAACTAGTCTCATGGAGCAGGGACTATCTTCTATGTATCTATGCAGTGCGGCATATGTCTAATAGTTCTTTAAAAATGGTAAGTAGTAGTCATAGGATTCACTAATCTTTTTCCCTTAGACAGAGATGATAAAAAAATACCATAGCATATGATCTGCTACTTTTTTTTTTTTTTTTAACCACTGAGGCAAAACAGGTTGAGCAGGATTGCAGTGAAAGGCACCTTTGCCTTCATCCTAAGGGCTTATGTATGTACCATCAGGAGTTTACTTCCAGAAAATGTTGATTGCTGCTGGTGGTACTGATGATAATACTGATGATTATAAAAAAAAAAAAAAAAAAAAAAAAAGTTATCTAGCGTAAAAACAAACCTTGAAAAACACTCCATGATTTTCTTATGCTCTGCATTAATGTAGCATTTGGATTAAAGCTGCCAGAACCAGTTTCACTTGAAAAGCAGCTCTGATGAATTTTGGCAACTTTGCAATTGTGAATTTGCCTGGCATTACAAATTGTGCATGCATTACCTTATTTGTGAATACTAAAAGCACCAGAGGGAAAAAATAATAATTATACAGCATCTCAAAAACAAATATAGTAATTCTCACATGCTCATATCAACTTTATAGGGATTGTGCACAGAATAATATAAAATGTCATTATCAGGGCTACACATAGTTGCAAAACTAAAACTGATGCGTACAAGAGAGGAAAAGTCATCCATGAATAAGTATTTGAGAGCACTAGTTTGAATTATGAGGTAGAAAACCATTTGTAGAAAAGAATAATAAATTGAACTTACTTTGCACTTGTAAGCGTCCCAAGCCTTTCCCTAGCAAAAGAATTTATTGTACACTTATGAATAATCAAAGAACAAAACAACATATGAGAAACAAAATTTAGTTTAGAGATGTGGTGCTGATAATAATAATGAAAGGGAACTGGCACTCAAAATAGAAACTTAATCATAAAATGCCCTAATGCACATCTCATGTGAACTTTCTCCATATCTTCTCATCAGTTCTTCATTCAATCATTGAATAATGAATCCTGGTATTTAGGCTATTACATACTACTACTACTACCATTTATCATTTTTAAAGTGCTACTAGACATATGCAATGCTGTACAGAAACACTTAAGAGACACAAGAACATAAGAACTGCCATACTGGGTCAGACAAAGGGTCCATCAAGTCTAGTATCCTGTTTCCAATAGTGGCCAATTAAGGTCAGAGGTACCTGGCAGGATCCCAAAATGTTGATAGATTTCCATGATCCTTATGCCCAGGGATGAGCAGTGGCTTTTTTCAAGTCTACCTGGTTAATAACAATTTACGGACTTTTCTATTAGGAACATGTTCAAACCTTTTTTAAATCCAGCTACTTTAACTGCCTTTACCAGATCCTCCGGCAATGAATCCCAGAGCTTTATTGTGCATTGAGTGAAAAAGCATTTTCTCCGATTTAGTTTAACTATATGTTACTTAGTAACTTCTTGTAGTGTACCCCTAGTATTTTTAATTTTTGAAAGAGTAAGCAACTGATTCACAGCCATTCCACTCCATGCATGATTTTATAGACCTTTTACTCCCTTCAGCCATTTCGTCTCCAAGCTGAAATGCCTTAACCTCTTTAGCCTGTCCTCATAGGGAAACTGTTCCATTCCCTTTGCCATTTTGGTCATCTTTCTTGGAACCTTTTCCAGTTCCACTATATCTTTTTTCAGATGTGGTGACCAAAATTGCACATAGTACTCTAGATGCGGTCAAATCATGGAGCAATACAGAGATATTATGACAGTCTCCATTATTTTCCTAATAATTACTAACATTCTGTATGCTTTTTTTGGCTACCATTGCACACTGAGCTGAGGATTTCAGCATATTGTCCTTAATGATGCCTAGATATTTTTCCTGGGTGGTGACTTATAGTATGGAGCCTAACATTGTATAACTGCAGTTTGGATTACTTTTCACTATGGGGTACATTTTAAAACACAGCACACGCGCATACTTTTGTTTGCGCACCAGGCGCAAACAAAAGTACGCTGGATTTTATAAGATACGCGCGTAGCCGCACGTATCTTATAAAATCCAAGATCAGCGCGCGCAAGGGGGTGCACATTTGTGCAACTTGCGCGCGCCAAGCCCTGCGCGCACTGCCCATTCCCTCCAAGGCTGCTCCGAAATCGGAGCGGCCTCGGAGGGAACTTTCCTTCTGCCTCCCCCCCGGCCCTATCTAAACCCCCCCCCACCTCTGTCGCACAAATTACGCCTGCTAGAGGCAGGCGTAACTTTGCGCGTGCCGGGCCGGCTGCCGCGCGCCATGTTTCGGTCTGAGGGTTGGTCCTGAGGCTGTGGCCACGCCCCCGGAATGCCCTGGGCCGAAACCACGCCACCAACACTCCCGGATGACGCGCCGACCCTGTCACTCCCACCGACACGCCAACCCCAAGAAAGCCCTGGGACTTACGCGCGTCCCGGGGCTTTGCGCTCGCCGGAAGCCTATGCAATATAGGCTCAGCGCGCGCAGGGTCGTTTTAGAAGGGTTACGTGCATACCTTATGCTCGGAACCCTTTTAAAATCCGGCCCTATGTGCATCACTTCCCTCTTGTCCACATTAAATTTCATCTTCAACTTGGATGCACAATTTTTCAGTCTCCTAAGATCCTCTTGCAATTTATAGCAATCCACCTATGGTTTAACAATTTGGAATAATTTTGTGTCATCTGCAAATTTGATCATCTCATTTGTAGTTTCCTATTACAGATCATTTTAAAATATGTTAAAAAGCACCAATCCCAGTACAGATCCCAGGGGCACGCCACTATTTACATTCCTTCTTTGAGTCAGGAAGGTATATAGAGGAGACCTTTAGGGATATAATTGAGTTGCCCCATCTCCAGTCAAGTAACCCTTGTGCTGCTTTGGAGAAGCAAGGTCACTTGTAAGGAGGCCATTGCCTTGTGTGGCAGAAAGTGATCCTATAACTAGAATCTGCCTTCCAGGGGATGCTTTATTGTCTTGCACGAAGGATGTGTCTCAAGGTTGTGTATCCAGGAGGGAAGGATTAGGATGGCCGTTATAGTGGATGATTCAATCATTAGGAATGTAGATAGCTGGGTGGCTGGTGGACATGAGGATCACTTGGTCACTTGGCTGCCTGTATGAAGATATTGTCTTAGATAAGATTTTAGAGAGTGCTGGGGAGGAGCTGACTGTCATGGTATATGTGGGTACCAATGACATAGGAAGGGGAAGGAGAGAGGTACTGAAGGCTACATTTAGTCTCTTAGGTAGGAAACTGAAATGCAGAACCTCCAGGGTCACATTCTCAGAAATGCTCCCCATTCCATCCACAGGGCCCCAGAGGCAGACTGACCTCCGGAGTTTCAATGCGTGGATGAGACAATGGTGCAAGGAACACTGATTTATATTTGTTAGGAATTGGGGAACATTCTGAGGAAGGGAGAGACTATTCTGATGGGATGAGCTCCACCTTAACCAGAGTGGAATTAGGCTGCTGGCACTAACATTTAAAAAGGAGATAGAGCAACTTTTAAATTAGACCATGGGAGAATGCTGATAATTGCTCAGAAGAGCATGGTTCAGATGGGACCTCCTAAGAGAGTCACGGTGGGCTGCAAAATTAAGTTTACGCCTGAACAAGCTTTGCAGCGAAACACCAGCCGTGCTGTTGGGTTCGCTATTAGATAACAATTACGACTTCATGATTTTTACTTGCTTAAAAAATAAAAAATATTCCCGTTTAAAGGTGGATGATCGAATAATCTGGGCGGTTTTAGCACTTTCGTGCATGACACGCCATCAGGCTTCTGACACCTTACTTTCATTTTGTCTTTAGCTCTTCTTGGTAGACTGGATTTTCTGGGTCTAGCAGATTTAGTCCCATTCTTTCTATTTTTGTTCACATTATTTTGGGACTTGTTTGCTCATAAGAACATGCCGTACTGGATCAGACCGAGGGTCCATCAAGCCCAGCATCCTGTTTCCGACAGTGGCCAATATAGGCTACAAGTACTGGCAAGTACCCAAAAACTAAGTATATCCCATGCTACTGATGCCAGTAATAGCAATGGCTATTTTGTAAGTCAACTTGATTAATAGCAGGTAACGGACTTCTCCTCCAAGAACTTATCCAAACCTTTTTTAAACCCAGCTACACTAACTGCACTAACCACATCCCCAGGCAAAAATTCCAGAGTTTAATTGTGCATTGAGTGAAAAAGAACTTTCTCCAATTAGTTTTAAATGTGCTATGTGCTAACTTCATGGAGTGTCCCCTAGTCCTTCACATTTACCATTCTAGACCTCTCATGATTTTAAACACCTCTATCATAACCCCCCTCAGCCGTCTCTTCCCTAAGCTGAACAGCCCTAACCTCATTAGTCTTTCCTCATAAGGGAGCTGTTCCACCCCCTTTATCATTTTTGTCACCCTTCTCTGTACCTTCTCCATCGCCACTATATTTTTTTTAGATGCAGCGACCAGAATTGTACACAGTATTCAAGGTGTGGTCTTACCATGGAGCGATACAGAGGTATTATGACATTTTCCGTTTTATTCACCATTCCCTTCCTAATAATTCCTAACATTTTGTTTGCTTTTTTGACCGCCGCAGCACATTGAGCCAACGATTTCTATACATTATCCACTATGATGCCTAGATCTCTTCCCTGGGTAGTAACTCCTGATATGGAGCCTAACATCGTGTAACTATAGCATGGGTTATTTTTCCCTAAATGCATCACCTTGCACTTATCCACATTAAAGTCCATCCGCCATTTTGATGCCCAATTTTCACAAGGTCTTCCTGCAATTTATCACAATCTGCTTGTGATTTAACTACTCTGAATAATTTTGTATCATCTGCAAATTGGATTACCTCACACATCATATTCCTTTCCAGATCATTTATAAATATATTGAAAAGCACAAGTCCAAGTACAGATCCCTGAGGCACTCCACTGCCCACCCCCCTCCACTGAGAAAATTGTCCATTTAATCCTACTCTCTGTTTCCTGTCTTTTAACCAGTTTGTAATCCACGAAAAAACATTGTGAGTTTTCACCCAACTTCTTTTCAAATTCTCTCTTAGCCTGTCTTATCAATGCCTTATTTTTAACTTCCCAACGCTTTGCTTTATCCTATTTTCTTCTGTTGGATCCTTCTTCCAATCTTTGAATGAAGACCTTTTGGCTAAAATAGCTTCTTTCACCTCAACTTTTAATCATCTTGAGTTAGAATGTATGGCATTATTCGAGGATATTGTTGCAAATGTGGACCCTTGTGCCAAGATGAGGTTGGCGCTACCACCAGGAGAGGGACCCTGTTGGTCCTCATTGTCGGGAGGCAGTGCAGGCTGAGAAGACCCAAATGGAGCTTCATCTTTACCAGCCCTCATTCCCCGCAGGTTGAACCCTTGGGTACCGGGGCCGGCAGGACTTAGGAGTGGGCCTCTCAAGGCATGGAACCAGAGAAGGAGGCTGAAGTGGCATCAGGCAGGCAGAAGTCAAGGCAGGCGGCAGATATACAGAACCAGGAACAGGCCAAAGGTCAGGACAGGCAGCGAATAGGCGAATACGGCAAAACAGGTTGGAGGTCAGGGCAGGCGGAGGCCAAGCAAAGTCGGATTACCAGGTGGAGGTCAGGCAGGCGGAGATCAGGCAGAGTCGGTGTACCAGGCAAGTCCAAAACCAGTAGGTCAGTCTGGAGGGATGAGGAATCAGGAGGCAAGGAGCAAGGCAGGAATGCAGGGTCAGGAATCAGGACTGGAAAGCAGGATCAGGAGACAATGCAGAACTTGCGCTCTCAAGCAGAGCAGGACCTGTTGCTGAGGCAAGGTGCTGGAGTCAGGACCGGGTCATCTTCATGGGCCTCAGGGAAGTTTCCCACCATGGGCCCTTTAAATTGTGAATGACAGTGCATGCGCTTGCCTAGGAGGGCGGGCGGGCGCCATCCTGGCCTCTGCGCCCGCACTCCTAGGCAAGCGCATGCACTGTCATTCACAATTTAAAGGGCCCATGGTGGGAAGCGGTGGTCAACTTTGGCCGTGGCGAGCGGCGACGGGGAAGAGCCAGGAATGGAAGCCTCCCAGCGGAGGTAAGGGGACTCGGCCACAGGCGGCCGCAGCCGGGGATCCTAACAGATATAGAAATTATAGGCACTTCAAAGACTTGATGGAAAGAGGATAACCATTGTGATACCAGGTATAAATTATATTGATGTGATAGCACAAATCAAATTTGTGAAGGGGTGGCATTTTGTATAAAAGATGGCATATAGTCAAGCATGATAAAAATCTTGTAGGAAACAAAGTGCACTATGGAATCCTTATGAATAAAAAGTCCATGTGTGATGGGTAAGAATATAGCAGTGATGGATACTACAGACCACTTGGCCAAATAAAGAAGCAGACTGTGAAAAGTTAGCTGAAATTGAAAAAGCAAATAAAATTGGCACCACATTAATAACGGGAGATTTCAATTACCCCCATACTGACTGGGTCAATATCTCATTGGGACATG